>NC_089266.1:6721583-7349083 GCF_963930625.1 Muntiacus reevesi
GCACAGGGCAGGGAGGCGCCCAAGATGTAAAGTCGGTCCTCCTGATGAGGGTGGGAGGATCAAGCCAGACCGTAGGAGTGCGGGGGCCCTTGGCACAGAACGGTGAGGCTTCCCGCGGGGTGATCTCTCCAAACCTCAGTTTTTCCCTCTGCCATTTGTGGGTAACAGCCAGCAGCCCCAGGCTGCCCGCCTCCCACACAGGGTTGCAGAGAAGATCAAGGGGTCCCGCCAGGTCTGAGAGCTCAGGCAGTAGAAGCAGCCCTCATCAGGGCTTCAGGACAGAAAACAGGGCTGGAGAAGGACCCCAGGAGCAAGAAGGGGGCAGGGTGAGAACCCCATCTCTGACCAGGAAGCAGAGGGCTGCGGAGATGGAGGGTGGTCCCCTTGGTTCCTGGTTGCCTTCTCCAGAGATGCAAAGGGCTCATCTTGACCCCAGGGAAAGGGAAGGGGCCCCGTGGCTTCTCCACGGTAGCCTTGGGCTCGCAGGCCTGCCCCCAACTCCTGGGAGGTCTCCAGGGAGACTCCATGGGCAGTGACCTCTGCCGGGGCTCGACTGGACAGCCCGCCGGGCTCTCCCCACCCGTGGTTGCCTGTCTCAGGTGATCCATCTCTCCGGCCTCCACCAGCACCGGGAGGGAAGTCAGACTGGGCTAGGAGCCACCTTCACTGACATGACCCCTGAACCTGCTGCTTGGGGCATGGGCTTGTGGCAAGGAGCAAGGCCAGGCCTGGCTCAGACTGCACAGCCTTTCAGCCAACAAGCGTGGGCAGAAGCGTGAACCTCAGATGGTTCCCTCTCTGCAACTGGAGAGGGGTCTGGGCCAGGGACTAGGAACCGGGCATTCAGTGGGGACCCCGCTCCCCAGCCAGCTTTAGACTCACGCCCAGGAGGCATGCCAACATTCCTGTCGGCCCAGGACTCCTATGTGTCTGTCTTACATACACACACATGCCTTTAGTCTATGCTCATTCGGAGTATTGTGGAAATTTTAAACTTGAAAGTATCCTTGATCCTAAGTACCCCCCAAACCCACAATTTTTAGAGATGAAGACAAGCCAGCACGGAGTGTCCGAGGCCTTGCCCATGCTGTAGAGTGAGTTTGGGGCAGACACTGTGCCCATGCAAAGGGAACATTTGCCTCCCAGTTCCCCACCCCGGCACCCTCTGCTATCTCAGCTAAGCTGGCGCACATCCCAGCCCCCGCCCCACACACGATGACTCAGGGTTTTCCCCAATGTCACCTTTCCAAAGTCAGGTCAAAGTATGGGGGTGGGAAGGATGTGTAGGTCAGCGGTCATGTCCATTTCAAAGCCTCACCTCTCCCTCTGTGGCTGCCTCTCCTTGATTACATCTGAGGATGGGCCACTCACTTCTGCTATTACTCCCACACTCAGACTGGCTCACAGCCACACCAAGCAGCCAAACTCACATTGCGTGTACACACACACTTTCTCTGTCCCTTTGACTGCGCTCTGGGAGAGTTAACTCTGGAGAAACTCTGTGTGTATTTGGGAGGGCAGGGCGGTGCAGGGCAAGGTGTTTAGCAAATGGGGCCCTGTGAGGTGTCAAGGAGCAGCCGGCCAGGACTGACTCACTTCTACTCTGGGTCTACACTGATGAGAAAGCAGCTCAGGGTAGAGGTGGGGGAGGACAGGCCCCTCTCCACCAGAAGCCAAACGTCTAGTGATGCAAGACTTTGGTGGGGGCTGGAGGGAATGGGGGAGAAGGTACCCCACCCACTTTTCTCCAGAGGCTGGAGCGAGGGGGTGCAGGGTAGCCCAAGACCCCAGTTGCCCACCCTGAACAGATTGAAGGATGGTGGGAGGACTGCAGCTAGTCCTCCTGAGGATGGGGGAATGGGGAATGGGGACTGGAGGTACTCACTGTGATGTAGCTGCCCTGGGACTGTGGTCCACTGAGACCAACCCCTGAGAGGGGCGTCCACCCAGGTCACGATTTCACACAGATGGATGCAGCCTCTGGTCAGTGCAGTGAAGGGCCTTAGTCTGTCCCCCTGGGGATCCTGGTCAGGATCAAACTGAATATTTGCAGCACCTCACCTCACAGCTGCTCAGACATCACCCAGCCTGACCACTCAGCCTCTGCAGGAGGAAACCAAGGCCTAGAGAGGGACTGGCCGTGCTCAGCCTGGAGCCAGTCTTGAGCAGGGTGGGGATCAGAACCAGGCTTGTGTGTTTCAGAACTTGTGCCTTTTTTTTTTTTTTTTTTTTAATTGAGGGCTTCCCCGGGTGGTTCAGTGGTAAAAAAAAAAAAATCCACCTGCCAATGCAGGAGACACAGCAGATCCAGGTTCCGATCCCTGGGTCAGGAAGATCCCCTGGAGGAGGAAATGTTAGCCCACTCCAGCATTCTTCCCTGGGAAAGATCCCGTGGACAGAGGAGCCTGGCGGGCTCCAGTTCATAGGTTGCAGAGTCAGACACGACTGAGTGATAGCACGCACGCATTTATCATTTATTTTTGGCTGTGCTGTCTCTGTTGCTAATGCAAGCTTTTCTCTAGTTGTAGCGAGTGGGGGCTCCTCTCTAGCTGCTGTGTGCGGGCTTATCAATGTGGTGGCTTCTCTTGTCGTGGAGCACAGGCTCTAGGATACACTGGCTTTGGTAGTTGAGGCTCCCAGGCTGTAGAGCACAGGTTCATTGCTCTGTAGTTGTGGTGCATGGGCTTCATTGCTCCACGGCATGTGGGATCTTCCCAGATCAGGGATTTGAACCCGTGTCTCATGCATTGGCAGGCGAATTCTTTACCAATGAGCCCCCAGGGCAGCCCTGGGGCTTGTGCCCTTTAAGCCACCTGCTAGTTCCTCCTGGAACCCCCTCCCAAGCCCCCTTCCTTCCTCTGACCTCATCATTCAGCTGTCACCTGCCGCCTGCCCCCTCCCCACAGGCCCCCTGTGTAGTATCCTGGTGGGACACTTTGGCTGCAGAGCGACGATGATGCTGGGCGGCATGCTGGCCAGCCTGGGCATGGTGGCCGGCTCCTTCTGTCGCACCCTCGGCCAGCTCTACCTCACGGCAGGATTCATCACAGGTGACTGTCATTCCATTTTGAGAGTTACTGGGTAGGTACTAGGTATGAGACTGAAAAGGGCCAGGCGTGGTGAACAGGGCGGGCAAAGCTCCGAATCCTCTGGGACTGCTCACAGCCACTCGAGGCAGAGGAACAATGAACAGATAAGTAACGAGGGTCAATCCTGACAAGTGCCCAGGAAGACAGGACAGCTGATGCCGTAGTGTCCTTGTTCAGGTGGGGATGGGCAGAGATTAGACAAGTAAAGAGATGGAATAACTAAAACAGCCAGTGCAAAAGATATAGCAGGGTTGGGGGAGGTTGCCTCTTTTTTTTTTTTGGCTGTGCCTGAGGCTTGTCGGATCTCGGTTGTCGGACCAGGGGTGGAACCCGCACCCCCTGCAGTGGAAGTGTGGAGTCTTTTAACTCTGACCACCAGGGAAGACCCAACTTGCTGCTTTCAGCAGAGCTGTCAGAGAAGGCCTTAGAGCAGAGAAGGTGACATTTGGCCAGAAGGAGGTGAGGCATCTGCCACCAGGCTCCCCAGGGGAGAACATTCCAGAAGGAGCAGTAAGACCAAAGGCCCAGGAATGCTCTTGGAGCACTGAGGACACCAACAGGATAGAAGTGAAAATTAAAGCGTCCAACTCTGTGACCCCATGAACTGTACAGTCCATGGAATTCTCCAGGCCAGAATGCTGGAGTGGGTTAGGGGATCTTCCCAACCCAGGGATCGAACCCAGGTCTTCCACATTGCGGGTGGATTCTTTACCCGCTGAGACAGCGGGGAAGCCCAATAGGGTAGAAGGGCATGAACAAAGGTCAAGGGGGTGGGGGGTGGGGCGGCGTGGCAGCAGGGTAGAAGGCCAGATAGGGTTTAGTTCCTCAAAGGCTTTGTAGTGAGATGGGAAGCCCTGTGAGGGGTTTGGGCAGAGGGACGTCATCCAGCCGCTGTTTGTGAAGAACTAGGTACTACTCTGGGGACTTCCCAGGTGGTGCTAGTGGTAAAGAACCCACTTACCAGTGCAGAAGATGTAAGAGATGTGGATTCGATCCCTGGGTCAGGAAGATCCCCTGGAGGAGAGGGCATAGCAACCCACTCCAGTATTCTCGCCCGGAGAATCCCATGGACAGAGGAGCCTGGTGGGCTACAGTCCATGGGGTCCCCAGAAGTCAGACATGACTGAAGCAACTTAGCAAGCATGCACGCAGGCAGTGCCCTAGCTGTGGTGGTGTGCGCACACCGCAGGAGGCTAGGCTGAGAGGGGGGAATGGTCATCACCCAGCCAGGCGGCGGCTGCAGCCTTAAACCAGCGTGACGCGATGGAGGCGATGGGAAAGGGTCTCGTTCAGGATTGCAGGTGAGGTGCAGAGAAGGACACTAGGATGACCCAAGAGCCAAGGGTGATACCAAGGGTGGAATGGAAGAGAGGGGTGGCCACTAACTATGATGCGGACTTGAGGGGAAGAGCAGGTTCACGGGCGGGTGGGAAGTTCAGGTTAGGACACACCTGGTCTGACCCTGAGCTGGAGTGGCCAGCTGGGGAGTCCTGAGACCCCTGGTATTCAGGTCTTGAGATGAGGTTATCACCCTGCTGTCACTAAGGGAATGAGGGAGGACGGATGATAAAGACTGGGGTCTGGGGCCCAGGACACGGACACTCCAGTGGTTCGCGGCCTGGGCAGGAAGAAGCGACAGAGAGGTGGGAGGAGAACCAGGAGAGAGGGGTTTCTTGACAAAGGAAGTGAGGAAAGTGCTCCAGGAGGAGGAGGAGGAGGAGGAGGGACCGTGAAGCCACTGATGGATCAAATTGAGTGGGCATCAGACTCCATCTGTGACTTTGTAATGTGGAGGGCGGAAGCCTTGATAATTCTGGAGCAGAGGTAAGGATGAAGGTTTGATTTGTTTAAAAGAGAACAATAGGGGAGTTGCCCGGTGGCCTAGGACGATTCTGGGCTTTCACTGCCATGGCCCGATGTTGCTTGGGAAACTGCGATCCCACAAGCCATGTAATATGGCCGAAAAAAAGAAAGAACAGGAAGGAGGAAATTGAAGACAGAGGAGACAGGATTTCCAAGAAATTTTTATATAAGGGAACAGAAACACAGGCCGGTATCCAGAAGAGATTGGGGTCAAGAGAGAGTTTTGTTTTCATGGAAGAAATCACAGTGGAGGAGAATGATCTATTAACAGTAAAGAGGAGAAAATGGATGCACCTGGGAGAGGGAAGTTGCTGGAGGGACGTGCGGCTGATAGGGCTTTATCATGGCGAGTGGCCTGAGATGGCACCCAGACGTGGCCAGGGGCCAGCCCGTGTAGAGCCTTCCAGGGCAGAGTAAATACTTTGGCTTTTTTCCTCCGTGTGAAGGGAAATCTCTGGAAGGTGTTAAGCAGGGGAGAGACTTCACCCAATTTGGGTGTTTGAACATCCCCTGGTGCCTTGCCCGTGGGAACAGGGGTGTTCCCCCCGGCAGCCTTGAGAGGGCAGATCTGATGGGGGGCGGGATGCTTCCAGGGAGGTGATGTGGTGGGCTGATTCCATCTGAAACTCCTGGGCACCTGGCAGAGGGTCTGGGCTGGAACAGAAGGAGGACAGACCCGGGACGTGACCCCAGGGTCCCCATGCTGGGTGCGCCCTGGACCTGGTCCCCACCTCTCCCTCCACAGGCCTGGGCATGTGCTTCAGCTTTCAGTCGAGCATCACCGTGCTGGGACTATACTTCACCCGCTGGCGGGTGCTGGCCAACGCGCTGGCCTCAGCGGGTGTCTCCCTGGGCATCACGCTCTGGCCGCTGCTCTCCCGTTACCTCCTGGAGGAGCTGGGCTGGCGAGGCACCTTCCTCATCTTCGGCGGGGTCCTTCTCCACTGCTGCGTCTGCGGGGCCGTCGTGAGGCCCGTGCCTGCCAGCGTGACCCGGGAGGCCAGAGAAGGCCTCCCCTCGCCTTCCAAGAGACCCTCGCGAGGCTGCCCAGCGGCGTGTGGCCAGGCCATCCACCGCCACCTGGCCTTCGACGTCCTGCGGGACAACGTGGGCTACCGCGTGTACACGCTGGGGGTTGTCTGGATGATCATGGGTTTCCCGCTGCCCCACATCTTCCTGGTCCCGTACGCCGTTCGGCACGGGGTGGATGAACACAAGGCGGCCCTGCTCATCTCCGTCATCGGCTTTAGCAACATCTTCCTGCGGCCCATGGCTGGGCTGGTGGCGGGCCGCCGGGAGTTTGCGGGTCACCGCAAGTACCTGTTCAGCCTGGCGGCCCTGCTCAACGGGCTCACCAACCTGGTGTGCGTGGCGTCGGCCGACTTCCGGGTGCTGGTGGGCTACTGCCTGGTGTATAGCGTGTCCATGAGCGGCATCGGTGCCCTGCTCTTCCAGGTCCTCATGGACATTGTCCCCATGGACCGGTTCTCCAGCGCCCTGGGGCTCTTCACCGTCCTGGAGAGCATCTCCATTCTCATCTCCCCGCCGCTGGCTGGTGAGGCTCCCTGGGAAGGGAGGGCAGGCAGGGGGTGGCCTGGGGGGGGGGTGCCTGCGTGCCAGGTCGCTTCACTCGTGTCTGACTCTCTGCGACCGCATGGACTGAAGCCCACCAGGCCCCTCTGTCCATGGGATTTTCCCAGCAAGAATACTGGAGTGGGTTGCTATGCCCTTCTCCAGGGGATCTTCCCAACCCAGGGATCAAACCCTGGTCTCTCGCATTGTGGGCAGATTCTTTACTATCTGAGCCCCCAGGGAAGCCCCTATTTGTGATTTTCTCAGTCACCTCGGGGGACTGGCCACAGCCTGTTCCCCAGCTGGCGATCATGTTATAAACAGTCAAAAATAAGGTTTTTGGTATCAGACCTACCTCAGTTCTTTGTCTTCCCCTTTGTGCCTCTGTTCTCTTATCAGCAAAGTGGGGATGACAATAGAATCCACCTCATAGGCTTGTTTGTGGGGATCACAGGTCATGCAGCAAAGAGGTCAGCAGAGAGCGTGGTACGTGGTAGAAGCTGTGTATGTGTCGTGTCTGCTATTAACATCCTACTCCTCCCTCTTCCTGCCTGAGGGCCCTGGGCAAGTCATGCTCCATCTGTGAGTCACAGAGTCGTCTGCAAAACGCAGATGAGAACTCCTGCTGTAACTGTCCCTCCCCCGTGCCAGTCACCGGGTGGGCAGGGCTGGACACACAGCACTGGTCCCCACTGCTCAGGGCTCAGCCTCTGGTGGAAGAGTCGAGGATTGGGGCAAAGAGGCACCTTTGCGATCATGGTGGTGATTTCGTGCTGGAAGGGAAGCAGACAGATATGGAAGCAGAGAGCCACTGACGTGGCCGTGCTGGGCAACTGAGTGTGTGACATTCAGAGTGAAGGGGGAGGTGTGTGGAGCCTGCGGTGCTGGGCTTGGGGGGTAACAGTCGACAGACAGCGTGCTTATCACAGTCAGATGACGGGGACTTCCCCACCCCACCCCACCCCCACGTGTGACACTGGGAGTCCCAGTTTTCAAGGGAGTTCTCTAGGGTTGGCGAGCGGGGAGAGCTGACGAGGGCCCAGGGCATGGCTGAGCAGATACCCCAGGCACCACTGGCCCTCGAGTCCTTGGCCGCCTGCCACTGAGGGAGAAGGAACCATGCCCTGAAGTGCTCTTCCGGCCCGAGGAGTGGCTGCCCAGGCCAAGGCTGGTTTGCTTCTCTTTCCTTTCATTCAACAAATACCTAACGAATGCCGACGAGGTACCAGCCAGTGCTGGGGAGGTGGCAGGGACAGAACCCCTGCCCTCACAGAGCACACGGCTTGGGGGTGCGGGGAGCCGGTAGCCCTGGGCAGTGACCTGACTTACTCTCTGTGCCCCCAGGACTCCTCCTGGACGCCACCAACGACTTCAGCTATGTTTTCTACATGTCAAGTTTCTTCCTCATCTCGGCCGCCCTCTTCATGGGCGGCAGTTTCTGTGTCCTGGGCAAGAAGGAGCGGCAGGGCCCGCGGGCTGAGGCCGAAGGAGACGTCCCAGCAGCTGCCCCGGAGCAGGGCCTCGCCGTGGAGGACACAGGCAGTCCTGAGAAGCGGCTGCGTGTCGAGATCATGTATGTGACCAGCGTCTGAGCCCTGGAGTCACTCACCTGTGTGAGCAGCTTCCGAGCCCTGAAGTCAGCGAATCCTGCCTCAGTCCAGGAAGCGGACATCTGACTGCTTCGTCAGAGGCTGGGCTGAAGGGCTGCCCAGCAGGCCTGACCCGAAGGCCATCCCGGCTCTTCAGGTCGGGACTCAACCAGGAGCTGGGACCTCAGAGGCTGGCCTCCAAACACTCAGGGTTCCTTCCAACGAGCAGAATCCAGGAGCAGGTCCTCCTAACTTTTCCCTTGGGCACCAGAGCCCCTGGGGCCTAGGAAGGTGGGTCTGAGCCCAGCTCTGGTCTGTCGTGGCCGGCTTGGCTCAGCCGCCTGTCTATTTGCTGCTGCTACAGCTAAAGACACTGGACCCTTAAGTCCAACCTGGATGCCTCCCATGTGATCTCTTTATCCATCACTCTCCAGACCGTTCCGGAGAGCTCGCCCCTCCTCCGAGTCCCTCCTGCTCCCCCTTCTTCCCAGGTGGCCCAGGCTTTGCCCTAAGGGCTGCCCCCAGCACAGGTTGCTGGGCCCCTTGCTGCCTGGAACCTTGGCAAGAAGGGCCTCAAGAGAGAAGGAGTTGTGACAGAGGGCCAGGCGGAGGTGTGGGCCCAGATGCAGGGCGTGGACAGGTTAAATGTCGGGTGGGGAACCTGTGCAGAGAGCTGGAGGGGAGCCCCTGGCTTGGGCCCTAGAATCACTCAAGGCTGAGACCTCTGCCTGCTCAGGGCCTGCTCGAGGGTCTCCTCCCTCCTTGGCCCCACCCTGTTGGGTGCAGGGAGCCAGCCATCAGATGTGGGGAGGAAGGGTTGCTGGGCAGGGCCCCAAGACCTCTGTGAAATGGAGCTGCTTTCGCAACAAAGCCCTTTCACTCCCCTCTCCTGTCATTCTTTTCTCCCTGCTGTGTCAGAGGCGTCACCCCTGGGGTAAGGAGCAGGCTGGGCCACCCGCCAGGCCACCCCTGGTCCCCGTTGGCCTGTGCATGGGGCCTGCAGGTCAGAGCTCCCCCCACACACATATTCTTTTCGCCGGTGCCTTCCCTGAGGTCATCATCACATGGGAGCTGCCTTTCATCAGCCCAGGCTTGTCGCAACAGGGTACTAACCGAGGGAATAGAAAAACAGAGTTTGTTTGAATTATACACACAAGAACATTTTCTGCAACGGGTTATAAACCCTGTGAAGTAATGAAGCTGAAAAATGGCCTGGAGTAAGTTTGCTCCCATCCCCCTTCAGGGCTACTCCCACCCTGAACCTTGTTTGTTGATTCAAGCTCAACTGGGTTTTAGCAAGAAAGTCTTATCAGGAGAGAACTGATTTTCTTTTTATGACCTGCTCCAGCCCTCCTCCTGCACAAGTCCAACTGGCATGAGTAAGCACCCTTCTGGATATTCTTTTCCAGGACCCACGAGTGCCCCCTTATGGCCAGAAAAGGTGAGGCAAAGGGCTCTGAGCTGGAATGGAACCTGAATTGATGTATGACTGCCACAATTTGCCGCCTTGACTCTGGGCACCCAGAAAACAGAGAAGGTTGGCCTAGATAAGCTAAGGTCTCTTCCAGTCTGAAAAGTCTGATCCTAAAGACCCCCATTGCCTCCCTGCGCCCCATCCTGTCTGCACTTGATCACTGTCCACAGCTTGTGCACTGAAGCGGGGGGGGGGGGGGGGGGGGGAGGCGCATCTGGGCACATTTTACCATGTCCTGCCTCCTTCATCTTAACTGAGTGGAAAAGGAGAGCGTTGGAGCTGGTGGGTGGATGAATACCTTTTTTTTTAAGCACTGCATATACGGCATGTGGGGTCTTGAAGTTCCCTGACTAGGACCAATGACCAAACTCATCCATACCCCCTGCAGTGGAAAGCGCTGAGTCTTAATCACTTAACTACCAGGGAGGTCCCTAGATGAATACTTTTTGGTGTTGGTAACCACGTGACTTTGAAACATGCATCCCCTTTTAGGCCCATTCTTGAAAACTGATTTTTCAAGGAAAAAATATATTAGTAAACATTTAGGATAGAGAACTTTGACTTCCTCTGCCTGCCCTCCCCCACTCCCTAGCCCCTGCAAGAGTTGCAATCATCTCTGGGCAGAATTCCTTCAACAAATATTGAGGAACTACTGTGTGTCAGAAACTGGGCAGAAAGGAGTAAGACCTGGTTACAAAACCAAGGACTTAAGAATTCTTTGCAGAGGTGAGGGCCTCGGAAGCCTTAATTCAGTTCACTTCAGGCACTCAGTCGTGTCCAACTCTGCGACCCCATAGACTGCAGCACGCCACGCTTCCCTGTTCATTTCCCAACTCCTGGCGCTTGCTCTAACTCATGTCCATTGAGTTGGTGATGCCATCCAACCATCTCATCCTCTCTCGTCCCCTTCTCCTGCCTTCAGTCTTTCCCAGCATCAGGGTCTTTTCCAAAGCCTTAGGGAGGGACAAGTAACGGACGATGTGATGGCCCATCAGATTCCAGAACCCACACTTGGCTGATCCTGGGATTCCTCTAGAGAGGGTCTAGAGCAGTTCCTGACCAGTGTGGGGTAGAGCCCACGTCTGTCCTGTCCCTAGGTCTTTACTGCCCCATCCAAACAGAAGGAGAGAAGCCCCCTGGCCGCCTTGGGCTGAGATAAAATACTTCCCCAGGTCGAATCAGCTCTCCTTAGAATGTGAAGGGCCTGGTGAGGAGCCTGGGGCCACTGCCCTGCAAGAAGCAGCCGGAGTTCCCAAGCCCCAGGTGTGTGCATAGGGCTGGGGCTGATCACAGGCACCTGGGCCCACCAGGTGGGGGCTGCTCCCAGTGGGGCTGTGGCAAGCTGGAGTGTGGCCGTCACTTTGTCCTTGCACAAGGCCCTTGCCCTTCAGAAACTCACAGCCTAAGCCGCTTCTATCCCCACATTTTCAAGCACCCTGGAGTCCGAGAGGGCCACCTTCCTCCCTGGTGCTCTGTCCCCTGTGCCTGTGAAGTGTGGGTCACCTGCCCCCTTCCTGAGAAACCCCGAGAAAGGACTAGATAGAAGGGCTTCAGCATTCTGGGCTACCCACAACCCAGAAAGCCACCAAAGTGGTATTTCTGGGGTCTGATGGTGCTGCCCCGGGTGCGCCCCGCCACCTGGCAGGCTCAACTCGGGGTTGGGGAGCAGAAGACACCAGGCTAACTGACTTTTGTTTTCATCTTGGCCTCGCCGCGGGCATACAGAGCCATAGTTCCCCCACCAGGGATCCAATCGTGTCCCCTCCACTGGGAGCACAGTCTTAAGCACTGAACCACCAGGGAAGTCCTCACTGGGCTTTTGGGAAGAGCCGACCAGAAGGTAGTGTCAGAAGACCCACAGAGGGGACACAAGGAGCCGACGCTCGCGTCTCCAGGGCGTCCCTTGCTGGTGGAGGGGCGGGGACTGCGGCCAAGCGCGGGGGCATCTGAAGGTGCTTCTACCCCGACAGCCTCCCACACAGGCGACTCCTGGCACCTCTGAGCTCCTAAGGGCTCTAGGGGCACGCCTCAACACAACCGCAGGCTTCAGTTACCACTTCCATCAAGAGGAGGATCGCTGCCTGCAAGAGACAAAACGCTGGAAGCGGGCAGCGTAAGCACACGCAGCTCAGCGAAAGCACACTCAGCTCAGCGACGGTCCCACCCGTTCTGCACCTCGCCCCGCCCCCAACCCATCGCCCCGCCCCCAACCCATCGCCCCGCCCCTTCCGCCCTCTGGGCGGGGCTAAGCGCCGCTTCCCCCGGAAGTCCGGGACCGAGCCGAACGACCCGCCCAGCTGGGCGCTGCCCCTCCCTCCTACGGCGCGCGGGTGGGTCCTCGTCTCCTGCTCCCCAACTTAGGTGTTCAGGCCCAATTCCTGCGAGGTCTTGAGGCCCCACCGCGTCTCCCACAGCCCAGTCTCAGCTGCAAGCTGCTGCAGAGCCTGGAGCCAGGAAAGGAACCTGTTTCCCCTCCCAGGCCCCGCGGAATCAGGTGGGGTCCTCGCCCCTGTCCCCAGCCTCGCCTTCCACACTCTCCCGCCCGCTACCCGGGGCCCCTCGCCGCCCGCGCATGGCCCAGAAGCCGAAGGTAGACCCCCACGTCGGTCGGCTGGGGTACCTGCAGGCGCTGGTCACGGAATTCCAGGAGACGCAGAGCCAAGGTGAGTGCCTCGGGGTGGGGGGGCAGGGGGACCGGGCTGGGGTCCGGCCGCGACCACCGACCGGGCCCTGGAGCCACTGCCCGCTTCTCCACCGCAGACGCCAAGGAGCAAGTGCTGGCCAACCTCGCCAACTTCGCCTATGACCCCGCTAACTACCAGTATCTGCGGCAGCTGCAGGTCCTAGATTTATTCCTCGATTCGCTGTCGGAGGAGAATGAGACCCTGGTGGAGTTTGCTATTGGTAAGAATGGGACGGTCTCCTGGGTGCCTGATGAGATAACAGTTAGAAGTGAGTTGCTGGGAAAGGGCTCTCTTAGGGCCTTACTTAGGCCGTCTCTCAGCAGCGAAGGCAGACTTTCGTAGTGTCTGTAATGCCTCTGAGGCCCACACAGCGTCCAGGTTCACAGGTGGCTTGAGTCTGCCTTGGAACCCAGGCCCAGGACCGTTTCTACTTGTCTACCTTCCCTCTCGGTTAGAGGTGAGATTATAAATGGGAATGGATTGAAGCCCCTTGGAGGGGGGAAAAAAAGTTGAGCGCTCTTTTAAAACCTCTTTATCTTGTTTCACCATCAAGAGAAATAGCAGTCACTCGGAAGGGCTTATGGCACTTGTAGTTGTTCTGGCCTCAGACCTATTGAATTATTCACCTGACAGGTGTTTGTTGGGCAGGTACTGTGTGAGCAAAGTATTGTTCCAAATGCTGGCGAGATGGCCAACAAGTTGGGAAAAAATCTTTGCCCTCAGGGAATTTACATGCTAGCGGAGGGAGACACATGGTTGACAAAAAAGCTGAGGTGCTGAAGAAAGCAGGCTGATGAAGAAGAGCAAGGGGAGAAGGGACTACTTCTGGTTTGGCCCTGGCTGGAAGGCACAGGCCAGGCTAAGACCCTAGAGCAGAAGGAGCCAGAAGGAAGGCTGATGTGGCAGCATTGTGATGAGTGAAGCCGAGAGCGGTACTAAATGAGAGAGAAGGATTTAGTGCTTCTAAATTAGAGAGCACCTCGCACCAGTTTACAGGGATTCAGATCCAGGCATTGGGTGGGAGTTTGGAGTTTATTCTGAGGGCAAACCAACATTCCTGGGACTTCCCTAGTGGTCCAACAATTAGGACTTTGCTCTTCCACTGTAGGGGCGGCAGGTTCCATCCCTGATTAGGGAACTGAGATCCTGCAAAAAGCAAACAAAACCAACATTCTTTTTTCAGCATGTGTCTTTAAAAAAGAACATTTCTTTGCATAGTGAAAGGAATCTTATCTTCATAAGGAATAAACTTAATAATTCCATTGTCACCAAATACCCAGTTAGGCAGACTTCTCTAATAGTTCCCAAGTGGACATATTTTGTTGTTTTGTATAAACTAGGATCCATGGTCTTAATCTGGTTGTTATGTTCCTTAGATCTCTTGCTCTCTTTTTAGGTAAACTTTGTATTTTAGAACAGTTTTAGAAAAATTGCGAAGGTAATACAGAGTTTCTATATATGCACACCCAGTTTCATTATTATTACCTTCTTACATTAGTATGGTACACTTGTTACAATTAATAAGCCGATATCAACAGTCCTGTCTAACTCTTTGCAACTCCATGGGCTGTAGCCTGCCAGGCTCCTCTGTCCATGGAATTTCCCAGACAAGAATACTGGAGTGGGTTGCCATTTCCTCCTCCAGGGGATCTTCCCGACCCAGGGATAGAACCTGTGTCTCCTGCATTGGCAGATGGATTCTTTACCACTGAGCCACCTGGAAAGCCCTACTACTAACTCAAGTCCGTACTTTATTCTGATTTCCTCCGCTTTCCCCTCATAACCTTTTACTGTTTCAGGAGTCCATCCAAGATACTATGTTAGATTTAGGCTCCTTTGGACTGTGCCAGTTCTAGACTGTTTGTGAATGACTTTGGCAGTTTTAAGGAGTACTGGTCAGGTATTTTGTAGGTTTTCCTTTAGTTGGGATTTGCCTGGCTTTTCTTATTATTAGACTGGGATATGAGTTTTGGGGAGGATGACTACAGAGGTAAATGGTAAAAGGCCATGATATATCTCCTCTAACTAAAGCTGTTTTGGGAGGTGGAGTGGGGTGCTTCCCAGGTGGGATCTTAGTTCCCTGACCAAGGATCGAACCTATGCACCCTGCAGTGGCAGTGCAGAGTGTTAACCACTGGACCACTAGGGTCTCGAACCTGGAGAAAACTTTGCTAAAAAGAGCAGTCAGCCAAGGCGAGTTTTTACAGGATCAGGAAGCACCTTTCCCAAGGCAGGAGCCCTCAGATCCCGGCCACCTGAGCTGGGGGCTCCCAGGGTGGGTGAACAAGCCCTGGACCTGGAGTCTACGGTCCCCACTTCGCTTCGTAGCCGATCCTTGTGGATGAGTCCTGTCTCTTCTGAGCTTCATTTCCTCTTCTGAGCCTTGCCTGCCTCGCAGGACTGCTATGGGGAGCAGAGCTGTTGGGTCTGTGTGTCTGTGAAGGTACCTCGTCTAGAATCATTCGTATCCTTATCACCAGTTTTCCTTCTCACAGCCGCTTTTCCTCCTCTTTTTCTCCTTCTTTCTAAGGTCCCCAATCCCAGGAGCAACAGCTTTCTTAGCTCTGCATCCCTCCATGGGGTCCTCTGCAGATGAAATTTCTTTTTTATTTATTGTGCATAAATTGGAAGTCCCAGTGGTGCTTAGAAGCCTGTTTTGTTACTCTCTTTGTTTCCTTTCTTCTTGATGTCTGTGGCGCTGCGTGGGAAACACTGCCAGCGCTTATCCTGCGCTGTGCTTTCTAGCTTGGACTCTTTTTCTCTCTGGTGGCAGGTCTGAGATTGTGATCTCCATGAAGTCAGAGTGCTTTGCTTATCTTTGTCTTCAATGCTCAGTCTTTTTGGTCTGGAAAGAGGGGATGGGGTGAGTGCGCGCATGCAGAGTCCTGCCCCTGACTTGGGGCTGGCGCCCTGAGTGGGGCTGGTTCTGGAACAACTACTGGGTAAGACTGCCCATGGCCACGGTTTGGCGGAATCAAACCCAGTGTTGGTTTGCTGGCGCAGAAGAGAGTGAGTTTGGTAGGAGCAGGGCTTTGGGGTCAGGCAGGCCTGGGTTCAGGTTCTCACTCCGCGACTTCACTGTGGGCACGTGACTTCCCTTCTCCCACCGTCAGTCACGTGGGCAGGGTCAGCACCTGCCTCTCAGAGTTGTTGAGAATTGTATGAGCTGAAGTGCCTGCAGCTGCTCGGCCTCCTGCTAGCCAGACCTCTGTGAGGATGAGCAGTTCCCTCATCTCCCGGAGACTGAAGTGGGATAGCGTCTCATGACCCATCTGTTCCAGGGATTCGTTCCTTCTGGAAAAGCATCACTGAGTGATAGGAAAAGGTATGAAGGTTGACCCCTAGCCTCAGTGGGTGTCCGGGCAGTATTAGGAGGACATACCCCTGGGCGATGGGCAGTGATCAGGCCAGAGCCATCCTTGCTTGGGTCGGAGGGTGGAAAGTGGGTGGATTATCAGGAACCAGATGCAAAGCCAGGATCTCGGTAAACACTCAAGTGAATGAAAGGATTCCGAGCGCATGCCCCAGATGAAACCTCTGGCAGGCTTTGGCATCAGTCTGGGAGCATTGGCCTGAAGCACCGTGGTTGATTCGCAGTCTTGCCTGCTGTGTGTGCACACCTGCACCATTCTAGATGCTGCGTGGATATGAAAACAAGCCAGGAGATAACTCGCTGCTTCCGTTAAAACTGAACCCTAGGATATCACAGAATACTTGACAGTTTTGTTACCAAAACAGAATTCAAGTAGGAGGGACCTCCCACAATTCAGCTTAAATCCTTTTTCCTGTGTTGTATTTCCTGCAATACTCGTAGCTGCCACCGGATGGTGGTGGTGTACTGAAAAAGACTGGCGGATGACGCCTGAGCCGCTTCTCTGGAAAACAGTATCTAGTGTGAAAGGAGGCATGCCCCCTGATCCAGCAGTTACATTCACAGGGTTAGGTCCAGGCACGTGTAGACACATAGGCAAAAATGTCACCAGCAGTATTGTCTGTAATAGCCGCAGCCTGCAAACAGTCAACACTGGGATGAATATCAATATTGTGGATGTTCATACTCCTTAGCAAGGTAAATGAACAATCTGCACAGCTCCATGCAATTATCTTGCAAACATAATGTTAAGCACATGATGCTAGACACATAATAATATGTACAGCGTGACTCCATTTCTATAAAGTCCAAAAAGAGGCAGAACTGAATTATAGCATTTAGCAGCGGGTGCGTGGTTAAAAAAGAGAAATACTTGGAAGATCCCGAGAACTCCCTGGCAGTCCAGTGGTTAGGACTCGGTTCTTTCACTCTCGTGGCCTGGGTTCAACCCCAGATGGGAGAACTAAGATCCACAAGCCACACAGGAAATTAAAGGTCCTGTTTATTACAAGTCAGGAAGGGCTTCACCTCTGAGAGGGAGAGAATTCAATCAGGAAAGAATGTGCAGAGGCGCTGGACTGCTGACTGTGCTTCCGTCCTTGACCTCAGCGCTGGTTACGTGGGCACTTGGGCTCTCTGTTCACCTCTGCCTGTGTGTGGGTTGCAGGTGTGCCCTGGGCCATTCTCCGGGGCTGTGAACAGGGGCGTGCCTCGTCCACCTCTACTGGGTGCTAGAGAGGGGTCTTCCATTGTCTAATCCTCTCTGCCCGTTTTACTGGTGAAGAAACTCAGGCTTAGAGAAATGGAGTTGCTTGCTCTGCTCACTTGAATCTGCAGGGGCGTTCGCGGGATTTTTAGCTAGCTCCGCCCACCACAGAGCCCTCGCTCCATCCGCGGAACTCTGGGGTCCCCGGGGAACCTGCTTCTCTCATTGGTCCTTTAGGGTTCTGGGATCGAACATCTTTCAGCTTAAAACAAAAAACAAAAAACTCCCCAGCCCGCCACTAGTTAGAGGAAAGCTGAAGTCGAGGCTCTCCTCCCCTCACTCCCTCGCGCCACCTGGGAAGGCTGACGCCAGGCACCTCTGCCCTCCCGCCCCCTTCCTCTCGGTTCCAGGCACAAGCGGGGTGTGTCTGTGTGTTTTATTCACGTATGTGAATATGTAATGGATTCACTCGGTACAGAGTTCAAAAGGGTAGGTGGTAAACTGTAACAGTCTGTAGCCTTTTCTGGAGGCAGCCACTGTTACCAGTTTCTTGTGTATCCTCCCAGAGATATTTGCAGGATTTATAAACAAATATGTACATGTTTGTATGTATACTATGTATACATTGTATGTCTTACACATGCCTGTAGCATACTATATCTATATTCCGCTCCTCCCCTTCCCCCTTTTAAAATTTATTTGGCTGTGCTGGGTCTTAGTTGTGGCATGTGGGACCTAGTTCCCTGACCAGGGATCCAATGCGGGCCGCCTGCATTGGGAGCTCAGGATCTTAACCTCTGGATCACCAGGGAAGCCCCTTTGGGGGGGAGGGAAAAAAAAAAAACAGGAAAAAACTCAGCGCCACCTATTGGCACACGTGCAGTGTCAGCCCTTAAAGAGCTGCCTGATTGTAAGCCGGCATGATGACCTCCGCGAGTTGGACTGAGGCCTAGCGGCGGAGGATGGCCGTTTTGGTTGTTTCCATCTTGCTCTCACATGCGGTGCTGCCTATTTGTATATCATTTCTCTTGCCGGAATGGCCCTGTATAATAAAATACTAGAATTGAAGTCTAGGTCAGAAACGCGAAAGGCCATGATTTTTTTTTTTTTTTAATTAAAAACATTTTTTTTTAAGATTATACAAAACATATCACTTAAGTGAAAACTGTATCACCCTGTGTTTTTAGAGAAGTCTCACTACCATCCTGGTCCATTCCCCTCTCATGGAATCAGCAGATGTGAACATGTACATATGTGTATATTTGTCCACAGCCTGCTTACATATAATAGTAGCTTTCTCTGTATGCTGTTCGCCCCTTGAGTGTCCGTCCTGAAATGTCAGAGAGAACCATTCTCAAGATAACGTGTGGTGTATGTGTCTGTGTGTGTCAGTCGCTCAGTCGTGTCCAACTCTTTGCGACCCAATGGACTGCAGCACGCCAGGCCTCCCCGTCCATCACCAACTCCCAGAGTTTACTCAAACTCCTGTCCATTGAGTCGGTGATGCCATCCAACCATCTTATCCTCTGTCATCCCCTTCTCCTCCTGCCTTCAATTCCTCCCAGCATCAGGGTCTTTTCAAAAGTCAGCTCTTCGAATCAGGTAGCCAAAGTATTGGAGTTTCAGCTTCAGCATCAGTGCTTCCAATGAATATTCAGGACTGATTTCCTTTAGGATGGACTGGTTACGTATGTGTGCGCGCTTAGTTGCTCAGTCGTGTCTGACTCTTTGTGACCCCATGGACTGTAACCCTCCCGGCTCCTTTGTCCCTGGGATTCTGCCAGGGAAGAATACTGGAGTGGGTTGCCTTGCCCTTCTCCAGGGGATCTTCCCAACTCAGGGATCAAACCCAGGTCTCTCACCTTGCAGGCAGATTCTTTACCATCTGTGCCACCAGGGAAGACCAACTCAAGATATTGGGTTGGCCAAAAAGTTCATTTGGGTTTTTCCACAAGATGTTATGGAAAACATGGGGACTTCCCTGTGGTCCAGTGGCTAAGACTCTGAGTTCCCAGATGCAGGGTACCAGGGTTCTATCCCTGGTTGGGGAACTAGATCCCACATGCTGCAACTAAAGAACTAAAGCTCTCACATGATGCAACTGAAGAATTAAAGATCCCATATGCCACAACTAAGACCAGGCAGAGCCAAAAAAAAAAAAAAGATGTTATGGAAAACATAACATGTTACGAACATTTTGACCACCCCAATGCTAAAGTTAAATCCCAAAACAAAGAGTCCTCAGTGAAGATTTTGAGCTGGGATTGACTGTGGCCAGCCCAGTGCCCTGGGGTGGGTGGGCGCTCAGACACCACGTCCCCAGCCAGTGTCTCCGAGGGCTCGCCCAGCCCTCCAGGGCGCCAGGTGCCGGCTCAGCACGCAGCATGCCCTCACCCGATTGCCAGGACAGTCCTCAGGCCCTCCTGTCCCTCCCAGCAGCGGTGCCCTGCTTGCCGTGTGACCTGAGAGCCCCTGCCCGACCTCTCTGAGCCGCAGCTTTCTCCTCCCAGGCGGCCCCCGGGGCTTCTCCTTTGCCTCTGCCGGGGCTTTCTGTGGCTCGCGTCTAGACGGGCCCTGCCTTTGCCCCTTGTTCTTTCTCTCTGCCTTGCCTGGTTTGTCCACAGCACGTTCATCCACCAGTCAGAACTTGTTCTCCTTTTTGTGTGGTAACCAGTCTTTAAATTGCAGCAGGATCAGCATACAGTGAATTGCACACGGTTTAAGTGTCAGTTTGATGATTTTTTTTTTTTTTGGCTGCACCGCGCGGCATGAAGGATCTTAGTTCCCCAACCAGGGATTGAAACCCCAGGCCCCTGCAGTGGAAGTGTGGATTCTTGACCACTGGACCACAGGAAAGTCCCAGTTTGATGGATTTTTAAGTTCATTAAGGTGTATGTACATCTGCGTAACCAGCACTTAAATCAAGATACAGAATGTTTCCATCTCCCCGAAAGGATCCCTCATACCCTCTGCTGTTCGTGTCTTCCACCCCGAGGTAACCACGGTTCTCACCTTCAGCCACATGGATTTGTTTCGCCTGTTCTTGAACTTCATGTAAGTGGACTGGTACAGGATTCTTTGAGTTGAGTCTCTGGTTTTTTTTTCCCTCAACATAATGTTTCTGAGGTCCATGCAAATTGTTACAGTATCAGTAGCTCCTGTCTTTGTATGAATAGGCCGCAAGTTGTTCATCCGTTCATCCCCTGGTGGAGCTTTGAGTTATTTCTGGAGCCTTTATGAGCAAAGCCGTTACGATCATTTAAAAGATTTTATTTACTTGCGGCTGTGCTGGATCTTCATTGTCCCCGGGCTTTTCTCTAGTTGCCGAGCGAGGGCTTCTCGTTGCAGTGGCTTCTTTGGTTGTAGAACTCCAGGGCATGCAGGCTCCGCGCTCAGAGCACAGGCTCGGTAGCTGCGGCACGTGGCTTATTTGCCCTCGGGTGTGTGGAATCTCCCCAGATCAGGACTGAGCCCGTGTCTTCTGCATTGGCAGGAGGATTCTTTACCACTGAGCCAGGAGGGAAGCCTTGTCATGATCATTTTCATACAAGTTTTCTTGTATACATTGGGTACTCACTTGTCTCAGGTAGATTTCTTATATGTATGTACTCTTTTTTTCTCAGATCTGGGTAGAAGTGGAATTGCTGAGTCACAGAGTAAGTGTATGGGCTTCTCGGGTAGCTCAGTGGTAAGGAATCTGCCTGCTGACCCAGGAGACACAGGAGATGTGAGTTTGACCCCTGGGTCAGGAAGATCCCCTGGAGGAAGAAATGGCAACCCACTCCAGTATTCTTGCCTGGAAAGTTCCATGGACAGAAGAGCCTGGTGGGCTACAGTCCATGGGGTCAGAAAGAGTCGAACACAACTGAGTTTGCATGCGCACTTGTGTACATAGATACACACACACCCCACACACGCGGTAGATGTATGTTCAACTGTATTTGTCGTCGTAGCTCAGTCGTGTCCGACTCTTGTGACCCCCATGGACTGTAGCCTACAAGGCTCCTCCGCCCATAGGATTTTCCACGCAAGAGTCCTGGAGTGGGTTGCCATTTCCTTCTCCAGGGGATCTTCCCGACCCAGGGATTGAACCCGGGTCTCCTGCATTGCAGGCAGACGTTTTACCCTCTAAGCCACCAGGAAAAGCTACCAAAGAGTTTTCCAGTGTAATTATGATGTGTGCACGCCTCACCACCAGCACACGAGAGTTCCAATAGCTCTGCCAGCACTTACTATTGTCAGTCTTCTTTTGTTTTCCATTATAATAGGTGTATAGGGGCCTCTTGCTGTGATTTTAATTTTCATTTCTCTGATAAGGAATGTAGAGCACATTTTCATATATTGGCCCTTTTGTGCAGTTTGCCTAAGTCTTTTGCTCATTCTTTTTTTTTATTGTGTTGTTCATCTTTTATTGATATGAAGGAGTTGTTTAAATATCCTGGATATGAGTTCTCTGTCAGAATCTATGAATATTTTCTTCTTTTGCTTTTTTTTCCCCCCTTTTTTGGTATGAAGAAAAGAAGCGAAGGGGGAGGGGGATGACTAGCGTGGTCAAGGAAGACTCCGAGAAGAGGTAACAGCTTGTTGTACCTTTTTTTTCTGGCCGCACTGCATGGTTTTCAGGGTCTTAGTTCCCCAGCCGGAGATTAAACCTGGGCCCACAGCAGTGAGAGCAGAGTCCTGAGCACTGGACAGTCAGGGAATTCCCTGGGCTTGTTTTTTTTTTTTTTATTGCAATTTTATGACACATTTGCTGTTCTTTTTTCCTCATTAACCTTATATAGCAAGCATTTTCCCACATTACACGTTTTTCTTAAAACGTGATTTTTAGAACTGTATAATGTTTCATCATACGGATGTACCCTACTTTCTTTAACCAGTTTGCTGTTGTTGGGCCTTCTTTAGGAAGCTGCCAGGCTTCACATTGCTCTTTTTCTACAGCCCTCCTTAGTTCTTCAGGGCTGGTGCACAGAGGTGGGCTCCGAGGAAAACTCAGAGCGGCTGCGGCTTCTCGTCAGCTCTTTGGGGGTCTCTTGGCTCCTTCTCTGGCGCTCCTGCTCAGCCCTTTATCCATGAAGCCCTACTCTTTCCAGGCTTTCACTGCCCTTTTTCATCTGCCACGGTCACTGCCAGCAAGGCTGAGGGCCTTAAAAAGTTCCCTGCCTGCGGTGGGGACCCGGCAGCTGGTGAGTGCTGGCAGCCCCCCGATCCATCCCTGGAGCCTTCCCAGGCCTGTAAATGGGGAGCAGGTGGGGTTGGCTGCTGGGAGGCTGCCTCCCGCGCCGGTTCTCCTGCAGATGCCCTGTGATTATCCCAAGTGGCAGAGCCCTGCCCAGGCACAGCTGGGCGTGATGATGACTCACCAGCTGGAGAGTGACTCGGGCCTTTTCACCGTATCACCCTTGCGGGCAGAGATAAGTCCCGTCCCCCACCCCCGAGCTGAGTCCGTAGTGTGGGTAGGAGGCTGCAGCTCCACTCGGAGCTTAGAGGAGATGGTGCCAATGTGTGTGAGGAGCCGGGGTCCCGCCTGGGCTTTTCCACTTGTCCCTGCACCCGACTGAGCCTAGCGTCCACCCATGATAGGATTAATTGTTTTCGTGGCTTCTACAGGGACACCCTTTACGCTGGGAGTGGCAGCGGGCTCCCCATCTTCTGAGACTTTGGGCAAGTTACTCAATGGCCTCAGCTTCTTTCCTGTCTGGGGGTGGTGGTGACTCTTGCTCCATGGGGTTCAGTCGTGTGCCCGGCAGGAATGCACAGTCGCAGGCCCCAGGATTCAGAGGTACATGACTGCTGTGTGGCGCCCAGTGATGGGCAAAGACCGCAAGTAAAGAGGGTGGTGGGAAGGGAGGCCCCAGGGTGTGCTCAGGGCTCCACTGGAGTGACCTGAGGTGGGGCGGGACCCTGCATCAGTGCCTCCTCTTCTGGGGCCGCCCCTCAGAGGCCTCCTGTCAGTGAGACCCCAAAACGGCAGATGTCCCAGGTGGGCAGGGACTCGGGGAGCCATCCCATCCAGCCTCCCGACCATCTGCAGTGCAGCTGTTTCCTGCTGCTCACCGCTTTACAGTCCTTCTAACAAATGTTTGTAGAGCGCGCCCTGTACCAGGCACCCAGGACGTGGTAGGAATAAGACAGCCTGGGTCTTGACCTCTGGGAACGTATCCTCCTAGGGGGCTCAGCAGTCAGCGAGCAAGGAAAAGCCATGGTGATCCGTCAAAGTTCTAAGCATGTGAAGAAAATGAAACAAGGTGATGAGGGAAGTGCCTGGACGTGTTAGGGTGGAACTTATGTGGTGGTCCAGGAGAACCTCACTGTCCAGGGAGCAGTGACGTGCTGGTTACCAGCAAGAGCGTGGCAGGACTTCCCCGATGGTCCAGTGGTTAGAGCTTCCACTGCATGGGGGGCACGGTTCAATCCCTGCTTAGGCAATTAAGATGCTTCATTCCACAAGGCACGGCCAATAAAAGAAGAAAAAAAAAAAAAGAGCGTGGCACCATGTGAAGATCCTGGAAGGGAGTGTGAACTTTATTCCAGGTGCAGTGGGAAGTCCCTGGAGGTTGAGTGGATGGAACCTTTACAAGCTTCCCTTCAGCGGGACCCAGACTGACCCAGGTACTGCTCAGAAGCAGGCGGCTGAGCCTGGAGGGGGAGGAGGTCTTCGCCAGCCCTGCCCCCCGCCTCGCTGCTCCTGTCCCCGCTTACTGGGAAAGACGTCCAGGTTGGGTTTAAGGCTGTGAGAAGCCAGAGCCCTTGCCAGTTTCCAGAGACGCAGGGGAAGTGGGTGGGCTGTCAGTCACTCTTCATTGGCTGCGCGGGGCTGGGCGGCGCGTGCTATGCAAATGAGCTAGAAGCTGGTCTTCTGTTTGGAGTAGGAACCCAAGGGTGGGGGTGCCCTGACGGCAGGAAGCTCACCCAGGAGCCACAGGAGTCAGCTTCCCGCACCCAGGGCTCTGGGCTAGCGGGAGAGTACAAAGTCTGGCCACACTACGTGAGCGGTGGTGGGTTCTTCCATCCCGAACCACAGGTCTCTTCACTCTGTCCTTTTCTCTTATCCCCCAGAATCCTAGTAACAATGATGGGTTGGGGGAGGCAGTGGTGGATGATATTTAACCTCTTAATTATGTTGTATCCATAAAATGGTAAAAGGGTGGACTGCATGGCTGTTAAATGATGCCGTGATTGTAGATTTATTGGCGTGGAGAGCTGTTCACAATTCTGTTCAGTCGTGTCCAACTCTTTGCGACCCCATGAACCGCAACACGCCAGGCCTCCCTGTCCATCACCAACTCCTGGAGTCCACCCAAAGCCACATCTATCAAGTTGATGATGCCATCCAGCCATCTTATCCTCTGTCGTCCCCTTCTCCTCCTGCCTTCAATCTTTCCCAGCATCAGGGTCTTTTCCAATGAGTCAGCTCTTCGCATCAGATGGTCGAAGTATTGGAGTTTCAGCTTCAATGTCAGTCCTCCAATGAATACCCAGGACTGATCTCTTTTAGGATCGACTGGTTGGGTCTCCTTGCAGTCCAAGGGACTCTCAAGAGTCTTCTCCAACATCACAGTTCAAAAGCATCAATTCTTCGACTCTCAGCTTTCTTTATAGTCCAACTCTCACATCCATACATGACCACTGAAAAAACCGTAGCCTTGACTAGATAGACCTTTGTTGGCAAAGTAATTTTTAATATGCTGTCTAGATTGGTCATAAGTGGTTAAATAAAAGCAACTGGCTTACAAAACAGTAAGCAGAGGATCACATTGTTACCAAGTATATGGAGTCACATATTTAAATATTGTGGGATGAAAAGTAAATATAAAATGTCTGGGTGGTAGGATTGAGATGGTTTATGCTTTGCCTTTTTGACAGTTTTATTGTAGTATAACTGACATCTGATAAACTTCACATAAGTAAAGGGGGCAACTGGATATGTTTTGATGTATGTGTACACCTGTGAAACAGTCACCTTACATATGTGTGCGTATGTATGCGTGTGTGTGCATATATGTATTGTGGTCATGCCACACATCTTGTGGGCTCTTAGTTCCCCGGCCAGGGATTGAACCAGGCCCTCAGCAGGGAAAGCGTGGAGCCCTAACCCCGGACCACCAGGGAGTTCCCAGGAAAGCATTGAACTGGCCGAACCGGGCGGGAGAAGGTTCAGTGCCCACCTCCAGAAGGCTGGGCCGTGGCAGGCAGGCCTGTCTGGAACCTTGAAAGGGAGGGCTGGAGATCCAGTGGGACTCCGGGAGGAGAGGGCGGAGGAGGCCCAGGGCTGAGGCCTCAGAGTCCGCTTGCTCTTCCCCAGGCGGCCTCTGCAACCTGTGCGCCGACAGGGCCAACAGGGAATACATCCTGCAGGCGGGGGGCGTCCCCCTCATCGTCAACTGCCTGTCCAGCCGCAGCGAGGAGACCGTGCTGTCCGCCGTGACCGCGCTCATGGGCCTGGGCTCGCCCGGCACGGGCTCCCACCCCGAGCTGACGGCCCGGCCCGTGGTCCAGTGCATGCTGCGCTTCTCCCTGTCGGCCAGCGCCCGGCTCCGAAACCTGGCCCAGATCTTCCTGGAAGACTTCTGCTCTCCCAGCCAGGTGGCCGAGGCCCGCAGCTGGCGAGCGGATGCCGCCCTGGGGATCCCCCTGCCGAGGACGGAGGCCCCACAGCAGCCCTGACCCGCTGCCCGCCGGACGAGACTGAAACCCTAGTGGGGGCTCCGGGAGAGGTGGCGGCGGCGCGCCCACAGCGCACCCTCTCCGCTAACGGCGCGCGCTCGGCCGTTTTCAAGGTGCGCTTTCTCCACGGCAGGTATTTGCACTGTGATGAAAGGCCCCTGACGAGCGAGGAAGCCAGGCCTTGAGACGCGTGGACGGGGAAGCCGAAGGTGCTGCCGTTTTCACGGACCGCTGCTCTCATCTCAGCCTCGTGGAGAGGCCCTCGTGCCGGCCCCCTCACCCCCGCCGGGCCCCACCCTCACGGAGGAAGCAGCGCGGTCCCTGGACTCGCAGCCTTCGCAGGTGTTTCTCCGGAGGAACAGCTGGGCCTGGAGCTTAGGAGAATTGCCTGAGCTTGAGGAAGGAAGCATTCTCCCCAACAGAGGTGTCTGGAGTCATTCTGAGACGCAGAAGTGAGAAGCCTTGTTGTTCAAAGTATATCGCGGCTCCGGGAAGCTGAGGGTGGTGGTGTGCCCCTCTCTGTGGAGGCTGGGTACCTGCTCCACAAGCTCTCCAGGCTGGGCATTCGGCCTGGTGGATGCTGGCCCTGAGAACTCTCTGGCTTAACTGTTGATCCGCACAGACCTGTCAGCCAGCCACCACAGTGGGGCCTCAAAATCCAGAGCGTGCCCCCTGCTGTTGAGAGTCCAGCCCAGTGACTGTTAACGGTGGCCGTGAGGGTGACGACACGTCGGAGGACAGGCACGGACTCTTCGAGCAGTGTCTCCTCCCCTCCCCACCCCACGGTCCCCGCTTAGAAGCCCTGGCCTGCCTTCTCTGCCATCAGGGTTAGTGGGGAGAGGGGGGGCCCTGTGCCTGGAAGCACGTCTGGGGCTCAGGAGGGCCTTGGGGATGCAAGTAAGAGGGGTGCTGAAGGGAGAGGGGACCAGATGCTGACATACAGTGCAGGGCTCAGAGCCCAGTGTATGCCGCTCAGCATGGGGGAAGGGGTGTGGGCCCCCGTGGGAAGCTGGGGTTCGGGAGCAGGGGAAGGTCCTGGCCCCCCTTAAGGCTGACCTCTTACATGACCAAGGAAAGGTGGCTCCAGGAGGAACGGTGTCCAGGTGGATGTGGGGGTGGGTGGATTGTAGGACTAATGGACTAAGGAGCCCAGAGGGAGGGAGGCAAAGGCCTCCTCATCGGCCTGTATTCCCGCTGCCCCCCAGAGGGTCCTGGCCCTTCCCTTTCCCAAATAAAAGGCCTTAAGAGAGCAGTGAGCCAAAGAGTTTTATTTAAAAGGTGCCTGTTCTCCCAGCGCGTTTTCGGCCAGCTGTCCTGGGAGGTTCCAGGCAGCCGGCACGGCGCTGCACGGGAACTCGGTTCTGCCCGACTTCCCTGTCCGTCTGCCTCGCCCTCCTCCAGTCGCTGTCAGCAGCCTCATTGCTGGGGCAGCCCCAGGCCGTCAGGGTCCAGCGGCAGGGCTCCCCGCTTGCTGTCTATAATCTCCCTCCAGTTGTCGCTCCAGGAGCGCAGCCGTCTCCGAGGCGGGGCCAGGGCCAGGTGCTGGTTGTGGCAGCAGGTGAACAAGATATGCTCCCAGCTGGGGGTCTCCTCTTGGCCTGGACGGGGAGGCAGGGAACCCGCAGTCCCTAACCTGGTTATCTGTACTCCCTCCCCCTAATCCCAGCAGGCCAGATGCCTGGAGGCGGCTAAAGAGAAAGACTCCCCACCTCGAATGACCTCCTTGTCATCAATGAGTATGTCCCCCGAGATCACGGTCTTGTCCCTCGTCATGATAATGCGCTCCACAAACTGGGGTCCCAGGTGCTTCTCCACCCAGCGGTACTGTGAGGTGGGCACAGGGTCAGTAGGGCAAGGTGGGCCCCTGAACTCAGGGCCAGTGGGTGTGAGGGAGGGTCTACAGCTTATGAGAGATGCCCCCTCCACTCCTCCCCCCCAACTTTCTGTGTTTCTGTTGGGGTGTTGGGGTTTTTATTTTGGCTGCGCCATGCAGCATGCTGGATCTCAGTTGCCCAACCAGGGATTGAACCCCTACCCCCTTGCATTGAGAGCACAGAGTCTTAACCTCTGGACTGCCAGGGAAGTCCCCCGATGGTTTCTTTTAACAAATCAGAGCTTAGGAAGCTAAGTTTGCCTGTGGAGCGCTGGGGCAGCCGCACCTTCTCGGCCACACAGTGGTCGTACTTCATCAGAGGACTGGTGCAGATGAAGACCTGGGTGCTGCAGGGGGGGGCACGATCAGACGGGGTGGTGCCTGCCCCTGCCCCCCAGCCCCCACTCCCTGCCGCCCTTCCTCACTCCTGCATGTCACTCATCTCCCGCATGGCTTCCAAGGCTCCAGGGATGGGCTCCAAGTCTAGGAAAAAGCCTGGGGCTTCAAACACACTGGCCACTTTGTCCTGAAAGATACAGGGTTCCCGTCCTGGCTCTGCTCGCAGACCTCAAACCCCCACCCCCACCCCACCCACACACACAGCGAGGACTCTCAAAGGTGAGGTTCCTGGGGGGCATTGGTCTCCAGATCAGAGTCCCGGGTGGAGGATTTTGTTTAGCGGTAAGGAAACACCCCCAACCCCCAGACTGTCTAGTCCCAAGTGAAGTGTGGATTCTGAAGTGAGAGCTTTGTTCATTTTAAACAGGAAGGTGTCGACATGGAGCTGCGACAGTCCTGACCCAGGGGAGAGGCTCCCTGTCCCCGGATGTCCTGTAGGGTCGGGGGTCCCCGCTCCCCTCGCGCCGCACCCCTCCCATCCACCCGCTGCCTACCGCCAGGTCGGGGCGCAGCGCCCGGTACTGCTCGCGCGCGTAGAAGCCGCGGCGCTCCGCCAGCGGCACGTGCGGCTCCCCGGGGAAACGTTGGAGGAAGCCCCGCAGCAGGCCGGCCTCGAAGTCCGCCAGCACGCAGTCCATGTCCACCAGCACCCGCACGGGCCGCGCGCGCCGCGCCGGCGTCCCCATCGCCAGCGCCGCGAGGCAGGGGACCCGCGGGAAACGCGGAACCGGTCCCGGGAGCGCGCGGAGCCGGGCGCGGGAACGGCTACTTCCGGAGCCGCGGCGGGCGGGGCCCGGCCGGGCCGGGCTGATTTGCTTGGGCGCCCGGGTGCCCCGCCCGCCCGCCCGCGGGAGCCCCGGGCCTTCCCCAGCACCCCCGACTGGACGTGGCGGTGCCCGCGCCCCGCGTCTGGTCTGAGGGTACGCCTGCATGGACATCAGCCGCCCTCCGCTCCAGCAGACGGCCTCGCTCACCCCCAAACGTGACTGGGCCAGACCTTCCGGGGGTCCCCTGGACTGTCCTGAATACTGGGGAGCGTCGTCTTAAGCCTGTGGGCCGGCTCCGACCTTCTCAGAACCCACACCTGCTCACCCCGCGGGACAGAAGGAGAGCTGCCTCCCGCTGCGTCAAGGCAGCACCAACCCAAGACCCGAACCTCGGGGACCCCCGGGAGCTGAAGTGAGTGAATCTGAAGACAACAGGCTCTTGCGAGTACAGTTCCTCAGAGATGAATTCACAAACCAGAGTTGGCTTGAAACATGGGAGCATCTGCTTCAAACCTCCTGTTCTACCTGCAAGAGGCGATTTTCCACCAGGCTCAGGTAATCGGGACCATCCTTTCTGTGGAACTGACTTTTCTCTAGAATCCTCCTCAGTTATATCCTCTAAGAAAATGCTGGTCATGGCTAACTTTTGTTGACTCAACTTTTTGTAGATTTCATGTAATTTCCTGAATGCAAGTAAATATGCAGTGCTTAGTCTGTCGAGTCCGACTCTTTGTGACCCCATGGACAGTAGCCCGCCAAGCTCTTCTGTCCGTGGGGGTTTTCCAGGCAAGAATACTGGAGTGAGTTGCCATGCCCTCCTCCAGGACATCTTCCCAACCCAGGATCAAACCCAGGTCTCCCACATCGCAGGTGGATTCTTCACCGTCCGAGCCACCCTCACATGTAAATATATTTACTACAAACTAGATTCAGATTTCAGTGACTGACCCATCTTCCTGACGTTCCCCACCTGAACACCCCTCCCCTTCCTCATGCTTCTGTTCCATTGGGTTCTAAACACCCCAGTACTTCTAAATGGAACAGAAGCAAGAGGAAGGGAAGCCTGGTGATCTAATTTTAAAACGCTTAAGAAGTAGACTAGGTATTAGCAATAAATACCAAGCCACTTAAGTCACGTAACTGTGTAAAGAGCCGAGACTGTCATCAAAATGCTGACTCTTCTGCCATCATCATTTTAAGTTCAACTTCACTTTCTAAACCATAAGGTTTCTAAGTGGGAAAATTCAACACCCTTAGCAAACATGTTTATGAAGAATTTTAAACATCTGTAATGGTACCAAAAAGACTGGCAGAAGTCCCTCACAACACTTTTGGGCTAGGCACTTACCTTCATAGCACAGAGAACTAAAGCCAAGTTCCAGTTACTACACAAATCAGGGAGCTGTCTTTCCCAGGTCTGTCTAGTTACTGAGAGAAGGGTGCAGGCTCCCTGCCTCTTTAGTTGTAGGAAACCTTAACTCATGTTATTTGTAGATTAATCTGTTTCAGTGAAACTGGAAACACAGTATAGCACCGCTGCCCCTTTTGCAAAATAATGAGGAGGAAAAACAACACCCCCACAACCTATGATTACCCTTTCTCTTCCCAAAGAGATGCTTATTAAGTCAAATGAGCTGGTGGTTACACACCAGGCCTGTCATTTCAACCATGGTGGGGGGTGGTTAAAGGTGACCTGTTTCAAGTCTTTTTTTTTTTTTTTACTTTTTGGCCACACCCCTAGGATCTTAGTTCCCCAACCAGTGCCTCCTTGAAAGCGTGGCGTCTTAGCCACTGGGCTACCAACGAAGTCCCCAAAAGTCTTAAAGTTAGCAATCGAGCTTCCAAATGACAAGCCCAAGGAACGCTGCTGCTGAGCAGCACGGGGAGACCAAAAAGGCCGTTGGACAGGGCCCAGTTTGGACGTGGAATCCTCGATCTGGAACTTCCTCCCTAGAACCCAGCGTGCTTCCTCCAACCTCCTGTATCACTCGACAGGACTCAGACGACCTTGTCCCCTTCTGGCTACATGTCCCTTCTTCTCTTTGGAGCCCTCTTCTTTGATCATCCACCACCGAGAGGCATCCTGTAGGCATGAGAGAACTTAAAATTTTAATATCATATCACCCAGCAAAGGTGGGTAAGTGGGAGAAGACTCCAGAGTGTATTGGCTAATAATTGTTCTGGGAGCCAGGTATCTGTATTACTCCTGTCTTTTACTGCCAGATGCCAGTTAATGTTCACTTTGGCATTCTGAACTCACCCTGACTTTAAACCTGCTTTCTTTAGAGAGAAGCCCACTTCTCTCTAGGCCTTCCTTAAGTCTGTTTTAATTCCAAGGGCTCATCAAATCATTGGCTAGCAGGGTTGTTAGTAACAAAGAAAAAAGCAACTAAGCAGGTAGAATTGCTGAAACAATCTCAAAAAGAGGACACAGGACACAGTGTTTCAAAATTTGTACATCGTTTACTTTAAGCAACAGTCCAGGATTGTGAAGTACAACACAGTTTAAGGATGAGACTTTCGTTTCATGGTCAAGCACCAGCATCATGCACACAGCTTCAAGTTATCTAAGAAGAGCGCTGCCCTCAGGGGGTCCCTTCCCATGAAGACCCCGCCCCTGCTTCACCACCTGGAACATCGAAGCCTTCCTCTGCGTGGGAGCAGCAGCAGGCTTTGCTCAGCCAGTCATGTTAAGTATCTGGCTTAAATATATCTTAAGGTTCAGAAATAAAAGGCAATTTTTTGTTTTACTTTTTTTTTTGCTTTGCAGGCGGCAAGGCAGAGGGCACAGGCCTTTTATCGCCCCATGTGGCACAGGAGGATGCTTTTAGCAAAGGGCACCGACCAGTTAGGGCCACAGCAGGTAGGTTCGGCATCAAGACGACCTTGTTTGGGGCCTGAAGGGACGGCGCCTGTGGGCTGTTTACTGGTCTGTCCGATCCAGGCTTGGTAAACCCAAGTAAAGCTGACCAAAAAAGGGTTTTAAAAACCTCAGTACAAAAGATCCTCTAACACATTTGAAACCAAATTGTTTGTTCTTAAAAACACGGTACTAAGTGTCACAAAACTTTCCCTCCAATCTACTACTAGAAAACACTCATGCCAAGGCCTACAGACCCAGAGGAATCAGGACAGACAGAGAACCTGTTCTTCCAAAAAATAAAAATAAAAAGACAGCAGTACATAAAGTGCTTCTTTTTTAATGAAACAAATCCAAAAGATGTACAGTCAGGCTCAAGTTGTGCAGTTCACAAGCATGGAAAAAAAACAAAGAAACAGGACGACAGAGTTCCGGGCAGACAGAGCTAACCCAGGACGAGGCTGGACTTGCCGCCAGGGGGGTTTCTCCGGGACGGCACAGGCGCCGGCGCCACGGGGCTGGGCACGGGGGCGGCGGGCACAGGCTTCTCCTCGCTCTGCCCCAGGCTGGCCTGCAGGTCTGTGTCCACGTTTTCTAGGAAAACAGAATGAAGTTAAGACTAGTAACTATTCGCAGTGAAGATGACGAGTCTAAGTTTTTTGGGGGAGCTTTTTGAAGGATGGTTCAAACCACGCCTAGAGCTATAAAGAAAAAAACAATTAGCACGTGGCCACTACCCAGAACCAGCCACTGTGAGTGTTCTGCCGTGTGTCCTCAGGTCTTTCTCTGTGTACGTTCTTTTCTAAATCACATAAATATATGGTGACTTAAATATTTCAAATGAGAACAGCGCAGATAAGCTCTAGGTCCCTGACCACCACTCCAGTTCTGGGTGGGTCTGCTCTCCCTATTCCCAGAGGCCCTACTACTAGTTGTGTGCATTCTTCTAGTCCATTTATTTTATGTAAGCTTTGTGTATTTTATTTCCAGCATATCACAGACAATCTTGTTTTTATTGTATTTAACATAATCGATATCAACTTGTAACTTTTGGAAATTTACCCCCACTTATACACGTGGTCAGGTGCTTCCCTGCTGGCTCAGAGGTAAAGAATGCACCTGCAATGCAGGAGACTCAGGTTCAGTCCCTGGGGTGGGAAGATCCCCTGGAGGAGGAAATGGCAACCTACTTCACTCCGGTAATCTTGTCCAAGAAATCCCGTGGACAGAGGAGCCTGGGGAGCTACAGTCTATGGGGTCACAAAAGAGTCAGACACGACTGAGCAACTAAACAACATACACATGGTCGTATTTCATCTTGCTTAATTCATTGCATTCTAGTATATATACAGTATATATGATTAATCCTCTACTTGAACTGTGGTGTTGGAGAAGACTCTTGAGAGTCCCTTGGACTGCAAGGAGATCCAACCAGTCCATCCTAAAGGAGATCAGTCCTGGGTGTTCATTGGAAGGACTGATGCTGAAGCTGAAACTCCAATACTCTGGCCACCTCATGTGAAGAGTTGACTCATTGGAAAAGACCCTGATGCTGGGAAGGATTGGGGGCAGGAGGAGAAGGGGACGACAGAGGATGAGATGGCTGGATGGCATCACCGACTCGATGGCCATGGGTTTAAGTAATCTCTGGGAGTTGGTGATGGACAGGGAGGACTGGCGCGCTGAGATTCATGGGGTTGCAAAGAGTCGGACGCGACTGAGCAACTGTACTGACAACCAAAAAGTAAAACCAGTCCGACCATTCTGAAACTGTAACGCGTATACTCTGGAACATGGGCCCAGCGGGGACACGCGCTGTCATCTTCAGTGTGAACAGAGACTGGGCACCTCCTTCCACAGTGGCGGTACAGGTCCACTCTACGCCCACGTCGGAGCATCCGCTCCTCACATCTGTCCACTTCCCCCACTTGATAACCACCCTCAGCTTAATATCTGCCTAAGTGATGGGTGAAAAAATATTATTTAATTCTGTCATGTGTTAATGTTTCCATGATTAACGAGTGAGGCTGACTTTTTTTTGAGACTGACTTTTTAAAAACCATATAATATCCAGCTGTACAGACATTTATTAAAGACTCCACCCCCACCCACTGATGGTCAATTATCTTAATCCAGTTACTCCCATCATATCGACCCTGCCCTTTCCTCATTAAAGTTTTAAGAACCAGTGTTATTATCATCCAATGTCCTAGATACTGCTTGACTGATTCCCAGACTGACTTGTGAAATTTTCAACCAGCATATAGGAATCCTTAACCAAGTTGTTGCCACTGATTCAAATTCAAGAGTAATTGCAGAAGAAAAAAATGCCTTATTTTCTGCAAAAGGTAATTTTTATGAAGTTTAATAATTTAAGGTATATCAGACTAATTATTAATAATCATAAAAAAAAAGGCCAGGTCTCTACATTTCAGTGTTAAATCTTAAATTCTGTTGCATATTCTAATACCTACCTTGCAATAATCACACAGAGGCACCTTTAGTATAAAAAAACTAAGATATTTATAAGACTTGGAAGAAAAACTACCTTAAGGTTTAAAGACATTTATTCCCTCCTAGTTTAGAAGTTTCAAAACCCTGGAAGCAGGGAAGCAGAAATACTGGTTATGAAATATGCTATGTAAGAACTTCATATGCACTTGTATTAGACACCAAGGCAAAGTACTAACTCCAAAAAAATTACTCACTAAAAAAAAAGTTCCTCATAAGACTAAACATTAAAGGTCCACATTGCTAAAACCACTTGTACTAAGTTTTCATTCAGCAGACTGAAACAGAGAAGTTCAAGGAGGAAGTCTTAGATCAGAAACATAACATCTCAGAAATATGCTACTGCTGCTTTAAACATTTCATTTCATGAATTTTTGGACTGTTCGATAGAACTGACTTCTAAGGCATATAATGTTCTATACTATTCAACTACAGGTAAAAATGTAGTACTCGCTTTCCAAGATGACAGCACTCAGTTATGAACCAAAGCTTGGCGAGAAAGGGTTACCCCTCAGCTTCCTGTTGCACAAGGAACAGAACCAAATGCATCAAGACAAAGTCCCCAAGTCCTCCGACAAGTGCCCTTAAATAACCTAGGGAAGTGTGTCCACTTTACTGCAAATACAAACAAAACCCAAGAACCCACATTTTAAAGCCATCCAAGATAGACGAACACAGACCATGACCTCAGCCTGAACCAGCCTATCAATCCAAGCTGCTTCATTTCTGTCCTCGCCACTGGACAGGATCTAAGTGAATTCTCCACCATCTGGGCCAACCAGCTGAGGAACACTTCAGACGGACACAAATGTTACCCTGCATGGTAGTTTATTTCCATAAAGTGATTTTTAGATAAACAAGCTCATTCCTACCAATCTCATGTTTGCCTTTATCATTATGACCGGAGTCACTCTGTCTTTCACAACCAGGCAACAACAAGCCAAGAGAGAAAAAGGGGAGGGAGAAAAGCACCTATGGAGACTGCAAGTCGTAGCCTAAATGCTCATTTGTCCAGTCAGAAATACTCTGGCCAGAGAAGATGGAGGGTGGCTTGTTACTTCCTTGAGTCTGTGATAAGTACAGGAATTGAGAGTAAAGCCTTTAGAAACTTTTATGGGACTTGACAGAACTTTGTCTACTGAATCCAGTAATTTAAAAGATGTTTTTGTTTTCTTAAACAAAATTATGGCTTCTGCCATAATATACATCCTATATACTCTTTACTTGTCTGTCTTCTCTGGCACACCAGTAAGGTAACTGATCAGACACCAATGTCAGAAGAGAGAAAAAAAGACTCATCTAAGGATCACAAAGTTAGAACCTCTAGAAAACACAACAGACTTGCCCAAAGGCAAGTAAGGACTTCTGCCCAAGCTTCCTGGACATTCTCCCTCTTTCTTCAAGATTTCCGAAGTCCTCAGTATAGACATTCCTGTGTTTAATTATCCCAAAGATGAAGGCAGTATATCCAAGCAAGATCCGCTTTATTTAACCGAGCAGAACTGGTTGGCTTTGCAGTGAAGCTGCCGACAGAACTGGGGTAGACTTTTACTCACCAGACATGGTCTGAATCGTCATGCCCCTTGTCATTATACGACAGACAAGCTAAAAGTAGCAGCATTCAGGAGCAGAGAACAATCAGGTGCCAAAGGTCATTTAAAAAACACAAAAAGGGAGGACTTGTCATGTTGTGAATGTAGGACTGCTCACCTGGAGGACGCATATCACTGAGCTGGGGTTGGGGGGAGAATTTTTTCTTTCTTTCAGTTACAGCACAAGAGTTTTATTCGGCAAAGAATAGCATACCCTCGAGGCGTGAAGGCGGGCCGACCCCAAAGGAGAGGCTAAGAGAATTAATTATCACAGGACAAATGACATATACTTTCATAACTTCAGGCTCTCACATACTGCTCTGGGCTCCCCAAATTTGTAATTCTCTTCATTGATCAAAATTAGTGAATAAAGATTAGCTGCTTTGTGGGTCTTCCTGGTGGCTCAGTGGTAAAGAGGAGACAGGGGTTTGATCCCTGGTCGGGGAAGATCCCGCACGATGTGTAACAACTAAGCCCGTACGCCGCAACTATTGAGCTTGTGCTCCAAAACAAGAGAAGCCACCACAATGAGGAAACTGATCACTGCAACTACACAACAGCCACCGCTCGCTGAAACTAAACAAAAACCTATGCAGCAACCAAGACCCAGCATAGCCAAAAATAAATAAGTAAAATTGCATTTTTTAAAAAAGATTAATTTGCTTATTATTCTTGCGAAATAAGGTCTGACATTGGAAGTATTTCTTAATACAAAAAGGAGCGGAATCAAGAAGTCTAGAATTTTTTTTTTTTAACCTCCAGAACAATCTTTTTAAATGGAACAAGCTAGACAGAAACAAAAACAGTCCAATGAGAACGCAATCTGTCCGTGGAGCGAAAACCCAGGTAGAATTCACAATGGTTCAGAAGATTCTCCTCCCCTCACGCCCAGCGAGAGACAAGACAACCAAACAGGAACTTCTATTTTCCTGGAAGACTGACTCGCCAAATGTAATAGCAGAAAAAAGCCTTGAGGAAGCAGCTTCGTCCAAGGTCAGCTTCGAGTCGCCAGGTCAACTTGAACCTGATGGCTGCAGGCCAAACAACGCGTAAACCTCACATCACATGCACAGGCAATTCTCTGGCACTTGTTAAAGAAGTGCCAATAAATACTTCAAAGATTTTAAATAATTAAATGATTATAGCTCTTTTCCACTTATAATTTGACGATGTGGGTGCTAACTGAAAATTTACACCTGCCCGCTAAAGTCATCATTCACAAGATCACAGGGTTACCGGTGTCTTGCTGAGTAAGCACTTCAGTAGAAAATCAAACTGTAAATTTAATGCTGAGGTCTGAGCTTGAGATGCCAGAGACGGTTACTAAGAAGCTCTCACTGAGTGTAACAAATACAAACCTGACTGACATCCGTCTGTCCTGAAAGCTTTAGGAGGCTTCCAGCCTTGTTCTCGCCGCCGGCCATGCTTGCTAGCTTCCATTTTGCTTTCCTCTCCCCTTAGAGGATGGACGCTGGCACCTGGGGCTCCGCCAGGGTCACTCTCCAGCCAGCCTCTTTCCCCAGGACATGACTTGAGTCAAAATTCAATCTATTCTAACATTTACAGAACCAGAAATTGGCATACTTTTTTCAGACATACTCACCATGAATGTCACCTTCTCCCTGGAAAAGAAAAAAGTTAAAAAACTTTACTTCAGCTTTTAATTTGGCCACACACAAATAAAACAATCATAGTTCAGAGAAGTTACTGTCTGAAGATAGATGTCAAATTTTGTTTTGATGTAGTCAAGTTCAAGGTCAAGGTGCCCTTTACAATAAGCAGCCTCTATTCAACTTGGAACAATGCTACACAAAAATGCTACTGGACAAATTGCCCAAGTGCCAGTAACATGGTCAAAACACCAAAAAGCCGTCACACTGACAGTGATGACCTAATATCAGAACTCCAGAGGAGCGTTTATCAGAACGGGACACTGGTAAACCTATCTTTCCACCCCCTTTCCTTTCTTTCTAACCTAGCTGTTGAAGGGGTCATCAATTCCAAAGCCCTTCTACCGGTCTCCCCGCTTTCAGGCGGCTCCTGTCTCCGTGTGCCCCGAGGTCCCCGCTTGGGGACATCCCACAGGCTTTCCAGACACACGCCTGGGGCCTAGGGGCCGTGCTCACCTGCAGACAGCCGATGGTAACAGCATGCTACAGCCTCCTGCAGCTTAGCTCAAAACAACAGGCGATATCTGCCGACAACTAAAACAACCTTGAGCTCAGATATGCCACTATGTGTGAGAGACACAGGAAGTGCGAGTGATCCGGTTTCAAAAATCAATACTGAAGGTAAAGACTAGCCCAGCTGGTGGCAGAGACACATGAATAGACTGAGGTCACATGAACTCATCTTTCTGATCTGCTCTATCAATCTTCCATCACCAGCACAGCCAGTCCCTTTCCTAATTACCTCTGCATATAATAAAACTCCAGTGGATAAAAACCTAGTGGGAGAAGAAGTTCAGGGATGACTGGATAATTTAATAGAGGCTCTTTGCCCTGGGTATTAACTCCAGGGATTGAAATCATAAGCAAAGCCTTTAGGGAGTTAGGACCAACAGATGCCCTTTGAGAAACTGTTGCTAGAGTGATACTGATGATGATGGATGGAAAAGATTAATGGAAGTTACAGGAAAGTGATGACTAAGAACGATGCTTATGCCCTTCAGTGACCTCCTCCTTACCCCCGCCCCACCGCCCCACCCCTCTCCATTTATGCTATTTTCTCTTTACTCTGTATTTCTATTTACTAATATTGTATTTTTTGATGTTATAGTAAAAATTCAATAAAAATTTAGTGGTTAAGTGCAAAAAAAAAACCCCAAAAAACAAGCCCCAAAACTCCAATGGCAGTCTTAGTACAGTGGAGGAAGGGCGGGAGGCAGTGTGAGAATTTCATTTCTAAAGGGCGTAAACCTCCAAAAGACCGTCTCTCCCCCTATATTGTTGCACTGACCTTCAGATCTAAGAAGTCTCCAGAGTTCGCTTCAGAAGAATTCCTTCTCTGGGGTCCAGATGACTCAGAATCTTCCCTGCCCCCACTAGACTTGGCACCTGAATCAAAATATACTTTCAGGAGGAATACCAGGGAAAGACCTAAAGCAAGCCACTATTTACTGAGTTCACGTCACATGACTACATGAGCCAACAGTGTTAGGGCGTGACTGCTAATAAAAATGCCTCAGAGGGGCCACAGAAGCCAGCCTGACGGCTCTCCTTGTTCTAGCCACCACGCCGACCCCCAGCGTCTCCCCTGCCTCAGCCCTCCATCTCTCCTCCCGAGACAAGCTTTAATCGTCTCCCATGACTAAGCTAGATGCTACTCAGCAGCACAAAACCAGCTGCGGTGGTCTTGCTGGGCCCACCCCTGACCAGAGACGAGCAGTACCTGCCGACTTGGCCCAGGAAGGGGGGTTTTCCTCAGGCGTCCCAAAGATGCTGGAGGCCATCTTGTTCCTCCTCACGGGTTGTTCTGTTGGTTCATCAAAACCTAACGAAAAATTGGATCCACCGCCGGGAGGCCGCAAAACCCTAGAAATGATGGCGAAATGTCAGTTTCAGACGAGATCAAAACGTTTCCTGGTATGTGTTTTCAAACACCTTTCATTTTAGTTCCCCCGCCCATTCATTCCACACACACACACCCCCTGACAAAAGAGAACTGTTAATGGGAAAATTACTAGTTGATTCCAATGTGGTATAAATTCAACAATGGACCTTAAGGTGGCGAGGTTGTGCACCGCACCAGGCCGCTGAAACAGTCCGAAAGCACCAACAGCAGGCTGGACGGCATCCCCTTTGAGGAAAAGGCCAGAGCCTAATGGAGCCTGTCTGCTGGCCTCAGCTGGACACATTCGCAAATTAGTTTACAAGCATATCTTGTTATTTGTTAAAAAAAAAAAAAAAAGGTTCCATTTTTATTTCCAACAAAAAATTTTAAATGGAAGAGTACACATATAAAAATAAACTTGACCAATTTAGAAGCCCAAGGAAAGCTTGTAATTGTCTCCCCATCTCAGCATCATTCACAAGCCCTGTTTATACACACGTACCTCACTATTTTCACTAACCATCGTGCGTGACCAGTCACAAGGAGACAGTCAATCAAGAGTTAAGTGTAGGACTCCGTGACATGCTCTACACCCATGAACCTTTAGACACCATCTATGGCTCTTGTGTTTGATAAGGAAATATGGCACTTTCCCATTTCTAGATCTTCCGGTCACAGGTTGACCAATTTGTCCCCTCCTTGAAAAAACTCAATTTAATTTGTCCTGTCACTACTCAAAACAGAAAATGGAGATGGTTTCATGGGAAGATGTGCTAACTACAGATTCAGTTCCTTTATGGTGATGGGAGTGGTCTATTTTTCTGTTTCTTAAGTCATTTTGAGTAAGAAACATTTCTCTAGGAAGATGTCCATTTCATTCAAGTTTTCAGATAAATCCAGTTGTCATTTGTAAACTCAGCTCCTTATATTTGAAAGGAAAGGGAAAATTAAACACTTTAGGCATAAATTCTCTTCTAAGTACCCCTCCAGAGGCATCCCCAAGTTGTGATTTTCGTTTCATTCTAAATATTTTCTCATTATTTTCTTCTTTGACCCATAAATTATTTAAAAGTACATTTGTAAATTTGCAAACATAGGTCTTTCTGGTCTGATTTCCAGCTTTTCTTTATAATATAGACGGGGTCTGTGTGACAATGTTCCTTTGAAATGTGATGTGTCTTATGGCTTCATTTTATAAATCTTCTGTATCTGCTTGAAAGGAACATATACTTGCCAGTGTTCTATATGTATACTAGATAAAGCCTATTAATTGAGTTGTTCAAAATCTACTGATTTTCTTTTTTGGCTGTGCCACATGGCATATGGGATCCTAGTTCCCACCAGAGATCAAACCCACAGCCCCCCACACACATTGGAAGCACAGAATCCCAACCACTAGACTACCAAGGAAGTCCCATCAAATCTACTAATTTTTAAATATGTTTTATCAATTACTGAGATTCTGTTACCAACTTCTACAATGGGGGTTTTGTCAACTTCTCCTCAGGACTCTGTCAAGATAAGAGCTCTCTCTCAAAAAGACCACCACTGGAGTATTTTATTTAGTTCAGTAGGGAGAACTGTGATGGATTAACTGGCCAGTCATTTTGATTAAAGGAACAAACCAAATATATATTCCTAAGTCACTTCATTTACCACAATAAATTCCAGCTAGGTCAAATATTTAAATTTAAAGCCTAAGACAAAAATATTGGAAGAAAACACGTACAAATATGGTTCTAGTCATGAAGGCTTTCCTTCTAAGCACAAGATGAAAGCCAGAAACCATGAAAAATAGACAGATTAAACTTGGCAAAAATACACATATTTGACAAAGGATAATAGAATTGCTTTTAAAATAATTAAAAGAATCATGAGAGAAATTAAAATGGACAAAAGGTACTAACAATTAAAAAATATGGACAGTCTCTAAACATTAAAAATTCAAATTCACAAGCAAGTAAATGAAACCTAAAACAAAAGAATGTATTTTTTGCTTATTAGGTTGGTAAAGATGAAAAACAATGCCAATTTCTGGTGTGAATTAAAGTGTGAGAATATAAATTTGCACAAACTTTCTACAGACCATTTTGACAAAATGTATCAAGTGTTTAAATTTGCATCTTCTATGAACCAGGGAGGGGGTTCTACTTCCCTAAGTTTTCCTAAGTAGATAAGCAGACATATGTACAAGTAAACTTGCAGATGCAGGCCTGGTTAGGCCTAAGCAGACAGAAGCAAACTGCTCTGACTTCCCCTCTCAACTGTATCTAGTTCTTACCATCCTCTCCAACCCAGTCAGGTCACATTCTTCCCTGTTCCGTGAACTGTTCTGCCTTATCTCTACCTCAGAATATTTACTCCCATATTTCCTCCTGCCCAGAGCACTTTCCACCCTTTCCTCAGTGACTGCTTCAAAATCCAGCCCATTTCTTTAAAACTTCTCCTCCTCCAGGAAGCCCTCCATGACCTTGAGGAATAAGCAGTAGGACGCCGAGAGGAAAGAATGTTAGATACCCTCTCTTTCTGGTCACCAGTTCTTTCTGTAAAGGACCAAACAGTAACTATTTTTGGCTTGTGGGTCATTCGGTTTTTTGCAGCTATTCAGCTCCATAACACAGCACAGAGGCAAGCCACAGACAACATGAAAATGAATGAGGGCAGCTATGTTCCAATAAAGTTTTATTTACGGACACAAATTTGATTTTCATGTCATTTTCACAAGTCATGAAAGATACTTCTTCTGGCCTCTTGCAGCCATTTATACTGGTAAAAAGCAGGTGCCAGCTGGACTAGGCTATAGGGTGGTAGTACACTGCGCTCTGCTCTGTCTAGTTCAACGAATAGCCTCATTTTTTAAAAGAACAAAGTCAGACCCGGAGAAGTTCTAAATGAACGGCTCAACTTTAGTTAAGTAACAGAGCTGGGGCGAAACCCCAAATCATCCTCCCTGCCTGGCAGGCACATAAAAAGGGCTCAAAGTGAAGTAGGGGGATCACTCCATACCATTTTCTCTTTCAACTACAAACCTATAGAGTTGGTGTTCTGATTGCTTTTCATGTTTTCTACACTGAATGTATTTCTTATATAGGTCCTCTAGCATCCTTCCCTAAATCTAATATTCATGTCTCTCCAAAGTAAAACTCAGTACTCAATTTACACTAAATTAAAATGTCATTATTATTTTGCAGGGGTGGGGGAAATCCATTGTGTGCTTTTATAAGATGTAAAACATTTAAAAGCCCACTGTTTGTAGGTCTCCCATGTTAAATATTCACTTAGATTAAATTCATTAAATGAATTAAGAAATCATGTTCAGGCATATCTCTTATAATTTGGGGTCTGCTAATAAAACTGTTTAAATAATAATTAAAGATATGCTACAAATTCTTAATAGTCATTCTCTATGTTAAAGTTGGAAGTGACTAGGCTTTTATCATTTGTACCTCAAATCAACAGACACTTGCAATATTATAATCAAAATTAGCTTCCTTCAGAGACTTTCCTGGCAGTGCAGTGGTTAGGGCTCCATGCATCCACAGCAGGGGGCATGGGTTTGATCCCTGGCAGGGGAGCAAGATTCCTCCCCAAAAAACAAAATTAACTTGTTTCACTGTCATCCCCTTCATTCTCCAGAGATTAGAATGATTTTCCTTACTATCATAATTAAATTCTCATGAATTATTTCAGCCAGATGAAAATCTTCAAAACCCTAATAGGCCAGGAATTTTTTTTTTTTTTGGACCTTAAAAAAGGAAAAAAGACACTACAATCCGATCACCAGCTTAAAAAAGAAAGTCAAAGCTCTGACCGGCCCAACTTTTTAAAGGTCTGTGTCCCTCTAGCAATAGCAGGTTCTACCTACTCCGATGACGTCAGTGTTGTGCAGCCCATTTGTAACAGCGAGACATCCCCAAACAAAGGATCTGGATCATAAGAGAAATTATTTCAATTTTATTTTCTAAGATCCTGCTATTCTTCCTGAACTATGATAACAAGACCAGAATTACATATCTGAGACTCAACAAGAATGTGTCCATGAACTGCAGGTAGCAATTTTCAAATAATACTCTATTTCTTTCTTATCTCTTTAAATCCCAGAGTTCCCATATGAGCTTTGCAGATCAGTCCCTACCAGACTAAATTTATAATGTGTTTATGGAACCAGGAAACTGTTACTGGAGAAAAGAAGTTTAAGAGAATTAGGTGAGAAGGAAAGGTAGGAAGTAAATAAAAGGACAATGCTACATAAAGTCTTAAGATAACAATATTGGAGGAAAACTGATGACAAAAGGGGGTTAAAACATTTATTTTGCAAAACCAAAAGTCATGTATGTCTCACATTTCAAAGCCACAAATCAAAAAACTAGTGTGAGGATTCATTTCACCTGGTTACTTAAATTCTTTATGAATTCGGCACTCAACCCCAAAGGATAAAAACCTCTGATTTTTTAATAGAATGCTTGAGTTTTCGCATTCCAATCACTACAGTCTGGCCAGCATAAAGTTGACCTGAGGGCACTAAATGAAAAACCAAGGTTCAGTTTGTTCCAGTGTCCTCCGGAAAAAAAAAAAAATCTCATTGGAAGGATGACAAGAGGAGGGAGTGACAGGGTTTGCGTAGGTCTATCTACTCAAGTTCCCCTTCCTCCAAGCAGCACACTGATTTAGTTTTTAAAATCTTTCCTTCTTTTCTACATTTGAAAAGGCAACGAAGAGGTTGCAGAAGAATGTCATTTCCAGCACTACCTCCTCGGCCTCACTGCCGAGGCCTGCTTTTTGTCCCCAAGGACTCCAGCCCCTCAGAGACGGTGCTCTTCCACCGCTGTCTTCTTAGCCCCACAAAATGGCTCCCTTTGTGCCGCTAGCCCAGGACCCCAAGGCTGCCCACACATGACGGCGGGTCGTGATCAGTGAAGCAGGAGGCTCAGAAAAAGTGGGATCTAAGCTGCCTCCACGCCTTGGGCAGGATCCCAGAGACGCCTGTGTCCCACCTTTAAGAGCCGCCTGCGTGCAATTAGCCGAGACAATGTGGACATCTTCCACCGCATCCAGAGCCTTCCACCAAGTTAGACAAGGGCTCGGGAGAGAGGCCCTCCCAGTCCACACACCGTGCCCAGGGCCCCCTTGCCTGGCTGCAGTGGCATGAGTGGCCAGAAAGGCCCGGGCTGCGCAGGTGGAGATAGTACGGAAGAGACAATGGATGTCTCGGGCCCCGCCCAAGAACAGGAAACCTTCTCCATCCAGCCCGGGAACCCGGGCCAGAGGTGAACTCATTTGGCAAACGTCAAACGGGAAGCGAAAGAGGTGGGATGCGAAGACCGAGGTCCGAAGGTTTGAGCGCAGAAAACCCACTTGGGACGACACGCTTCCCCTCCCATTCGGAGGTGGGCGCGGGAGGGGAAGGAGCAGGGGTCTTTCCTTTGTTAGCGGAGAGGAGGCACTTGGCGGAGGGTTTACGGTTGGGTCCCGAACGGGGGCGGGGATCGTGATGACCAGCCCCGCCCGAACACAAATGCCACCTGCCAGGCGGACCCAAGTGGGCAGGAGCCCGCCGGACCCGATCGCTGCGGCTGCAGGATCTGACCGCCACGCCGGGCGCGGGGCCACCACCTGCTCCGTGTCTAGAGATACGAGCGCGTGGCCGGGGGTGGGACAATGGGACCAGATCAAGGTGCCCCGAGGGCTACCCGCACACCTGGGGCCCAAGACCACCGCCCTGGGGGCGAGCCGGCCGCGCTGCAAAAGGCAGAGAGCGAATCCTCTCAGCACGTCCCGACTAACGAAAACCCGCCGCGCGGCGAGCGCGAGCGGCCCCGGCCCTTCCCAGCCCCTTGCTTCGGGGGAGGAATGAATGAGAGAGAAGCAGGAATCGGGCGGGGCCGGCGCGTCAGGCTCGCCGGCCGCACAAAGGCGGAGCCGGTGGCCGAGCCCGGCCACTCGGCCGGGCGCGAGCGCAGCGCCCCGGGCACGTTACAGCCAACAACCGGCCACCAGACCCACCCGGCCCCCTGGGCAGCAACCCTCACACCCCGGAAACTCCTCGCCTCACCGGGAGCTGTTCCTGCTGTTGGGGTCGACGCCCTTGAAGGTGGTGGTGGTGGTCATGGCGCCGAAGAGCGAGGTAGGCTGGCGCGGAGCAAAGCGCTTAAAGGGTCAGGTCGGAGGGGCGCAGAGAAACTCTCCACCCAAGAGTCGGCGACCGCTGCAGGAGCCTCCGCCGCGGCTTGCCGGCCGGACCACCGCTTTTATAGGGCTCGCAAACCCCCGCCCCCACCCCGGCGGCATTGGCCGATTCAAATGAACCTGTTCGCTCCTATTGGCTCCCTGGAGTGCCAAGCATCCTGCGGCGTCACAACGGGCTGAGACGGGCCCAGCTCAGCCTAAACCCGCCCCCTTCCTGATCAGGGAAGGTCTGGGGACGTTTCCCCTCCCCCACCCCCAAATCTCGGAGATGATTGGACAAAAGACAAACCTGTCCCGCGCTCCGTACAAGCGGTGCTCGCTGTCACTTAAAAAAGTTACCTTGATAGAAGGAAAAGCTCGCTCTGGGCTAGTTGGAAATCGCAAGTTGAGGATAGGTTTATCTACCGTTCATTTATTTTACCTTACGGCGGGTAGCAAGGGCATGCTCCTCAAGAGAGGAAAACGACTGCTACAAATCCACGTTTATTGAATACCTACTGCATGTCCGGCCTGGAAAACTGACAGTCCCAAAGCAGCCCTATGAGTCAGCAACAGAAAGCACACGAAGATGATCCCTTGTAAAACGACGGGAAATTCTTTACATTTTAATGTTACTATTTAGCTGTAACGCGTGGTGCATGCACTAAACCAAAATTACAGTCGTTCCGATTTGAGGGCCGGTTCTTAAGGCTGGTTAATGCCGGGTTTCGGGGAATGGCCACATCCCTTGCTACTAAGGCCACGGGAGTAGTCCAGGCCTCTGCAGCTGTCATTAAGCCGTTAAGTCATGACTCTTCCACCTGTCTGGGTAAATCTATCCCCGCAACAAATGCAGACACACTTGTAGGGCTCAGGAATGACTGTTTATAAGATCATAATAGCAAAGTCTTGGGCAAACCAGAGGCGAGGCCTTCCCGGTCACGCTATTTCCTCAAGGCAGATCTCTTTATTTCCCATAAGAAGTGAACTACATTCCTCTTTGTGTGGCCTCCTCCTTCCTGGCCATCTGTATTGGTTCACCACTCTCCTGGGTTTTCATGAAAAGCCAGAGACAAGCTCTCCTCTTCCGGAAGGCCTGGGTCATGTGTTTATGTGCTTACCACAAAAGCATGAAGCATACCACTTGTTTGGATTAAAATCTCTTTCCAAAGTCTGGACCTAAAGTTTCAAAACAGTAAAAACAACTCCCCCAAAAAACTCTTCAGGCCAACCTAGTGAGCATGCATCCCCTCTTCAAAAGTCAGTTATTAATTAGGGGGTAGTATTAATTAGGGTCTCAAAGGAGAAATTCAGGTTTAAATGTCAATCTTACCTTTTCTGGGCACTGTTTCATTTGCAAAACAAGGATAGACTAGTATCTAGACTCCATAGACTTGAGAAGACTGGATGAGGTAATGGATGTAAGGTACTGTCGTGACATGTCATCAACATGATAGCCATTTTTATTATCAGACTTACTTGGAAAGTAACCACATTTTTCTTTAAACAATCTGCAAGTGGTTTTGTTAAGTTAAATGAGGGATTTAGACTTTCGCCTAAATTTTTGAGTTTGCACTGGTTTGCCTTATTTCCTCTGGAAACCAGAAAGTCTATGTTCTAGTTCTGTTTCCTCCCAATTTAAGACACTTGTAGGTCATTTATATCCTTGAGTCCATGTTTTTCATCTGTAAAATGGGGTTAACAGCAGCTATTCTGTAAGATATGGAATGAGATAATTAGGTACCCCATCCTTGCTGCATAACAGAATAATCTATGAGCTTTTTGGAGATTTCTGGATGCAGGATACAGCAGTGGATATCTGGAATAAACAGACAATTCTCATAAACATATAGCTTGGGCTGAGAACCTTTGCTTCAAAGGTAAGGAATCAGTTCCAAGAGAATCCTTTTTAATCTAATCTGATTTATGAAGAGTAAATTCACATAAAACAGACATCTGATTAAAGCCATCTGAGGTCTGTTTGCAACATTCCTTGTATTTTAAAGTAAGTACTGCCAGAAATTTCCAGAATAACTAGCCCTCCTATTTATTTGTTCACATACTTAACATTAAGTTGATCAAAAAGCTCATTCAGATTTTTCCATAAGCTGTTTTGGAAAAACCCGAAGAATTTTTGGCCAACCCAATAGTTTTGACCAAATTACCATACGTCACTCTCTGCTGCAAAATTGAGATTTGGGGTAAAAGATACGATATACAGCTCTGCTATAATCCTTGTTTCAGATGACCAACTAAGTTGAAAATGGGACATTAATCAAATTACATTTTTTCCCCCAAAGATCAACAAAGATCAGGATCAAAAGATGCAAAAGGATGGGACAATGTGAATATCTGCTTATAAAGTCATGAAGGCCTATCATTATGATTTTTAAAATAGACACAAGGGTCTGTATCAATACAAAATTTGCTTCAAATTCTCAGGTTAACCTAAAAATCTAAAGAAATAGAAGACACATGAAATCTTATAACAAGGAATGATCTCACAGCTATTTCAGGACTTACAGCAGTGTTTTTAAACTTTTATGAAGCAGAATCCAAATATATAAAATAGATTAACAGAACCCTGGCTCTCTCTGCTTCCCCCATCCTTGGCCACTCTCTACTTGGTCCTCCTTTTTGCACAACCTAAGGGTTCCATGAAATTTTAAAATCACTGCCCTATATGCATGTCCCTTTTCACCTGCTTTTTACAGTTAATAGAGGAATGAGCAGTTGCCTCCACTTCTTTTTCAGCAGTAAATACTCTCAGCTTCCTGTAGTCCCAACTGCCACTTCCCTACTCTATCCATTTGTTCTAGTCTTCCATGTTAATTCACTTCAGGAAGCCTGGCAATCAGCTTTTCCAATAGATCTTCTGTTTGTTGCCATCAGGTCCTAGTTTTAGTTGCAGCATGTGGGAGTGAACCCAGGCCCCCTGCACTGTGATCACTAAGCCTTAGCCACTCAGCCACCAGGCAACTCCCCCCAACAGATTTTTTTGGCCACTTCACACAGCATGCATAACTTCCACAATCAGGGAAACTGTGCAGTGGAAACTCAATCTTTAACCACTGGATCACCAGGCTTTTGTAAACCCAATATTCTTAGAAATTCCTCAGGACATAATCTATTGTTCTGAAGCATGTGGCAAAAAAATCTTTACTATTTAAAAGATGTCAGAAAATGATTAACACCCTAATAAATTTTTATTTGGACAGGAATCCTGTTGCTTTTTACATTTGTTGCTGAGGGTGTGGGCAGTTTTATCGAAGTATGCAATGTACAACTTAAAATAGAAAAATCTGCTAGTTGTTCTTCACTACTTGTGCCTATTACAGATAATAAGTAAACTTTCACCAAACACAAAAAAACACACTAACATAGCATCTCTTCATTCTCACACATTTGTGTCTTGAATATTACCAGCTTTCCCATTACCAGGTAAACTGAGTCGCTCATAATTTCAACTTGTCCCTATTTATTCCAAAATGCCAGAGGACATGGGCAACCGACATAGCGTCCTTACTGGAATTTATTCCACCTAGATTCTGCAATTGAGTTTGAATCAACCTCTTAGAATAGTGTCTTTCACTGTGATCCAATACACATATATTAGGTTGAACCATATGACACTGCAGATAACTATTTTTGATCTACATGAACAGCAATTACATATGTTTAGCCATACTTTAATACATACTCTTAATGTTTTCTATTCCTTATTACTAAAAGGAAACACTGATCATGTGCTTCTGAACTTGGTTGAATGACTTAACTAATGAACGGCCCAACAAGTACAAGTTTCACTTTCAATCCCTATTGCAGCATGCCCCATAAGTATATCACTCATACATACATTCTGCATCCATCACTCCTAGAGCCAAATTTAGTATGCATCTGTCCATTCTTTTCTTAGCTGCATCCTTACCACACAAAAAAAGAAAAAGGCAGACCAACACCACTGAGAGAAAAACAGCCCAAGGAGTTTATTTTCTCTTAAAACTCATTTGCCATTAAGTAAATCAAATGAACCAACCTAGAGGCCTCAAATATGGAAAATGGCTTTGTCATATTCTTGCCTTCTCTTTCTCCAAAGTTAAACAAAAAGGTATGCACACTCTACTAAAGTCTGACGTGCCCTCTGGTCACTCTGAAATACAAAGAGGAAGAGCATGGTTCCTATTCCCCTATTTTTTTCCTCCTCCTCTCATACTAAGAGCTGAGTAAGATTGTGATTTTTGTCTTCTTTCCCCAATGGCAAGTTTTCTATTTAATAAAAAAAAAAAATCTAAACAATCTATCCTGTTCTAAACTGAATTTAACCTCTTTTACAAAAGTAATTACTAAAATTACAAATATCAAGTAATTTAAAAGGGTATGCTCAGAAAATGGGAAAATTCTTATTAGTATTTCATATTCTGTAACTTGTTGCAAAACGAGTCACATAATACTTCTTCAAGTATCTAGTGCAAAGAAAACAACCATTACATGAAAATTCTTGAACTTTTCACAAAGGCCCTAAGGACGTAGGAAATCCTAAAATGAGCTCATACATAGTCACATGTCACTGCTTACAGGGAAATAACACTCCACATTCCAAATAACAGATTAAATTCCTAACCTGTTTATATACTCTGTTCTAATTATGTTCCACTATTTTCATTAGTTAACCACTACACATACCAGTCTCAGTATAAAACACACATATTTCTTACTAAATCCTGAACTAACCCTCAAATCATCACCCAGATAATCAAAATATTGAAGCATCTTGTGGATGGGTCCTTTGGTTCTAAAGTATTGGAGAATCATTAAAATCTTGAAGATTGTTTTTCCTTTAAGACTGGTTAGGGCACAATTTGGTATTAAGCATTTATTCAAAAACCTAAAGAGACAGACTATATTCAGGTTTTGAAATGAAAAGAAAGTACAGATCAATTGGTAGTTATGGTATTCAGTTGATGCCCCAGGCAGAGCACTTACTGCATACTGAAAATAATTTTTATTTAAAATTAAACATGGAACTTCCCTGGTGGTTGTGGCTAAGATTCTGTCTTCCAATGCAGGGGACACAACTTTGAACCCTAGTCAGGGACCCAAGATCCCACATGTCATGGAGCAGCTAAGCCCAAGAGCCACACTGAGCCCTCACACTCCAAACCCGTGCGCCAGAACTAGAGAGTCAGCACGCTGCAACTACTGAGCCCCTCTGCCACAACTTGAGTCGGTGCAACTTAAAGATCCTGCATGATGCAACTAAGACAAATAAATACATAAAATTAAAGAGCTCAGTACGTGGACGGGATTGTCAGACAGCTAAAACATCTCATTTAATCTTTACCATGAGGAGCTTGGCTCTCAAGAGTTGAGAATGCTTCTCAGTTCCATATTGCACTGAAAATATATTTCTGGGGGTAGGGCCTAGGCACTGGTATTTTTTAAAAGCGCACCAGGGGATTCTAATGCAAAACCATGATCCAGTCAGTCATATTTAAAAGCAGCATCATTCCAACTCAAAAATAACCCTCTGTAGCACAGCTGGCCCTCTCCAATACCCCTTAGCACCCACGAAGACCTTGGAAAAACTTTCCAATGGGCCTCCCTCAAATCCTGGGATTCCATCATCTTACAGATCTCCTTGTGTCACAATCCCCTACATAATTACACACTGACTCCTCTCCAGTTTCTCCTTGAACTGTTTACTTGTTTCTGTTCCATTCAACCTCACCCTCTTTAGACACAATGTAACCTAATCACCCAATTAATTTCCATGAAAACATAAAGAAGAAAAACAAATACCTTTTGTTTTGAGATCAAAAGCAGCTTGTATGAAGGCTTCCCAGGTGGCGCTAGAGGTTAAAAACCCACCTGCCAATCTAGGAGATGCAAGAGACTAGGGTTCAATCCCTGGGTTGGGAAGATGGCTGGGGAAGAAAATGGCAACCCGCTGCAGTATTCTTGCTTGGAGAATCCCATGGACAGAGCCTGAAGGGCTACAGTCCATGGGGTCACAGAGTTAGACAGGACTGACTCTAGACAGACTGGGTTCACTTAGATACTATTTGCTACTTCTGAGATACAAACATGTCTGTTATGCAAGCACAGCAAGAGTGTTTAGCAAAACTATCCTAACAGTTACTCCCATCACTTGAACCTCTCCTCCCAAGCCAAAAAAATTTAAAATGCTACAATTACTTTCACCATTTTCAACAATTCGCTTATTTTCAAAGTGTTAAAAAGAATCCTTCCTTAATAAAGTTCTCTGGCTTGAATTTCAATCCTAACTTTACCTTTGGGGACAACAAAATTCCAACACTTAACAGTACCCAGGACAAGAGAAATGTACTTACCTGATCTAAGAATTCTTGGGGGCAGGCTTCTCACATTATTTCACAATATAAATTGTAAAAACAGGTTGGCACACTACACATACAGGAAAATAAAAACTTCAGTTGATTTAACTTACAAATAGTCAAAAATCTATGCAATTCCCACTGTCTCTCAGAAAGCTCATTGACTACAGAAATGGGGAATGTAAGACAGACCACATTGCAACAGAATAGAGTCCATGATAGTTCATGCTGTCTTCATTCAAAAGACCACAATTAGGCAGTAAGGGTGGGCATTCAGTTTCTTGAGGACCATTATTGGAAAACTCAATTAAGTCATCAGAAAACCTAATCTCCAGTCCCAGCTCTATAGCCATCTATTAATAACTGTGAGACAAATTATCCTCTGGACCTCAGCCTCCTCATTTTTAAAACAGGGTTAGAATTAGTGTCTTTAAATCTTTCCAGCTCCAATATTCTATTTATTGGTTCTGTAGTTGTTTTCTTTCCCTATACATTTGAATTTAAAAACTGTAGTGATCTGCACATCTAATTGCTATAAGGATGTGTATATATACATAAAAATGTTTTCTGTCACTTTAGATCCTTAAATAAGGAACAAAAACTCTATTCTAGGTTAGAGAGTGTTTACCATCAGACAAAACGAAGATTAGAATGGTGAAGTACCACACACCAGCAGTCAGCAAAGTTAGAACTTCTTCCTAGCTGTGTACTAACCAACTGCCTCAGCTAGCGGTTACAGAACACTTCAGAGCAACCCACGACACTGTGACCCAATCTTTTGCTAGTAAAAGTTGCATACTTGGAACTGACTGAACTTTCTGAAGGGAGGCTGAAGCATTCCTTGCTAGTCATTTATGTAACTTTGTTATTCTTTGTTTTGCATTAGTCTGTCCGAAATGCAAAGTAGCTTTATTTCTTCCTTGAAATGTTACTTTTAACAGGTCTATTCAGGTCATGTTTTTGTCTAAGCTTCAACTTTCTATTGAATATTCCTCAGAATAAAGAAAACAGCTCATTTTAAACAAGAAGTTTATTTAAACAACAAGACGCTTGACTTGAAGGGAAAACTATCTAGGATTCATTTCTTTTAGAGTAATTTATCCCTACTTAAAGACAGATTGCCCTACATGTAACAGCTACGTACAAAAAAGTTATAAAATTGTCCTTGGTTTTACAATGATAAATGAAAAACATTAAAATTCTCCAATCGAACAAGGTATGCAAGAATTTTTATGTTGTTCTTTTTTTTTGTTAAACAGTGAGAGCAAAATAACTTACTGGAATATAAAGATAAGAGCTGATGAGCATGCCACTAATGGAGAAAAGGGGGTATTTTCACAGAATCAGTATTTTTCCCCATCCCATCTCCATTTGATGTCGATCAAAACATACCATTGGCCATTTAGTTAAAAAAAAATGCAATATGCGTGTGCACATACACCAGTTACTTTATGTACAATAAAGGAACGGGGAGGGGAAATGGAAGAATAGAGAAACTATAGTGTAGTAGTCAGGATGTGGTGGAGCCAAACTGCGGTTTTCTAATTGAGAATGTCTTCTTGGTCTGAAGGAACAGAATTCTGGAGTAAAGGAGCAGGTTCCCTTTTTAGTTGACACCTCCTGTCTGCTGCTGGAATACATCAATTGTATCTTCATCTTCCATCTCCAACTAGCATAAATGAGAAAAAATAATCCACCATTTGTTACTCAGTTCTTAAAATGTTTAACTATCAGATTTAAATATATTGAATGAGTTCTATCCCTTCCAGTGTTATTTCAGATGTCCCACAGCTTAAAGTAGCATTAGACTTAGGTTTGAATAATTTTTCACTTGGTCTTTTTTATTAACATTATAGAAAACTGAGTTTTTAAGTTAAAAAATAAGTATTACCATGAGTTAAATAATCTTTCATTACTGAAAATAAAAGTGATGTGTATGAAGGATCTCAATGCAATGTTTAGATGAGCAAAACCCGGAAAATAACCAAATTATAAAAACCCAAAGAAATATGGTACATGCATACATGAAATACCATATAGCTATTATTAAAGAAAAAGTAGATTTACACACGCAGCAAAGGAAATATCCCTTAGAGACAGTATTAGGCTAAAAAACAAATTAAAAAGCCAGGCATCAAATACCATGCAGTATTACATCTGTATACATAGTTCTAATTTTGTGTAAATGTGTGTACAACAAGAATATATCCTTGCCTACGTACAAAACAGTGGTTACCACCATGCAATAAGAAAAGGCATATGGGAAAAACAGACTTGTTAAAATCAAAAGGGAACTGTTTCTAACGAAGTTGAAATATAGTACAAGTAGGGTTAAAGTATTAAAAATATTAAGTCTCAATTCTCTGTTTGTAAAATGGAGTATCATTCAGTTATAAGAATTCAATGAGTCAAAGAAAGTATCTAAGAAAATGTAAGTGCATTAACAATTATACTGCTGTTAAAACTGGCTGCTAAGATGTTCTAATTTATATAATTCTGCTACTTAATAAATACTGGAAGAACAATTCTAAAATGAGTCAGTATTATTCTAAAACAAATTCAATTCCAAATACTAAAATGGTCAATTCCAAATTCAATTTGAAGATTTTATAAATGCACTTGTGAACAAACCTTCCCCAGGTTTAATTATTTGCAGTTAGCATAACAGACAAGTTCCAGAACTTTTTGGTGGTGGGTGAGTTTCAAATAACAGAAAATACATTATCATCAGAGCCCAGCATAATGGTTTAATTCTTAAAACCATCAAAACTGGTTTTCAGCCTATCCACTAAAATGAAACTACTGAAATGTTTTTAAATTTTTTTTGTTTTCTTTTTAAATTTTATAGTGAAAGTTTAAATGCCTTTGAAGGATACAGGAGAGCTTTTTCTCTCATTCAAGAGAATTCAGCTCCTCCTTGTGGCTACACACTATAATTGCTTCTTAGAGATTCACCAACAGAAAACAGACGTGAAATTTTTGAAGATTATCAACAAAAACAAATCTGGATGTTCTGTTTCACTCATACTTATAACTTCCTATTTTTTATGGGGGTGATAAATTCAAAAGTACAAGGGGTCCAATTTAAATTTCTGCTATCAATTTCCCCCCCAAAACTGGAAATCTTAAACTGAATTTCAGAAGGTAAAAAGAAACAAAAGACAAAAAATTTCTGCTACAGAAGGTAGCCCAGTCAATTCCCTACAAACTGACAGAACAACTGAGATTATACATAGAGATTAAGGGATCAAACAATTAAGGGGTTTGCAAAGAGACCTACTATCAACAGCCTTAAGAAACACAAGCTATCAAGAGACCTGCAGTTAGAACCACTAGATTCCCTTCAGTTCAGAAATATCCGTAATCAAGACTTCAAGAGGAGCGAAAATGGCTAGAACAGTCAATCACTTGTGAGAAACCCTGAGTATGACCTAGAGCTGCAGCAATGAAAACAGAAGGAAAACAACAATCTGAAGCAACAAGACAGGAATTTTAATTATTTTCTTCCAAATGATGCTGGCAAGAGAAAAACTTCGATTAAAATAAAATGGACCTACTAGCTTTACTAAGTGATAAGTAGATATTAAAAAACCATTGGCATTTCTTGAATTTATTCTTATTTTTTCTTTTTGTTCCCCTTTGGTTATATTTTACATAGCTTTGAACTCTGGTAAAGAACTATACCCCAATGACTGGAAGTTCACAAATTAACAAAGCTGTTGAGAAAATTATGAACACACTGGTTTTCAAGTTAGCACAAAGAGATTTTTACCTGTGCAGGTGTATCTGTTTCATTGATTGGCTGCCCGTCAAATCGGAATCTGATCTGCCTCATTGACAAACCCTGGACAAAGAGTTTAACAGCAATAAGAATGGAAAGAAAGTTAAGATTATGTTCAGGTTTCCATATCAATTAAGTGATTTGGGGTGATTTTTACTTTCTCTAAACTATAGTATGTTTTTCATTCTATTACTAGAGCTTAATTAATAAATTCTATTACTAGAGTATAACTTCAAGAAATTTTTACATGGATTTAAGGAGATAAATGAGCCTAAATATGCAACTTTCTGCAAAGGGGACTCCAACTTATTCAAGAATTACCTACCTGTCACAAGGGTGGGGAAGGGAAAGGAGCAAAATAGTGAAGCTGTTGGTAACTGCAGCCAAATGAGAACAAGATAGGAAAATAAAGTATCTTCGGAGGATGTTGTGAATATATTAACTACAAAAATAGCTTTCTTGGAAGCGTCTTACACAAAATCGTTCCTGTATCATGCACAAATTACAAACTGTTAACTCTTGCTATACAAACTCTTTGCTTTAATATTTAAGAGAAAATTAAACTGAGCTCCTAGGACTAAAAACATTGAGATCAAGTATTCCATAAACACTTGTTTAACACCTGTATTCCCTTATTCAAGGGATTCACTTATTCACTGAATTGGTCTTTAAAACTACTTGTAACATACTGCTTTCCTTTAAAACTCGAGTCTTTGACACATACCACCCACTTCCAGACTAGCTCTTGTCTTGAGGAACACAAGCAATCCCCCACAGCCATAACCTAATTCATTCCTCATGACTTTCAAATTTAGTTTGTGATTACACAAAGCAACCAAGAATCCAATGCCAAGCCATTACTACTATTACATAGTTACAAACACTAGATTGGAGACTACTGCTTCAACAAAACACTAAGCACCTTCTATATGCCGTGTTCTTCCCTCACTACATCAACTGATAAGGACATAAGGTCAATGGTGTGACCATTCAAAATAAGGAGGGGGGAGGGGAAAGGCAGGGCCAGGAGAACACAAGCAAATTGTACTCCTTTACTGCCACCTTTTTATGCTTTTCCTTATCAATAAAAGCTCTTTTATTTTGCTAGAGATCAAAAGTCCAAAATTCAGGAAACTGGCTTTTAAGATTCCATAAACTATGTAAATTTAAACAATGAATTTACACTAAAGCAGTATTTGGTTTTCTCTTATGTATAAATCTCAACACTGAGCTTTAGAGTTGTGTCCCAGAAGAGCTATGTGAGGCTCTCTCTACATGTTCCTCCTTCATTTCACAAAAATGAACTGGACTAAACCAATTATTCTGGGCTCTCTGAAACTACTTGACACCCTAGAGAACAACTAGGGTTAGGGTAAATTTACAGTAGAATGGAATACTATGCTGTCATTTAGCTGAAGTATCTATGGCTGATATTAAGTGGGCAAACTAATTCTACATGTGAATGAAAAACTTATCTAGAAACCAACCTCTAGAGATACTAGTCTGAATCTCTATCATTTTATAAGCATTTGAACACATTTTATAAGCCAGTACTGGTCCAGGATCTAGAGAAACAGTGAGCAAAACAGCCCTATGCTCATGGAGCTTACATGTTAGTGCAGAGACAGGTAAATACAATAATCAAAGAAAAAAACATCAAAACAAACAAAAAAGAGAACTGAGTGAACTAGGGCACTTTGAAATCAGAGAAGTCCCTGAGGTAGTAATCAAGTGTAGAGTAAAAATGATTGAAAGCTCAGCACTATCCAATAGAAATACTGTGTAAGCCATACACGTAATTTTAAGTTTTCTAGCTGCCACACTACAAAGTTAAAAATAAGTAAAAGCTTAATAAAAATATTTTAACTCAATATAATTAATATACTATCCTTTCAACATACGATCAACATTTTAAAAATTGAAACTTTTGTCATACCGAGCCTCCAAAATCTGGCGTTTATTTTACACTCTACAGCACATCTCAATTTGGACTAGCCACATTTCAAGTGGTAATCAGTCACATGTGGCTTGTGGCTACTGTTTTGAGCCAAGTTTAGACAGAGAACAGAAGTGGGTGATGGATTTTGAGTTATGATGCATCATCAAGGAAGATCCTAAGGTTTTGGCAACTAGATGTAAAATGATGCTATTTACTGAGTGGGGACACCACAGAAAGATTTCTAGTAGAATCAAGGGTCCTCTTTTGCATGTTTAGCTTGAGATGCCTAGTAGGCATTCACTGGGACTCCTCCAGAGATCCAATGCCAAATGAGTGCATTAGAAAGTAAATATGAAAAAAAAAAAAAAGAAAGAAAGAAAGTAAATATGAGCATTCAATTAAAACCCTGATAGGAAATTCTTGGGTCTTCTTCCTCACCTGCCAAAAAACTTAAGCTCTGCAAATTAGATGGGATAAATACTGAGTTTTTTTTTTTTAAATAACATGTACCACACTTAAAAAACATGGTCTCAGTCCTCTTCCTTAGAACCAGAGAAACCACTCAAAAAGTAAACAGGGACCTTCTTTCACTCAAAACTTTGAGGTTATCCCCAATTTAAGAGGAAAATGGGAATAAACATCTTTCCAAATTCTTCCTGGATACTACCTTCAAATCGTATTTGCATTCCAACAGATATGCAGTAAAATTATATTCTTTATGGATTGCCAATGTTTTTTCCTCTAATGCAAAGTAAGAGTGGTCTCAATACATTTAGTCAAATATAATCCCAACCTTATGCCTAATAACTGAGAAAAATCAAAGAAAACTTTAATCTGGGCAGTACAGTAGATTTATTTTAACACAGAAGAGAAACAAAAAAAATCCTTGATTGACCCACTAACTGACCTTACAGGACAATTGCCTATAAAAGGAAAATCTGGAAAACAGAGGATACACTTTACTTTTTCTGGGACACAGCATAATGCCCCAGCTTATATGATTCTGGCAAAAAATATATATATATAACTGTTAATTGTTAATCTAAGAGGCAGACTCATGGGTATTCAATGTATCCTTTTCTAAGTTCAAAAATTTTCAGTCCAGTTTTAAATGAAAGCTAAAATTTAATAGTAACCAGAGAAAAGTTAGGCATGATATGCAGAGGATTTTGTTAAAAGTTACCAAATCTAAGCATGAGTTTCTATTTTGTATAAAGTTGTGCTACATAAAAGTTCCACCTTTTAATATTCCCCTGTAACCTGAAGGGGTATTATTGCTAAAATACTGTAGATACTCTTTAGCATAATTAGTAAATATGTATTTACTAATTGTTACAGGATTTAACCAAAATGCTTCAAATAAAAGTACACTGAAGGGCTTATCTTTGTAAAGAATTATGAAAAAAGTTACCTATATAGATAAAAAATTATAATCACAGTATTCTGTTATATAAGTACATTAGGCATAAAATTAAGCTTCAAACTCAAAAGAAGTCTTTGGTTTAAGAAGCCTTTCAATGTCATAAAGGAGACCCAAATATCAACTCAAATTCAATCTCCCAACTTGTAGAGGCACCCCGCGAAACTTGTAGAGTTTTTAACTTTATTTTGAACCTATTCTTAGAAGGTGAATGTGTAATGTAGATAAATTGTTTTAATCTAACAAAATAATTTTCCAAACTTTTATATGTTATTCACCCAGGGTCAAGCAAGAAAAATACTTACTGTTGGATTAGATGTACTAGTTCCTGCTATACTTGCAAAAGTCAACTTTAAAGTTGTCTTGTAGTATTACAGACTCAACATCACAAAAGGAAGCTTTTTTGTCTTAAGGCTCACATTTACCTCCTAGCATCTGTTGATTTCTACTTCCTCTTCTTGATGTAAAAAATTTACTATTTTCTGAGTAAAATTCAAATGTCTTTTTTTTTCATTTATCAAATGTCTTTAATATAGGAATGTTTACACCTGACCTCTCTACTATCAGTGTAAAACGAAAATATTACAACTTTACATGCTTCAGAAAATTTGCAATGTCCTTAAACTCACATTTAATTTTATTTCCAAGTTGGCTAAAATACTCGAAATAAACTGTTTCAACACAAGACAAATTTTTAATTGTCAAAAAAGGGCCTGACAAGAATGCATTATGGCACAGAACCAGAATCATGTATATGAACCATCTTTCATGAAAAAGATGATTTCATGAAAAATCAACAAACCAAGTGTATGATAAAACTCTGATATGTCAAGTATATAAGTGTATATATATTCTACCAAAAACAATCTATTGTCATATTATACTGGTTTCTATTTCTCAAGAAAATGTTTGTGTTTTTTAATATGTTTTATTCAGAGGAAGTACACATGTCAGCTCCTCACCTGTCGTTCACAATAGGCTTTCATTAGTTTACTAAGTGGTGTATGCCTCTTAATCTTAAACTGCACCACAGAACCATCCTGCCCCGCCACCTTCAAATTAATATGATCGTTGTTCTCAGTCTTGACTCCTTCCTGTTGGGGGAAAAAAAAAATTAAAGTATAATTTGGAAAACGTAAAAGACAAACACCTTTTAAAGAAGCAGTAGCCCAAGTCACATCAGAAATCAACAGGTTTCTCATTCTGTATGACAACAGAGCATACAGCTGTTTTCAGCTGCTGAAATCAATCTGAAAGATGAGAAATCCTGAAGCAACAATATTAAATAGCTGTCGCAGAAACAGAAAAGCAGCCTACTTTCAATATTATCAGTATCAACGATCGATTTTTAAAGATGTACCCCCTTCAATTTACTGCAACGCCCTTTGACTGAGTTTTTAAAAATGACATCTCCCAAAATATATCTTTGCTCTAAAACGACTAACAAGCATCCTTTCTCGTTTTAAAGTGCTTTGAGTACACAATGCAAGAAACAAAAATCTAAAGCTTACAATTCAAAACTCATCACAAATCTCGTTAAAAAGTTAGCAAATTAAGTTTACTAACAAATCTCAAACTACATTAAGAAAACAAACAAACACCTAACTGAGGAATATCCTTTGATTCTCTCCGAAGCAACAGTAATAACTCAAAACCACTATTATTGTTCGCCTCTATGAGCAGCTTCATTTTTGTTTATTTTTAGTTGAGAGCTTTTTCTCCACTCCCCTCTGTTGTCATGAGTCAAATGCAGTTTTATTCCAAGTCTTCCTCGTAGATTTCGACAAAATCTGAAGTTCACCAAAACCAAGTGCAGAAAGAATTCTGTAGTCCCTAAACCACTTTAGAAGGAAAGGGGATGGCGGAGGGTGGGGGATCACAAAACCAACCGAGAGAGTCCCGTGTGCCAGGAAGAAGTGTGCGCCCTAGTCCTCCAGGGAAAAGCCTGGTGCCTCAAAACTCACGTTAAAAAAGTTAAGTCCTGCAAAGTCTCTCTGCTCGTACATTTGCCTCCAACTTCTCCAAACCACATGGTCTCGGCAAGCTAAGGGTTACCTGGCACCCAGGGAAAAGCCCCTGCCCATCCCGACAAAAAATGTGGGAAATACTCCCCGGGAATCCCCCAACCACTGCCCATGAGGACAGCCCGACGGGCATCCGGCTTCCAACCCATCCGCAGCCCATTGATTCGCCCCGAGCCCTCCAACCGGCCAGTGCGGCCCGGGGCAGGGGTCCCCAGATGCCTGCGGCCCCCACCCCCGAGCGGGGAAGCCCTGGGCCGAGGGAACTCCTCGCCACCGCAGAGGCGGCAACACCCGCCCGGGCGCGGGGTCCGCCGAGGGTGGGGACACCGCGCGCCCTAACGCCCCTCGTCACGCGCGCCCGGCCAACCGGGCCCAAGAAGCCCCGCTCGCGGCCAGTGGGCCCGCGGGTGTCCGCGATTCGCCCGCCCAACTCGCGCCCGGCGCGCACTCCGAGGCGGCCGGGGGCGGGGGAGGGCGGCGGGGCCTCCTCCCGCGCGGGCGGGAGGAAGAGGGGAGGGAGGAAAATGGCGCGGAGCGCCGGGGCCTGAGCCGCGGCCGCCCCGTGGGGGGCCCGAGAAGGCGCGGGGAGCCCGCGGCGGGCTCAGGCCGGACCCCGGCCCGCACCGTGACCCCGGCCGCACGGCGAGGCGCGGAGATCGGCGCCGAGCTCACCTTGGGCTTTTCGTCCGCCATGGCGAGCGCCGGAGTCTCCTCAGCTGCCGCTTCACAAAAGAGGTACCAGGTCCGCACGGAACGAGCACACAAGCAGCACCAGGAGCGGCAGAAGAAGGAGGCGGCAGCGGTGGAGGAGGGAGAGGGCGCGCGCACGTCGTGCGCTCCCTCCCCCCACCCTGCGTGCGCGAGCCCGAGTCACCGAGGCTCCTCATTGGCTGCCGCCTCGCGGGAGCGCGCAACGCTTACATAACCACCCCCAACCCCCGCCCAGCGCCGCCCGGGCCTGGCTCCGGCGCCCGCCAGGCCGGCGGGAAGAGGCGCGGACACGCGCACCCGGCCCGCCGCGGGGGCGCGCCTGGCTCTGGGCGGGGCTGTATTGTCCTCCTTCTGTGGTGGAGCTTAATCAAAATGGCTTCCAGCTGGTCCTCGGTGGGGACAAGGAGGCTCGAGGCCTAGACGTGAGAAACAAGCCGGGGAAGGCAGACTGACTAGACGAGGCAGGGGAAGCCAAAATCAAAGCCCCAGCACGAGGTTCGCGGCAAAGAACCTCTCATTCGGTGGCCCAAATGCAGCTTTCCTCTGGATAAGAGGAACATCACACTTCCTCTCAGTCAACCTCTCATCCCTCGAATTTTAAAGCTTCAGCCTCAGCCCACGTCCCACTAGGCTCGTGCTTTAGTGCTTTGACTACTTCTGTCCTGCTGGAAACCCCGTACTTTGACTAGCTGAGGGGAAAAGGTTCAGCCTACAAACTCCCTTACTCATGGCCTGGCTCCCAACTTCCAAGAGGATAAACAGCATCCATCAAAGAAAAGTACCAGATATCTAGCTTCCAAACCAGTCGATCATTTCCTCCTCCTGTCAGTTTCAGAAATAAAAGTAGGTTCTTTGCATCTTAAGAACAATCCTGACATCTGTGCCCTGCTTCTCCCCATAGGGTTAATTGATTATTTCTTTTGTCCTATATTTTCCTCCACTCCCTGGTTAGTGTAGAAAAAGACTCTTATTTCTAGTTCCATCTAAAGTTACCACCGTATCTCTCTCTGTTCTTGGCCCAACATCTTGAAAAAAATGCCCACACCAGCTGTCTCCACTCCCTCACCTCCCACTCACTCCTCAATCTACTGCAATCTGGTGATGTCCCTATGGCTCCGCTGAAACTGCTCTCTACAAGGTCACCAACGACTTTCTGCTGAATCCGGGATGCTTTTCAGTTCCTCACTCCTTGAACTCCCTCCCTGACTTTGCGTTGTGACTCTGGTCTGGCCCTGATCCCTTTGCACTTTTTTTTTTTTTCATTCTCAGCCCTTCCCTTAAATGTTCCTTGGATTTTGTTCTGAACCCGTTCCTTTCCCTATTTTGTTAACTCTCCTGGGATGATTTCACACCACTTCTGTTACCATCTATTTGCTAATGATTCTCAAGTCTAGATTCTAATCCAGATCTTTCTCCAAACCTCTAGCCTGTAAATCCAATTGACTTCTGAACATCTCCACTTGAATGTCAGAGGCACCTCTAACTCAGCCAGTCTCAACTAAAATTCCTCAATTTACTTTTCCGAATGGCTTCTGTCTTTCAAGTTCTCAGGTCACTGTATGACGCACCATTACAACCATTACAACATTACTTTAAGCCAGAGAGCCAGGGGGCATCCTTGACCCCTTCACACACTTCCCATAAAGTCAATTCCCCAAGTCTTGTCTATTCCCCCTTTCAAATAAATACCTGTCAAATCTACCTACTTCTTGTCTATCCTGCCTACCTACTTCTCTTCAGCCTCTGTCCAGCCTTTGCTTCCCTGGTGGCTCACGTAGTAAAGCATCTGCCTGAAATGTAGGAGACCCAAGTTCAAACCCTGGATTGGGAAGATCCACTGGAGAAGGGAATGGCAACCCCCTCCAGTATTCTTGCCTGTCCAGTCTTTGGGTTCTATTCCATTTGCTGAGCTTTCCAGCTGGTCCTCCAAGGTGAAGAGGAGGCTTGAGGCCTTAGATGTAAGACAGGCCAAGAAAAGCAGATTGATCAGGGTGGGCGGTGAAAGCCTAAGTTCAACTCAAATCTCCCCAGGGCTACTGATCTTTTGGTTTTAAGTTGTGTCCCAACTGTGTTTGAATAGTTCAGTAAGTCAGAATCATCTAAGGTGCTGCGTTTTTTGTTGTTTGGTTTGGTTTTTGGCCACGGCATGTAGGGGTATGTAGCATCTAGTTCCCGGACCAGAGATTGAATTCAAGCCCCCTGCAGTGGAAGTCTGGGAGTCTTAGCCACTAGACAGACCACCAGGGAAGTCCCTAAGGTGCTAGTTTAAATGCATATTCTCGGGCAGTATGGCTGTGGGAATCCTCTTTCTTAAACAATTATTCCCTTTAATTTTTGGCTGTGTCATACAGCATGTGGGATCTCAGTTCCCTGACTAAGGATCAAATTTATGCCTCCTGCAGTGGAAAAGAGGTGTCTTAACCACTGGTCCACCAAGCAAGTCTCAAGGGATCCCTCTTTCTTAACAAGCTTCCCTGGTGATTCTTAAGCACACTAAAGCCCCAGAACCCCAAACCATTCTAAAATAAAATCAAAAGAAGTTTCTGCCACTCCTCGGTTCAGTGGCAATCTTCTGCCTTATGATAAAGTTCAAAATTCATAGAAGACCTACGAAGCCCTTTGAGAGCTAATCCAGGCTCATCATTTCCTCCTTAAAGTCTCTGCTTCAGTCATAATCAATTACTTGGGGTGTCCTGAATGTACCTGCTCTCTCTCAACTCTAAGCTTTTGTGCATTTTTGATGTGTAAAGATTCACTGAATGACTGACTAATTGAAACTATCACTGTGCATAAGATCCTGTGCTAGGCATTGGGCAGACAAAGTCCCCATCTCAAATAACTTATAATTTTATCTGGGGTGTGGGGAGGATCAGACTGTGGTAGGGAGGGGAAGCAACATACAAGAAGTGAAAGGAGAAGAGAACCAACTACACTGTGTCAGGCAGTGAGTGGGACTTTATTAATATTAGTTCTTTTCCTCCTTTTACAAACCTATCCAAGTGTATTAGTATTTATTTACTCCCGAGGCTCAAAAAGAGTTAATAATTTGCCCATTATCACACATCTGGCAAGTAGTGTTGACTGAGCTCCTATTATATGCCAGGGAATGAAGGCGTTAGGTACTGTGTCAGTTCCTATAGAGAAAGAAAAAGAGGTGTTATCCTTGTTCTTCTGAACCAAGGTCTTTTTGTTGTTGTTCAGTGGCTAAGTCATGTCCAACTCTTTGCAACTCCCTGTCCTTCACTATTTCCCACAGTTTGCTCAAATTCTTGTCCGTTGAGTCAATGATGCTATCCAACCATCTCATCCTCTGCCACTCCCTTCTCCTTTTGCCTTCAATCTTTCCAAGCATCAGGGACTTTTCCAAAGAGTCAGCTCTTTGCATCAGGTGGCCAAAGTATCAGAGCTTCAGCTTCAGCATCAGTCCTTCCAATGAATATTCAGGGTTGATTTCCTTTTGATTGACTGGTTTGATCTTGCAGTTCAAGGAACTCTCAAGAGTCTTCTCCAGCACCACAATTCAAAAGCATCAGTTCTTTTTTATTCAGCCTTCTTCAATTCTCACATCCATACATGACTAACATGACTACAGGAAAAACCATAGCTTCGACTACACAAACCTTTTTCAGCAGTAATGTCTCAGCTTTTTAATATGCTGTCTAGGTTTGTCGTAACTCTCCTTTCAAGGAGTAAGCATCTTTTAATGTTTTTTAAAATATTTATTTATTTGACTACACCAGGTCTTCCCTGGTGGCTCAGCTGGTAAAGACTCCACCTGCAATGCTGGAGACCTGAGTTCGATCCCTGGGTTGTGAAATCTCCAGGAGAAAGGAAAGGTTACCCACTCCAGTATTCTGGCCTGGACTATATAGTTCGTGGGGTCGCAAAGAGTCAGACACGACCGAGTGACTTTCACGTCACATTGTTGGGCTTCCCTTGTAGCTCATTCAGTAAAGAATCTACCTGCAATGCAGGAGACCTAGGTTTGATTCCTGGATCAGGAAGATCCCCTGGAGAAGGAGATGGCAACCCACTTCAGTATTCTTGCCTGGAGAATTCCATGGACAGAGGAGACTGGCAGGCTACAGTCTATGGAATTGCAATATTCGAACACAACTTAGCAACTAGAAGCAAACACCAGGTCTTAGTTGCAGCATGTGGGAACCTGGGCTCCCTGCATTGTAAGCGTGGAGTCTTAGCCACTGGACCACCAGAGAAGTCCCTGATCCCAGGTCTTCTGTTGCCATCACACGTCTTCCCAGGTTTATAGGATGGCAGAACCATCAAAGTGGAACATGTCATGTTAAACTTATACTCAGTAAAAGGTGGGGGACTCCACTAATCAAATGGTTGTTTAGTTGTTAGCTTCGAGGTGACAGGTGGGTCCTACAATATCATCCCCCCTTCTAAAGTTCTGCCAAATTACAAAAATCACCTTCAGGCAAAGGAGGAGCGCTATAGAAAGTAGTAACATGTATTCAAACATGTGAACAATCCATGTTCCAACGATAAACTGAAATTCTGTGAGCTGAGCCTAGGGAAGCTACTGAAGCTGAATACTGAGAGTCTCTGCAACTTCCAGGGGAAACAAACTGTGAAAAAATAGAAATTTCCCAACGTTAAGTTTTTCCCTCTATCATTTTCATAGGAATGGGAAGTTTGGGGGGAGGCTGTGCACTGGAAAAGAGTGCTTTTCCAGAGAAAAAGTGAGAGAGTGTGCATGGAGTAGTATACATAGAAAAACAGTGGCAAACATTAATTGAGTGATTACTATGTGGGGATTCTGTGCTAAGCCTTTAATCCTCACAAAGCCTGTATTATTATTCTTCTCATTTTGCAGGTGAAGAAACTGAGACAAAGAGCGTTCAGGTAACTTGGTCACCTGGCTTGAAGGGGTAGATTCAGTAGACCCGAGACTTTCTGACTCAGAGCTCAGACAGAGTTTGATTACTGCAGGATTTCATCCAGGCCTCAGTGGAAGGGCTCAGAGAGATGAAAATGTGCAGAAAAAAAAAGTCCTAGAATAGTGGTGGGAGCACAAGTCAAGTTGTTCTGGCTTATTTTTTTATATATAATTTTGTTTATTTTTGGTTGTGCTGGGTCTTTGCTGCTGCACGAGCTTTCCTCTAGTTGCAGAGAGCACAGGCGTCTCACTGCTGTAGTGTCTCTCATGGAGCGCCAGCTCTAGGGTGCATGGGCTTCAGTAGCTACAGCATGTGGCTCAGTAGTCGTGATGCACGGGCGCGACTGCTTCGCGGCATGTGGGATCTTCCTGACCTAGGGATCGAACCTGTCTCTCCTACATTGGCAGGAGGCTTCTTTCCACTGAGCCATCTGGGAAACCCCAGGAATAATGAGTAGTCAATTCCTGAATACTGCAGGAAATCTGAAGACAACGTCACAGACTCTTTCATGGAAACCTTCCAGCTTTCTACCCTTGGATCATGGCAAAGAAGATGGGACCCAAGCTTACACCTGCAGTCAAAGCCAAGCTGGTACATTTCACTTTAAATGTATCAGCTGGGGTATTAAATGTAGGGAAATATTGTTCCATTTCACAGTACAATTGCTGACATTTTTTTATTGAAGTATAGTTAATTTACAATGTTATGTTAGTTTCAAGTGTACAGCAAACTGATTCAGTTATATATGTGCATCTTTTTTAGATTCTTTTCTGTTAAAGGTTATTACAAGGTATTGAGTATAGTTCTCTGCTATATAGTAGGTCCTTATTGCTTACCTATTTTATACATAATACTGTGTATGCATGCATTAGTGTATATATGTTAATCCAAAACTCCTGGTTTGTTCCCCTTCCTTGCTATCCCCTTTGTTAACCATAAGTTTGTTTTCTATGTCTGTGAGTCTGTTTCTGTTTTGTAAGTTCATTTGTATCAGTTTTTTAGATTCCACATGTAAGCAGCGGGCTTCCTTGGTGGCTCAGAAAGTAAAGAATCTGCCTGATATATTTGTCTTTCTCTGACTTAATATAATAATCTCTGGTATATCCATATTGCTGCAAATGGCATTATTTCACTTTTTTTTATAGCTGAGTAATATTCCATCACTAAACATTAATATATACATTGCACAAACCTAACTTAATGAATGGTCCTGTAAGTTTTTTGAGGGCAGGTATTGTCACTTTTCAATTTCATAGTCTCTGCAAATAACAAGTTACTGAGAGCAAGTGATAGATAAATGTTCATTGACTTATTTTTGCAATAGTAACATAGTACTTGGCATGAGAATACCAAAAATGCTTAATTTAGGGTTCCTGTCAGGTATTCTATCAGGAATGCAATCTCTACACTGGTATGACAATTTCAAGTTCTTCTAATCCTGTGAAATGCTCCAGTCCTACTCCTCTGTCCATTACTGGATTCAGGAAGGCCCTGTTGTGTTTCATAAGATGAACAGAAACAAACTGAACAAAGTTTGTATTTTGCAATTATGCAAATATAGATAATAGTTGTACTCTTCAGGCTCCTGTCTGTGATTGATTACTCTCACCCTAAGGTAGGGAAGGCAGAGTTGGAAGGACGGTTCTCAAAGGATGGTCCCTTGGGCAACATCACCTTCACTTGGGAATTTGTTAGAAGTACAAATTCTAACAGATTCTGGGCCCTAGCCCAGACCTACTGAGTTAGAAGTTCTAGGGAAAGAGTCCAAGAATCAGTGGCTTAGAAAGCCCTCTAGATAATTTTGAAGTTTACTAAAGTTTGAGAACCACAGTGCTAGAGCAGCTTTAACTCCATTTCTCAATTGAAGTCTTATATACATTAGTATGGCTATAAAGATACTTGCTCCTTGGAAGAAAAGTTATGACCAACCTAGACAGCATATTAAAAAGCAGAGATGTTACTTTGCCAACAAAGGTCCGTCTAGTCAAAGTTATGGTTTTTCCACTAGTCATGTATGGATGTGAGAGTTGGACTATAAAGAAAGCTGAGCACCCAAGAATTGATGCTTTTGAACTGTGGTGTTGGAGAAGACTATTGAGGGTCCCCTTGGACTGCAAGGAGATCCAACCAGTCCATCCTAAAGGAAATCAGTCCTGACTATTCGTTGGAAAGACTGATGCTAAAGCTGAAACTCCAACACTTTGGCCACCTGATGCAAAGAACTGACTCATTTGAAAAGACCCTGTTGGGGAGGGAAGTGGGAGGGGGGTTCAGGATGGGGAACACATGTACACCTGTGGCGGATTCATGTCAATGTATGGCAAAACCACGACAATGTTGTAAAGTAATTAGTGTCCAATTAAAATAAATAAATTTATTAAAAAAAAAAGACCCTGATGCTGGGAAAGATTGAAGGCAGGAGAAGGGGATGACAGAGGATGAGATGGTTGGATGGCATCACCAACTCAATGGACATGAGTTTGAGTAAACTCCAGGAGTTAGCGATGGACAGGGAGGCCTGGAGTGCTGCAGTCCACGGGGTTGCAGAGTCGTACATGACTGAGAGACTGAACTGAACTGATGGCTATAAAACAGCTTTTTTACAAAATGGCCTTATTCATGTATGTGTGCATATGTATCTACATTTGTATTTAAGAAATTTATCAAGAAAATATTTTTTAAAGAATAAAAAATTTTAATTCACATTCCCATAAGGCAACACTTAATTTCCAATCCTTATCCACATGTAAATTTCTTCATATAATTGTAGAAAGTTTTAATTTGGCCTTAAATTTTTAAAAATTTTAAATTATGTGGTAAACATCATTAAAGATAACATTTTCTTCTTTTCTTTTATTTTTTAAAAGCATTTATTTGGCTGTGTCCAATCTTAGTTGCAGCACACAGGATCTCCAATCTTCAATCTTCATTGTGGCAAGCAGGTTTTTCTTCAGTTGTGGCATGTGGGATCTAGTTCCCTGACCAGGGATCAAACCCCAGCCACCTGCATTAGGTTAGGGTTACCTGGTCCACCCTATTTATTATTAATGGTTGTCTGAGGAGGCCTTGCAAATAGCTGAGAGAAGAAGAGAAGCGAAAGGCAAAGGAGAAAAGGAAAGTATACTCATCTGAATGCAGAGTTCCAAAGAAAAGCAAGGAGAGGTAAGAAAGCCTTCCTAAGTGAACAATGCAAAGAAATAGAGGAAAACAATAGAATGGGAAAGACTAGTGATCTCTTCAAGAAAATCAGAGATACCAAGGGAGCATTTCATGCAAAGATGGGCTCAATAAACGACAGAAACGGTATGAACCTAACAGAAGCAAAAGATATTAAGAAGAGGTGGCAAGAATACACAGAAAGTGAAAAGTGAAAGTCAAAGTTGGTCAGTTGTGTCTGACTCTTTGTGACCCCGTGGACTGCAGTCCAGGCCAGAACTCTCCAGGCCAGAACACTGGAGTGGGTGGCCTTTCCCTTCTCCAGGGGATCTTCCCAACCCAGGGAGCCAACCCAGGTCTCCCGTATTGCAGGCGGATTCTATACCATTGAGCCACTTGGGAAGCAGAAGAACTATACAAAAAAAATCTTAATGATTCACGTAACCATGATAGTGTGATCACTCACCTAGACCCAGACGTTTTGGAGTATGAAGTCAAGTGGGCCTTAGGAAGTATCACTATGAACAAAGCTAGAGGAGGTGATGGAATTCCAGCTGGGCTATTCAAATCCTAAAAGATGATGCTGTTAAAGTGCTTCACTCAATATGCCAGCAAATTTGAAAAACTCAGCATGGCTACAGGACTGGAAAATGTGTTTTCCTTCCAATCCCAAAGAAGGGCAGTGCCAAAGAATGTTCAAACTACCGCACAACTGCACTCAATTCACATGCTATTTATTAAATAGTCCCTATTTATTATTACTGATTTTTTTCCAAAAAATTTAAAAAGTCTTTACTGATGTTGTTACAGTATTGATTGTTTTATTATGTTTTCGTCCTTTTGCCACGAGGCATGTGGGATCTTAGCTTCCCAACCAGGAATCAAACCTGCACCTCCTGCATTGGAAGGTGAAGCCTTAGCCACTAGACCGCCAGGGAAACCCCCTATTTATTATCTTTTGGCTCCACCTCAGAACTTGTGGGTTATTAGTTTCTTGACCAGGGATTGAACCCAGGCCCTAGGCAGTAAAATTGCAGAGTCTCAACCACTGGACCACCAAAGAATTTCCAAGATAACTTTTTTCCAATTATGAGAGTAATAATACCCATTCTTGTCAGTATATTTTTCTACATAAATAGTGATAGCTTTTATTATGTTTTTTACAAAATTGTGAAAATTTTTACTTAAACTTTATTGTGGGCTTCCCTGTTGGTCCAGTGGTTAAAAAGCAGCCTGCAAATGCAGAGGACAGGGGTTCCATCCCTGGTCAGGTAAGATACCATATGCGGAAGGGCAACTAAGCCCAGTTTCAGAAAGCTGAAACTACTGAGCCCATGCATCACAACTACTGACTCTGGGGTGCTCTAGAGTCGGTGCTGTGCAACAAGAGAAACCACCGTAAAGAGAAGTCTGTGCAAAGCAACTGTAATAGAGTAGCCCCCACTTGCCACAAAAGACATAGGGCAGCGAAAAGTTAAATAAATAAATAAAAATTAAAAATAAATAAGACTTCACTGAATTTTATCTTTATAAACATTAGCTATAATTACCTTTTCCATGAGTGCGTGTGTGCTCAGTTGTGTGACTCTCTGCGACCCCATGGACTGTAGCCAGCCAGGCTCCTCTGTCCATGGGAGTCTCCAGGCAAGAATACTGGAGTGGGTTGCCATTTCCTTCTCCAGGGGATCTTTCGGACCCTGGGATTGAATCCGCGTCTACCTGCGTTGGTAGGTGGATTCTTTAACACTGAGCCACCTGGGAAATCTTATCTGCTACCTTTTAATTACCTCTTAATGGCTGCATAATCCTTCTCTAACTGTGAGACATTTCTTACTTCCCTTTTTTTTGGTGGCTATTCAAACCTCTCGATTATTTCCTGGAAGTGAATTTATGTGAGGAAAAAGGACTTCCCTGGCGATCCAGTTGTTAACACTTTGCATTCCAATGCAGGGGATGCAGGTTTGATCCCTGGTCAGGGAGCTGTGATTCTGCATGCCTTGTGGCCAAAACACCAAAACATAAAACAAAAGCAACATTTTAACAAAATTCAATGAAGAATTTTTAAATGGTTCACATTAAAAAAAAAAGGTTAAAAAAAATTTCTTGACTTTTCCATGTTCTTATCAGTCTTTGTAATTCTTCTGAACAGGTGACTATTTCGTTGATATTAACTATACTAACTAAGCTGTTTCTCTCTTTCTGTGGTTGAATATCTATGCCAGTAGCTCTTAAAAGTGGTGATTTTACCCCCGAGGGGACACTAGGAATATCTAGAGACTTTTTTTTTCCCTTCCAGTTTTATTGAGACAACTGACACAATAGCACTATACAGAATAATGACTTGACTTACATGTATCATGAAATGAGGACCCCAGTAGGTTTACTGAACATCTGTCATAAACATACAAAATTAAAGAAATAGAAATTATTTTTCTTGTGATGAGAACTCTTAGGATTTATTTTCATAACAACTTTCACATGTAACATACAGCAGTGTTAATTACATTTATCATGTTGCACATAACTGGAATTTTGTATCTTTTGACTGTCTTCATCCAGTCCTCACATCTCCATTTTCTAGAGACATTTTTGGTTGTCACAACTATCAAAGGGTATTATTGGCATCTACTGAATAGAGGTTAGAGATTCTATTCAACAGCCTGCAGTGAACAGGACAGCTCTGTTTTGTCACTCAAGTTACTTTTTTTCTCAGGTCTTCTTCTGAGGCTGGTTTTTCCTTCTGGCCTTTCATGTTTACCAGAATAATTTTTTTTTTTCAAATTTTGTCTTATACTGGAGTACAATAGATTAACGGCCTTCCCCTGGTGGCTCATTGGTAAAGATTCCACCTGCAATGCAGGAGATGCAAAAGGCGCAGATTCCACCTTGAGTTGGGAAGATCCCCCTGGAGAAGGAGATGGCAACTCCCTCGGACAGAGGTGCCTGGCGGGCTACAGTCCAGAGGGTCGCAAAGAGTTGGACATGACTGAGCAACTGTACACACACAGTTGATTAGCAATGCGTTACTTTCAGGCGTACAAAGTGATTCAGTAGCAAGGTGATTCAGTTATATGTATACATGTATCTATTCCTTTTCAAATTCTTTTCAGAAAAATTTTTTTCTGGAGGAAGTTAGACATGATTTCTATCAATGTCTTTTTAAGCTTGGCTTTAACTTCACTTCTGATGCTTTAAAAATTTTGAATGGTCAGAGCAGCTATAATAGCCAGCTTTTAAAAACTGATTTATCTGCTACTGAGAGTTTATTTTACATTTGGAAACTATTAGGCCTCTTTTCACCCACTAGAAAATGGATATGACTTTGGAATTTCTCATACCACACCAATGGTGTCAAAAACACTCAGATCAGAGAAACTTTGTGAAACATTTGGAAAATGCAGCAAGACATAGATGGTAGAACAGTGTGGAATTTTGTGTGAAACTACATTAAATTTCATCCTATGGATGGCTGACTTCAAAGATACAGATTTGAGTAAAATTATAATACCCACAGGATTTTTCTCCCTTTACTAAAAAGGGTATACCTTAAAAGAATAAACTATTGGGGTGACAGGGTTTTCCTAACATTCCAAGTCATCTTATTTCTACTATTCAAATAAGTCGTTGAGAATCATCTCAGTGAAGGAAGTGCTTCCCCAAGTAAATTATTGAAAGAAAATTTGTCTTATTTTCCTATCAAATTTCTTTTCTAGATAAGAGCTGTTACATTTTCAGGCACCATTTCCAAAGGTTTAAGATATCGAATTAGCTCAAGCTTGTTAAAAAAACAAACAAAAATTCGCTTATTTGAGAATTTAGAACCAGTAATATTCTCTTCTTTGTATGTGTATGCATTTGTAAATATGGCACTCACAACATAAATAACTCCTTTAGGTCACCGAAGAACTTTTGAGGTTTTCTATAATAAGACCTGGGATTCGAATTCCCTGATTGGATTTTTTCCCCCTGCTTTTCTTCGGTGAGATAACAAATCAGTTGTTCCGTCGCTAAGCCGCGTTCGACTCTTGCGACTCCATGAACTGTAGTCCGCCAGGCTCCTCTGTCCACGGGATTTTCCCAGGCAAGCGTATTGGAGAGGGTTGCCATTTTCTTCTGTAGGGGATCTTTCCCACCCAGGGCTCGAACCCGCGTCTCAGGATTCTTAACCTCTGAGCCACCAGGGAAGCCCATAACAAACCAGTATTTGTGGCCCACTCAGCCCAGGGTTCTCCATTTCCCAGCTGTTTCGGCTGCATCAATCTCGTCCCCCCACCATGCCTCTGGAGCCGTTTGGGGTAGGGGCTGGCAACGAATACCTTCCTTCGCAAGCCCGATGGACCAACGGGGCTCCTGCCATGGAAAAAGCAGCGGCGCCGACGACGGGAGCGTGCAGACCGAGGCGCGGGGAGGACACAGCCCCGGCAGCGGTGCTGAGCTCGCTCCCGCCGGGGCCAAGCCAGCGCTCGACCTCGGCCGCGCATGCGCAGCCGCCTCCCCGCCGCTCCCGCCGTCTCCGCGAGGGCGTCTCTCCGCCCGGCTCAGGGGTGTCCGCGGCGGCGCCGGATCTGGCGAAAGCGGTCCCGGGAGGACAGGCCGCCCCTGGCCCTGCCTCCCCCGTTCGTGTGGTCCAGGCCAGAAGGAGGGGCGCGTGCGGAGCGCCGCAGAGCGGGTGGCCGTGGCTCCGAGGAGAAGCCCGCGCCGCGTCTGGGCCTGCAGGCAGTGCGGGAGGCGCTCCCGCGCGGGGTCCTCGCTCGCAGCCGGCCCTGAGCCGGAGCCCTGAGGCGGCCCTGCGAGCTCCCGGCGGCGGTGGTGCGGCGCTATGGAGGAGTTCGACGGCGAGCCGACGGTCACTGTAAGGGGGCCCCGAACAGTACGCTTTCCCCCCGGGGCCCGGAGATTGGGTCCGCCTCGTCCCTGCTGCTGGCGAGGCGCCCGGCCCCTTCCCTCAGCACAGTTGCCCCCCGCTCGGTTGCCGCATTAATTCGCCCCCCGCGTGTGGGTCGCGGTGGTCGCTGGGTCCTGCTCCCTTGTGTATTCTGAGGACTGCCTGGCCCTGGAGACCCCGCTCCCCCAACTCTGTTCCTTGCCGGCCCTTGCCTCCCCGACCTCCCTGCTTCTCTGGCTTTTCCTCTTGGGCTAAAGCCCGCTCAATGAGCGGGCTGGAGCCAGGCGGAGGTATCGTACGGCTTTTTTCCTCCCAGCCGAGCAGAGCTTCACGTCGCAGCCCCGTGAGCTTGGCTTCTGCTTGAGCTGGCCCAAGGTTTACCAAGTATAGTTCTCTCGAGAGACTGCTTGTGTCCAGTCTCCCGGTCGTGTCCGACTCTTTGCGACCCCATGGATTGCAGCACGCCAGGCCTCCCTGTCCCTCACCACCCCTCGGAGTTTGCTTAAGTTCAGGTTCATTCCGTGCGTGTTGCCGTCCCTTCATCTCATCCTCTGACGCCCTCTGCTCCTCTTGCCCTCCATCTTTCCCAGCATCAGGGACTTTGCCAAATGAGTCGTCTGTTCTCATCAGATGACCAAAATACTGGAGCTTCAGCAACAGTCGCTCCAGTGAGTATTCAGGGTTGACCTCCCTTAAGATTGACTGGTTTGATCTCCTTGCTGTCCAGGAGACTTTGAGGAGTCTTCTCCAGCACCACAGTTCGAAGGCATCAATTCTTTGGCGTTCTGCCTTCTTTACGGGTCCAGCTCTCACAACAGTACATGACCTCTGGGAAGACCATAGCGTTGACCATAGAAACCTTTGCTGGTAATGTCTCTGCTTTTCAACTCACTGTCTAGGTTTGTCATCACTTTCCTGTCAAGAAGCAATTGTCTTCTGATTTCATGGCTGCAGTTACCATCTGCAGTGATTCTGGAGCCCAAGAAGAAATCTGTCATTACTTCCACCTTTTCCCCTTCTATTTGCCATGCAGTAATGGGGCCAGTTGCCATGATCTTAATTTTTTTATTATTATTTTTTTAATTTTAATTTTTTGATCTTAGTTTTTTTAATATTTAGCCTTAAGCCGACTCTTTCACTCTCCTCTTTCACACTCATCAAGAGGCTCTTTAGTTCCTCTTCACTTTCTGCGATTAGGGTGGTATCATCTGCATATCTAGGTCTGTTGATGTTTCTCCCGCTTATCTTGATTCTGGCTTGTAACTCACCCATCCTGGCATTTCTTATGATGTGCTCAGCATATAGATTAAACAAACAGTGACAGCAGACAGCCCTGTCATACTCCTTTCTCGATCTTGAACTGATCAGTTTTTACATACAGGGTTCTAACTTTGCTGCTTTGCTATTTAGCAGGGCTTACAGGTTACCAAGAGCTAAGAGATATAGAACAAGCCTAAGTGGACAGATGGATATATTTCCCAGTCAGGGAATATTTCTCAGGAGACAGGTGAGATGGTCTGGTATTCCCATATCTCTAACAGCTTTCCACAGTTTGTCATGATCCACACAAAGGCTTTAGTGTAGTCGATGAAGCAGAGATAGTTGTTTTTCTGAAATTCCCTTGCTTTCTGTATCATCCAGCAAATGTTGGCAATTTGATCCCTAGTTCCTCTTTCTTTTCTAAGCCCAGCTTGAGCATCTGGAAGTTCTTGGTTTGCATAATACTGCAACTTAGCATGCAAGATTTTAAGCATGATCTTAACTAGCATGGGAGATGTGTGCAATTGTCCGATGGTTAGCACATTCTTTGGTGCTACCCTTCTTGGGAATTGGGATGAAGATTGACCTTTTCCAGTTCTGTGGCCACTGCTGGGTCTTCCAGACTTCCTGACATAATGAATGCAAAACCTTGATGGTATCCTCCTTTAGGGATTTGAGTAGTTTTGCTGGAATTTCATCACATCCACTAGCTTTATTAACAGCAGTGCTTCTCTTAAGGCCCACTTGACTTTGCACTCCAGAATGTCTGACTCTGGGTGACTAACCACACCACTGTAATAATCCGGTTCATTAAGATCTTTTTTATACAGTTCTTCCATGTATTCTTTCTATCTCTTCTTGATCTTTTCAGCATCTACTAGGTCTCGGGAGACTGTTCCTGCTTTTTCATTGCTCTGTTTGCTTTCACGTCTGTTTGAACTCTCAGGAGAGTATGTCAGATGTGGATGATATATGATGCTTAGAAGGAGATTCATGGCTGTTAGAGGAGGGATACCTACCCTTCCCCCTGTCTGGGATGCTCTTCTCTCTTAGGTTTCTATCCCACTCATTTTTTTACGTACAAGCTCCAGCAACCTCTTTGTCAGAAAAGCTCTCCCTGACTAGAAAATATTTCCATCTGTCTATTTAGGCTTGTTCTGCATCTCTTAGCTCTTGGTAACCTGTAAGCCCTGCTAAACGGCAAGCTGCCTGACCTTATATTTTTGCTTTTTAGAAAGTTGAGATGCCTTCAGCTTTCTGCTGAAGCCATCATATTGCAAAGCAGTGTCTCACAAAACCAAAAACTGAAAATAGGAAAAAAAAAAAAAACTGAAAATAGAAGTCAATTCAAAATTAACTGGACAAGAGACAGGAGATCTCAAACAGCAGTGAACTTGGGATGTTATTCTCTATAAAGCTTACTGCTATATCCTATAGAGTGTTAACTTTTAATGAATATGTGAAGTACTTTAAATGCCAAATATCCATCAAGGACTGTGTCACTGTTTTTTGGGAGGAAAAATAGACTATTGGAATCACTGGGACTTTTTCAAACTACATGTTATCTTACTTTTCCCTCCTTCGCTTATGTCAGAATCTTTGGATGGGGAAACTTTCCCAGTACTTTGTGCGGCCCTGGAAAGCTACTTGCTATGGAACCATGACAATGAGTCATGCATTTACAAATGGAATGAAAACTATCTAAGCTGAATTTTGCCCCCAGTAGTGATGACTGATTTGTGACAACCCAGCTTTACATTGGTGTTGGGAAGACCAGGTAGGAAGACTAGGTTGGCCTTGTGGACACAGCCTCTCAGAAGGGCATCATCCATAGTTTAGAATCTGAACCTCAGCAATGAAAGTTTGAATTCAGTCATGTCTGTATTTGAGATTAGTCTGCTCTTTGAGCTTGCTCTATACACACTGTCAAGAGGCTAATGAATAACCTGGAAAACTATTGTCACTTTTTATAGCAGGGTGAATATATCAAGGCTTGTGAAGGCCAGTTAGTATTTAGCAGATTCAGGAATGTTTCAGTGTAGATCCAAAGAGATTAATCTTGAGTAGTTTTTCTAGACCAGTGGTATTATCTTTTTAGGTCAAGGACTCTTAAGAAATGTGAGTTACAGTTCTTGTCTTTTTTTTTTTTAAGGGCTTCCCTGGTGGCTCAGCTGGTAAAGAATCTGCCTGTAATGTGGGAGACCTGGGTTGGGAAGATCCCCTGGAGAAGGGAGCAGCTACCCACTCTAGTATTCTGGCCTGGAGAATTCCATGGACTGTATAGTCCATGGGTCACAAAGAGTTGGACACAACTGAGCAGCTTTCACTTCACTTCACTTTTTTTTTGGTTCTTTCCAGATAACTACCTAGAAGTGGGATTGCTGGGGTATAGGAGAGATGCATGGACTCAGTTGTGCCTGACTCTTTGCGACCCCATGGACTGTAGCCCTCCAGGCTCCTCTGTCCATGGGATTTTCCAGGAAAGAATAGTGGAGTGGGTTGCCATTTCCTTCTCCAGGGGATCTTCCCCACCCAGGGATCAAACCTGTGTCTCTTTCATTGGCAGGCGGATTCTTTACCACTGGCGCGACCTCAGTGGGTCATGAGGGCAGGCGGAGGATTGCAAGGGTTGCTCCTGACAGTTGGGGAAGGCTTTGTCCTACTGCGGGAGTGGAATGAGCATCAGAAGTCCCTGTTTTGGAACTTCCCTGGTGGTTCAGTGGGTAAGGATCCACCTGCCAATGCAGGGGACACGGATTCAGTCCTTGTTCCGGGCAGATTTCACATGCCGCGGGGCAGCTAAGCCCGTGCACTCCAGGGCCTGTGCTGCACAACTGGAGAAGCCACCACAGTGAGAAGCCCGCGCACCGCAACTCCAGAAAACCCGTTGCAGTCATAAACTAAGTTCCTGTTTTGGCTCTTGATGTTATGGATATAGCTCTGGAGGTTAGAAAACTCATAAAGGGTGGATTATGCAGTTGCATTTATGAAGCTTGGTCTCAGAGGGATTGGTGTGACTGAGTTGGAGAAAAAAATTAAGCGCCATTAAAGATGTAACATAGGGAAAAAAAAAGATGTAACATAGAGGCCATGGGATTGGAGGTCTTTTTAGTGAGTAACAGCAGTTCAATTCCTGTTTAATTTTTTTAACTGCCCTTTTTCTGAACTACAGATCACTAAATTACCATATAATAACTGATTAGGGGGTAGCTTTCCTTTTTATCAGCACTTGAGAAGTGGCAGGCTGGGTTTAGGTGCCTAACAAAACTCTCTTGCTCATTTAGGGTCTAACAGACTGGGTTCATCTCAGCCACACTCAGTTGTATTTATAGATTAGCACTTGATAACTTTCACAACCACTGCTTACTAGGATTATACTTGCAAGTCAATTGAAAGCAAAGCCTTTAGGAAGAATAACAATTTCTGTGCCTTATGTGTGTTTTTTTTTAACTAGTGGATTCCAGGAGTGAATTCCCAGAAGAAGCAAATGTGTTTTGACTGGGGTCCAGGGGAGATGCTGGTGTGTGAAACCTCTTTCAATAAAAAAGGTAGGTTTTTTTGTTTCTCTTTTAGATTATCTGTGTTGGTACAATTTTTTTTTTCTTTATTCTCTCAGAGTTGACTAGCTGAGATATGAAACTGTTGAACTTATTTTGTACCATTTTCATTTTGGAAACTTTTTAGCTATTTAAGATTTTCATTGATTTGTGAGACTTGGCAGATGTTGAGTCCAGGAAAAAAAAGTTAACAATGATCTTCCCAGTGTTAAAGAAGGTTTTCTTTATACTTAAAAACTTGAAGCTTTTTGTTTCCCTTTTTGTCCTGAGTGACTAAATTCTCTTTGTAGTAGTTCCCTCATTGTGAATGTTTGCAGATGTCACAGCCCTTACCTTCATTTTTTCATTGTGAACAAAATAACTTGTCCTCTAAGCTCCATCAGGTATCGGACATGGCTCTTACCTTTCTGATGGGGATTCCCTCTAGTAGCAAGGTAAAATCGACATCTCTATACTTGATTTTGCTTTCTCCTTTTCAAGAGAGAAATCTCAGGAAATGTTAAAAGGATTATTTTGCGAATCTTTGTCATGTTCTTTATCCATATGTAAAGGTTTTCCTTTTTTGTTGGGAGCACATTGAGCTAATGAAGGTCATATAATTTTAGTAAATTACATAGTATGCAGTTTGTGTGGTTTTTTCTTTTAATTAAATTTTTTTGCCACTTGGCATGGCATGTGGGGTCTAAGTTCCCTCAGTAGGGATTGAACCCATGACCCCTGCATTGGAAGCATGGAGTTGTAACCACTAGACCACCGATGCTCAGTAGTGTCTGACTCTTTGCAATCCTATGGACTGTAGCCCTCTTGCCTCCTCTGTCCATGGGATTCCCCAGGCAAGGATACTGGAGTGGGATGCCATTTCCTTCTCCAGGGAATCTTTCTGATCCAGGGATTGAACTCTCATCTCTTGTGTCTTCTGCATTGGCAGGAGGGTTCTTTACCACTGTGCCACCTGTGAAGGCCCTCATGTAATTTTTAAGCAGAGTAGTTTTTCTTGATTTTATAGTTTGAAATGATCCCTGATGTTGCCAAATATCTATGGGATATATTGGTATTGAGAATCTCAAATTTGGCAGAGTGGTAGAAGTTGCTCAGAAGAGAAACTTCTGTGACTGTGTCTGAATGGCTTCTTTCCTTACTTAATGGGAAAGCTTATCAACATTTCTAGCTTGTCCTTGATTGTTGGAAACTCAGGATTTTCTTTCTTTCTTTCTTTATTGAAATCACATTCACAACAAGCCATTGAACGTTATCACAATTTATTTGAGAAGCTGCTGTATGTGAAATTTCCATAAGTTGGTGGTTTATAATTTATCATTATAGAGCCTTTTCATCACTGTTGCAAAATAGTTTAGTCAGTTTTTGATTCTTTGTTTTAGGAATAATGGCAATAAAAAATAATATAAAAAGGATATTTATTTTGACATTTTGTAAAATTTCAGCTCTGGGTTTATCTTATTTATTGAGTTTACATAGGCTGATATTAAGTGGTTTCCTTTTTTTTCCCTAGTACATTTTACTGGATAGAGGTGAAATGTCTTTACAGAGTACGCTAGTGAGTTGAGGGGTAAAGTCTAAAGAGTAAACATTTGTATATAAAAATTCACATATGTCATAAATCAAAGCAAGATCCTCTATGACCCACCTCCTAGAGTAATGGAAATAAAAATAGAAGTAAATAAGTGGGACCTGATTAAACTTAAAAGCTTTTGCACAGCAAAGGAAACTATAAACAAGGTGAAAAGAAAACCCTCAGAATGGGAGAAAATAATAACAAATGAAGCAACTGACAAAGGATTAATTTCCAAAATATACAAGCAGCTCATACAACTCGATACCAAAACAAACAACCCAATCAAAAAGTGGGAAAAAGATCTAAACAGACTTTTCTCCAAAGAAGACATACAGATGACTAACAACCACATGAAAAGATGCTCAACATCACTCATTATTAGAAAAATGCAAATCAAAACTACAATGAGATATCACCTCACACCAGTCAGAATGGCCCTCATCAAAAAGTCTACAGACAATAAATGCTGGAGAGGGTATGGAGAAAAGGGAACACTCTTGCACTGTTGGTGGGAATGTACATTGATACAGCCACTATGGAAGATGGCATGGAGATTCCTTAAAAAGCTAGGAATAAAACCACCATTCAGTTATGTTCACCACCATATGACTCAGCAATTCCACTTCTCAGCATATACCCTGAGGAAACCAAAATTGAAAGAGACACATGTATCCCATTGTTCTTTGCAGCACTATTTACAATAGCTAGAACATGGAAGCAACCTAGATGTCCATCAACAGATGAATGGATAAAGGTGATATATATACACAGTGGAATATTACTCAGCCATAAAAAGAAACACATTTGAATCAGTTCTAGTGAGGTGGATGAACCTGGAACCTATTATGCAGAGTGAAGTGAGAAAGAGAAAGATAAATACCGTATTCTAACTCATATATACGGAGTCTAGAAAAATTATACTGAAGAATTTATTTACAGGGCAACAATGGAGAAACAGACATAGAGAATAGACTTATAGCCATGGGGAGAGGGTGAGATGTTTGGAAAGAGTAACATGGAAACTTACATTACTATATATAAAATAAATAGACAATAGGAATTTGCTGTATGGCTCAGGAAACTTCAAACAAGGGCTCTGTATCAGTCTGGAGGGGTGGGGTAGGGAGGGAGATGGGGGAGAGTTTCAGAAGGGAGGGGATATTGATATTGAGGTTTGACAGAAAACAGCAAAATTCTGTAAAGCAATTATCCTTCAATAAAAAATTAAAAGAATTTTAAAAAATTCACGTATGGTGGCCTCCCAGGTGGTTGAGGGCTTCCCTCATAACTCAGTTGGTAAAGAATCCGCCTGCAATGCAGGAGACCCTGGTTCAATCCCTGGGTCTGGAAGATCTGCTGGAGAAGGGATAGGCTACCCACTCTGGTATTCTTGGGCTTCCCTTGTGGTAAAGAATCTGCTTGCAGTGCAGGAGACCTGGGTTTGATCCCTGGATTGGGAAGATTCCCTGAGAAGGGAAAGGCTACCCACTCCAGTATTCTGGCCTGGAGAACTCCATGGACTGACTGTATGGTCCATGGGGTCACAAAGAGTCAGACACGACTGAGCGACTTTCACTCACTCACTCAGGTGGCTGAGTGATGAAGAGTCCACCTGCCAATGCAGGAGACATACGTTCGATCCCTCGTGCAGGAAGATCCCATATGCCATGGAGCAGCTAATCCCGTGCACCACAACTCGAACCTGTGCTCTAGAGCCCAGGAACTGCAATTGCTGAGCCAGTGTGCAGGCTACTGAAATGCACGCCCTAGAGTCTGTGCTCCACAACAAGAGAAGCCATGGCAATGAGAAGCCCGTGCACCACAACTAGAGAGTAGGCTCCGCTCCCTGCAACTAGAGAAAAGTCCAACCAGCAACAAACACCCAGCACAGCCAAAATAAATAAAAACTAAAACAAAAAAATTTAAATATGAGGAATTTCTCCAGCTATCCAGTGGTTAGGACTCTGTGCCCCCACTGCAGGGGTATGCGTTCAAGCCCTGCTTGGGAAACTAAGGTCCTACTTGCTGCATGGCCAAAGAAAATAAAAATAAAAATTCATGTGTGGATAAATAATATATCATGAAATCAGTAGCAAAGAAGCTGAAGTTTTTGTAATTAGCTACTCAATTAAAATTTTAGAGTGCTTTGATGAGGATGACTCTGATAGATGTTAATTTTTTTGTTTTTCCTGTTTTGTTTCAGAAAAACCAGAGATGGTGGCAGGTTGCCCCTTTATCCATATCATCCGAAAGGATATAGATGTTTACTCTAAAATCCTGAGAAAACTCTTCAATGAATCCCATGGAATCTTCGTGGGCCTCCAGAGAATCGAAGAAGAGTTGACTGGGAAATCCAGAAAAGCTCAGTAAGTTGGCTGCTGATAGGTGCTGCCTCCCACAACTAAATTTTGAAAAACCAAGTGAAATGCCTCCTTTTCCTTTTGCACAATGGGTGGACCTTCTGGAGAAATATGCGACTCCAGGTTGGATTTTCTGGCCTCTGTACTGGGCAGTGTAAGTGGTCATGGATGGAGAAGTCTTTCAGAGAATGTGTGAATGGCTGCCAGTTGACTTGCTCACTGCTTGACGAGCTTTCTGTTTCTATTCCTACTGCATTTACCCTCCAAAGAATAAAATTTAGGCCAAATAAGCACCTGAGAGTCATTGAATGAGGTTCCACTGTTGAGAGTTTTGTTTTGTCTTTAAAGAATTATTTTCAAGGCATTTTTTTGGGAAGAGACCAGAAAACTTGTATTTTTTACAGACTAGAATTGGTTAAAGTGAGATTTGTGAATTAACTGCATCAACATCAGGTACTTATTCAGGCCTCACCTCATATCCAAAATTTCTAGGGGTGGATCTTAAAGTCTCTAGGTGAGTTTTAAGTACAAGTGGAGTTTGAGAGCCCCTGTGTTAGGTTTTTCTTAGTGTCTGTTCATATGTCTAGGGAATAGATAATGTTGGTATTTGTGTTGGAAAAACAAAAAGTTTTTCCTGTGTTTCACTCACAACCCTTCTGACATCAAATGTGTGGGAGTTTTCACGCACCAAGCAGTTCTCTGACCCCAGCTGAGTGTCCTACAATTCAGCTGTATTCTGACACCGCCTACCTGGAGATAGCAACAGATTCCTCCAGTTAGGGGCTCTATAGTACAAAACTGCCTCCCATTCAGATGCCAGTCACAAATAGTGGGTCCCCAGGTTACCCACAGCTGCTCTCCAGCTTGACTACAAATCACTGGTTCCCATGGTGACCTCAGGTTTGATAAATTTGCTGGAGAAGCTCACAGAACTCAAGGAAACAAGTTTAGCAGTTCATTAAAGGATATGAGAAAGGACACAGATGGACAGCCAGGTGAAGATGAACGTGGGGCCTGGTCTGGAAGAGTCCCAAGTGCAGGAACCCCTGTCCCTGTGGAGCTGGGGTGTGTCACCATCCTGGTACATGGATGTGTTCACCCACCTGGAAGCTCTCCAAACCCCTTGCCTGTGAGATTTTATGGAATCTTCCTCATGTAGGCATGATCAATTATTATCTCCATTTATGGCCCTCTTCTTTCTCCAGGGAAGTCAGGGACAGGGCTGATAATTTCGGTTTCTAATTATGACTGGGTCTTTATGGTGAGAAGTCCTCATCCAGAAGCTACCTAGAGTTGGAACGAAAGGTTCTACCAGTGCTCTTGTCATTTAGGAATTTACAAAGGTTTTAGGAGCTGTGAGTCAGGGATTGGGGTTGAAGACCTAGCGTTTTATTTCTTCTTATAAACCACAGTGTCACTGTATTTTACTTCCTTGATAAGCATTTTACAGATGAATCACCCCAGAGGGTACCCTGGTCAGCATGCGTGTGTGTCTGTGTGTTTATGAAAGGTCACTGGTGACAAGAGACTGGTACAGGATACTGATAACTCAGAGAAATCTCTATTGCCCAAAGCATGTCAAAAGTCCTGTAATTCCCTGAAGGCAGGGACCCTGTCTTGTTTATGTGGACCTTCTGTTCCCAGATATCCTCATTCATCTGTATAGTAGGTGCTTTTAAATATTTGCTGAGTTTAATAAATCAGTGAACATGTGAATGTCCTATTAATGGTGGTATGGGAGCTCCTGTTTTGTGCGTGGGGGTCAGCATATCATCTTGTTTTTTGGCCAGGTGAGTTATTTATTTGGGGCTGAGTCTTGACTGAAAAATTAAGTGAGAGTGTGTGCAAGTTGTTTTCAACTGCTGCTGGCCCCATTGTACCTTCTGTTCATCTTTAAAGGGAGCCAGAAAATAAATAAACAAAAATAAATGGAGCCAGTAGGCAGCATTTAGGTCTCTTCATTTCGAACTAATGTTTCTTTCTAAGGGTCTACTTCTTGGTAACTAATAGTCAGTTCCTTTTTTGTTTGTTTTGTTCTGCTCTTTTATAAGAACTCTGTTTTGAAATAATTTTAAACATACAGAAAAAGTGCAAAAATAATAGACTTCTCTACATCCCTCATCCAGCTTCTCTGATGTTAGTATCTTGTATAACCACATTGCTGGTATTTAAACTGGGAAACTTAAAAATTTTTTTTTAACAACTGATTATCGATTTATTAAAAAGATTGATTTAGGCATCGGCAATGGTGACTTCCACCTCGACTCCTGGCTCAATACTGATGGGAGTGATCTGCTTGACAATTTCAGAGGGGCGGTGCAGGTCAATGAGTCACTTGTGGATCCTCATTTGGAATCGATCCCAAGTCTTAGAACCTTGACCACAAGGAGTTTTCCTTGTAGTTTTTCTCAGAGTCTTGGTAGACATCCGAACTGGTCCTTTCACTTTGAGATTCTTTTCCTTTGTTCCTCTGATCAAGTCAGCACACACCTTCTCCAGAGACTTCACGTTGCGGCTGGTGAGGGTGATCCTAATCCAGTGAATGGCCACCTCTGGCTCCACGGGAGTCTTGAGGTGTCTTTAAAGGCCATGGCTGCAGCGCGGCTTCCTGACCGACTTGTTCCTTGGCGAGAGCAAACAGCGGTGAGTCAGGAACAAGAGCGGGCAGCACAGAGCTCCGCTGCAGCGGTGACCGTGTCTTCCTCAAAGAGGAATTTTTTTTTTTTTTTAAACTTAAGTGTTGATGCAGTGTGATTAACTGAAGGCCTTATTTCGGTTCCACCATTTTTTCCACTAATGTCCTTTTTTCTCTTCTGCAGCCAAATGAGGTTGCATTTAGTTTTTTTCTCCTTAATCTGCTTCATGGCCTTATCACTTTTGAAAAAATATTGACCAATCATCTTGGAAACTGTCCCTCAAAACTGTCCTGGGTTTGTCAGATGTTTTCTCATGACTGAGCAGAGATTATGCATTTTTAGCAAAAATACCACAGAAGTGGTGTGATATGTCCTTCTTCACACATCACATCATGAGGTTCATGATACTGATGTTTTATTATGTTTATATTGACCTTGATCACTTGGTTAATGTGGTTTCTACTGGGTTTCTGTACTATAAAGTTAACCATTTTGCCCTTTGTAACTAGTAAATATTTGAGGGAAAAACTCTTGAGACTATGAAAATCCCATTTCTCCTCAAATTTCAACCACTAATTTTAGGATCCATTAGTGGGTCTCATTTGAGACAATTAATATCCTTGTGGACTCATGGATATTTCTTTTAGTCCCTGGGTTATATGTTATTTTGTTTATTTTGTGGCTCAAGTTGTTTTAGCTTTGGCCATGAGGAACTCCTTCAAGTTGACTCCTGTCTGTCAGCAAAGTTTTTATCTTTTTTTTTTTTTTGATACTTTCTATCATCACAAGATATTCCTTATTTTCTGTCACCATAAACTGTTCCAGGTTCATCTTGTATGCCATTTCATCTTTTGTAGATTGGTTCGAGTGAGTAAAAACTACCGATCAGTCATAAGAGCGTGCATGGAGGAAATGCACCAATTTGCAGGTAAATATTGTGTGTGTGAGTAATTGAAGTATTTATCTGGCTATAAGTACTACAAGGTAAAATCTGATTGACATTCTAGTTTAAAACTTACTTGCCTTTCTTACATAATCTTTAATTTTCTGGCAGTTGTCTTGAGTACATTTTAGAACAAATTAGAACATTTTATGTTAGCAGGTATGAGGCTAAAGGGCCAAATTAAAGACCTTTGACAGTTGCATTCCCAGTTCCTTGATATTGGTGATTGAAAGTTATCATAATCCTGAGACCCATGTGACTTGTGGATGCTGGATAGAATCTTGTGTAGCATGGTGGTCTCTCCGTTTGCCACATTGTAGTTGAAAGACCCACTTGTCATTTCTGGGCCGTGGTTTGAGATCATTGATGTACAACAGAGAAATGAAGCATGTTTAAAAAAAAATCTGTATTGAAAATGGGTGGTCAGTAGAAGGCACAAGCCACAGTACCTGTCTATGAAGGTCTAACAGTAAGACTCATGTTACATTGCTCACTTAAAATACTTTATGTTTTGTTAGTTGCTGATAAAGATTCAGCCAGTGGCCGCCAGTTCAGCAGCCAGGTAAGGGGGTGGGGCCGCCTGTGTGGTACCGGCACCATTTATGTCCTTCTGAGTCCTCGGTAGTCACCGGGGGTGGCTTTGAAATCACTGATACTGCAGACATCTCTTTTCCTGCCAGGTAGACAGGCAGCTCCTTGGGGTGGTAAGACTCATCTTGAACTTCCTGGTGCCCTGTTCAAGGCTTAGCAGCTTGGAACACAAGGATATGCTTGATAATACTTGTACGAGTTTTCAGCTCTTGTGGGAAATATAAATCCTTACCGTGTTGTGTCACCTGAGGTGGTGAGCTGAGGTTTTAGAACCACTGGTGAGTCTCATGAGCTATACTCAGTGAACCAGTATTTTTAAATGGCAGGTTGTTACATTTTAGTTGGAAGATGACTTAAAGAATTCTCATTCTTTGGTTAGAATTTTTATATTATTCAAACTCAGTAGTCAGTAGGGACTGGTGCACCGTAACTGAAGTCATCAGACCATTTATTTTTCCTTATGATTAAGGTATAAAATTCTGTGATTGTACAAGAAGGATGATGGGGGTACTGCATATTCCTAAGGTCAGGGTCCAGAGCTGATTTATTTTGGAGTCTTACATTGGGTTTACTTTTTTCTTTGGAGGGGGGTTACTTTTTTAATAGATTGTTTCCTAAAAATCAATCCCTTAAATATCAACATCATTAATTTTTGCTGTACCTGTATATTATGATGTTATTTGCTAAATATTTTTCTAAAAATCATCTCTCCCTTTTTACTCAGAGCCGCTTCCTAAACTGTAATATTCATCAAGATCATGGGTGTAAAGAGCTACTTACATTTTTCGAAGGCACATTAAAACCACAACCATTGAAACAGAAACTATTATTCTGTGTCCCACCCCCTAAAATTCTCTTGACTGTCTTGTGGGGAGCCCTACCATAGGAACAGTCTGTAAATGTTGAGTTAATGAACGACCATCATGTGTTTCAAGCTTTGCTTTGTTTCTTAGCTCTAGGTGAAAAAAATCTCAGGAATGGTTTCAGTCAAAACTCGGCCTCTGTTCCTTCCTTAGGTCTCCATTCTGTCGGCAATGGAGCTCATTTGGAACCTTTGTGAGATTCTTTTTATCGAAGTAGCCCCAGGTGAGCACAGAATCACCTTGTCACAGCGGCAGAGGTGTCCCCCTACCCTGTCCTGTGCTGTGATGGGTGTTTTGTTGCCTAAAATGCTCTTTTCATTGCTTTTCATCAATACGAGCATTGGGAAGTATTACAGGATGCCTGAAGAAGCCTGTGTTTTTGTCAATATATTGCAAAAAGAATCAGAGTATCTTCTGAAAACCTTAAATTGTAGGCAGGTGACCCCTAAAAAAATACGAAGAAACAGACTAGCGTGCGAAAGGAGTGGTCCATATTTGTATCATGGACTGGTGAAGCTTTAGAAAGTCTTAGAAGCCCGGGAGAAGTGTGTGCAGGTTCTTCCCCAGCCTCCGAGGGAACCAGCCCTCCCAGCTCCTGAGACCTTTAGCCTCCTGAAACACGAGACAGTACATTTCTGCTGTTTAAAATTTTAAGAATGAAAAAAGTTGTACGGATATGAGGCAGGATTAGGTGATGGAAGGCAGAGCCCCTGAGAGAATTCCTTTGCTGGTGATTGGGTCCGGGGCAACCCTACAGCTTCATGCGTCCTTTTCGAATTATTCCCTTGATCTTGAATTTGATTGTGTCAGTACAATATCTGGCTTGAGTGGGCTTTCTGTGGAGGGGCTGCAGGCCTTTTTGCTTTCATTTAATGGTTTATATTTACTTTTGTCCATAAGTGTATGTTAGTAGTCTCTCTGCAGTCACAGCTTTTTATTCATACTCCTGCTTAAGCACTGAGCAGCTTGAAATGGAATTGGTTGGTTGTCTGCTCGCCTCCAGTAGATTCTGAGGACTGTCGCTATCTTTTTATCATGGTTGTGTACCTGGCACCTAGTCAGTAGCATCCCCTTATGGCCATTACTGATGTGGTCACTGAGTATTGTGTAGTTGTGAAGAAGCTGGGGGTGGTCGGGGTGGTGAGGTTGGCCCCCTGACGATTCAGTGGAAGGTCACGCTGCCTGGCACAGAGGAGGCCCCACAGGAGTCCTTTCGGTAGCTCAGCCCTGTGGTCAGGACCACACGCCCGCTCACTGAAGACGGACAAAGCACTTCCTCCGCCGTTTGCTCGCCTGCCCTACACTCTGTACTTCGGGAAGGTGGAATCCACTGCTTGTGTGTTTCCTCCCAGCCGGTCCGCTCCTCCTCTACCTCCTTGACTGGGTCCGGCTGCACGTGTGCGAGGTGGACAATTTGTCGGCAGATGTTCTGGGCAGCGAGAATCCAAGCAAACACGAGAGCTTCTGGAACTTGGTAAGACCCTCGTGCCTGCTGGGCCTCCCTGCCTTCCTCCTCGGGTTCTCTTTGGCCTGTGCTCCCAGGCCGCCTGAGGGTTTCCCTGCTGAGCCCGTGGGCGTCTGGTTCTTTGAGTCTGTGATCATGGAGATGTGCTTAGGGAGGTGTTTCCTTCCCTGCTCCGTGGGGGAGTTTTGAACTAAGTTATCATGTAAGAAAAATAATGCTTTGTAGACTTCACAGTGAGAAGGGAATTTTGATCTTTTTGTGGATCTAAGAATGAGACTTGATGAAGAGAACGCAAAGCCGATGGATAGGTGCTGGGATAGGGGTTTGATGTCAGTGGGCTGAGGGCTGTTTTGAGGTGTGAGATGTGTTCTGAAGCTGAATTGTGATGATAGTGCACAACTCTGTAAACTTACTCAAATCCCCCGAATTAGACACTTAAACAGGTGAATGTTTATAAGGTGTACATTGCAATCAGTAAAGCTATTAAAAACAAAGACATTGATGATCCCAGTCATTTTGGATGGTCAGTTGGAAAGTCAGTGTGTGTGTGTGTCTATGTGTGTGTATTCTGTCTGGGAGAGCAGTACTTTTCCATTCACCCATACTGACCTGTGACCCAGTTTGGAGTGACCAGAGAGGAGCTTGCTGGTTGACTTGAATGTTGCAGACATATAACATCTGAAATTCAGGTAAAGAACTGCTGCCTTTGAGGCTGTTTCTGAGGCCTTCGGGTGCTTGGAGATCTGTGCCAGTAAGGGGAGAGCCTTTGTTCAGAAATGGTTGGGCCTAGGTTGTAAGTGTGTGGTTCATTCACTGTGTATTTGAGTGGTGCTGTGTGCAGGCCCTGAGGAAACAACCAGAACCAATGCAGGCAGTGATTCCTGCCCTTATGGAGCTTGCATCCTGTGTGGGGAGACAGGAAATAAATACAGAAGCAAGTAAAATATGTGTAAAAGTGAAGTGCTCTGGAGAGAAATAGAGCAGGGGAGGGGAATTGGGAGTGTTAGAGTCGAGGAAGGGCACCCTTGTGAGGTGACGTGTGAGTAGGAACCTGAGGACGTGACGAGGGATAAGGGCTCAGCTCCTAGAGAGGCAGGGTGGTGGTGGTGCTTAGTCAGTCAGTCCTGTCTGACTCTTGCGACCCCGTGGACTGTAGCCCACCGGGTTCCTCTGTCCATGGGATTTTCCAGGCAAGGGTATTGGAGTGGGTTGCTGTTTCCTTCTCCATGGGATCTTCCTGACCCAGGGATCAAACCTGTGTCTTCTGCATTGGCAGGAGGATTCTTTACCACTGAGCCACCAGGAAAGCCCCAGAGAGGCAGGGTAGTTGAATGCTAGGAACAGGGTCTGTGGTGCCAAGCTGCCCAGGTAGCATCCCAGCTCGGCCTCCGCCAGCTCTGAGCTCCAGCGAGTCGCTTCCCTGCCTCTAGTTTCCTCGTCTGTAGCATGGGGAGTGCCCCACATGCGCCACAGGGCTGTTTGGACTCGGTTAGTTGAAGGAGATACAGGTATGCCCTAGCTTGTGGGCACTAGAGTTCCCGTTTTACTCCTGAGTCAGTTTGGGTAAGGAGGACATTGGAGAGTCAAACACAGGAGCGCTGTGATCTGACTTAGATTTTCTTTTCTTTTTAAACATGTTTATTTATTTGGCTGTGCTGGGTCTTAGTTGTGGCATGCAGGGTCTTTAGTGGCAGCATGTGAACTCTTAATTGCGGTGTGTGCGGTCTAGTTCCCTGACCAGGGATGGAACCCAGGCTCCCTGCACTGGGAGCACTGCGTCTTAGCCACTGGACCAGCAGGGAAGTCGCTGATGCAGGTTTTCAAAGGATTTTCTGGCTGCACTGCTGACAACAGAGTAAAAGCAGAGCAGAGAGACCAGTCTGGAGGCTCAGGTCCTAAATCAGGCAGCTGTGCTAGTGACTTGGACATGGGTAGGAGCTGAGTGGAGGAGGTGGTGAGAAGTGATTCGATTCTGGATACAGTTTAAAGGTACAGTGATAGGATTCGCTAATGAATTGGATGTGTAAGAAATAGAAGAATGTGGGTTGGTGGGTTGGAGGCGACCAGGTGTTTACTTCAAGGCATGTCAGGTAAGACGCCTGTGAGGGTCAAGTGGAACCGTAGGGTGGGAATAGGGCGTGCACGTCTCGAATTCAGGGAGAGGGATTGGGACTGGTCAGCATATGTTTCTTTGGCTTTCTTCTTCTTCCTTTTCTTTTGCTGTGGCTTGCAGGATCTTAGTTCCCCAACCAGGAATTGAACTCAGGCCATAAAATAGCATGGAAAAACCTGAACCAAATTTGGCCAACCCAGTATTTGAACTAAAACTTTTTCTTTTAACTGAAACTTATACGAATCAGTGCTTTATTTGATGCACTTTGGTAATTTTTATTTTATATTTCATTTTATTTTTAAAAAGTCAGTCATACCTGCAGTGGGTTATAACAACATGCAGTTTGAAAAGCATGGTGCAGGGGTTAAAACTAGAAGGTCGGATGAAGTAGATTACCCTGAGGGAGGGAACCGTCCCTCTTCTCCGGGACAAGGAAGCCGGAGCGGGTGAGGGTCCTAGCGCTGAGCCTGCGCCCGGATGCTGTGCTCTTGGTTTCCTCCCAGGTGACCGCCTTGGTGCTGCAGGGCCGGCTGGACGAGGCCCGCCAGGTGCTCTCCAAGGAAGCCGACGCCAGCCCCGCCTCTGCAGGCATGTGCCGAGTCCTGGGGGACCTGATGAGGACCATGCCCGTTCTCAGCGTATGTGGAGCCGCCCGGGTCGCAGAGATGGGTTCATGCAGGGAGCGTGAGGGGCTGGCATGGTGACCGCCCCGTCCGCGTCTCTCCCGCAGCCTGGGAACACGCAGACCCTGACGGAGCTGGAGCTGAGGTGGCAGCACTGGCACGAGGAATGCGAGCGGCACCTCCAGGACGGCACGTTCGCCTCCAGCCCCCACCTCGAGTCCCTCTGCAAGGTCTGCGGCGAGCGGGTCCTGGCCGGGGGCCAACCAGCTCCTCCTGGGGCCCTGGGCGTCCAGCCCGGCAGCAGCTCCTCCTCAGACGGGGCTCTCGTTATGGGCCCTGTCGGGAAGGAGCGAGCTTTTCCCTCAGCTGCTCCAGCTGAGATGAGGAGCGTTACCGGGAAGTGGCCCCAGAGTTAAGGGACAGCGTCTCTTCTCAGGTCCTGCTGGGAGACGATGCCGCCCTGCTGGAGCAGAAGGAGCTTCTGAGTAACTGGTATCACTTCCTGGTGACCCGGCTGTTGTACTCTCAGCCCACGGTCAAGCCCATGGATCTGCACCTCTATGCCCAGGTGCGTCAGCTTCCCCGGGAGGGGAGAGGAGATGGTGTCCAGGGCTCCGCTCCCTGCCGAGTCACTTTCACCGTGTGGCCTCGTTGACTTGATCCTCCCTGGAGAATCGAGGGGCCCAGTTTGAAGGACCCCATCGCCCTTCTCTAGGGTCCCCTGCACAGCAGCCCTGCCTGCACCCTTGAGTCTCTGCCACCATTCGGGGACTGAATGGGTCACCACCTTTCCACAGTCTAGCCTTGACCTGTTTCTGGGAGGTGAGAGCAGCCCAGAGCCCCTGGACAACATCTTGATGGCAGCCTTCGAGTTTGACATCCACCAAGTGATCAAGGAGTGCAGGTAGGACCCCGCTGAGCACCTCGGGGCCGTTCAGCGCCTGGTGCACTCACGGTGTCGCATGCCCATCACCACCGGCCTTTTCCAGAGTGTCCTGCTCCTTCCTGTTGGTGTCTTAACCTCCTTCCCACAGACCTGCTCCCCCGCCACAACCACATTGGGCAGGCAGTGTCTTCTCTGGACGAGCCTGGGGGCCTTCCTGAGGCTTGCAGGCTCCTGTATGTGTAACAGTTTGCACTTCAGGGATGTTTACTTTAAGTAATATTGCAAGAAATTACTATGGTATTTAAAATCCAGAAATAGCCAGCCAGCTTATTTCTTGGAACTTGATGGACATGCAGCCACCTTACAGGACAGCACTTCTCTGGTGAGCCAGGAGCTACACCAGTGGACTCTGGGCTGGGTCTGTTCGGAGCAGAGATTCTACATCAACCCCCCTCCCCAGACCTTCAGCAAGGCAGGATAGGGAGCGTGAAACAGTGAATCCAGGGCAAAGCTTTCCAGATTCCCCACCTGTAGTAAGTCAGAGAGAACTTACCCTCCCTTCTCATGCAGAGGGGGAAGGTTGGGAACTGCTGGAGCAGGTGGCCTTGCTCAGGTATCGAATTCACCGACCTTGACTGGATCTTTTCTTTGTTAGTGAATCTGGGCAGTAGGAAGGTCTCCCCGCTTCTACCCTCCACCTCCACCCCACACATGCTACCTGCTCTTCCTGTTTGGCCAAAAGAAAGCCAAGGCCCATTCAGAAAATGGTGTTAGATTTGGAGAAAGGAAGGTTTGTGTCCGTATTCTTTTCACAAACCTCTAAAATAGGGACTGGTTGGAACTGGAAGATAACTTACAGAATTCAGCTGATTTTGGCACGAGGGGTTGTATCTGCAGCGAAGGATCAGTAGGTGCGGCTCCCAGGGCACAGATGCCAGTATTTAGTTTTGTCAGGGTCTCTGTCTATAATTCAAAGCAATAGGCATTCCTGAATATGTTGTCTGTTACTGGCAGTGGGTTATTTCCTCCAGGGCTTCCTTCATAAGCCACATCTGGAATTTTAGGATCAAGACAGATTTGAGGAAAAGAGGAAGGAAGGACAATAAAAAAGAAAAGCACCTTGCTGTTTCCAGTTGTTGTAGAAGGAAAAGAGAAAGAAGTGTAACGAAGAGGCATGGTGCTAACGAACGCCGCTGAAAAATGCATCACCCCTGCCAGTCTTGAAGGAGGAAATCAGGCTTGCAGCCCCTCAGTCTGGGCGTCCGTCTGCCCTGGCAGGCAGGGAAAAAATTGAGGTATTTCCATTAGCTAGGAATCTAGGAGCTTGGGTTTTCCTGACCAGTAAGCTTCTTCCTGCCCTACTCTGAAAAGCAGGTCCTGAGACCTCTGTCCATTAATTGAAAGAAGGGCTGAAGTATCCTCAGAGAGTGCCCTCCTGGACGAGGAAGGGTGGGTTCTGGGGTCTCCTGAGCACTTGCCTTCTCACGGGTTGTTCCAGTTAGGCCCCAGCTCACTTCCCAGGGGAGGAGAGCCTGTCTGGGGTGGGGCCGGGGGGCTGGTGGTGTAGGGGAGCCTTGAGCTTCAGGTGTGGTGTCAGCTGTTCACTCCTCTTGGGGGGAATGAGGGGAACCCTTCCTCAGCTAGAAGGGAGCTTTCTATAGGGGTACCTGATGATCCCCATGTCAACCATGCCAGGCCATTGGGCAGAGAGGGCTCCTGAGGCAGAGCAGAGAGGCCCTGAAAGTGAAAGTGTAGTTGCTCAGTCATGTCTGACTCTTTGTGATTCTATTGACTGTATGTAGCCGCCAGGCTCCTCAGTCCGTGGGATCTTCCAGGCAAGAATGCTGGAGTGGGTTGCCATTTCCTTCTCCAGGGATCTTCCTGACACAGGGATTGTGGGTAGGCTCTTTACCGTCTGAGCCACGAGGGAATCCCAGAGAGGCCCTGGGAGGCCACAGTTGGCCAGCTCCTGCTGAAGGGCCCCGTGTTTGCCTGGCGTGCCCACAGCTGAAGGGAAATTGGATTTCTTCCCTTGTGGGCTGCAGCTGCCAATTCTTGCCATCCAGCAAAAGGAAGAGAGGAACTGGCATGGACTTCACGGGACGGCAGCCCCAGGGCAGGGCAGACAGCCCATTTAGTCAGTCATGCAGTGTAAACCAATCCCTACTCTTTTTATATCCTGAAAGCAGGATTTTTCACCCTAGCAACATTGAAGTTGCTTTTCCCTCCCAAGATTTAAAAAATACTCTAGCATTATATACAGATACAGAAAGGCCTATGCCAAGTAACAAATTAAAAATATAACTCAAAATGATGTATTCACACTGCAGTAAGTGCATTGGTATATTCTATTCAAAATGCTAGTGAGTTTACAAAATTTGGCGATGTAAAAAAACTTAACATCCGAAACATTTAGAGGGCCCTAGAAAATGTCATTTTTAATAAGGGCTAGAGATGATTTTAGGTTTTGATTAAATGTGGTATGGGGGTGGACTTTTAGACCTTTGTTATGTGTCAGATTACATATCCAATAAAATCAAATTATTAATCATGTAATCAAGCAAAAAATAATTTTTTATACAAAGTATTAATAGATAATACAAGGTGGTTTTTAAAGTGCTGTCATGTATATATAATTGTGTTCATAAAATATGCTAATCAAAACTATGCAACAGTGAGAAACGTTAACAGAACGTAAACAGCAATCCAAATGCACACGTTAGTTCTTTGAGTTCTGTGTTTCATCAAGAATCAAACCCCACCAATCTTTTAATCCTTTTCTTAGCCGTTACCCTGTATCTGCATCCTCTCTCTCTCATTGGGTCCCTGGATTTTGTTCTTTGTGACATTCTCCATTGACACGTCTCACTGGCTGCTGTTTCGACGTTGAGTGCCCTTCCCAGTGTGGTGTTAGTCCCCGCCTCGTGGGCAGAGTCCAGCTTGCCACTGTCCCTCCCCTCCTCTTACAGCAAAGGAGGTGTGGGGCCCCTGCTTATGCTCCACACCTGGGGGCCGTGGCTGCTCATCCTGACGCTGCTTCTTGCCTTGGTATCTCAACCCGCAGCATCGCCCTGAGCAACTGGTGGTTCGTGGCCCATCTGACAGACCTGCTGGATCACTGCAAGCTCCTGCAGTCGCACAACCTCTAGTAAGGACTCCACGGCCATGCCAACCTTTTCCTTGCTGCCACCCAGGCCCTTGAGGGTGGGGGGACCGGAATGCCTAGGAGGGAGGTTGGGCTGCAGAAGGGGGCCCTAAAGAGCAGCCCGGGAGCCTTGGTCTCATGGTCTGTTTTCTGTCAGCTTTGGATCCAACATGAGAGAGTTCCTCCTGCTGGAATACGCCTCAGGACTCTTCGCTCATCACAGGTAGGAAGGCCGCAGGGCTGAGAGGCAGCGGGGTGCCCTCCAGCAGGCGCTGCGCGTGGCCGGGGTTCTCCTGTCTGGTTCTGGGAAGGCACCAGGTCTGGGGAGGAGCTGCCTTGGAAGCTAGTTCCAGCCCCAGGGCAGCTTCCGGGCCCTCATGTCTGTCCCGCTGGACCCATGCAGCCTGTGGCAGCTGGGTGTGGACTACTGTGACCACTGCCCTGAGCTGGGCCGGGTCTCTCTCGAGCTGCATATTGAGCGGATCCCTTTGACCACGGAGCAGAAAGCCCTCAAGGTACTGCGGGTCTGCGAGCAGCGGCAGATGACGGAGCAAGGTGAGTGGGCTCTCCTCCCAGCCTTCAGGGTCTGGGCAGTAGCTGCCAGGAGGTGAGCCCAAGCGTCGGAACATCCCTGGGGAGGGAGCAAGCGCTGGGGCCCACTGGGACCCAGAAGCGGTCGAGCATGCTGCCTGTTACACAGGTCCTGCCCACTTACGTGCTCATGCCTTCAACCAGGGCTCAGGCTGGGCAGCTGCACTTTGTCCTGTCCCAGGGGGCTTGCCGGTGCTGGCTCGGGCTGGCTGGGGGGACGCAGGACTGGAGGTGACTCAGGAAGAGCACGGGGAGACGTTGATGACGTTTGCCCCGTCTCTTCCCACTTCGCTCTCAAGTGGTACAGGCCTAAATAGTTATTCTTCCCAGAGGTACTGCATGTTTATGACCGTCCCTGAAAGCATTTAGCACTCAGGACCCAAAGCCTGGTAGGGTTTTCAGCATGTGGACAGATAATGACACGCTGGTCTCTGGGGAGCCTTGCCAATATTCTTGGCACCCCTTAAGTGAAACCTGCTCACAAAGCCAAAGTCTACCAAGGTAGGTCGTACTGTTGACGAGGCCAGAAGACAATTTATAAACCTCACAGCTTCTGGTTCTGCTGCCCAGCTGTACTTGGAGCGCACAGAGAAGCCACGTAAAACTCAGAGGTGGTGGGAAGGCTGCTCCTCTCTCAGCAGGGTTTGGGAGTGGAGTGATTGATAGGGTGAATGGTTTGCCTTTTCTCTTTTCCCTGCAAAGTTCGCAGCATCTGTAAGATCTTGGCCATGAAAGCGGTCCGCAACAATCGCCTGGGCTCTGCTCTTTCTTGGAGCATTCGCGCCAAAGATGCCGCCTTTGCCACGCTGGTGTCAGACAGGTGGGCTCTCTGTCTGCATGCTCCCCGGATACTGCCTGGAACGTCGTGGGGCTGAGCAGGGGGCCTGGGGCTACTGCCCTCATCTCTGGGCCGGCCTTGCAGGTTCCTCAGGGATTACTGTGAGCGAGGCTGCTTCTCTGACCTGGATCTCATTGACAACCTGGGGCCAGCCATGATGCTCAGTGATCGACTGACATTCCTGGGTGAGTCTCTGAGCTGTCCCCGGGACCTTCAGCACAAGCGCACAGAAGTTCTAGACTTCTCCAGTCCAAAGCACAGAGAGCTCTGAGGGACTTCCCTGGTGGTGCAGCAGTTAAGACTCCATGCTTCCACTGCAGGGGGTGCAGGTTTGGTCCCTGGTGGGGTAAGCGAGAGCCCACACACTGCAGCACCACCACAGGGAAAAAACAGGAGCCAGTGTGGTCTCTGCAAAGCGTGTTTTTGGGTAACATTTTATTTTCTGGTAATTTGAAACTCAGAAATTGTGAAAGTAGTGTAAGGAATAAGAGACTACCCCACACACCTTACCAAGTTAACCAGTTATTCATGTTTTGCCTCGTTTGTTTTATTCTCAGTCTTTTGGGAATAGTTTGGAAGTATGTTGGAGACATTGTTTCCCTCCCTCCATAAATATCTGAGCATGTATATCCTAAAGAATGACAACATTTCTTTTACTTAACCAGTTATGAAAATCAGGAGGTTCAGCATTGATACAACACTCACCTAATCCATATTCTGATTTCATCACTTGTCCCGATAATGTCCTTTATTTTGTCATGAATTTAGTTTTCGTATCTCATTAATGCCTCTGCCTTTGTTGGTGTTCCTTAATCTTGACGTTTTTGCAGATTCTGTTCAGCTCTCTTGTAGAATATTACTTTGGGTTTATTCATGAACAGCCTCAGGTTATATACTTGGCAGGAATTCCACTGAGGGGATGTGTTAATAGGAACTCCCTTAGTGGAGTTCACCTTGATCACTTGGGTAAAACGGCATCCACCAGGGGTCTCCTCTAATATTTATTAAACAGATTTATTAATCTGTGGAGCTGTACTTCAGGATTATTTAAGTCTCCTCAGACTTTGATCCACTAGTGTTCGTAACTACTGGTGATTTTGTGAGTGCCGATAAAATTGTGTTTTAGTTGGCATTCCCCTGTATGGAAAGCTTCCCCTTCCTCCCTTTTATTCTTTCTTTTTTTTTTTTTTTTTGACTTTTTTATTCTTTCATTTATATCGGTCATGGCCTCGAGGGTTATTTTATTCAGTCTATTATCAACCATGACTCTTGTTCATTTTGACACTTATATTCTCCCAGGTTTGGCTCTTTGGAGCCCCCTTTAAGCGAGGAGTTTGAATCCTTTTGGTCTCGTTGGCTGATGAGCTTGGAGGCCGCTTTGGAAGAATTTCCTTGCTCTAGGGTCTCTTGTTTAGGGTCACAGGTGACCTGGTGCTCTCTCTTCCCAACAGGAAAGTACCGTGAGTTCCACCGCTTATACGGGGAGAAGCGTTTTGTCGATGCCGCTTCTCTCCTCCTCTCTTTGATGACATCCCAGATTGCCCCCCGGTCTTTCTGGATGACGCTGCTGACAGACGCCCTGCCCCTTTTGGAACAGAAACAGGTACAGGTTGAGTCCACAGTGTCTTCTCTTTTATCCTGTAGCTGTTGCAAATGGTACATCCATCCATCGTCTCCTAAGTAGGGCTGTGTGATTTCCATAGCGCCCACTCTGGAAATCTAGTATCTCCACAAGCAAATGACTTATCTTGAAATGAGGCAGCGGTCCACAGACAGTGCTCAGCCCAGGACCCTGATGAGAAGAGCCGGGAGTGAGTGGGGCCTCTCAGCCCCCAGCACACTTCTCCACATGATACAAGAAAGGCTGTCTCAGCCGAGCCCTTGCCAGACTGCTGCGGGCCCTGGCTGGGGAGCAGCTCCGCGAAGCGGCCTCTCCCCGCAGGTGATCTTCTCCGCGGAGCAGACGTACGAGCTCCTGAGGTGTCTGGAGGACCTGACCTCAGGAAGGCCGCTGTGTGGAGAGCCCGATGCCCAGCAGCTCCAGGTCAGTCTGGTGGTTCCAGGATGGAGGGGAGAGGAGGCACCCCGCCCAAGACGTTGGCCCCTTGCAAACTCACATGCCTCTCACGTATTTGCTTAACTTGCGACTAGGGCACACTCACTCTTTAGGGGGAAATGGGGTGATTTAGTGTTCTGGCCTCTCGATTTTCTTCTTTCTTTCCTGTCACTTGTGGTCCTCTGCATGCAGCTTGGTCTCATATTAAGAACTTGCTGGAAGATACTACTGAATGTTTTGTGCCCTTTATCTCCCTTTGGATTAGATAGTCTTGGGAAAGAAGGAAAACTTCCTGCTGGTCTTCACACAGGCCGTCTTTGGTTTTAGGATGATGATATCGAGACCACCAAGGTAGAAATGCTGAGACTTGCTCTTGCACGGAATCTTGCTCGGTCGATTATAAAAGAAGGCTCGTTGGAAGGTTCCTGAAACTGGCTCCAACATGGTATCTTTGTAAAGGCAATGTATATACACTTTTAAAAGAATAAATGTTTCTTTTTGCAAATACAGGCAAGTTCTTACATGTGGGGAGGTTTTAACCTGCCAGCACTGGAAACCTGAGGTAGCCACCTTGGAGAGAAAGCATCCCTGCAGTTACGGGGAACACAGGTAGAAACCTGAATAAGAGTGTTCAGCGGTTTGCATCTGAAACTTTGCTTTACCTCAGAATCATGTTAGCTTTCTGGTTATCTTTTTGTTTATTTAGCATTTTGTGTTGGGGTATTGCCAGTCAACATTGTTGTGATAGTTTCCGGTGAACAGTGGAGTGACTCAGCCACACATATACACGTGTCCATTCGCCCCAACTCGCCTCCCATCCAGGCTGCCCCATAGCGCTGACATTGAGCAGAGTTCCCTGTGCTGTCTATACGGTAGTTCCTTGTTGGGTTCTCTCTCTCAAATATGGCAGTGTGTACATGTCCATCCCAAACTCCCTAACTAGCCCTTCCCTCATCTTTCCCCTTAGCTTCTTTAAAAAAGGAAACAGTCTAGGAACGTATCTTTCAACAGAAACTCAGATGGCACCTTCCCCCACACTGGGGTGACTGGTATCTGTATTACAAAGATTCCAAATTGGACAAAAATGGTTTTATTTAACATGCAGCAAAACAAGGGCAGCAGTTGATATATCCAGTAGTTTTTTTTGTCACAAAGTGACCTCAATAGTAATGAGTAACACTCATAAATAACTCTAAGTCTAAAGCTTACCGTAAAGGTACATTCCGCATAGTAGGCCCACAGAGCTTCCCAGGGCTGCAGCAGCCCATCTCTGGAGAGCTCTTGGATTTACTCCTCAAGGAGTGAAATGGATTCACTTTCTTTCGTCTGTCCTAATGAAGCAGTGAAACCTGCTCGCTGATGAGGGGAGCGGAGGGGGTGATGGCCTCTTGATTAAGGAAGCCTGGCGAGAGCAGGGAGGGCTGCTCCAGGGCTGCCTCTCCCTGGAGCTGGCTCTAGCTTATCCAGCTGAGTATGGGTGAGCCACCTGCTCGTTCCCCAGCGGCTGGGTCTCACCTGCCTGTCGCCCCGTGAGGCCTAGCTGTAGCCAGTGGACGGAGCACTGTTGAAGCAATAGGGTCTGGTGACTCGATTCAAGCAAGGCTCCTAATCTCACCACCTCCAGACCCAACATGTCGCCAACAGTGCCCTTCAGCAGCTGGGGACACTCGGGGTTTCTGGGCAGCAGGTAAGGACATAAGTTTAGTGCAATGCGCCTGGTCCTGAGGCCTCCTGTTCCCAACCGCGAGCCACCCCGCAGGCCATCTGGGGGGAGGAGGGGGGCCAACGCAGGACGCAGGGTGCTGTCTGCCCCTTCAGAGGTGAAGGGCAGCACAGCGGTTTGTTCCAACGCTGAGCAAGAGGTAGTGAGTGAGTGAGATGGCCTGTTCCCACGGCAGCAGGCACCCTTTTCCCAGAAAGTGCTGGGTACCTGCTTCCGGAGAAGGCGCAACACTGCTCTCTTCCATTTCCTTTCCTAGTTGTGGTTCAGGCTGCTGCAAGGCCAAGTTCTACTTCTAGCAGCTTTAGTTCCTTATCTCACTGTGATGTCCATAGGACACAGCCTGCTGCTGCCAGGGCCCAGCACAGCTCCTCTGGTGGCCAGCCGTTCCAGGCTCATGCTGCCCACAGAGGGCAAGGGTGGCGGTCCGGCAGCACGCCAGCGCCCTGCTCTGGGCCCAGGGCCACTCGGGAGCCTAGGCTGTGCCCTTCTCCCTGGAGCCTGCCAAGGGGAAGCCTGGGTAGCAGGGGGGCTGAGAACTGGGGATGTGAGGATGTGGTCCTGAAGGAGGGTCCTGAGTCTCTGCATCAGAGGATGCCAGCGCAAGGGGAAAACCCACTCCAGCCCTGGGGCCATGTCCCCAGGGGACGGCACAGCACCTGGGGCCACTCCCCGCTCCTGATGCACATGGCCACTTCCAAGTCACACAGGTAGATAAAAACAGGTCCTTTTAGGGGCTGAAGGAAGAGAGATCACAGCAGCGGCTCGGCTCCCAGCAGCGGCGGCCAGGGCCCCTGTTCCACATCAAATCTCTTAAGCACAGCGGTTAGGACGTGAAGGAGGACTAGGCCTGGAGAGCCTCCTGTCTTGGGGCAGCCTGCCTGGGCTCCAAAGTGCAGCCGACACGTGTCCTCTGGGGTCATAGGTTCCCCCACTGCTCCACAGGGGGGAACTGGTCCACCTCACCCACCTCGGTGCTCAGCTGCTCCCCCAAGGCGAATGTCAGCTTGTACCGAAGCCTCGCCTTCTCCTGCAGCAGAGGGGCCGCGCGTCAAGACACCCCTTCTGATACCCTTGGGGCGCTTTCATGCAGGGGACACGCCCTGCTCCTACCACCCACCCCATCCTCACTTGGTCATTGGGCCAGGGTGGAAAAGGGACATGGGAGAAGTAGTAACACTCCAGGCTGGGAGGTGGTGGACGTGGAGGTCTAAGCTGGGGCAGCCAGGGCTTTCTGCTGGGGTCCCCAGCTCCAGCTCACCTTCAGCGGGTTGGCCAGCAGCATGACCTGTGTGATGGCTGCAGGTGGCTGGATGGGGCTGAAAGGAGAGAGTTCTGTCCCAGAGGGTGGCTGCAGCTTCACTTTCATTGACTAGAGAGACAGACAGGCTCCTTTGAAGAGATGGCAGGTGCCCTTGAGGTGGAACGGGATGCAGGCACGTGGGTGCAGGAAGAAGCCCCAGGGGGCGGGGATACCTTGGGCACTGCGGCCTGCAGCACGATGCTCTTGATGGGCAAGGGAGCCGTGTTCAGCATGGACACCACCACCACCAGCACGTCAGGCCGTCCTGGAGGGCACTCCTTGGCAAAATGGAAGAGGATGCGGAAGCCGTTTTTATCATAGGCCGTCACAGGAAGGGCACTGCCTGTGTGTGAGAACGGGGCAGGTGAGGGCGCGGGGAGAGGCAGGCCTGAGACAGCACCGCAGCCGAGCGGAGGGCACAGCAACCCCGGGACCGGGAAACTCCGGGCGGAGCCCAGGAAGAACCTCCCGAGCGCACAGTGGGGACAAGCACAGACTGCGACGCCATAGTGTGGGCCGCGTGTGGCTCTAAGGGACCCTGGCAAGAAGAGCCTGGACCCACCCACCCCTTGCATGCGGCCCACAGCTCTGCAGGCTGGGACCCCTGCCCCTCACCCCGAGCCTCCAACACCTACTAGGCTTGATAGACTCCAGGGGCACGTGGACACTGGCCAGGGAGAGCTCGGGCCCCTTCACGGGGCTGCCCTGGGCCTGGAAGAGAGGGCTGCCAGGCACCGTGGAGAGGGGGAGGAGAGGCCGAGTGGAGGCGCCGGTGGGGAGCAGAGGAGGGGCGGCAGCGCCTGGGAAGAAGCTGGAGGTGGCGGGTTTCACCAGGCCTGATGTCCTGGGCAGCAGGAAGGAGGACAAGGCGTGTCGAAGGCCAGGCAAAGCTGCTGGCCACCCTGTGCGGAGGCCCCCAGACTAGAGCCGGCTCTCCCCCATCCCAGCTTCCAGATTCCAGCCGACCCACCAGACTGAGAGGGAACTCCCGCAACCCCCTGGGGCTGCCTCCCCAGCACTCCCCTCCCGCTCATTACACTTTGGCCTCTTGTAGAAGCTGGTCGAGGACATCCAGCTGGTGCAGGGTACTGTCGCCCAGAGCAGAACCGTGGTACCCGGGGGTGATGGGCTTAGCCTTTGGGGCCGGAGCTGGGGCCAGGCCGGTGGAGAACAAGAACGGGCCAGCTTTGGGGGCAGGGACTCCAGCTGGGGCCACGGGGGCCTGGGGACTGCCTGCGGGGGCCACTGAGGGCTGCAGGAGAGGCCCGTCTGTGGGGCTGCAGGCTCCCGGCCCGGGTTTGGGGCTGAAGAAGTCCAGGTCCGACTGCTCGCTCTGGGGAAGGAGAGCGGGAGTGAGGTGGCCCTGCAGGCGGCGGAGGCTCCAGGCTCTCCACCCTGCCTGCCCCCCACGCTATTCCCGGGGGCTGGGCCGAGCCCTCTGCACGAACAGCCGTCCAATGGACAGGGCGCGTGAAGCGCTGTGTGCGGGAGGGTACCCGGGGCCAGGACAAGGCTGGCAAGGGGGGCAGACACGGCGCCCGCCCCTACCTGGAGCAGGGGCCACTGGCTGTTCCCAGCTGCCTCGGCGGGAGGAGCGCTGGGCACCGGGTCGGCGAGGCCTGAGGACAGAGGAGACGGCTGTGGTGGAAGAGGCTCTGGGCTAGGGCGGCCCCAGCCCCACCTCACCTGAGGGAGGGTCACGTGACCACCAGGCCGTCCGAGGGTGAAGGGGTGTCCCCCAGGGCTTCCGGAGGGGAACGGGCCCTCTTCTGTCTTTATGCTGTGGGGGTGCCTCCCGGGGAAGGGGGAGCACAGCCAGACACGATGTCACCCGAGGACACTGCCCTGGGCCCTCCTCCTCACCCTCGCTCAGCACCCGGAGTTCCCTCGGGCCTCCCTGCCCAGGGCAGCCCCCCTAGGACGCACCCAAGCAGAGCAGCTCCTCGTCCAGCAGGCTGAGGGCGTTGCTCGTGCTGCTGGGCCCTGGGGGCGCCTCGGGCTGGCCAGCTGAGTGGCTGCGCCCAGGGCCCGAGGCCTGGGGGGGCGGAGGGAGGACAGGGATGCTCGAGCTGGTGGGGGCGGGGGCCAGAGCTGGGGGCGGGCTGCTTGGCGCATCCACCTCAGCAAGGTCGATCAGAGTGCCTTGGTGGCTGGAGCGGCCGTTTCCTGGATGGATGACGGAAGGGGACAGGAATCACTGGGGGCCCCTCCCAGGCTGCGCAGGGGAGGAGGGCCCTGAGCACAGCCTCTGGCCGCCTCCTAGAACACCTGTCTGGGGAGCGGTGAAGAGCTGGTGGAGGTGGCGGGTGGGGACACCCTGTGTGACCTCCTGGGAGGGACTTGGAGGGGCTCGGAGTCCCCTCAGGCCTTTGGGCTAACACGGGGTCACCCTGCACTGGGGCCTGGCGGTGGGGACCCAGGCTGCTCTGGAGGGAGCAGGGAACCAGAACACTTTACCTTCTGAGGTCACCACCTCGCCATTGACGACCTGCCCTTCAACGACTGTCTTATAAGAGTTGATGACCCGGGAGAGGTTGTCACTGGCCTGTAAGATGTCTCCTAGTACCGGAGAGAAACCCGTCACTCCCGGCATGATGATGCCCCCACCACACACCATCCAAATCCCCAGGTCACCCCCTCAACCACCCTTCCCGTTCCACTCACCTAAACTATTGTCGTTGTCCTCTGTCTCACTGGCGAGTTTGAATAACGTCCGCCTCTTGTTCTCACACCGATCAAACAGCTCCTATCAGAGACCCAGGCAGGAAAACTCGAGCTGCCAGATCACCTAACCTACCGTCCACGCCAGAGTCCCGGCTCCCCGGTACCACAGCCAGTTCCTGGCAGATCACCCAACCCACCGTCCATACCAGGGTGTCCCAGCTCCCCTAGTATCATGGTCAGCTCCTGGCAGAGTCAGACTCTGCACAAATACTTCCTGCTGCCAGCCTCGGCCACTCTGCATCACAAGACGCCTGCCCAGGCAGAGAGGCAGCCAGGACAGCAGGCCCCTTCCCGCCTCCCTGGCTGGCACATGCCTCAGAATTCAGTCTCATGTGACTGAGGATGGAGGAGCGCACCGGGGAACCACGCTGGGCCTTTCTCTGCCCAAGCGTCCCCAGGCAGAAGGCGAGGTGGAGAGGAGGGGCGCACCCCGAGGCAGGTCTGCAGTCACGCAGACGGAGGGTGTATGGAGCGAATCAGCCACGGCTCACGTGAAAATGGAGGCACCACCCCTCTCGGCCTGGCTGCTGGTGGAGAAGGATCGCCAGGGCTGTAGCAGCGTCTCAGGGCAGGGACGCCCTCTCCTGGGGCCTACCTTCATGAGCTCCTTGTCTGCCTCCGCAGAGCCCTCTCTGCTGTAGTGACGCAGCATCTCACCAAGCAGCTTCACGCTGTTATCCACCTCCTCTAAGGTGTGCAGACGCTCGGTCACCTTCTGGACCCGCGCCTCATCCTGCGCCAGAGAGGACCAAGGAGTGAGAGCTCAGCTGGACTTGGCCCACTGCCCCCCCAAACCCTGCCAGGGAGGGTGAACAGCTGCCCAGGGAACATGCGGGCCAAGGCCCGCCCCACAGAAGCTGCTTTCAGAGCGGGATTCTTGGGACTACTGGCCTCAGACCTAATCTACAGCTCTTCTTTCAAAGCAGCAGCCCGCCTGCCCCCACGACTCCCGTTCCTCTCCCCTATCCACCCCCTGCTCCCACGTGTTGGGGAGCCCTGGGGACAGGGAAGGGACCGCTGCTCTGGGCCGCGGGCTCCCCCCAGGGCTCAGGGCCCACCCACCTCCTTCACCATGGACTTGATGAGCTTGTTGGCCTCCTGCAGGTCGTCTGGGTTTTTGCTTTTCAACAGCTTGGCTAGAAGCTGGAAGAGGAGCGCCTCAGAGGTGGAGGGACAGCAGCACCCCACCGGGGCACACGGGACCCAGGCGCACCCCGGCGCTGAGCGAGCCCACACCCCATCAAGGACTTTACCTTGGATTTCTCCTCGTCATCAAAAACGGGGTTTTTGGGACGAGGCGGTGGAGACGGGATCAGCGTCCTGTCCACAGAGATCAGCGGGTCAGAATGCACGATGCCTGGAAGGGGACGGAGCAGAGGTCGCGCAGGCTGGGCCGCCCTGGTGCCCGTCTCCACACAGCAAGGGGTGCCCCCGGGGCCAGGCCTGCAGGCCGCCACGCCTCAGCCCCTCAAGGCCCAGCCCAGACCCCCTGTTTGGGCAGACAGCCGCGTACCCTGTCTCTTCAACATGTGGTAGGCATCCTTGATCTTTGATTCTTCCGGCAGGGCCAACGTCCAGCTATAAAGCAGCTCAATAACCTTGGTCTTCACTTTCTCAGACACCCTGTCCCCCAGGTACTAAGGAGCAAAGGAAAGGGGAAAACTGAGTGCGTGTAGCCTGGAGGCGGAGGCAGAGGGAAGGCTGTGTTCACAGCAGTGAAATGGTCGCTAACTGGCTACAGTCCCCAGGTGTGAGCTGCAGGGCTGGGCCGGGTGTGAGCCAGCGCGGCCGGGGCAGGGGAGCGGCATCCAGGGGCACAGCCTCCGGCCAGGCAGGGGGCCGCGAGCTTGTCACCGCGTTCACACACAATATGCCAGACACATAGCTGCACCTTCTCTCGAAGGAGTGAGCGAGAATGCCTTCGCGGTGAAGAAGTGTCCCGTCTGCCCAAGCGGGTGCCCAGAGCTGAAGCGACACTCGTGTGTGACCGTGGCGGCCACGTGACAGGCGAGGACCAGTGACTGCTGTCACGGGAGCCCGTCAGCGGGCTCACTGAGGCCAGGAGGTCAGCAGAGACGTCCCTGTGTGCGTCTACCCTCAGCACGGCGTCCTCTGAGCGCAGGACCCAGGGAACCCCAGACCCGGGAGACGCTGGTTCGCATGGTGAAAGCCGGTGAGGGGGGAGGAACACAGAAGTTCTGAGAAACGAAACTGCCACCGACTGACCTTTGGAGAGACGACTTTGATCAACTCATTCAGAAACCGGAACTTGCCCACTTCGTTATGGAGCCTCCTGCCGCAGTTCTTCATGCAGGCTTCCAGCACCTGGGCACAGAGGCCGGCGCTCAGGCCAGGACCTGGCGCTCGGCCAGACCCCACATGCTGGCGGCGCTGCACAAACCCTTGCCCAAGAAAGGACCTAACCAGAAGAGGCGGCCCTGGGGGGCATCAGGGCAGTGGGATTACACTCAGAAGAGTTCCTCAAGGTGCAAACCCCTCCAGGGAAGCTCAGCAGAAACTCAAGTAAAAAACGCTGAAGCCCAGTTAACAAGACAGACGGTCAGCCCTGGAGCGGGCCTGCCTGCAGATCCTGCCCTTGCGCTTCACAGGTGAGGAGATGGAGGCAGAGACCACACATTCCTCTGATTCAGGGTCCAGGGCTCTTTCCACAAGCTGAGCAACATGTTGGGCAGGCCGGAGAGGATGTTTCAATTCTGTTTTCTTCATCTTAGACAGACATGCTATTTTCCCGCCCTATGGCGCCTGGTGCCTGAGTTTATGCCAAGGAGTGAACCACCCACGTGCTGCCCCCTGCCCTGGCTTCCATCTTTGTAAATCTGGGATTTTCAACTGCACTACCATGGATGTTCTGGGCCAGTCACCCGTTCTGGGAGCCTGTCCTGGGCACTAGAGAGTGCTCAGCAGCACCCCGGCCTCCACCCACACAGATGCCAGTAGCACCCCCTGACCTGTGACAACCAACAGTGTCTGCAGACACTGCCCAGTGTGACCGACCTGCCCCCACTGGAGACCCGGGTTTAGTCAGGCCTTCGCTCTATGGAGGACACGGCACAGGCACGCGTGTCGGCTAAATGCCTCTCCACGACGTCCCCCTTCCCGCCCTTCCAGGAGCTGAAGGGAGTCAGGAGAGAACCTGGGCATCCTGGCTTAGGGGGGAGCCTGGAGGCGTCCCAGCACCGCGCTCAGCTCCGCGTCCTGAATCCTCCGAGCCTGAATAAACGCTAAGATCTGCCCACTGGGCTGATGCCTTCACTAGCGACCCGCGTCATTTTTAGCTACGGGACGAATTACACCTGGCCAGCTCTTACCTGGCAGGACAGCTGTCGGCCTCTCTGAGCCCCAGCCCGGGGCCCCCGGCCCTACCACTCTGCCTTGGCCTCTCCGCTTCTCCCATCACACCTCGTGCTCACACTCAGCCATCCGTGATGCTTGGGCCTGGCACAGGGGCACACACATCTGTGGAACAACTGCCTGTGCAAGGTCCAGGTAAGTCTAGTTTGTATCCAGGACGCTCAGGTGGCTGAGGGCGGGAGCCCTGACCCCCTCAGAGATCCCAGTGGACTCGTGAAGATCCATCACCAGCACGAAAAACCTACCGTCAGGGCCTGGACCGCCTCCCATTCCTGCGGAGACTGGATCTTATGGGCCAGCAGTCGGACAGCGATCTGCGGCCTGAAGACGAGCAAAACCACACCTTCAGGACGCGGACCCTTGGCCAGCTGGCCAGCCCTCCTCTGCCAGTTTTTCACTCTCCCGGTCAACCGTCTCTCACCTGCCCCCCAACAGTTCTGAGACTCACCCTTCAAGCTCCTTGTTGATCTGATCACAAAAGCCGATTATGTATTCCCAGTCCTCCTGGCGGTTAGAAGGATTGGTGGCTTTATCTGGGGAGAGAACGAAAAAGACGACGACTGTTACGAAGAGCGAGGAGGACACTGCGGAAGGTTCTCCGCACAGTTTTAACGCATTGATGTGAAGAAGTTTCTTCTCTAACAGAGCAGACTCAATAGTTTAGTCAGACAGCAATTCAAATACAAATACTTGAAAAAAAATTTTTTCTGGTAGTGCCACATAGCTTCTAGGATCTTAGTTTCCTGACCAAGGATTGAACCTGGGCCCCAAGCAGTGACAGAGCAGAGTCTTAACCCCTGGACCACTCGGAATTCCCTACAAATATCGCTTTCTGTCCAGTATTCTGAAAGTTACAAACGAAAGAGAAAACAAATCTGAAGCCTCTCATTTTAAGGTAAGTTAACGACGATTACTGAGCCCTCTAGGCACGAATTGTGCTGTCCGTCCCTGGGTCACAGAAACAGAATCTAAGCCTGAGCAATCAGCATCCCTGAGTTTAAATGGTCTTCCACGAACAAGGACAAAGACAAGCACTGAAGGGTCACCCAGGGTTTAAACTCCAGGAGGTGAATGCCAAGTCTCCTAACACGTGGCGTGTGGCCTCTCTTCTCAGTCATGCCCAGATCCTGTGCTTAGAGAGGACGGCTCCAGCTGAGGGTGGTTAAATGCGTTCCCATCTCTGATTCAGATCTTGGAGTTGGCCTCTTCCAGAAAGCACTCTCAAGCTGTTTGCTAAATTTAGGGCTTCAGGTTCAGAAGACTAACGGAAGACTGAAGGCGTGTATCCTTTATAAAGTCCAGGCTCCTCCAGCAGATTTCCTTCAGGGCCAAAAGCAGAGTGAGAGCCTTGAAAAAGCCCTTCCCAAAAGGGGTGATGTTAGACGTTCCTGAATTCTGATTGCTCGTGACTCTGTTTCTTCACTTCCCTTTTCCTAATGTTAAAAATCACTAGCTCCACACTCAAATCCTAACAGGGACACCGAGCCAGCTCCATCCCCGCCCAGGCGTCACGAGGCAGCAGACGCCACCCAGTGGCATAGGAAAGACCTACAGCGCCCAGCGCTGTGCTTGCGGAACAGCGTTTCTGCTCTGGAGGCCAGAAAATTATGGTGGTTTAGGATCATATTTGGAGGAAGAGAGAGATGTCAGTCCTAAGTCTTGAAAAGAGAATTAGCAGGCCCTTGAAAATGTCACGCTTGGAGGGAAGGGAGATTAATTCTATCAAGAGGGGCTATTTGTTGCCACAGGGAGCTACTAGCTGTCACCCTCCAGAGAAGCCCTGTCTCCCCCGACCAGGTGCCTGAAACCTTCTCAGGTGTCAGGGCGGTTTGTTACTGCTGCTGCTGCTGCGTCGCTTCAGTCATATCCGACTGCAACCCCACAGACGGCAGCCCACCAGGCTCCCCGTCCACGGCACTGTCCAGGCGAGAGTACTGGACTGGGGAGTCACTGCCTTCTCCGGGCTTTGTCACCAATCCCTAGCATTTGGCAGGCTTGGAGTTCCCATACGACATAAGAGGGTGTAGGATACAAAAGTAAGATGGTTGAGGAGCCGTACCTGCCCCTGTCTCTACAATCACTTTGGGAGCAGTCACACACCTTCCACTGTTTGCCACTGGAAAAGAATGTCACAGACACAGGGGACAACGTGCACAGCCCCTCCCCTCCCCACACACGGACACAAAGCCATGGGCGTTCACCAAAAATGTGTCCGGCCCGCGGCTGCCACGACTCCATTTCTGCTTCCAGGAACACTCCCACCTACTTCTCACTTTCATTCAACATCTCGAGAACCCCATTTCCCCAATAGACTTTCCCACCGCAAACCTGCAGGGAGCTCTTGGCCTACACATGAACACAAAGCCCTGGTTTCAGCCATGGTTCGCCCCACTTCTGAGTATCGCCCCCCTCTCTCCAGCCAGCTGAGACAGCAGACCTCAGTCACCCACAGGAACTGCAAGAACCTCCAGAGGTAACCTGGGGTGACTCAGGCACTCCGTCTGCCCACCGCCTCCCGGCAGACGCACACACCCACCACCCACTCAACACTCTCCTTCACCTGCAGCGGAGGTGACGCCAGAACCTCCCCTGCAGATCCTGCCTTCCAGAACCGTCCCTCGGGACTCCAGGTTTCTATTTTGGGGTCTCTGTTGAAAGCCTTATACTAGTCTGTGTCTCTGTCTCTATACATCCTGCTCTCATTTTCAACTCAATTCTATCACTAGCCATGAGTGTCGTGGGACCTCTGGTCCAGGAGGGAGGGGAACAGCATTGGCCACCCCGCCCCAACACGGCTCAAACAGTCCAGTGACAAGTTCCACGTAGCAAGGATAAGGATGGAAGGGAAGTCAAGCGTCAAACTTTAGTGCGAAGGTCTTGAATCAAGGGAGACTTAGTCAACCACCAAGTCTTTTGTTAAACAGCCACAGAAAACTAAGTAGACAGCAAGTTAGGCCCTGGAGAAACGACAGGAAAAGTACAAGACTCGGATCCTACCCTTGAGGCGGTTAGGCTCTTCTCGTGCAACGCATGAGAAACAACCAGAACAAAACAAGACAGGGTGTAATTATAAGTGCTCACTTGGTGCAGAAACGAGTCTAAAAACACTCATCATTTCTCCTCCCTGACTTCCTTATTTCTATAAATGGTGCTACAATTCCAAAGCTCCTTTTGCCCCCAACCCTAGGCACCCAGGTCTGAAGGCTCTGTCTTCCCTCTCCTCATCCAATTTCATTAGTCAGTCCTAATCTCTTCCTTCTCCATGTCTTCACTATTTTTCCCCCCTCGAGGCTAGTAGGGTCTTAGCTCCTCTACCAGGATTGAGCCCCGGCCCTCGACAGTGAAAGCGTGGAGCTCTAATCACTGAACTGCCAGGGAATTCACCTCAATGTCTTTTTGTGCGTTGTGCTGAGTCACGTCCGACTCTGCAACCCCATGGACTGTAGCCCACCAGGCTCCTTTGTCTGTGGAATTTTCCAGGCAAGAATACTGGAATTGGTTGCCATCTTCTACTCCAAGAGATCTTACTGACCCAGGGATCAAACCCGAGTCTCTTGCCTCTCCTGCCTTGGTAGGCGGATTTTTTACCACTGAGCCACCTGGGAAACCCCAGTGTCTTTTTAAAACTGTTTTTTCACTCCTGCCCTGACCTCCTGTTTTCTCTCTTGCTTCCAGAACTTCTGCTCCAATCCATCCTATGTAAAACACCTATAGGAACCTTCCCAAAACACTGACTTAACAGGTACAGTATGAATGGGAATCTCTTAACTGGAGACACAGACCTCTTGGAGTGGAATTGGAGCCGGTCCAGAGTTTGGTCTTCCTAGCTCTCTCTTCCATGTTCCCACAGGAACGCCCTACTTGAGTCAAACGTCTGTTACTGCATGCCCCAAACACGGTCTGCTCCCTCCACACCACTGTCTGCTGTTTTCTTAGCCTATTTTCCCATTCTTTAAGGCCTAGCTCGAGTGCCATCTCCCCACTGGGAGAACCATCTCCCATTTCACTTATCCCCAATTTCGCAAAATAAACTGTCTGTATTTTAGCATTTATGGTTCCTGCTTTTTTACTTAAAAATGCTTTATCCACTCCAGCACCACTATCATCAAACTGAAGGCAAAGACTTTGAACTTAGTTTTCTTTAACACCTCACACAGTAGGTATTCATTAAGCACTGATTAACTGCAGTAATGACAGGACTTTAGAGAAGGCTGAAGTCATCAAGAGATGGTTTGTGGGGAAGGAGATGCCGGGATGGGTTTCAAAGCATGTAAAGGAGCACAGGGGAACAGGGCTTTCAGGAAAGGAGAAAAAGGTGTGTTGGTGGGACAAGAACATCCAGCTGACCGAAGCAAGGAAGAATACGAGGAAGTCGCAGAGAGGTAGAGGGGAGGAGCAGTGCAATGACTTGACTAAGCAGAAGGGTTCTTCTGGGAGCAGAATTGGGCTGGGGGGGAGACCTGAGACCTGTCCAAAATATCACTCTATGTAACAGGAAAGGGTCAAAGGCCAGTCTCAGCTCTAGTCTCTACAGATACCCTCCCTCTCCCCCATCACCATCTCCACTCTCCCTCAAAAACAGGTCTAAACTCTAAACCTAGCCTATTAGACTCAGCTGAGGTCATTTAAATTTCTCTGAAGTCCCCATTAGCATCTGTAAATGAAACCAATTCAAGAGTATTTACATACAGTTGGGTGGCAATACTTTGGCCACCTCATACAAAGAGTTGACTCATTGGAAAAGACCCTGATGCTGGGAGGGATTGGGGGCAGGAGGAGAAGAGGACGACAGAGGATGAGATGGTTGGATGGCATCACCGACTTGATGGGCATGAGTTGGAGTGAACTCTGGGAGTTGGTGATGGACAGGGAGGCCTGGCGTGCTGCGATTCATGGGGTCCCAAAAAGTCAGACACGACTGAGCGACTGAACTGAACTGAACTGGGTGGCTCTGGGCAAGTGAACTGATTAGGGCCAAGGTGTCCTCTTTTGTGACACTGTGACACCAGTACCTACTTTGCTAGGATTCTTGATAAATGAACGTCTTTGGAGCGCTCTGAGCTCCTGGGAGAACAGATCCATATACACAGAAGACTTTGTGACCTGCCTGTAACTGCAGACCTTGCAAATGTAACCTACGTTCAACCACCTGAACAGGGTTTCTTTTTTTTTTTTTTTGAACAGGGTTTCTTATGAAGGGGAGTCAGGCAGTTGGAGGAAGTGGGCATCACCCCTCAAGAGGCTGCAGGCTCTAGTGAATAACTGACAATGCACAAGGCAGCGTCTAGGCTCCAGCCTGTCTTATCACCCTGCGCAATTTCTCTTCACTTCAACAGGCCTCCAGGGGCCTCCTCTAGCCCATACTTAGTAAACTCAACGTACTAACCCTTCGGCCAAATGCAATCTGCTAAGGTTATCCTGTATTTCCTCAACAGCAATATGAGTGAGCAATCACAGCAATAGGCCGCTATAACTACAGTATCAGGCTGCGTCTCTCAGCTTTGCTGAGTAGTTTACCAACGAATGACTCGTTAAGACAGGCGGGGGGTGGGGAGAAGGGTCCCCCAACAGAGCTTTCATTATGCTTCGGCTACTGCAGGGGAAAGTACTCTTTGTTCCCCTCTCTCTCTGGATTATTTTCACTTCAAACATTCAGCCTGCGCGAAGCAGTCACTTCTGGAATACACGGTCAAAATTCTGAAGCTATGTGGGTATGCCCAGCACCACCCACCGCTCCCGGAGTTCAGCCCCAATTCGGAGCTTTCCCCTTCGTCGGAAGAGCGCAGGGGTCCCGGAGTCAAGGCCTTGCGCGGCCCCACCACAGTCTCCCCAAAGCGCCGATGCATGTCAGCCTGAAGCACTTGGCTGTCACTTTCCCTGAGCCCGCGAGGCCCGAGCTCACCGCGAAGAGCGCGGGAGCGAGAGGAGGCGCCGCGGCTCACAGAGCACGGGCCGGGCGGCCCCACTGAGGAAGGGGCGCGATCCCGGGGCGCTCGCGGCGCGGGCGAGGCTTGGCGCGGGCTGCCGGGCGGCGCCACCGCACGGCCGGGGGAGGGGACCGAGGGCTGGGGAGAAGGGCGGCTCGAGCGCAAACAGACTCGGCCGCGGATACTCACTCAGCCAGGACTCCAGACTCTCCCCTTCCGCCTCCGCCATATTGCAGCCGCCCGGGCCGGCCCAGCGGTCTCAAACCTCGCGAGAACCTGAGAGAGACGAGCCGGGGCGGGGCCTGCATAGGGACCTGAGAAGACCGTGTGCCGCCGCCTAGGATCTTGCCAGGCTGCGACGGATAATGCGAGGGCGAGCGTTTCCTTTTTGACTATCCGCCTTAGACCTCGGAGTGAGAGACTCTTCAGACCCAGATTAACAGGGTGATGCGCAGATCTAGAACCCTGTTGCTCCTTTCCCCTGTTTTCAGTCACTCGCTCAGGCACGCCGAGGGCAGTCTCCGTGGGGTCCTGCTGGCAGCCAAGATGGCTGCCCCCACGGTGAAGGTTGCGCGAGAGTGGTCGGGCTTGGCTCTCGGCGTGCGGAGGGCTGTCCTGCGGCTTCCAGGGTGAGAGGGTGGCGGGCAGCTGGGAGGCCTCTTGGGTCTTCACGGAGAGACCTGCTGGGAAGGAAAGAGGGATGCCACAGGCAAGCCTCGCGGGGACCTGGAGAGAGCCTGGGGGGCCGGAGTAACTGAGTACAATCCTTTTTAACCCGCTGCGTGAGTTTGGGTCAATCTGAAAGCTTAGTAGTTGCTCCCTGCCTGAGAAAATTCTCACTTGGATCTGAAAGATTGATCTGTTTAAAGAACTCAGAACTGGGGTTTCCTTTGCTGGGAGGTGGGGGGGAGAGGTGCATAGGCGGATTGTCTATCCTGACGTTCAGGAGCCTGTCCTTACTGTTGGCACTTGAGCAGCAGACCTTCTTGGCCTCTTTAGGGGAGGTCCTCCTACCTCTTGGGAGAAGAGCCAGAATTACTGCAGCTCAGCTTTGTCGGGCGGTCTGCCCGCTGCTCGCTTGGCGGCGGTTTGGCATACATGCCTATTGTTAAGTCAAGCCTTTTCACTTGATCAGCTTTTGCCTTCCTCTTCCTCTCCCACACTCCCCTCCGCCGCCAGGCTAACCCAAGTGAGGTGGAGCCGCTATGGCCCTGAGTACCAGGATCCTCAGATTGACAAGGAATATTACCGCAAGCCCTTGGCCCAGCTGACTGAGGAGGAGACGTATGAGCGGGAGCTCAGGAAGACTCAGGTTATCAAAGCTGCCCCAGCCACGAAAACAAGCTCCGTATTTGAAGACCCAGTGATCAGGTTAGCAGAAAACAAACTTTTGTTCCACAGAGTGGGACTATAGTCCCGTATACGGGGGAAGGCGGAAGGATCTACAGTTAAAGATTCTGTGACAGCCTTGGGAACCTAAACATCTTTTTCTTCTTAAAGTAAATTCACCAACATGATGATGAAAGGAGGAAATAAAATCCTGGCCAGATCCCTCATGACACAGGTAAACAGTGCCTCTCTCTGTCAGCTTTGTTTTCCCCGTAGTTTTGTGTTTGGCTCTTTCATCTTAACATAAAAAAGAATGGATTCTGTACCTGTCATTAAAATGAGTTTCTCTGTACTTATGTGTGGGAGTAGAGGCTTTAAGAAGTCCTACAGGAGTCAACCACTTCCATCCCCCAGCCCCACATTACAAATCTTAGCTCATTTTTCTGTCCTAGTCCAGGGTTTTTGTTTCAGAAGTACTAAGGGAATAGCTGGGCCGCTATAGAAGAACAGGATGATGGGAGTAAAGGGCAGGGTCCTAGCCCAGCTGGATAAACCCTTTAGGGACTCTGGGGCATCCTCTTCCACTGTATCCCTTTGCAGACCCTGGAAGCTGTGAAAAGGAAGCAGTTTGAGAAGTACCATGCTGCTTCTGCAGAGGAACAGGCAACCATCGAACGCAACCCTTACACCATCTTCCATCAAGCACTGAAAAACTGTGAGCCTGTGATTGGGCTGGTACCCATCCTCAAGGGGGGCCATTTCTACCAGGTGAGTGGTCAGGGTGGGAAAGCAGGGCTGCTTATATGTGAAATGATGGGGGTAGAGTGGGGGTACTTAGAGTTGGGCCAAGGTTGATAGCTTTCTTAGGACTGCAGAGTGCCAAGGTCTTCTCATCTCAGTCCCATGGAATAAAGATTACAGGCAGAAGATGGAAGAGAGCCAAAAAAGTATCTAAATGACCTCTTTAGCAGGCTCACAGTACTTCCCCCATTGCCCCTCCTGTCCAGCATTCTGTGTTCCAAACTATAAGTTTCTGATGGTGAGGCGCTATGTTTATACCTCATCTTTATACATCAGTGTCTAACATAGTGTTTGACTGATGCTTCATCACGGTTTAGCTGAACTAGGTGAAGTGAAGCGTTAGTCACTCAGTTATGTCCGACTCTTTGCCACCCCATGGACTGGGGCTTGCCAGGCTCTTCTGTCCATGGGATTCTCCAGCCAAGCTTATTGGAGCGGGTTGCCATTTCCTTCTCCAGATCTTCCTGACCCAGGGATCGAACTCGGGTCTGCTGCATCGCAGGCAGAGTGTTTACCATGTGAGCCGCCAGGGAAGCTAGCATTTAATCATAGTTCATTGTCATAAGTGGTTGTTCTTTTTTTAAAAATATATATTTGTTTTGTCTTTCCTTTTTCAGTGTAAACCTCATAAGGGTAGAGACTTTCTTGATGCCTGTGTCCCTAGGGTCTGGCAAGGGACCTGTTTCTAGACGCTCATGATCTGTGTTGGCTAAGTCATGCCAGCTGACAGGGCTTTTCCCAGTGGTGCTTTTATCTACTTGGCTGAACTCCCTTTAGAGGTGAAAGAGGCCAGTGCTCAAGGAATGTTTGTTTGATGAATGCCTGTGTCTGCTGCACTGAGGTCAGCCAGAGGCGAGAGGAGCTCAGAGAGGAGCAGTCAGGCCCTCCTCCTCAGCAGCCTTGCCAGGGCTGGCCCCGAGTGGACGTGTGGCTACTTATCAGAGCTCTGGCAGGAGGGAGGCCTGTAGTCCCAGCAAGTTCTCACACTGACTTGCCCTGTCCCGCCTTGCCCAGGTCCCCGTGCCGCTGGCTGACCGGCGTCGCCGCTTCCTGGCCATGAAGTGGATGATCGCTGAGTGCAGGGAGAAGAAGCCCCGGCGGATGCTGATGCCGGAGAAGCTGTCTCAGGAGCTGCTGGAGGCTTTCCACAGCCGGGGCCCTGTGATCAAGAGAAAGCACGACATGCACAAGATGGCTGAGGCCAACCGCGCGCTGGCCCACTACCGCTGGTGGTAGAGTGTGGGCGGGGGTCCGGGAAGGCGGCAGCACGCTCTGCTGTCGGAAGAGCCACTACAGAACGCCTGTGGGTTAAGGGCCGGCGGACCTCCTGGCAAGGACGGAGCCGCACCTCCGTTGCCTGTTAGTCGTTTCTCTGGGGGCTGGAACTCGCTCTCCCTGTCCCATCTTCTTGGAAAGAGGGGGCATATCAAGTTGGATTTTCTCCTAAGAAACCTAGGGCTTACCCAGCCTTCTCTTCCTGCAGCTTGGGGTGGACCTTTGGGTGATATGAAAAGAAGCAGTTTTAGTATCGAAAGAGTTTATTAGAAAATTCTCGTCCTGAGCTGGTGTAACACATGATATGGTATTACGATTCATTAAAACCAACTGGAGGAAATACGCTTGGTTCTAAAGTGGTCCTTGTACAGAATATATAAAAAGCAGTTTCTGGTGTGACTGCCTGTCCCCTTTGATATCCCTAAGTGTCCCCACCAATGGCTCTGGGCGCCCATTTTACAGATGGGGGAACTGAGGCACCAAGATAGCTATTGCACCGATGGTTCCACAGGGCAGTGCGTTGTCAGGAGTTGCCCAGGTCAGAGGTGAGGGGAGAGAAAGGCTGGTGGGGCTGCAGGGCAGGTGTGCTTCTGTCTTCCCCAATCCTGGAATCGGAGGGAAGGTGCTCAGGGCAGGACCGCTGCATTAAGTGGGAAACATCTCGGGTGCTCTTGAAAGTCTGGAAGGGAAGAAGTCTTTGGCAGAGGTGAAGACTCCACTGCCAGGTTGGAAGGTGGGCAGAAGAAAGGCTGGCACCCCTGGGGAGGAAGCCTGGAGGCCTAGTCAGAGAGCTCGCTGTAGTAATACTTGTGGGCGGCCGGGGTGGTCTTCCAGCCGGCTGCCCGGAACTCGATGATCTCCAGCAGCAGCAGCTGGGCCAGGGAGCTGAGGCCAGCTGGGAGCAGGAAGCCATCCCGGATGAGGACAAAGAGCTCATCCATGCGCTGCCCGTTCATCTTCTCCAGCTGCTCCCCGACCCGATGCAGCTGCAGCACCAGGCAGTCCACCTGCAGGGGCAGCGGGAGGCGACCCCGGCACGGGCCCCCCGTCACACAGAGCAGCCATTTACTGAGCGCTCGCTGTGTGCCAGGCTCTGGGCTCGGCCTGTGCACACGTTTCCCCGCTTCATCCTCACACGACCCGGTGGGCACCGTCTCTGCCTCGCATGAAAGGAGCAAGCTCAGAGACTTGCCTCAGACCTCTCGCCGGGGCCAGGGTGGACACAGGCCCCGTCCCCAAATGCTTCTCAAGCCCACTCCCCCTGCCGCCCGCCCCGGGTTGGTTTCTGGGCCACCAGTATCCACAGCTGCTTTCCTACTGGGAACACAGCCTCTGAACCAGGAGGTCCTAGCTGTGCTGCGCTCTGGATAATCCCAGACCTAGCAGTCTGTCCTGTAACCCTGACGGGCCGTGAACACCCCCACCGGGTTCCTGCCCCACAAGTGAGCCTCCATGGACAGGGGCGGCCATTCCGAATTGAGCCCACCTCCGCAGTCTTTGGTGTCAGGGCCACTCACCTCCTCCTCCTTGCTCAGGCTGTCGGGCTGGGCCAGCCGGAAGAGGCAGTCGTAGACGGGGTTCACCAGGGCCATCATGGGCATGTTATTCACCTGCGCGGGGAGAGCAGTGGCCAGAGCACTGGCTTAGTGGCGCAGGAGACGAGGTGGGCCGCCTCTGCTGCACCGGGTGTGGCTGGCGGGTCCTCACCCTCAGGTAGTCAAAGATGTTGCAGATAAAGGTGACGTAGCAGACCCAGCCCTGCCGGGAGCGGGCTCGAAGCTGCTCCCGAGTCTGGTACTCCTGCTGCAGCCGGTTGAGGAGTCCACGGCGGAAGACACTCTGGCCCGCTTGCTTGCTCTCTGCCTGTGAGCCAGGGAGAGGGAAGGGCAGTCCCGGGGCCCAAGCTTCCCAGGCCGAGGCCCCTGCTGTCCTCCTCCTCTCTTGCCTCTGAGGCCAGCCCTTTGCATCTCTGCCCTGCTGGCCTCTGCCCACTTCAGAAGCACCTTCCTCAAAGTGTCTCCCCTTCTCTACCAGCCCCACCCAACCTGAATGATGGCGTAGCACATGCGTCCTGCTTCCTTGCTGAACACACTGTCCTGCAGAGAATGGTCCACAATGACATTGGCCACTTTCTCCAAGTCCACGGCACCTGGATCTAGGGTAAAGACAGGTGGGGAGTCTAGAGCTGTTTAGTTACATATGCCTCCACCTGCTTCTAAAGGATTGAGGTGTTCACTGACGCGCACTCCCATTATATACTTCCACTGCTGGGAAAGACTGAGGGCAGGAGGAGAAGGGGACGGCGGGATGAGATGGTTGGATGCCATCACCGACTCGATGGACATGAGTTTGGGTAAACTGGGAGTTGGTGATGGACAGGGAGGCCTGGCGTGCTGCAGTTCGTGGGGTCGCAAAGAGTCAGACACGACTGAGCAACTGAACTGAACTGAAAGAGGGAATTCCCCGGAGGTCCAGCGTTTAGGACTCTGCTTCCATTGCAGGGAGCGCTGGTTCAATCCCTGGTCAGGGAACTAATCCTGCAAGCCATGCAGTGCGGCCAAAAAAAATAGAGATCAGAAAACAGGAAACATCACACAGGAGCAGCTGCGGCCAAGAGCCACCTGGCGGCCCAATCAGAGAAAACAGGGTCATGTGACTGAGAAAGAGTCAAAGAGCGCTCAGTTTTTTTAGGACACGTCTTTTCCTGGCACTAGGTTGAAGATGGAACACTGACAACCATTTCATGGAAGAAAGTGTTCTTACAACACACACATGAACCTCTGACAAAAGCAGGCCAGAGAGGGCCTCTCTGCAGGCTTAGCTTGGCACGCTATAGGCATCGCTAATAGTTCGCTGAGTCAAACTTCTGTCCTGAGTGCTGCGGGAGGGCCTTGGCCCAGGACAGTTAGTGGAGCTCTTCTGCCAAGCAGAACACTCCATCTTCTGTCCCAAGTCAGGCAACTCCGCATATTCAAGAGAGGGGCTGCAGCAATGCAGAAACCATGTCCAGGGTAAGGACTTAAGGGGCAGGAACTCACCCTCCTTTCCTGGGTACTTTAAAAACACTTTACAATCTGAGGGGTGACTATGATCTATGATTCATACTTCCAAATACTAGCCTAAATGTCTTCCAGTTCCAGAATTATGTTGCCGACTCCTTCTCTCAGAAAGTGAAGGGAGAGGGTGGCACATTCCCAGGCTCAGCCCCTCTCTGGTGCTCTGGAGCTAGGCTCAGGGGGCTCCCCGTGCTCACCTTTGAGAGCTGTCTTCAGCAGCTGCTGGGTCTCTGCATCAAAACCCTGGATTTTATACTCCTCTCTACCTGGCTCCCCCATGACTATCCAGCCGCAGCAGCTCTTTACTGGGGTGGGACTAAGGACAGCACCTGGGTGGGGGGACAGGCAAATGGAGAGGTCTTAGGTGTGGAGCTCAGAGGCAGGGCTCCCAGCCCTATGGGCCCTGGATAGGGCTGGGCAGTCCATGGCATTCAGGTGTTGGCTGGGTGCCCACCAAGCTTGGCTTCTGGTGGAGACTGGGCACCAGCCAGGCACCTGCTGCTCAGTTAAAGAATCCTGATAGTCTCTGGGATTACACAAGAGTAAAGAGATGAAGGGTGAATGTATCTGCCCTCTAGTCTGCCTCAGGGTTATTCTAAGCTGATACCAAAGCTGGGGTGGGGTCCAGTGCACAGAGATGCGGGGGTGGATGCGTGGATATCAGACACTTTCCACGCCTGTATAAGACGACCTAGAAGCTACTGGTCCACCACGGCTCCCGGCGAGTGAGAGGGCCGGGGCCCCAGGCTGTGGGCATCTGTCCCAGCAGGGTTCCAAGCCCCTCTCCCCATCCCTCTCCCTTATGTCAGAGTCCTCAGCCCAGAAAGCCCAGCCCTGGACTGGGGCTGGCCAGAGGGCTGGGTGCCGCCTTGACTCCCCTTGTACCGGCCAGTTTCTCCCCGGGACGGACTGGTTAAACTGGCCTCCCAAGGGGCAGAAACCTGGCCCTGCCCTCTAAAGAGGGGTGTAGTGCTGAGAGTCCTGAGCTCCATTCTGAGCCTTCTTGAGGGGAGAGAGGTGACGTGGCCCCCAAAGGTGGTCCCCGCTGGAGCCTCCCCTCCGGACTCGGCGCCTCCCCTCCCATCCCCCCGGCCAAAGGAGCGGATCTTAAGGGTCTCCAGACCTGGGCAGCTTTCCTAAGTCCGGAACGCCCTTCCCGGCGGCTCAGTGGAGCCCGCCGTCCGGTGTCCCGCGAGCTGTAGGGGTGGCGAGAGAGCCGGGGACCCACCTGCCGCGCCGGCGCCGCGCCCGCGTGCCCGGAGGCCGCTCGGCCGACATCGTGCGCGCGCCCCGCGTCCGCGGCGCTGCAGGCTGGGCCGCCGGCGCCTCGCCGCCGCTGAGGTCATTTCCTAGCGCTAGGGAGGGGCGGGGCCTCGGGCGGCGGGGCGGGGCCTCGGGCGGCGGGGCGGGGCCTCGGGCGGCGGGGCGGGGCCTCGGGCGGCGGGGCGGGGCCGCTCATGAGCGCCCCCTGCCGGAGCCCCGGCGACGCTGCCCTCGCCAGCTGGCCTCGCCAGCTGGCCGCGCCATCTCAGAGGTTCCCGACGTGGGACGGCGTAGGACGCCCGTGACCCTTGCCCCCACCGCCCCCTTCCGCTCCTCACCTCGTTCTCCCCGCGCCTGTCCGGGACCACGCCGGCTCGCGGGCGCCGGGTCGGGCCTGCTCTTCGGCCTGCCTGAAGCCCTCGGTCTTGAGCGGTGGCACCCACCCCGCCCCGCCCCACGCCGGGGCTGAGGTTAAAAAGGGGTCAGGAGCCGGGCCGGCCAGCGGCGTAGGAGGGGCCTGCGGGGGCGCGGTTCGCAGCCGGGCGGCAGGCGCGCGGAGCAAAGTGGAAGGGCAGAGCAGACGGCGGGAGGGGCCGGACCTCACAGGCGGTAGGCCCGGGCTCCCCGCCCCTCCGCCCCCACCCGAGGTAGAGAAAGCGAGGAAGCCGTCAGGTCTCGATCGAGTTCCACGAGCCCCCCACCCCACTCCAAGTACAAACGGTATTGGTAAAATAAATTGACAATCAATGAACCAGCCCAAGAGAAAGGGGTCCCTTTGCCAACTTTTGGTGCCCCAGGAGTTGGGAGTGACCCTGACGTTGAGCTTCCCCGAGGGTTCAGACGGCAAAGAATCTGCCTGCAATGCAAGAGACCCACGTTCATTCCCTGGGTGGGAAAAGATCCCCTGGAGAAGGAAACGGCAGCCCACTCCAGTATTCTTGCCTGGAGAATCCCATGGACAGAGGAGCCTGGCGGGCTACAGTCCTTGCGTCACAAAGACTCAGACATGACTGAGTAAACACATCCACATCCTGACTGATGGATGAGCAAGCGCCTGGCTCAGTCCGTCTTGGTCTGGGCTTGGGGAGACGTGTGGGCTCAGCATCCCAGATAGGGCCAGGTTGGAGGTCAGCCCTGCGCCGCAGGAAGGCATACAGGAGAGACTGGGAAAGAACTGCCTTTTCCTGTAGCTTGGACAAGAAAGATGTGTTGATGATGATTTCTGTATCCAGGGCTCGCTTCTGCTCACAGAGCTGCCAAAGTGGTCACCAGAAAATGGATCAAGGAAGAGCACCTCAGCTGCCGAGAAAGAAAACCAATGAGCAGAGAGCTGAAGAGAATAAAGTTTTACTTCCATGGATATCAAAAAAATACATTCGGACAGCGGCCCCCTTGGGCAGCCGCAAGCCTTGACTGCCAGACACCCTCCAGCCACCTGTGGACCTTCATAGTCAGCAACCAAGGGCAGGGAGGCTCCAGGATTCCAGGCACCAGACCAGAGAGGACACGGTAATGGTGAGAAGGGGCCCAGGACCCCAGGAGAGCCATGACGCCCACCCACGGCTGCTCCTAGCTCCCGCCTTCCTCAGCCGTCAGTGCAAAAGCTAGAGCCAGAGTCCATGTGAGGTCAGGGGAGCAGCCCCTGCGCGGGGCTCCCCCTGCACAGCCAGCCTCTAGGGCCATGCTCCCCAGCGGGCGGTTATTCTGTGATTCTCTTCTTTCATACCCCTGGCTGTGTCTAGACGTGGGTTCCTGTGCCTGGCAACTGCCGGGGCACCAGGTGTGTCCGCAGCAGGCAGCCTGCTCAACCCCTTCCTGCAGGGATTGCAGAGGATGCACCCAGCGCCATGCTGGACCCAGGCGCTCATGAGAGGGCAGCCGATGTCCAGTGGCCCAGCTGTAAGCTCCTACCCACACAGGAGGGCTAACCCAGGCTCCAGCGAAAGAGGAGTGATCCTGGGAGACTGAGGCAGAGGGCTGCTGCCTTTACCCACACCCCCGCCCCGTCAGCACACCCCCACTGCCGGTGGTGCCGCTGGGATCAGCTTTCCCTAGAGGCCCAAGGGCTGGGACCAGTCCCGCCCACGGAGAGAACAGCGTGAGCGGTCCCTTTATAGACACGGAGATCTGAGTACGGTGGAGTTTTTATATAAAGAGACCAATTCAGCTGGATTCTTCCCCTAGAACAAGCAGCAGAGCTGCCTGAGGGACACAACGGCTGAGTGAAATAGAATGCAGGGAAGGCAGGGCTCCCTTCCTCCAGCTTTGGGAGGAGGGTTGTGATTTGGAAGGGAAGGTGGAGGGGAAAGACTACTTTCAGCTTTAATGTCTATTAAATAGGTGGCGGGAGTAAGCGTGGGGACCCTGTATGGGGCCCAGTCCCAGCCTCACGCTCACCCTGCAGGCCCGCCCAGAGCCAGGAGGGCTCTCTGGGCAGCCGGGGCTCAGCAGGAGGGCAGCTGCTGCCCCCAGTGTCCGCCAGACAGATGAACATCCAGCTCCTCCCGATGGCCTCCCGATGCTCTCCCCTGGAGAACCCCGGTGCCCTTCCGGTGGAATCCCGACGGCTCTTCGTGCCTGGGACGGCTGGCCTGGAGGGAAGGACCAGGCAGCGCCTCTCTGTGCAATAGGAGACTGTCGATCGACTCTTCTTCCAGGAGGGGAAGACCGCAGGCCACCCTTCCTGCCCTCGCAGCTAGCTGTCTGCCTTCCTCATGGAATGGAATAAGTTACAGAAGAGCTCGTACCAGAAGAACACCAAGCCGGTGGAGAGGGCAGCCTTCAGCAGGCTGGGGGACAGGCCTTTGAAGCAGCCCTGGGCCCCCTCCTCTCGCAGCACCTGCCCGGCGCAGTCCAGGAGGCCCTTGTAGCTTTGCACCTGGGGAGAGGAAGGGTACCCTGGTTGAGGAGCGAGGAGGGGATAGACACGTGGATGTGGGCTCTGTTTTTCTGTCAACACAGGGCCTGGCACATTCAAGCTCCCAGCAGATAGTTGCTGGAAGAAGGAATGAATGCCAAGAAGACGGAAGAAGTGAACCTCATTCTTTCTCTTCCAGCTGGGCTAATTCAGGCTTTGGAGAGGAGGGGCGTGGAAATCAGCACCGGACAGAGCTCCTTCCTGCCGGGGAAGTTCCCACTGACGGAGGCTCTTAAGGACCCAGTGAGAGCTCTGGACCCTCTTCCCAGAGGTGCTCTGACCGTGTGCCCCATCACTCCCTGCCCTCCTTGGGCAGGAGATCTGAATCTGGTCCTTGTGAGCTCTGAGCCTGACCAGTGTCACCAGGCTGGTCACCTCCAGTTGACCACAGACGGCTGCTGTGCCTTGCTCAATCCCCAAAGCTCTAGGAACTCCAGACAAGGACGATCAAGAATCAAGTCCAAGCCACGTGGCCTGGTGTTCAGGGCCTTCCACCATTTGCCCTCAACGTCCCTCCTGGATCTGTCTTTTATCTCCCACTGGTTCACTCACGGCGCCCCCACCTCCAGCCACACCTCTCACACTACATCTCCGTTGGGAGCAGGGCCTGCCTCCTGTGTCCTGTGCTCTCACCAGCTCTCCCTGTCCAAATTCAAACCATCTCTTCAAACCAAGTTGGTAAGTGGAAAGAGGAGGTTATAAAACCTTGTGTACGACCCCATTTTTTGTTAAAATGTCCATGTGTTTTCTTCTGCAAAGAAACAAAATGGCAATGTGGATGGACTTAGGGGGTGTTATGCTTAGTGAAATAAGTTAGAGAAAGACAAATAGTGTGTTATCACTAATGTGTGGAATCTAAAAAAATAAACTACTGGTGACTACAGGGATGTGGGGAGGGACAGGTGAGGGGTAGGGGATTAAGAGGTACAAACCACTATAAAATAAATTACAAAAAAATAAATAAAAATAAAATAAATTACGTGGGACCTCCCTGGAGGTGCAGTGGTTAAGACACCATGCTTCCACTGCAAGTGGTGCGGGTTTGATCCCTGGTTGGGGAACTGAGATTCCACGCAGAGCCAGGAAATAAAAATTAAATAAATAAGCAACATGGATATACTGGGCAGCACAGGGAAATGTGGCCATTATTTTATAATTTTAAGTGGAATATAAATTATAAAAATATTGAATCACTATGTTATACACCTGAAACTAACACAGAATTGCAAATAAAGTATACGGCAGTAAGAGGAAGAGAGAGGGGGAGAGGAAGGAAGAGAGAGAAAACCTGTAGCTAAAGGTTCTGTGTGATCCTCTTGGGGTGGGTGGTGTTGGATTTACCTGTGATTTTATCTTCCTTTTTGTCTAACTTCTCTGAAATTTTCTACAAAGAAACTGTATTACAATTTGTAAACCCACTTCTTTTTCTCTCCCTGAGTAAGGCGTGCACTCTTCCCTTCCTGATTCCCATTCCACACCCTCTCGCTCCTCTGCCGTCTGTCAGGCATGTGTCTTCTTGCTGTGACATCCCAGGGTCCCAGATTCCAGAGGGAAAGCCTTGAAATCACCCAGCCCTGCTCTCCACCACCCCACCGCCTACCACCTTGGCCTTTCACAAATTCAGTGCCTCACAAGGAGCAGATGAAAACCCAGTATGTGAAAATCGCAGCAGATTAAGGAATGACTGTTAACATTACGAAATTACCTACAATGAGGCTTCTCTGATGGCAAACCCTTCTAGTGCATTTAAAATATAATTTAGTTGGTCAGATTTAATTCACCCCTACCCTGGGATACCTACAGCATAAAAGCAAAGAACCCCATACACCAGTATGAGCCTCCTTCTCCGTGTTCTGTGGTATCTTGGGGACCTTTCTTATGTGAGTAAACTCTTGGTCCCAAAACGAACTGAACACTTTGTAAGAACAGAGGCCGAGTGTGCCTTCTCCTGGGTCTCTGCGTGGCGCCAGACACACGCAGGGCTTTGCCTGTGGCTTCCCGTGTGCTCAGGGGTCCCCGGTGTGAGATAAAAATTCAGATTTCAGGGCAAGACAAGATAAATTTAAACATAAAAATTCTCCGCTCTTCAGCTGCCCTCTCCCTGAACTGTGCATCACGTTATCTGTATTTTGTGTTGACCAGACCTTTCCCTTAGGTGGGAATACCTGCCCAAGTATACAGAGCAACATTCTCCCAGCATCGACAAGGCAACTCCTTAAAGATAACATTCTTTCTTGAGCTCGTAAGGTGCTTAGATCCAGATTATGCAAAGGGTCAATAATATTTGATACACAGCCCTCTGTCTCAAAAAAACTTAATCAAAACTGTGTCTTAACATCTAGCGGGCAGGACAGTTCTCAGAGCTTTCTGAGATTCTCTTCCCACATTATAATCCTCAATTTTTCCAAATTCTTTCTTAGATCAGCTTTTTTTAAAAAAAATACAGAACACTGTATGAATTTGCGTGTCATCCTTGCACAGAGGCCATACTGATCTTCTCTGGATCATTCCAATTTTAGTGCACGTGCTCCCCAAAGCGAGCGCTGATTAAATTTCCATCGACACCAGGGCCAGCTTGGGAGTGAGAAGGCTGGGGGAGCTGAAGCTGCCTGATGGGCAGGTGCCGACCCTCGTTCCTTCACACGCCCGGTGAGCAGCCAAGATCAGAGCTGTCTGCGGGGGGTACGGCTCACCTGGCCAAAGGAGGCTCGGGCCTGCTCAAACCCTCCGACCTGCAGCCGTTTCTTAAAGAGGTCCAGCGGGTACGTGAGGGTCTTGCTGATGACGCCAGCTCCGCTGCCACAAAGCAGGTTTTTGAAGTTCCCTGGACCAGAGATGTGGGATGGAGGGGGAAAAGGAGAGAAATGCAATCTAGGGTAAATCTCAAGGTTACACATTCTAATTCTGGGCCATAAAACAAAACCCTACAAGCATCCTTGATCTCAGAATTTAACCCTGGAGTGAGAGAACCAGACGCGGTCCCTTTCATCAAGGATGACGGCGGATTGCAGGTTGGACAGGCTGGTGGCAGAAGGGGTGTGAGCCTGGAACATGCGGCGCCCCAGCGGGAGGCAATCGGGGCCTGCAGGCTCTGCCACGTGACCCAGGTCATGCTCGGGAGGGAACAGGATGCCCATGCCCCTCCCCAGCTTCTCCAAATGAAAACCAAACCAAACACATAAACAAAATCACGCTGTCTGCAAGTTGGACCTTGGACAAAAATGAAAACCATGACCGGTGGCTGAAGATAACAGTGGCGAGAGCCGAGAGAAACAAAGTAATCTGTGAGTGAAGGGGTTTGTTTTGCTGGCTGCACTAGAGCAGGGGGTTCAGAGGTCTGCAGTGTCCTAGCTGCTGCAGGAAAGCCTTCCTTCCTTCTTGACTCAGAAAGAGATGCTATGGCTGGGGAGTGAAGGTGGGGAGGGGAAGCGAGACCCAGATCCCCTTTCCCGGGAGGGTGTTCTCACCGTTTTTCTTGCCCTCGGCCGGCAAGGCCCACTCGTAGGCACGCTTCAAGGAGCTGTAGATGGAGAACTGGAACCCCGCGTAGGGGAAGATGGCAATCAAGGTGGGGTTCAAGCCTTTGTAGAAAACCAAGGGGCCTTCGCTCCTGTACATGGTCACCACAGCATCTCGCAGGGTTTTATAGACCTGGACACCACACGTGCGACGACAGACGAGGTTATTTCAGCCCAAGAAGCCAGCCCGCCAGGTATATTTCCCCGAGCCTAGAAACCAGCTACCAGGGGTGTTACTTCTCCTGCCAGGATGACAAAGAAAATGCTGGACCAAAACTCCAAGGGTGGGATTGCCCAGCGGCTCCCCTTTTGGCTGTTTACACCATGGGCTTCCCAAGGAGTGCACAGAAATATGCAGGACTGCGAAAGGCGTGAAGTCCACCCTTGGATGATCCATTTTATACTTTACAGCGTGCGTGCCTGTGTGCTCAGCCACATCTGACTCTTCTGTGACCCCGTGGACTAGACCCCACAAGGCTCCTCTGTTCATGGGATTTCCCAGGCAAGAATACGGGAGTGGGTAGCCATTTCCTTCTCCAGGGGATCTTCCTAACCCAGGGATTGAACCCAAGTCTCCTGCATCGGCAGGCGGATTTTGTACCATTGAGCCACCTGGGAAACCCGTGCATGTACTTAACCCTTCTTAAACTGTCCACAGGCAATCTTTATGCAATCTTTAGGCAATCTTTAACCCTGGAGTGAGAGAACCAGACACGGTCCCTTTCATCAAGGATGACAGCGGACTGCAGGTTGGACAGGCTGGTGGCAGAAGGGGTGTGAGCCTGGAACATGCGTCGCCCCAGCGGGAGGTTTTTTTAAGATCGCGGACAGTTTTTTTTTAAGTATACTTCTGTTCAACATATATTCTCTATATTTTTTGCAGTGGTCCAGCGGGGCTGACTCTGCCTGCCTGTGGGTACCGCAAGGCACTGCACAGACCAAGGGTGACTGATGGGAAAAGTCTGCCCTGGGCAGGGAGGCCCTCTTCACACTTGCTCCCAGATGCTGGCAGCTATACTGAAGGCTTCCACCCTCAGAACTTGCACAAAGGGCTGGGCCTCAGAGGAAGGCCATTTGGTACTTGTTCTCTTTCCCCGCCAGGTTCTGTGTCCCCTCAGGAGGCTCTGAGCACCCTGTCTGCTCCCGAGAGCAGTCACAGTTTCAGGGACAGGCTGAAGGACCTGAAGACCCCCATCCCCATCCCCCAGCTTTGTTCCCTCTAAGGAAAAGAGCCCCCACCCTGGCCCCCACCCCTCACCCGCCCATCCCTCGGGCACCCCTTTTCTGACCTGGCCACTCACCCTGGGCTCACCCTGAGCTGCAAAGCGGGTGCGCAGCACGTCCACGGGATGCACCGCGAGGGTGGCCACACAGGCGGACAGGCCGCCGCACAAGAAGTGCACGGAGAAGTCGCGGGCATCGCGCACACTGGCCCTGTGCACCAGCTCGGTCAGCACTTCAAACGACAAAAACTGCAAGGGTGCGTGACAGCGTCATGGATAAACACCCCCGGACGCCTCCCCTCCACCCCGTGACCAGGCAGGGCCCGACCCAGGGACCAGGAGACCTCTCCTTGAGCAGGGACAGAATTCAATAAACGTGGACACTTGTACCCTTTCACATCCTGAACAGAGCCAAACACCCAAGGGTTAAAGAAATAGGCGAGGGGGAGTTTTGATATCAGAAAATTCTACTCAGAAACCAGACTGTGAGTTGTCCAAAGTAACAGATAAGAGTTCACGATTTTAGAATTATCTCTGACATCCTTCAGCAGCTAAGAATTGAAGGGTGTTTTTTTAAGTGGCTGAACAATGAATTGTATATTCAGCTCCTGGCATCATTCTATCATCTTGGATGCAAGTTAAAATAAACAAGCAAATAAGGGAGCAAAAAAAAAAAAAAGCACAAAAGAAAGAAAACTACTCAGGAATTCCCTGGTGGTCCAGTGGTTAGGACTCAGTGCTCTCGCTGCCATGGCCCTGGGTTCAATCCCTGGTTGGGGAACTAGACTCCTGCAAGCCATAAACCGAGACCAAACAAAGAAAAAACAAAAAAAGAAAAAACGAAAGAAAGGAAAGAAAATTCTGTTCATCACTTAGTTTCCTGACAACTGAGAAAAGATGGTCATCATCTGATTCTAGGCTGGGGACCCTTTCAGTGCAGCGAGCTGTGGCCCTAGAGCTGAAATTTCATTGGAAGAATTCCATACATTCCATATTCCATGGTGGAAGCCCCCCTTGGGTTCAGATCCTTCTCCATCCAACTCACGGAAGCTCGGGGTGCTGAGAGCACACGTCACTGCGTGAACCCACCAGCGTGCAGCATCCGTGCGCTGGCTCAGGGCTAGAGCTGCAGGGCACGTGACCTGAGCGACCCCTGTGACGTCACAGGAAGAGCAGGCGGGGACAGCTCTGTTGCTGGCCGCCTGGCTGGAAGTCCCGGCTCGGCCACTCTCCACCTAGCGACTTTGGCTGGGCTAATTACTTATGCTCTCTTGGCCTCCATCTTCTCATCCCTAAAATGGGGTTGACGACAGAGCCTACCGAAGGACTGCTGTGAGATGGTGGATGTGACATGCTTTGCCCAGGCCCCCAATTAGCATGGTGCAGGGTTGGCTATTTCATCACCACCTCTGCACAACTACAGACTACACGTTGGGGGTAAACTGGCACTCAGCTGAACAAACGCGTGACTAACAGACAAGAAGCCTGGATCCTAACCCTAGCCTCGCCACCTACGGGCTGTGTGGCCTCAGGCAGCTTGCTCAACCTCTCTGTGAGCCACGAAACACCTGCTCCACCTACCTCACAGTGCTGCTGGGAAGTTCAAAGGAAGTACAGACGTGAAAATGCTATTTTGAAAAATGAAAAGTGTTTGTACTGCCATCTGCCAAGCCCCTCTGGGCCTGGCATTAAGACAGTCTTCTGGACACAATGCTTCATGTTCTGTGAGTGCTAAGTCCCCAGGCTTGGGCGACATGGGGAAGGGGATGCTTCTGGTCCATGTCTTCAATTTGCCAGGTAGCTTCCCCACCAAGGCGAGTGGGAAGTGTGTGACCACCTCCTGTTGCCCTACCCTGGGCGGCCTGGGTGCCCACCCCACCACCCCAGGTTCCCCCATTGTGCAACATGACCCCAGGGGCCTGGCCGCTTCCCCTGCCACCTACTTGGACAGCTCCATAGCCTATGGAGAGAAGCTGGGCTGGGATGTGCCCTTTCCAGAACGCTGTTGGGCCCTCCTCTTGCAAAATCTGTCTCCCGGCCTGCAGGATTCCGTGGTATTTTGCATTGGGGTCACTGCGAGACAGGCGCTCAATCTGAAGCTAGGTATCAAAATGGAAATGGTCAGGATGATGGGGTTGGTGGGGGGTGAGAAGGAGGAATTTCAGAGATGGCAATAAAGCGCTTCTTCACAAAACTCCAAGCTCCAGGAACTGCTTTGGCAAAAAGAGTGAATTGGTTCTCTAGCCCATTACATGGATGAAACAGAGGAAAGGGTACCTGGAAGCGGATTTTGATGACGTCCAAGGGGCTGATCAGCACCCGAGTGACAAGTCCAGACACAGACCCAGCCACAGCCACCTCAAGATTGGAGATATTCCTGTCGTCTGCTTTGGGGTCATAGCCCACCATCCCTGCCTCTGGCCCATACAACGTCCATTGGCTTCAAGCTAAACGGGAGAGACAAAGAGTAAACACTAGAGCAAGTGCTTAGGGTCCCTGCTCACACCCCAGAGCAGCCCTCCCGAAACAACCCCCCAAAGCAGAGCCCACATCCCTTTTCTCTCCTTATCCTGCTTTATTCTTCTTTAGAGCATTTACATACTGGACATTGATTCCATACATCTGTTTCTTGTCTCTCCTCCCCACTAGAATTCGAGCCACACTTTTGCAAAAGAAAAACAGCAAGATCTACATACGCTCAGTTGGTAAAGAATCCGCCTGCAAAGCAGGAGACCTGAGTTCGATCCCTGGGTTGGGAAGATCCCCTGGAGAAGGGAAAGGCTACCCACTCCGGTATTCTGGCCTGGAAAATTCCATGGACTGTGTAGTCCATGGGGTCACAAAGAGTCGGACACGACTGAGCGACTTTCACTATACCAACATATAAAGAATAGGGGGAAAGTCTGCAAGGACACACACACACCAACTGCTTGGTGAGGTTATCTCTGGGGGGAGGGTGGGCAAGGGAAGAGGGAGGACAGATCTCCTTTTTTCTATATGGATTGAATTCATTATGCCCCTCCCTCCCCGCCTCCCAAGCCCCAGCTAAAACTAAATATAAAATAATTTCCAAAGAGACTTCAGGGCTTCCCTGGTGGCTGACTGGTAAAGAATCTGCCTGCCAATGCAGGAGACATGGGCTCGATCCCTGATCCGGGAAGACTGCACATACCGAGGAACAGCTAGGCTGGCGCACCACAATTTCTGAGCCTGTGCTCTAGAGCCTGGGAGCTGCAACTCCTGAGCCCACGTGCTGCAACGACTGAAGCCCGCAGCCCTAGAGCCCGCGCTCCACAAGAGAAGCCACGGCAGTGAGAAGCCCACACCCGGCAATGAAGAGCAGCCCCTGCTCACTGCAAGCAGAGAAAGCCCACGTGCAGCAATAAAGACCCAGCACAGCCAAAAATTAAATATATAAACTAAAAAATTATTTTAAAAAAAGGAGAGCGAGACTTCAGAATTAACCTAGTTCTTGAATACCTTGTGGCAAGGCTGGTAAAGAATCCGCCTGCAATGTGGGAGACCTGGGTTTGATCCCTGGGTTGGGAAAAGCCCCTGAAGAAGGGAAAGGCTACCCACTCTGAGCGACTGAGTGACTTTCGCTTTCGCTTTTGAATAATTTTAGGAACAGGAGAGTCAGGGTGCACACAGTGACCCCTTCACCCCGCTATTGTTTCTTTTTCTCCTTTCATCCTTCCTCAGCCCCAAGTCCTCACTTTTCTGAAACTACCAAAATAGCACTCCAATTCCTCCTTAAAATTAACAAGGCACACCTGTGGGGCTCCACCGGCAACGTATTCTAAAATAATATCTTATTCAAGGTCTAATGGGGGACTTCCCTGGCAGTCCAGTGGTTAGGTAGGACTCTGCACCTCCACGGGCGGGGCCTAGGTCTGATCCCTGATTGGGAACTAAGATCCTGCAAGCCTTGCAGCGTGACGAGAAAAAAAAAAAAAAAACAATGGCATGAAACTTCCCAACCCCTGCCAGGAATGTGCCTGCCCCTTGAATAACTTTTCCCCAGGCCCTCAAAGGAGACCTCGGTTTTCCCATTGAGTTCTCTTTGATGCTAACTCAAGCTGCAAGTCCCCAGGCACCTGTAAGGAGCAGTTTAAATGTGAAGCAGGTGACTAAGAGGCACCGTCTCTCCACAGGTTACCCAGAGACTGCTTGGGTCACACCGAACAGTGTCAGTTCCCTGCTGTCAGGGAGGGAAGGTGGCATTTCTATAAATAAGTAGCTCTGCATAGCTGGTCATAATCTTAAACCTCAGATCAAGAAGCCTGAGCTCAAATTTCTGATTCGCTCATGTACCGTGGGCAGGTTTATTTAAGCTAGGCTCAGTTTTTCTTCTGGAAAATGGGAATGATGGCGGCCCCACCTAGCGAGATTCCTGGGAGGATCACACAAGATACTATATATGATAAGCTCTGTCAAAAAGGTAAAAGTCTTATACACGTGAAAGGGCTTGCTGAATACAATTCATTAGTGGCCTTACTTTTTTCTGCTTGCTCAGAATTTCCTTCTTGTACCAAAAAGCCTTGCTATTTATCTAGAGACAAAATAAACATGAAACATTATAAGCATGATATAATAAAGTATCAGAAGATGGTGGGGTGCGCCTTGGTGTGAATAAGGGCAGGTGTGCGTGTTGGGGGTGGGTGTGTGTCTGCTTTCGCCACCCCGTTTTCACTGCGGGAGCCCCTGGGGTTCAGATATGCAGGAGACCCGCGGTAAGCGTGTGTGCCCCTGAGCCCACGTGCAGAGCAGAGGGTCTCTGCAGATGTCCCCGCGTGTGGACACCGCCGTCCACATATGCTCCAGGGCGTGTGGATCCAAGAAAACGCCCACGAGGCGTGCACCCGCGCGTACAGACAGGTGCCCCGGGTGTGTCCAGGGTTTCTCTTCCTGCGTCCCTGAAGATGCTTCTCAGGTCAGACACGTCACGTGTGGGTACGGCCCCCGCCCCCGCGTGAGTACCTGCGCGAGTGGTCGCCCCCAGGGAATGAGAGTGCAGGTCTCCGAGCGGACAGCGAGAGGGCGGAGGCAGAGGTCACTCACCGGGCTGAGAGGGCGCGGCTCCCGTCGCTCGTCTCTCTCTCCTCGAGCAGTCTAACAGTAAAAACTTAACTGAGCTCGGCGGTAACTGACGGGCTTCCGGGCCAATCACAGCACAGCTTCCGACAGACGCTAAACCAATGGTTGTACTGGCGTCCCCCGATCAACGCCTATTTCAAGGGGTCGCTGGGTAATGTAGTCCTCCGAGACCAAGGCCGGCCCCCTGCGAGGCGCAGAGCCTACTGGGAAATGTAGGCCCTTGGCGCGCGCGTGCGCAAACGTCTCCCCCGCGTCGGAGGGAGGCGGGTCCAGATGCCCGCCTGAGCCCGTAAAGGTCGCCGCGCCGAGTCGGGCGTGTGCCTAGGGTCAGACTGCTGGCGGGCGGAAGTTTAGGGCGCGGTGAACTTGACCCGCATTCCTCAAAACTTTCTTACTTCCAGTACCCGGATACTCTAAGCTTGGAAAAGATGGCGGGAAGTTTAGCAAAAGCCTGGGGGAAAGAACAGATAAGTTTTTAAGACCAGGACGAGAACGGCAAAAATACAAAGATTTTGTTTGCCCCCTAGGGTTTACTATGAGTGAAAGGGTTAGTCGCTCAGCTCATTATGAAAATAATATAAAAATACATAGACACATTACAGACAATGTAGAAATGAAGGGGGAAATGACTCATCCTACCACTCTCTCTCAAGTAGCATCAGCATTTTGCAGGACAGTCTTTCTTCCCGATTTTCAAACGGTGTTTTTCACATTAGCGCAATAATTTTGATGCACAGTTTAAAAACATTTTTATTGCACAATGTAAAACTGTTGCAGGGAACTTCCCTGGCCGCCCAGTGGTTAAGACTCCACACGCTTCCATTGCAGGGAGCATGCGTGAACTAAGATCTAGCCCCTGGGGAGCAAGCAAGCAAGCAAATAAATTCATACATATACAAAAGTAGAGAGAGCAGCCCGATGAACCATCATAGAGTCATTACTCAATTTCAACAATTAACCAACTCCTGGTCAGTCTCCTTTTCCTCTATATCTGTATCTAAGTGGTGCTGTTACTGAATCTAATAATTAATTGATTCCCTAATACCTTCCAAAGGTTATTGATCAATGAGTCTTTTTATTATTATCATTATGATTACATATTTTATGTCTACCATTATGAACACATAGATTTGTGTCTATCAGTCTGAACACTGTATTACTGTTTGTCCTTTTTCAATCCACTGGATTTCCATCCACAGTAATTATTATCCTAATTGATACTCATATTTTCCCATCGTTGGCCAGTCCAGTGGGTGCTTATTTAAGTTGGAACCTGAATCTTTTTGACACTGACTAGTTTCCTTGTTTTCTGGCATGACAAAGAGTTCTAGGCTCCCACAATTTTCTGCACAGCTTTATTGAGGTGTAACAGACATACAGTTGACACATTTCCAAAGTGAACAATTTTATGTTTTGACCTGTGGTGTACATTACCATGAGAGAGTGAACAAACATCCATCGCCTTAAACGATTCCTCTTGCCTCTTTACGATCCCTCCCCCTTGCCCTCTCTTCTCCCTTCCCAAGCAATCTCTGATCTGCTTTTCATTAGTTTGCATTTTATAGACTTCCATATAAATGGAATTACACATGACGTTCTTTTTGTCTGGCTTTCCCTTAGCATAATTATCTAGAGATTCATCCATTTGTGTGTATTATTTTTTAATATTATTATTTTTTAAAAAAATATTTATTTATTTTTGGTTGCTCTGGGTCATTGTTGCTGCACGAGGGCTTTCTCTAGTTGCGGCAAGTGGTGGCCACTCTCAAGTTGTAGCCCGGGCTTCTCGTTGCAGTGGCTTCTCTTGTTGTGGAGCACCAGCTCTAGAGTGTGGGGGCTCCAGTAGTTGCTAGACGTGGGCTCAGTAGCTGTTTTCACGGGCTTAGTTGCCCTGCAGTAAGTGGGATCTTCTGGGACCAGGGATGGAACCAGTGTCCCTTGCACTGTAAGGTAGAGTCTTAATCACTGTATCAGTAGGGAAGCTGTGTGTTTATTAATTGATGTCCTTTCATTGCTGAGTAGTATTCTATTGTATGGGTAAACAATAATTTTTTTTTAATCCATTCACCTGTTGATGGACACTTGGGTTGCTTCCAGTTTTTGGTTCTTACAAATGAAGCTGCTATTGGTAGGGACAGAGTAGGAGAATGATATAGTTTCGAAATCCTGCTAGGGGATAAAAGACAGAAAGGGAATTTTAAAGGAATTTGGGAGACTGTTGTAAGCTAATAACTTCTCAGGAAAAGAATCCAGTAACCTAGCAAAAAAGAAATGCAAGTAGGCCAAGAGATTGTCTGAAGAGGCTTTGCAAATAATTGAGGAAAGAAGAGACGTGAAAGGCAAGGGAGAAAGGGAAAGATATACTTAACTGAATGCAGAGTTCCAGAGAATAGCTAGGAGCAATAAGAAGGCCTTCTTAAATGAACAATGCAAAGAAATAGAGGAAAACAATAAAATAGTAAAGCTTAGAGATGTCTTCAAGAAAATTTGAGATATCAAGGGAACATTTCATGCAAAGATGGGCACAATAAAGGACAGAACTGCATTTGAATCAGTTCTAATGAGATGGATGAAACTGGAGCCCATTATACAGAGTGAAGTAAGCCAGAAAGATAAAGACCATTACAGCATACTAACACATATATATGGAATTTAGAAAGATGGTAACGATAACCCTATATGCAAAACAGAAAAAGAGACACAGAAGTACAGAACAGACTTTTGAACTCTATGGGAGAAGGTGAGGGTGGGATGTTTCGAAAGAACAGCATGTATATTATCTATGGTGAAACAGACCACCAGCCCAGGTGGGATGCATGAGTCAAGTGCTCGGGCCTGGTGCACTGGGAGGACCCAGAGGAGTCGGGTGGAGAGGGAGGTGGGAGGGGGGATCGGGATGGGGAATACGTGTAACTCTATGGCTGATTCATATCAATGTATGACAAAACCCACTGGGAAAAAAAAAAATAGTGTACAGAAAAAAAAAAAAGAACTGGTAACGATCTAACCGAAGCAGAAGAGATTAAGAAGAGATGGCAAGAGTACGTGAAAAATTATACAGAAAAGATCTTAATGACCCAGATAACCACGATGATGTGGTCACTCACCTGGAGCCAGACATCCTGGAGTGTGAAGTCAAGTGGACCTTAGGAAGCATCACTACGAACAAAGCTGGTGGAGGTGATGGAATTCCAGCTGAGCGACTTCAACTCCTCAAAGATGATGCTGTTAAAGTGCTGCACTCAATGTGCCAACAAATTTGGAAAACACAGCAGTGGCTACAGGACTGGAGGGGGTCAGTTTTCATTCTAATCCCAAAGAAGAGCAATGCCAAAGAATGTTCAAACTTCTGTACAGTTGCCCTTATTTCACTTGCTAGCAAAGTTATGCTCAAAATCCTTCAAGCTAGGCTTCAGCAGTAGGTGAACTGAGAAGCACAGCTGGGTTTAGAAAAGGCAGAAGAATCAGAGATCAAATTGCCAACATTCGTTGGATCATAGAGAAAGCAAGGGAATTTCAGAATATCTACTTCCGCTTTGTTGACTATGCTAAAGTCTTTAACTGTGTGGATCACAACAAACTGTGGAAAATTCTTAAAGAGATGGGAATACCAGACCACTTTACCTACCTCCTGAGAAATCTGTATGCAGGTGAAGAAGCAACAGTTAGAACCAGAAATGGAACAATGGATTGTTGAAAACTGGGAAAGGAGTATGTCAAGGTTGTATATTGTCACATTGCTTATATAACTTATATGCAGAGTAAATCATGCAAAATACGGGGCTCAGTGAATCACAAGCTGGAATCAAGATTGCCAGGAGAAATATCAATAACCTCAGATATACAAATGATACCACTCTAATGGCAGAAATTGAAGAGGAACTAAATAGTCTCTGAATAAGGGTGAAAGAGGAGAGTGAAAAAGCTGGGTTAAAACTCAACATTCAGAAAACTAAGATCATGGTGTCCGATCCCATCACTTCATGGCAAATAGAAGGGGAAAAAGGGGAAGCAGTGACATATTTTATTTCCTGGAGTTCCAAAATCACTGCAGATGGTGAGTGCAGCCATGATATTAGATGTTTGCTCCTTGGAAGAAAAGGCATGACAAAGTTAGACATCGTATTAAAAAGCAGAGATATAACTTTGCCGACAAAGGTCCATATAGTCAAAGCTATTGTTTTTCCAGTAGTCATGTATGGATGTGAGAGTTGGACCATAAAGAAGGTCGAGTGCCAAAGAATTAATGCTTTTGAATTGTGGTGATAGAGAAGACTTTTGAGATTCCCTTGGACTGCAAGGAGATCAAACCAGTCAATCCTAAAGGAAGTCAACCCTGAATATTCATTGGAAGGACTGATGCTGAATTTCCAATACTTTGGTCATCTGATTCAAAGAGACCCTCATGCTGGGAAAGATTGAGGACAAGAGGAGGGGGCAGCAGAGGATGAGATGGTTGGATGGCATCACTGACTCAGTGGACATGAATCTGAGCAAACTCTGGGAGATAGTGAAGGGCACGGGAGCCTGGCATGCTGCAGTCCATGGGGTCTCAAAGAATCAGAAATGATTTAGCAACTGAACAACAACAACAAACCTAGCAACAATCTACTCTGCCTTGAAGGAAGACCGGGCACATTGAAGCCCCAGACACACTCAAACCATAAAGTTCTGATAGTTAAAACACAACACAATCGGGACTTCCCTTGCGGTCCAGTGGCTGGGACTCCATGCTCCCGCTGCAGGGGGCCTGGGTTTGACCCCTGGTCAGGGATCTAGATCCTGCATGCTGCAGCTAAGAGTTCTCATGTAACTAAAGATCCGGCATGCCTCAAGGAAAATCGCAGATCCAAGTGCAACAACTAAGACCTGGTACAGCCACATAAATAAATTAAAAAAACCTAGAAACACACAAGGCAAATAGGTATGGGTTGTACATCTTGTTACATGAAGTCAGGGAGTTAGTAGTCCTTGAAGAGTAGCACTTCTGCAGGTAGCCAAGACAGGAATAGAGGTGAAAGGGGAAAGAAAACTAGGTGAAAGAGGACATTATACCCACACCTGAGAAGATATTTTAGTACGTGTTATTGTGTGTGTGCTCAGTTGCTAAGACTCGTAGCCCACTCTTTGCAATTCCATGGACCGTATGCTAGTAGGCATGTGATTTTGATAGTGCCATGACAGTCCTGTTTACACCATATAGGGTTAAAGGAGGAACTAATGATGCAGGTCTTGACGTCTACGCAAAAATGAGGAAGAAGTTGGTCTTCTCTCCTACCCACATTTTCTTTGATTATACAAACGTATCTGAGTGTATTCTGGGGGCTGTGCTCCCTTGCCTGCCTGCGTGTAGCTGTCACAAGCATTCTATCCTAATAAGCTCCCTCATTGCCTACAATTTCACTTCTCACCTCTCATCGGATTCATTCTGCACGGAGACAGAACTCTAACTTCAGGAAGTCCTCAGACCAGTTGTGTAATTTCGGTTAAAAGACAGTGGGTTCGAGTCTCCTCCTTGGTCAAGGATTGTGGATTCAAGTCCCCATCTGAGGTGTGACTGGGTTCGAGTCCCACCCAAAGGAGTGTGGTTTAACTATGTGTATTCGTTTATATATTTGTGTGGACAGCTGTGCTAATTTCCTTTGGGTACAGACTTAGGAGTGGAATGTCTCGACCATATGGTCAATGTATCTAACCTTTTAAGATACTGCTAAACTGCTCCCCAAAGTGGTTGTGTATTTTATTTCCCCAGCAGCATGACCGTTCCAGTTCCTCCACATCCTTGGTAAGGCCATTTTTAAGAAATTTAACCATTTTCCTAAATACAGAGTGCTGTCTCATCATTTTTTTTTTAATCTTTTGGCCACACCCCAAGGCATGTAGGATCTTAGTTCTATTTGCCCTGTCAAAGCTACTAACTTGTAGCTACTAACTTGTCCTAACTACTGGATCAGCAGGGGAGTCCGCAGAATTTCTTAATTTTAATGAAGTCCAATTTATTGATTTGTTTCCTTTTATTGATTTTTTTTTCCCTGCACCATGTGGCATGCAGGATCTTCTCCTCCAGGGAAGGAACCCCTGCCCCCTGCACTGGAATCGCCAGGAAAATCCTGGGTCATGTTCTCAGTATCACACTTAAGAATTCCTTGCCTGTCCTAAGGATTTGAATTTTTTCCATTGTGTTTTCCAATGGAAAATTTATAGTTTTAGGTTTTTTAAAAATATTTATTTGTTTATATTTAGCTGTACCAGGCCCTAGTTGCAGCACGTGGGATCTCTAGTTGTGGCATGTGGGATCCAGCTCCCTGACCAGGGATTGAACCCCGGGCCCCCTGCATTGAGATCTCTGAGTCCTAGCCACTGGACCGCCAGGGAAGTCCCTAGTTTTAGGTTTTACATCTAGGTCTCTGACGCATTTGGGGTTAATTTTGGTGTAAGGTGTAAGGGCTTCCTAGGTGGTGCTAGTGGTAAAAAAAATCTGCCTGCCAATGCAGGAGATGCAAGAGGCGTGGGTTCGATCCCTGGGTCGGAAAGATCCCCTGGAGAAAGGCATGGCAACCCACTGCAGTCTTCTTGCCTGGGAAATCGCATGGACAGAGGAGCCTGGCGGGCTCCATGGAGTCGCAAAGAGTGGGGCACGACTGAGTAACTCAGCACGCATGCACGCCTCCTTCGTTTGGATGTTTAATTATTCCAACACCTGGAACACTGGTTTTTGTTGAAAAGTCTATTTTTTTCCCCCCCACTGAATTGCCTTTTGCACCTTTGCTGAAAATCAGTTGATCATAGGGACACAAAATTTGTACTTCTGCTTTTTTCCTCTCAACGTAAGTGCTACAAGCAGTGTCCTCCTGGGAATAAAATATTAAGGTGGCCCACAGTAGGCAGAGCCTGGTACAGAAATGTGACTTTGTTCTTGAAAATGTCCCCCACTATGTCCTCAGGGTCACCTTTGTCATCACTCATTCCCTCTGTCTCCTTGCTTAGAGATTCTTTATTTCCCCCATGAAAGCCCCGCGTGTGTTACATCTTCGTTTTCCAGCAGTTTTGTGGACTGGCCACTAACTTCTCTCCAGATAAGCTTGTTGGCTATTGAGATCTTCGGTTCTACTTTGTTCTTCTGGATTAGAACAAGCCCATATTAAAAAAAAAAAAAAAAATTTTTTTTAATTTATCTTTGCCTGTGCTGGGTCTTCATTGCTGTGTGCGGGCTTTCTGTAGTTGGAGCGAGCAGGAGGCTGCTCTCTAGTTTCTAGTTGCGGTGTGCAGGTTTCTCATTGCGGTCATTTCTCTTGTGACTTCCAGGCTCTAGAGCGTGGTTTTCAGTAGTCGGGATGCACAGGCATGTGGGATCCCCCTAGACCAGGGATGGAACCTGTGTCCCCTGCATTGGTAGGTGAATTCTTAACCACTTAACCACCAGGGAAGTCCCAAGCCCACATTTTTAGAATAGGTTTCCCAACGGTCCTTCAACAGATAAAGCCAGCAGGACTTTTGGCTACAGGCTAATTGTAGAGTGAGTTAGATTGAGAGAACCACAGAGCATCAGAACTAAAAAGACTCAGAGCCAGGGGCCAGGGGCCGGAGGGACGAGGTGATTCACCCAAGGTCCTCCAAGGTCAGATGGCAAATCGGTGGCCAAGCGGAGGTGAGAATAATGGCAGGTGCCAGCTTTCTCAGGCTTACACCCTGCTTCTAGTTTTTGCATATTGGAAATCTGGTCATTTCATTTTAAGTTTAAATATACTAAGTAAATCAAATCATGTGAAAAGAGAAACCGGAAAAGAATGGTTCCCGTCAGCTTGGGGAAGTGAATCCTTCTGTGACTTCATCATCATTTACCCAAAGCAGACTATTAAAAGTTCCTTTGGACTTCCCCTGCCTCCTCGGAGGGAGTAAACACCTCCTTGACCTTGACCAAATGGAGCTGGTATTTATCAGCTGTCTAAACTGACGATCGTTGTCATCAGAGGAGAAAGAATCTCTCACTGCCCGCTGCCCAAGTGGGCTGGTTGGCCATGCCATTCGGAAGAGGCCTGAGAACCAGGAGGTGACTTGCGGTGGCTCTCTGGCAAGGCTCTTTTCTCTGGGCTGCGGTTTCTCCATCTATAAAGATTAAGAGGTTGGGAACTTCCCTGGTGGTGCAGGGGTTGAGAATCCGCCCGCCCATGCGGGGGGACGTGGGTTCAGTCCCTGGGCCAGGGAGATTCCACACGCTGCAGGGCGACTAAGCCCACGGTCTGCAACAGGAGACGCCGCCCAGTGAGAGGCCTGCGTACCGCAGCCGAAGAGTAGCCCCCACTCACCGCAATGAGGGGAAGTCCCTGCAGCAGTGAAGACCCAGAGAGGCCATAAATAAAGAAATAATTTTTTTTTAAAGATTCATCTCTTATTTAAGGGAAAAAAAAGGTGAAGGGCTTGGATGACAGGGTGTTCCAAGCCTTGCTGCCTCCGCTGTCTCTCCACAGGTCTAAAATCATCTGCATAACTTCAGCTGACACAAACATTATCTGGGATGCTTAGTAAAAATGCAGATTACCCTCTCCTTCAGGACATTTTGGGCTTCCCTGGTGGCTCAGCTGGTGAAGAGCCCACCTGCAATGTGGGAGACCAGGGTTCGATCCCTGGGTTGGGAAGATCCCCTGGAGAAGGGAAAGGCTCCCCACTCCAGTATTCTGGCCTGGAGAATTCCATGAACCATATAGTCCACGGGGTTGAGAAGAGTCGGACACGACCGAGCAACCTTCACTTCAGGACATTTGTTCTAATCAAGCAGATCTGCCACGTGGTCTGAGCATTTTGATCGGTGGCCCTCATTTGGAGAGAGACGGACTTGGGGATCTACTACTTAGCTGATCATCCTAAGTAGCCCTTGTTTTTTCCTCCTTTCTGATGACTCAGAATGAGAGGAAGGGACTCTCACCCATCATTTATTTTCCCCCATTACATATTTTTTGAGGGCGTGCATGGCCAGAGCGGAGGATATAGCAATGAACAAATCAGAATTTCCTCCTTCTTGGAGCTGACTTTTTCACTTGGTGATATATATCCAAGGTTCTCCCATATCTTGACAGCTCTTTTCCTGTTAGAGCTGAATAACAGTCCACTGGATGTCTGGATGTATCACACAGCTTATTTATCCATTCATCTGTTGAAGGACATCTTGTCTGCACCCATGTTTTAGCAAATATCAATAAAGCTGCTATAATTAAGTGTGTGTAGGTTTTTGTGTGGACTTGAGTTTCCATTATCTGTTTACTTATGCATTTATTTTTTAAGCTGGACTCTAAGTTTGAGAAAATCAACTGTTGGAAGATTCTGGAAGAAGTTCTGACAGGCTTCAGAGGCCAAAGATAGAGACAACTCTAATCCAGTTCCCCTTTTCATCCTTTCAGATTCACTCAGCAAATGATTAAAACACCAGTAAATGAACCAAGAGAAAAAAAAAAAAAGAGGAGTCACTGTCCAGTAACTTTCAAGAGCTGATTTCTTATGCATTTCAACTTTCTTCTTTTACTCTTCTCAGTAGAGCCAAAGGGCAAGGAGCTATGTGTGCGTGTTCAGTCGTGTCTGATTATTTGTGACCCTATGGACTGTCGCTCATCAGGCTCCTCTGTCCATGGGATTTTCCAGGCAAGAATGCTGAAGTGGGTTGCCATTTCCTCCTCCAGGGGATCTTCCCGACCCAGGGATCAAGCCTGCGTCTCCTCCATTGCAGGAAGGTTCTTTACTGCTGAGCCATCGGGGAAGCCCAGCAAGAAGCTACAGGGAGTGTCAATGTCAGTCTGAAGAGAAAGGTGTCCAAGTTTGCTGGAGGGTTTTCCAGGCTTCCAGCTGCCTGGTTCTCAGCATCTGGTGCTCTGTAACCAGATCTTCCACCTTTGTGTTTGACAGCCTTCACCTGTCACCCACTTCCGAGCTTCACTGAGAAGGTGCTTCCTGTCTGTGCGGAGCTGGTCTTCACTCACCCCCACACACACACAGGAGGAGGCGGTGGATGCAGCTCTATCATGAAGGCAGGGCTGGCGGGCCCTATGCTGACCACAGACACATCTCCTTCCTCTACAGCATCTCATCACAGCAGACTGAGGGGGTGACTGCTTCTGGGAATCTCAAATCTGAATGTAAAGTTGACAAGAAAAAGATGAACAACCCCATAAACAAATTAGGCTGGAGATTTCAACAGACATTTCACAAAGAAAGATACAAATAGGTAGCAAGCAATCAAAGAAGCACTCAACATCATTAGTCAAAGCAAGTGCAAATTAAAACCATGAAGAGATACCACCACCCAACCAGCAGAATGGCTAAAATTAAAAAGACTGATAAGCAGAATTGTGGAGCAACTGTGGAATTCTCAGGCACTGCCAGTAGGAGTGTAAAATGGTACAAACACACGAAGATGGGCCCGGAAGTTTCTTATCAAACCGAACACCTTGTACCTATGACCCAACAATTTTACTTCTGGGTGTTTATTCAAGAAAAAAATGAAAACATGGTTACCATAAAATTTGCATAAAAATGTTCATTGCACCCAAAACTGTAAATAGTTTAGATGTCCATCAATAGAGCACCATACCGTGCAGTGTATCTGTGCATGTGTGAAGTCGCTTCAGTCGTGTCCGACTCTTTGCGACCCCATGGACGGTAGCCCTCCAGGCTCCTCTGTCCAGGGAATTCTCCAGGCAAGAATGCTGGAGTGGGTTGCCGTTTCCTCCTCCTAGGCATCTTCCCGACCCAGAGATCCAACCGGAATCTCTTATGTCTCCTGCAGTGGCAGCCAGGTTCTTTACCACTAGCGCCACCTGGGAAGCCCAGTATATCTACACAATGGACTATTATTTGGTGACAAAAAGGAAAGACCTCTGCAAATACACCATGACATGGATTCTCAAAAACGCCCATGTCTTTTGCTGTGTTACATCCTGTTCTAGTCCTCCAGTCCTCTGAGGGTAGAGTTAGGTCACCAGGTGCTAGGAGGGTAAGAAGGTGAAGTGGTAAGATGGAAGCCACAGTAGCGACCAGAACAGTGTCTCCATGTCCTTGCCATTACTTATTATTGTCTGCTTCTCTGATGCCACGTGCTTGGGCATATGCAATCTCCCCTTCTTCCTCCCAGCGTCTCTCTGAAGCCCTTCTTGACCCGTCTAAGTCTGTGGTCCCTCTCATCTCCTTGCCCCATCTCCTGTCCTGGGATAGATCATTGTTCAGTATCCTCCGCAGGTCTGGAGCGGAGGTCGGTGTTTGATAACTTTCTTATTCTGTCTCTGTCTCCAGTGCTTGGCACAGGTCCATGTTCAAAATGCTCAGTAGATGCTGTGAGAGCAGCAAGGGAAGAAATGAGACTCGGCCGGGCTCCGAGTGGAATGACTTCCCCTTTCCACGACTGCCTCCACCCCCGGAAGGTATTTATAGATAGGTGATTTGGGCGTGGAGGAGGATTAGACGTGTGGGAGAGTCAAACAGAGAAAGACTGTGGGGGCATCTTTGGATGCCTTTCTTTGGCTCACTTTGGGGGGAGAGACACCAGCTTCTGAGGTACCTTAAATTCTGGAGAAAAACAGATGTCAGGAAGTGTGGAGACTGGCCACTTGGTAGACAGTCCTGAACAACAGGATACAGGGTAATATTCAGAGGCTGGGAAAGTGACAGGGCTCCACGATAATTGTGCTTTAAATTCATCAAAGACCAGTGGCTTGAATTCACCAAAGTCCTGTCCAGGTCTGGTCGGGCAGCTGTCTGCACAAATTTCCCAGAGGCACGGACTCTTCTCAGTTCACCATGCCACGCTTCTAGGGTGTGGGCCTCACTGTCTGACCCAGGCCAGCAGGTGGAATTCCAGCAAGAGGATGGAGGATGGATGGAAGGAGAAAGGGGTCCTGGGGAGTATGCTGGGAGCTGCCAGGGGAGACCTATGTGGACCCTATTGGTCAGAACGTAGCCACATGGCCACACCTAAATGCTAGAGTGGCGGGGACAAATGGTGCTCACTCTGCATAACCGGGTATCGGCTAAAAATCTAGCATTCCTCTTGGGTAGAAGCAAGAGGGGAAAACGGCTTATAGACAGCCTCTCTGCCACTGATGGACAGATGAAGAGAAACAGGTATTGAGACTGCTGGCATTGTGCATGGTATTTCATATATGAGTCACTTCTCCCCAAAACCTTAGGAGCAGACACTGTGTGCCCTGCCTTCCTACTGGTGAGGAAGCAAGCTCAGAGGCGTTGGGTAAGTCACCCAAAGTTACACAACTAGTAGAGTCTGAAGCTATGACTACAAACTTTGTCCCGGATTGCACGTTGAATGAAAGTCACTGTCGTGTCCGACTCTTTGCGACCCCATGGACTATACAGTCCATGGAATTCTCCAGGCCAGAATACCAGAGTGGGTAGCCTATCCCTTCTCCAGGGGATCTTCTGGACCCAGGAATCAACCGGGGTCTCCTGCATTGCAGGCGGATTCTTTACCAACTGAGTTACTAGGGAAGCCCGGACTGAACGTTGGCGTCCCCCCAAATCATATGCTGAAGCCCTAATCCCCAAGGCGAGGGTGTTAGGAGGTGGGGCCTTTGGGCTGGAATCAGATGTAGATGAGGTCGTGAGGGTGGGGTTCTCACGGTGAATTAGCATCTTGATTTCCAGAGCCTGTCTGTCTGGGTCTCACTGTCTCTGTCCCCTTGTGGGAGTCTCCATAAAGAACCGAGTCTGTGGGCACCAGGGTCTTGGGCTCCCTGGTCTCTGGCATTTTGTTACAGCAGCCAGAGCTGACTGAGACAGGCTTCAGAGCTTTTCACTTGCTTTCTCCTGCCTCAGGAGTCTCAGAGCAGAGGGTGGAAGGAGAAGGATGTTCAACCACCTTTTTCTCCTGTTGAGACCAGCTCCTCAGCCCAGGAAAAGAAGCAAGGGTTGGGAGGGAAAACAGTAACTTATAAAATAAGCATTTGGGGACTTCCCTGGTGGTTCAGTGGGTAAAGAATCTGCCTGCTAATACAGAGGTCACAGGTTCGATCCCTGGTCCGGGAGGATTCCACATGCCGTGGAACAGGTAAGCCTGTGCACCACAACCACTCGCCCTAGAGTCCGCAAGCTAAAACTACGGGAGACTCTGCACCCAGAACCTGTGCTCTGAAATAACAGAAGCCGCCGCAATGAAGAGTAGCGCCTGCTCTCCACAATTAGAGAAAGCCCACATGCAGCAATGAAGACCAATAAATACATTAAAGAATATATAAAGATCCCTCATTGGGTAACTCAGATCCTGTGTGCCACACAGCACGGCCAAAAATAAAACATAAAATAAAATATTCATTTGTCTTCTCATTTTTAACTCTTAGGGTGAGGGGTGAACATGGCATGCAGGAGGGCAGTATTTTTGCTGGTCTGGTCCTCGCCAGAGCTGGAACAGGGTGACTGTTCACAAGAGGGCTGAGATTCTAAGGGCTCCAGCAAGACCCTCTGCGCGTCTGTTCCCGTGCATCCCAGCAAAGGGGGAGGATGGGCCGGGGCAGGGCTCCTTAGGCACCAGAACCCTGGCGGAGCTTTGCAAAGATTATTTTTGCTTCTCTCCACATGGCTAATACCCACTTTCCTTCTCCCATGAGGTTCCAGAACCAGCTATTACAGTCAGTGATCTTTCTTTATATTTTTTAATTTTTAAACTTTTATTGTGGTAAGGACACTTGGCACGAGAGCTCCCCTCTTAGACTTTTATGTGCTTCGCACGTTATTGGACAGCGTTTTACAGCAGAGTGCTAGGACTTCTTCATGTTGGTGACCTGAAACTTTCTGCCCATTGACCAATAACTCCCCATTTCCCCCTTCCCCAGCCCCTGGTGACCACCATGCCATTCTCTGATTCTATGAATGTGACTACTTTAGATACCTGTATAAGTGGAATTGAGGGTTTGGGTTTTTTTTGTTGTTGTTTTCAGTTGTGCTGGGTCTTCACTGCCGTATGCAGGCTTCTCTAGCTGTGGCACATGGGCTTAGTTGCCCTGTGGTATATGGGATCTTAGTTCTCCAACCAGGGATTGAACCCATGTCCCCTGCATTGGAACATGGATTCTTGATCACTGGACCATCAGGAAAGTGCCATCCATTCATCTGTTGGCAGACATTTGGGCTTTTCTACATCTTGGCTATTGTGAACAATGTTGCAATAAACATCGGAATGCTAATATCCCTTTGAGACCTAGATTTCAGTTATTTGGAATAACCTGAAAGTGGGAGGGCTGGATCATCTGATTGTTCTATTTTTAATTTTTTTGACACACTGTCTTATTTTATTCAAATACCAGTCTGCTCCATGTGGTCCTGGAACACTCAAACAAGAAAGCAGATATAGTCACATGTTAAAGACTGGTCTTCAAACATCACAGTTGATGATGCCACTACTGCCCAGGATCTTGCCAACATAAAACCACATGCACAGCTCAGTGGCCACCAAGCCGTTCAACTGAGCTTCCTAAACTGTGAGCTGTTTGCAGTTACCAGTTTGAGCAATATGGACAGTTTGTTCCAAGCTCTGCTTAGCTGTAGGGACCTCAGCAGGAGTTGGAGGAACCTGCTCAACTGTTTCAAAATATGGCCAGTTGGGGCTTTAAGTCACAGCAGCGTCGACCAATGGCAGGGCTTCTCGGCAAGATTATGGACAAACGGGGTCATGGTTCTAGAAAGCAGAGCCCATTGGCCTGAATGGCTGGCTGAATTTTACTTGCCCGGGAGGCTATTTTTAATTTCTTGAGGAACCTATATGCTACTTTCCATAGCGGCTGCACCAATTTACGTTCCCACCAACAGTGTACAAGTTTCCTTTTCTCTGCCTTCTCATCAATACTTGTTTTTCGCCATTTTTTTTTTTTTTTTTAGTAGCCATCCTGACAGATGTGACATTTTGTCCCGAGAAACATAAACGCTCCCGTGGGTTAGTTTACTCGGGTTCCCAAAGTGTTTATGGTCAGGAAGTGTTTACAAAAGGACTTATATTCTTTATTCAGAACAAAATATTTTGAATTATGTTCACACAAGATGTTTGAGCAGATTTAAACAAATTTCATTATAGGAGTCGTAAAGCATCTCATCTAAGAGAGCACCTTCAGCTCTTTTTTATGTTTTTTTTTTAACATTTATTTATTTATTTGACTGTGCCGAGTCTTAGCTGCAGCACATGGGATCTTCCATCTTCATTTCAGCACGTGGTATCTTTAATTGTGGCTTTCAGGCTCTTACTTGTGGCATGTGGAATCTAGTTCCCCGACCAGGGATCAAACCCAGTCCCCCTACACTGGGAACGCAGAGTCTTAGCCACTGCACCACCAGGGAAGCGAAGTGAAGTGAAAGTTGCTCAGTCGTGTCTGACTCTTTGCGACCCCATGGACTATACAGTGCATGGAGTTCTCCAGGCCAGAATACTGAAGTGGGTAGCCATTCCCTCCTCCAGGGGATCTTCCCAACCCAGGGATCAAACTCAGGTCTCCTGCACTGCAGGCGGATTCTTCACCAGCTGAGTCACAAGAGAAGCCCGGATGACCAGGGAAGTCCCCGCCAACTTTAGCCTCAGTATTTGCTCCCTAAACTAATTTTGTCTGCTTGGTTTTGGTGCAGGGGGCTCTGGAAGCAGTGGAAAAGCCTTCTTGGAGCTTGCCTGCTCGAGGGGTTTAAATGGGAGATTTAAACACAGCGTTGTGTGTGAGATCAACTGCCAAACAACTTCAGTTCAGTTCACTTCAGTCGCTCAGTCGTGTCCAACTCTTTGCAACCTCATGGACTGCAGCATCCCAGGCCTCCCTGTCCATCACCAGCTCCTGGAGTTTACTCAAACTCATGTCCATTGAGTCAGTGATGCCATCCAACCATCTCATCCTCTGTCATCCCCTTCTCCTCCCACCTTTGATCTTTCCCAGCATCAGGGTCTTTTCCAATGAGTCAGTTCTTCACATCAGGTGGCCAAAGTATTGGAGTTTCAGCTTCAGCATCAGTCCTTCCAAAGAATATTCGTGACTAATTTCCTTTAGGATGGAAACTTCAAACTATCCAATAATTCAGTAGGGAAATGAGATCAACATTTGTCTAGAGAAATCGATACCTTCCCATATGTAGACAAACACACCAGTGAGATGAAAGGATGGAAAAGATGGCTGATTTAAAGTATCAGTAAGGGAAATGTTGTGAAGTAATTAGCCTCCAACTAATTAAAAAAAAAATAAAATAAAGTATCAGTAAGGGACTTCCCCAGTGGCCCAGTGGCTCAGACTCTGCGCTCCCAATGCAAAGGGCCTGGGTTCCATCCCTGGTCAGGGAACTAGATTCCACAGGCCACAACTGAAAGATCCTGTGAGCCACACCTAAGACCCTGCGCAGTCCGAGAAACATATAAATATTAAAAAAAGAAAAAGAGAGAGCCTTTCCTGTGCTCTCTCCTGCTTCCTCATCTTTAAAAAAAAAAAAAAAAAATCAGTAAAACACTGGGAGCTCCCTGCTGGCCTAGTGGATAGGATTTGCTCTCATTGCAGAGGCCCGAGTTCCATCCCTGGTCAGGGAACTAATGAGCTCCTGCAAGCCATGCAATGCAGCCAAAATAAAAACAAATAAGTTTAAAAAACAAGACAGTAAAAAAATAAAATGGGCTTTTCAGGTGGCGCTAGTGGTAAAGAGCCTACGTACCAATGCAGGAGACATAAGAAACGCAGGTTCCATCCCTGGGTCAGGAAGATCCCCTGGAGGAGGGCATGGCAACCCACTCCAGTATCCCGGCCTGGAGAATCCTGTGGACAGAGGAGCCTGGGGGCTACAGTCCATAGGGTTGCACAGAGTCGGACACGACTAAAGCGACTTAGTACATGCAAAAAAAAAAAATCCACAAAACAGATGAAATATTAATATCTGGGAATAAACAGGACAAGAAATGTACAAAACCTCCAGGAGGAGAGCTTTGAAACTTTCCCAGGGGACATGAAACTGCAGAGACATGCTGTGTCCTTGGACAGGAAGGCTCAACGTCATAAACATGTCAGTTCTTCCGAAGGCAGCTTATAAATCTAACAGGATCCAAATAAAACCACCCAGAGGCATCTTTTTTTTCTGGAACTAGACAAGCTGACTCTAAAGTTTATGTTAAAAACGTAAACAAGCAAGAAGAGCTGGGACAAGGCGAGCAGGGAGAGTGATGGGGGAGGAACAACCCCATCAGGGGTGCTAACCTCTGGGGAGCCTCAGGAAGCAGCCCCCCGCGCCTCGCAAGGGCTGAGCAACCAGACCCTGTCACACGGAAACTCAGCACAAAACAGCCTAACTCTGCTGAAGGCTGTGGGGCAGCCTGGATGGGAGGGGAGTTTGGGGGAAAATGGATACATGTACATGTAATCCTGAGTCCCTTTGCTCTTCACCTAGAAGGATCACAGCATTGTTAATTGGCTATACCCCGATACAAAATAAGTTTTTGGCTTTTTTAAAATGCATTCTCTCAAATCTGAGAGCTGACAATGGCTCTTTTAATAAATGCTATCTGAGCAACGGGGTAGCTATCTGGCAACAGAGATGGATCCAAGCTCTCACTGATCACAGCCTTCACATGGATCAAAGACTTATTAAATATTAAAAAAATTAAAATAGTGGATGAATTCCTTGGCCCTCAGTAAGAACAAGAGTTGTGGGTGGGCACAGAGCTGAGCAGGAGTGGGCAGGACCCTGAATGAATTGCCAGGTGCGGGAGCCAGCACTGAGTAACACACTTCACCGCGTGCAATCCTCACTTTCCATCGACTTGTTTCTTGACCTGAGGCTTAGAAAGGTAACTTGTTTAAGGTTACCGACCTGGTTACTCACTCCCCAGACACAGGAGGTGACCTGTCCGAGGCCACCCCAGCATCTGGGTTCCTCACTGTGGCACCACTGCTCCCGGCTGTAGACAAGAGCCCCGGGAAGCAGGGCCCGGGGCTTGGAGGCGGCGGGTGGGGTGGTGTCACAGGACGGGTCAAGGGGCACGCCTGTGTGTGTGAGGTTCTGAGCCGGTGCTGGGGCCGGCGTTCACTGGACGCCGGTCAGGAAAGGTTCTCAGAGGGTGCGGGTGTGTAGGCTTGGGGGTAAGCAGACAAGCAGAGAGGAGAGACCTTGGCTTCAGATCAGACAGAAAGGTGGATGTTGGCAAAGTCAGGCGTGCTCAGAAGGGGCTCAGTGGGCCAAAGGGCTGGAGGACTGGACCAGGCTGACTGTAAAAGGCTTTGAACACCAAGGCCATCATCAGTACCAGTCCCATCACACTTCCCGGTTACCTTTACCACAGGACCGCCAGAAGTCCCCCATCACGCTTTAATGGTCTGTAAGGCATCTACAGACACGATCCCTCAGGGCAGTCTGGTGACAGAGCTTGTTTTTAAGCAGATGAATGAAGGGATCCGAGGTGAAAGGCTCTGCCCAAGGCCACACAGCCTGGAACAAAGCCCTGGGTCTCGTAACTCCGGGCTCTGACCTCTCAGCCCACGGGTGGGTCAGGAGGCTGCACTTTGTCCTCTCAGCACCCTGGCAGCCGGGGAAGGTCTTTCGGCAGAAGGGAAAAGGTGTGCTGGGCAGTCTGGGGACCATCGGGATGGGCTGGGAAAGAGAAAGGATGGGGGCCGGGGGGCCTGGGGGCGGATGGCCCTGGGGGCCAGCTCCTGGAAGCAGGCCGGCCTGCCTCCTGCCTCTCTGGCCGACGCCTCCTCTCCTTTGCTGCTTCCTCATCCAGGCCTCAGGGCTTGGCTTTCCTCAGGAGAGCAGGTGTGATCTCGCCCAGGGCGGGCACTCCAGGGCCACCTCCACACCTCTGACCCAGATCCATCTCCCAAGCGAGAAGGGAACACGTTCTCTGCTCCAGACGTCTGGCCACAGGCACCTCACATGCAACTGTCTACCCGGCCTCCCCACTGCACCCCTGCTCCGTCGAACGACAGCAACCTCAGCCCCTGCTGCTCAAGGATCCCCATGGTCACCCCTACCTCTCCTCTTCCTCGACCCCTCAACCCGCCCTCCCACATGTGGCTCAGACCAACCAGCTTCTGCTGGCTACCCCCGCGGCCCCTCCCGCTCACCAGGACCACTGCTCACCAAGGGGTCTCCTCCGTGGTCCCCGTTCTTCACTGTTCCAGCCCAAAGGTACTGTCTGCGCCTCTGCCTCAAGTCCTTCAGAGTCTGTCCTCGTCCACCCTGACACATCAATGTTCATAGCGGCATCGTTCAGGACAGCTAGACAGTGGACACAGCCCGTACGCCCATCATTGTTGCTGTTGACTCGCTAAGCTGTGCTTCACTCTTTGCGACCCCACGGACTGTAGCCCCGCCAGGCTTCTCTGTCCATGGGATTTCCCTGGCAAGAATACCGGAGTGGGTTGGCATTCCCTTTTCCAGGCGATCTTCCCGACCCAGGGATCAGACCCTCCTCTCCTGTACAGCGGGTGAATTCTTTACCACTGAGCCCCGTGAGAAGCCACGCCATCATTGTAAGAATGGATAAGAGACGTGGTGTCTCCACACCAGAGTGTGTTAATGGCTGTAAGGAATGACGTCCTGATACAAGTCACCCCAGGGATGAGCCCTGGAAACACGACGCTGAGTGAAAGCAGCCCGCCACAAAAGACCAGATATTATATGATGTCACTTATGTAAAATGTCTACAATAGGTAAATTCACAGAGACAGAAGGCAGATTAGCGGTTGCCAGGGCCTGGAGGTGTTGGGGGGAAATGGCAAGGAACTCATGGTAAGACACATGGTTTCTTTGGGGGATGATGAAAAAGCTCTGCAGTGGATTGCATCATCTGTGACTACTACACTGCTGAATGGTCTACTTTATTAAAGGGTTCCCTGGCCCCCGCCCCGTTTTAATTTTGGGGGAGGTCAGTTCCCCCACTGGGGACCAAACCCCCAGCCCCTGCACTGGAAGCCCCCGAATGGTCTACATTAAGTGGGTGACTTGTGGGACTTCCCCAGCAGTCCACTGGTTAGGACTCCAAGCTTCCATGTCAGGGGGCGTGGGTTGGATCCCTGGTCTGGGAACTAAGACCCCACAATCTGCATGGTATGGCCAAATAAATAAATAGGTGACTTCCACATAGTGAACTGAATCTCGGGAAAGCTATCCTTGGAAACACAAAAATCCCCAAACCCCAACCTTCCGGAGCTGCCCACTTCCAGCTCCTTCTAGAGCTCTGCTTCATCAGGCCTCACCTGGGGATTTGGGTGGAGGGAGGGGTCTGTAACTCCCCAGCCCTAGTCTAAGAAGCCCCCAAAGGAACACACGTAAACTCTGTGCTATTCTGTAACAACAGGGCTTAGGGCGAACCTGGAGAGTTTGCCTGTCAATTCAGGTTCGCTGGTTCACTTGTTTGGGAAAGCAAGACGTCCTACTTGAAGGTCAGTTCTCAGAGGGATCAGTGTTGAGGAAAGGCAGACACGGGTCCATGCCTTCTTCCAACCTGCCCCCTCGAGCTGCAGGCTGCCTGGGAGGGCCAGGCAGGTGCTCTCACTGCCACCCCCTCCACAGTCACATATAAACTGAGCTTCTGTTAGAAGCCCAGGGCACTGGGTAAGAAGTGTCAGCAGGGCTGCTCAGAAGAGAACGGGGCGGAGCCCACTCATCCAGCAGAGCTTTCGGTCGTCAAAGCCAGCTGAGCTGTCCCACGGTGGAGCCTCCCTAGAGGCGCTCTCTGCCAAGGAATGACAGACCTAGGGTCGGAGGAGGGGGACACAGTCACCAAGAAACTTGTGACCGGACTAGTGCAAAAGCAGTCATTTTCCTATTAATTCTGAGGCTATTCTGAAGCTGTGAGTCAAGGGGGCAAAAAGAACCTCACAGAGCCTGCAAGTTTTCACTCCAACGGCCCCGTTTTGGATCAGCTTTGGAGACAGCCTGGGTGGACCCTGAGCCCCTTGGCCCCCGGCAGGCCAGCCGCAAGCAAGACGGTGTGCTGGGCTCCAAGGACGCAAGTGGAAACTGCTCAGGTTTGGTGTTGTTTTCCCTCTAAACAAGTCCTGCTTCACCTCCTGTTGCCAGTGCTGCGGGTGGCGACAGGCCCAGGGTCACCCTGAAGAGGCCCACTGCGCCGCCGAGACTCCTTCCACACGGCTCCTTCTGTCCCTGTCCTTTGTGGTGGTGGGGGGTAGGGTGAGAATCAGGCGGGCCACACTTGGTCCTAAGTGCTAGGTCTGGACCGGTTTTTAAAGTGTGGCCCGTGCCTTCCGTCAGAAACATCAGGCATGCCTGCGGGTGCCCTCAACGGCGGAGCTGAGGGTGGGGCCTGCGACTCACACCAGGAACCTGCTCCCAGGGGTTCTGACCAACATGACGTGGGCATCGGTCCTCCCGGGGCTCACGAGACCCACGTGGCTCCCTAGAGTGAGGCGAGTTGGAAATAAGAACACAAGCATCCCCAGCCTCTGACAGTCTCTAGGTTTTTTAAGGCAAGAGTATAAAAAAAGAAAAAATATACAGTGAAGAGTTCATTGTATGTTTATTATTCACAGTTAATCACTACCTACCAAATGCTATCCGCAGAGTTAAAGGATTAAGTACATAGGTCTTTTTAAACACTGATTTTCTTTTAAATATATACACACAAAACTTAGTTCTGCAAGGCTGCATGATATACACCAATTCCAAAATAAAACAATCAAATGGTCCAGGTGCAGAATGCCAGAGATTCCTCGTATTATCAGGGGAGAAGCGAGTGGAGAATGGCGGATGGTCTGTCCGGGAGGGTAGCGCCTCTTGGGCCCCAGGCGCTCCGGGCCAAGTCCGGTCCACGACCAGAGTCCAGCAGAGACGCCGACTGACCACTCCAGGAGCTGAGGGCCGCCACCAACCCCCAGCGGATCTGTCTCTGTTGTGGGGAGGGGGCGGGTGGGGAGAGGATGCTCACGCACATCACCACAAGGGACAGGAAGCCGGCAGGTGGACGGACAGAGCTCTGCCACGGACTCGGCCTTCCTAGTTCCAACCTTCTTTCCGCCTGCCCCTGCGTCACAGAGACACTTCCTTTTCGGGGGGCCAGGTGGAGCAGCCACGAACACAGCCCGCTGTGAATGCAGAAATGAAAAACCACCCAGCTGCTTCCCGAATGCGGCCTGAAGCTCACCTGGGCGGGTCAGGCAGGGGACATACAGTTGAGAGCCATCAACGGATACCCCCAGCTTTCAGAGCCAGAAAGATGAAGCAAAACGCTCATTTTTTCCCCCAGTGTAGAACATGGTAGAACCTGATACAGTTTAAACTCCTTGGGCTTTCCTGCACTTGAAACTGGCTGGCTCCAGAGACTGGTTACAGTGGGTGTCTGGGACTAAGGAGGGGACAGACAACACCCGAGACTGTAAGGTCAAGGACCCAGCCCCCCCCCCCACCCCCAGTCAGATGCAGTCAGACGCGGGGAGGGCGGTAACCTGGTTCCACTGCACCCCGGCTCCCTTAACCTCCAGGGGCTACAAATGCTAAAGCTGAACCTTAAAGACTCTGGCTGCCCACAGGCAGGACGCCCACATCCTCCTCTCCTTGTCTCCTCTTCTCTACCCTGTCCTCCCCTCCCTGGGGGGAAATATTTACACAGAGTAGGAGACAAATTGGCTGACTGTCTTTAACTTATTTTTAAAACAAAACAAACAAGGAAAAAAAACACCACTCAGAAGCAACCCTCGAAATAAGGCAGAAGGCACTATGAAAAACAGCATGCTCAGGAACACCACTTGAAAGGGAAATGGATATAGAAAAGACACAGGTTTGGGGCCTGGCTCGCAGGAAGCCTTGGGGGCACCAACCCCTCCTGTCACCCCCACTCACACCCTCCCTCCTCCAGCAGAAGCTGAAGGGCAGGGGCCTCCTGCTCCTATGAGTGTATATAAAACGCAGAACACAGGAGCGGCTGTTCTGTCTTCCCGACTAAAACAGACATTTTGCATAGAGAAAATATCAGCCCACGTGGTTTCTTTTCTTTTATTATTGGCATCAGCTAGGACTATATGTGGCAGTAAATGTCATGCACTGATGGACAGAAGAGGAAAAAGGATGAAAAAAGGACAGAGGAGGAAGAATAGGAGCAGCAGTGAAAATCTGTAATAAAAACTCTTTTCTTAATTTATAGGTAAGTTTTGGCATTGTTATATCCAACTCCCCCTCCCACCCCCCAGAGTTCCAACCAAAGTGAGCCGGTCACCAGGCGGCCCGGCCAGGTGTTCTGAGCTCCCTCACAGGCTGCTGATAGAGGCAGCTTGTGGGTTTAATTCTTTTGTGTGTGTTTAAAATTTTTCGCTTTCTTTAAATAATCTCTTGGCTCTTAGACGTTCCGGTTCACGGGGGTGACGTAATTGCGTGGGAACATGCCGGTCTGCCCGTGGCAAGCCCCTTTCCACCAGTTGGGGTCTGAGTTATCCATGACGTGGATAAAGTCTCCCCGACGGAATCCCAGCTCTCCATCCTCTTGGGGGTCAAAGTCAAAGAGGGCTTGGACGTATGTTGGCTGCTGCAGAAGAGGGCAGGGAGAAAATACACATTGCACTCTTGACCGTGGCCAGGCCCCTGGAAGCGGACCAATGACGGGGAAACCAATGTGGGCCAACCTTTTCTCATCTTCTAAAACAACCCCTCACTTCTCCTCCCCCCTCCACAAATTCTTACAGAGTTTACTCTAGGGGGTGTCGAGTAATCTTTCACCAACGAAGGAAACCACCGCAGGGTCTCCGTTGCCGTGGGCAACCTCGCCCCCCGCATCCGGCAGCAGGTACTGCTTCGGGAAGGAACTGCAGAACAGCCCCTGGAGCTCTGCTTACAATCCCAGATGAGGAAACGTTTCAGTTCCCGTCAGTGTCACTCAGGAAAAGTCCAAAGGGTAAAGCTCGTACACAACAGGCTGGTGCTAACCAGCACGTGAGGCACAGGAATTCAGCCGTGAGTGTGGGCCCCTCCCCCTTGCAGCTGTGACTTTCCTCCCAGTCTTCTTCCAGGCGAAGTGTGTGTGAGGGTGTGTCAGAGACCCTCATCCTAGAGACACAGGGTAACTGCAGCAGCACACTGCTTCACAGAAGCAGCCTCTGGGAAGTGCAAAACTGTTTCAAACCCAAATCTTGAACATGAATTAATAATGAGCACAGAAGGCCCTCAAGTAACCCTTTAAAAAAAACACCACCCGCTTGCCTCAGGAGCGATTCTTCATGGCTAAGGGTGACCCCAAGCTCTCCTTCGAGGCTTACCTGCGGCACCTGCTCTATGTCCCGGAGAAATATCTGCTGGTTTCTGGAGACGGATGTAGATCTGTGATAATCTACCAGCTCATTCAAAGAGTTGAACTTGACCACCCAGAGGAAATACTTGCCAGCCCCATCTCGGAGCACCTTGAAGTGCTGTACATCATTTCCAAACCTGGGGAGGGGCAGAGGGTGCATGTGAGACCCGGCCGGAGGGCTCTGTCCTGGCTGCCCAGGGGCCCCTGCCCGTCAAGCAGGATCCCTGGAGAACCTCTCAGCCACGCCCTCCCAGGCTGAGGAGCCCATGACTGCAGCACAGCTTGAGTCCCTGGCGGGTGGAGAGTGCCCGGAGACCCGCCATCAGATTGAGGACTGCCAGCGACAGCAGGAAGAATCCTCGCCGGACAGGGGGCCCTACCACCCGAATTCTGAAGACATTAAAAAAAAAGCGCCAACCTACGGAATGCTTCTACGTGCCATGCACTGTGCCAAATGAAAGAACTGAAATCCGGTGTGACACCTGAAGACTACAAAAGGCAGGATAGGAAATAAGGTGAGAAAAGGAGGGACTGCATACACTTCCAACAATTCTCCTGTAACCAGGAAGAATTTAAAGTTGTGTTTTCTAATCAGGGATTTCAGTTCTACACACGCGGAAAAGGTCTCAAAAGACAAGGACATATATGGACAATAAATAAAGGCCCAGGCACCTCCCACCCCCAAAACGCTTCTCTACCACCTGGAGAAATGACAAACGCCTCCTTTACAATGGCCCAGAAAAACAGCATGATCTGGTTCAGTGGGAATGGCCCACCACCGTCATGCTCTCTGCCTTGAACATCAGGTCAAGCAAGGCCCCACCCATCCTGCTCTCTGCTGAGTTCTCAAGGTCCTCACTGGCATCTGAAGATGCTCTATGAAGACCTGTTAAATGAACAAATGGGAGCCTCATCCTTCCATCATCGGAGTTAAAGCAAAAACACTTCTTAAAACCAAGCCAGCAGGTGGCAGCACTGAGCTTGAAGGAAGTCACTGAGTACAGGTGCAGAGAGCCTAGAAACTGCACTGAGAGTTCACGAGGCTTTATTGAGCAAAGACACATTTAAGTGGCACTTCTGGGCTCAGGGAAGCCCTCTACTGCTGTGCATCGCACTCGGCTTCTGAAAGGGGTGCAGAGTCCCTGATGGGGTGAGCTGTTAACAACAGGAGTCTTTCCACCACAGACGCCCAACACCTTGAAAACTTGAGGCTGTGGATTCCTGAACTTCCTTGGCTCAGGTGCTTGTGTTATTAAGAGGTGGTTATGACACCTGTTTCAAATTTTATTTCTAAAGCAAGGAATACATGAGCTCTGTAAAGGTTTTACTTGATAAAATGGGAGCTTTCTGGTGGCCACCTAGCGAGCATGGGCGGGGTCATCAGACAACCAAACGTGAACTGCCAGGGGCTTCTGGGTACCATTCAAGGATTAGCTGCCTGTATTCCTCGTCTTCCACGGTTGGGTTTATATTTGGGTCTGTGTAAGACGTAAGGAAGAGGAGGAAACGCAAGTTAATGAGAAGCATAAAAACTCATCCACCTCAAGGTGCTCCTCGCCCACCAGATCCTCATTTGCATGTGATTAATCAGGCACATCAGAAAGCTGCTGTTCTGTGCATGTGGGAGTGAGGGGCACACGGGAAATCTCTGTACCTTCCACTCAATTTTGCAGTGAACATAAATTCTGCTCTAAAAAAGTAAAGCCTATTAAGAAGAAAAAAGAAAAGCCATTGCTACAAGAGGAAAAGTGATAATCAGATGGCTTGATTTTCTCATGATGGAACTAAACCCAAACTATACTGGAAATGTAGCTGAGAACACTGAAAATGTTACCTGAAACCACCTCCCACATCTTCACAGAGAAAAGGAACACAAAAATTTTTCGATTTAAACCTACAGTAAAAAAAAAACAACAAAAACCCCAACACTTTAACCGCACATTTGGTCCTAAAATGAAACAAGATAGAGCTGATTTCTGAAACTGAAAAACCTTGATACCATTTGTAAATGGCAAATAAATTGTTTTCCAGTCTTCATTTTATTTTTTTCCAGTCTTCATTTTAAATGTATATTAAAGTGATCTGAGTTTTAATCTAATCAGCCCTGCATCATATAAATGATGAGGTGGTCAGTATGATTCCTGGGGTGGGAGTGGGGCAGGGGCAGGTTTCTTGTAACATGAACTAGAAACGGAGAGTCAAACACACATGGGAAGGACAGCTGGAGTCACATCCTTATGTCGCGGGGCGGGGGGGGGTACTGATTAGCTGAGCATTCTCAAAGTTCCAGTTTATATTCTCCACGATCCCCATGGTGGTATGACTCCCTGCCTTTCTCCCCTGCATACCAGCTCCCTTCCACATTTAAATTTACCCCTGGGAAAAGCAAAAAGCCCCCAAACTCCTGTGGTCCCCTTTTGCTGATGCTGGCAGGCTTCAGCTGACACCTGGAAAAGGTGCACAAGGCCGCTGACCCGGTGAGCAGCTGCCGTCAGAGCCGCGTGTGTGGTGAGGCCTGGGGAGAACTGACAAGTGTGTTTCCTCTCTGACGCTCAGCTGCTCAGCAACTGAAGACCGTTTCCACACGGGAATTTAAATCCAGTGCTTCGAGAGACAACTTTTACGAGGAGCCGGAAATGAGGATTTTATTTTATTTAATTTATTTTTAAAAAAATATTTTATTTATATATTTTGACTGCACTGAGTCTTAGTTACTGCATGGGAACTCTTAGTGGGATGTGGGATCTAGTTCCCTGACCAGGGATCAAACCCAGGCTCCCTGCATTGAGAGCATGGTGTCTCAGCCACTACACCACCAGGGAAGTCCCATGGAAATGAGGATTTTAATATACAGTGCTCTGATTTATAACCGGTTGTTCAGACAAAACCTCTCCTAGGTTGCCACCTTTGGTGTGTGGAGCCAGACACCTGGCCCCTGGCTTCACAATGTCCATTAGCTGCAGACAGGATTCCAGGCAGTTAGAGCAGGAAATACTTACTTGACGGAGAGGGAGAAATCCCCAGGAGCACTCTCGCTCTCTCGGATAAGAAAGGCCCCGTCATGCCGCTGTTTGCTGAGCATTTCTTCTGCCTTGGCTCTGGGGATTTTGCCAAAAAACCACCTAAGGAAGGAAGACAAGCCAGTCAACATCTGCTTCCCTACAAAGAAACGGGATGTCCAGCCTCCCAAACCTAACAGCACACTCCTCGCCAGGGGAAGGGCCTCCCTCTCAGCCCTCCTGTCAGCACACGTCCGTCCTGGCTTGCGAGGGGTACTGTCTCCCTTCAACCGTCTCCTCCCTTCCCCGCTCTCCAGAAAGTGACTCATAAGACACGACCGTGGGCCACTCTTTCTACAGAGGAAGACACTTAAAGATGGGCCTCCTGAGCCAGAGCCCAGTGGGCCCCCAGCTGACTCATCAGCAAGGCCCCGGGGGAAAGCCCAGATCTATCGATTTGAGCACAAGATGAACCACTTAGGGTGAGACAGACCTTCCTGCAGTCACTTGATAAGGCAGCAGCCTCTACAGTGGGATGAAGAGAAGGCCCAGAAGCTGGGCTACTTCTAAGCACACCAAGGGGAGAGGCTCGGGCTGGGAGGGAGCAGCCCCTGCGGGCAGCTGTGGCGGACGCTCCTCTCAAGGCCTCTCTCTGCCGTCACGGCTCAGAGGTTGGTTTTCAGGAACCACCAGGAATGCTATGGTCTACCCGGTGCAGAGCCAGCTAGTTGCATTTGGAGCAAGTTAGAGTCTCCTCTCCCAATGCTGATTCACTGGGGTCACAAGAAAAGAGGGTGAAGTCATGGAAAAGGGCAGGAGCAGCTGGGGCGGGCCAGAAGGAAGAGGAGAAGAAACCTCTGAAACAGCTTCAGGCCACAGGCGCCTCACTTGTCACAGGAAAGCCATGATGAATTAGGATGGATGACTGTGAAAACAAGGTTCTCTATTTAAAAAAAGCAATTGACACCAGTTGTAGCTGATAAAGACCTACCTGCTTCATTTGACTGACATGCATTAAATGTGCAAACTAGAATAACAAAGGTATCAAAGAGTCCTTTAAAGTTATAAAATCTAACATATCTGTCTTACTTATAAGTGACTACACCGCAAGATGTCTCTGAAATAACTGTCATTACTGTTCAGTCGCTAAGTCGCGTCTGACTCTGCATGCAACCCCATGGACTACAGCACGCCAGGCTTTTCTGTCTGCCACTATCTCCGGGAGTTTGCTCAAGTTCATGTCCATTGAGTTGGTGATGCTACCTAACCACCTCATCCTCTGCCGTCCTCTTCTCCTTTTGCCTTCAATCTGAAATAATACACTCTGCTAAAATTCAAAGAGAAAGATGGGGGCTGCTGGGAAGGGTGCATCCAGAAGCTGCCCTTGTGACTTTAAACAGGCCTGAAATCTGCAGCCTCGTGTCTGCCTCATTGGAGGCGAAGTGCTGCCAAGCTGCTGGGGAGTTGGTACCACCTATCTTCCTGTGGCTACAAAGAACTCGAGAGTGAGTCCTCCAGTGCCTGGAAGGAAGGCCACACCAGAGAAATCAGGCAGTAACAGAGCAGAATGACGGCCAGTCAGGAAAGGACGGCTCCCAGTGCCGCGACCTCGTAGGTGCCTTCTGGCTCCATCTGTGCTCTCGGGCGGACAGCGCACATGCCCTCGGCAGTCCTTGGGCTGAGGGAGGTGCGTGAAGCTCCTCAACAGTCACACTCTGTCCTCATAGACTGCCAGCCATCGTCCCACCAGGGAGGCATTTTCCTGTCTTCCTTTTTTTTTTTTTTTTAAGTTCTACCACTTTATTGCTACCAACCCATCTCCCTCCACCCTCGGGCACACATGCTCAGTCATGTAACCCCATGGACTTCAGCCTGCCAGGCTCCTCTGTCCATGGACTTTTCCAGGCAAGAATACTGGAGTGGGTTGCCATTTCCTTCTCCACTGTCTTCCTTTTTTAAGGTGTAAGTAATGGATCTAAATTAAAATAGCTTAGATGTGGGTGAAATAAAAATAAAAAGCAAGACTTTTCTCCCAAACTCCCCAGAGGCAGTGATTGTTGGCAAGCAGATGTGTGTGTTTAGACCTTCCCCTTATGGTGCACGGTGATACAGAATCAGAGGCAATATTTTTTTTGCTCCCAGCTTTAAATTAACTAATTTTTATTTTCAACTTAAAAAAAAAACACAAAACGCTGTAATGATACGAAGTACTGATTGGAATTTTTACAAAGTAAACACACCTTAGTGTAAGCACCCAGACTGAAAGACAGAAAATTAGTTGGCGAGTTTGGTGTCTGCTCCTATTTTCACTAAACACCCCCCAACCCCCACGCCAAGAGAAAGGGTGTCTCACAACAGAAGGGATATTATGCTACGTGATGAGCAGCTGTCACTCTCAGTTAAAGCATTTAATACCATGTACACTTCCTTAGCATTTCACACTGTTTGTAACTAACTTCTTTCAATGGTGACGTTTGGGCTTTCCAGGTGGCTCAGTGGTAAAGAATCCACCTGCCAATGCAGGACACACACACACAGGAGACTTGGGTTCAATCCCTGGATCGGGAAGATCCCCTGGAGGAGGAAATGGCAACCCACTCCAGTATTCTTGCCTGACAAATTTCATGGTCTGAGGAGCCTGCCAGGCTACAGTAAATGGGTCACAAAGAGTTGGACATGACTGAGCACGAACGCAATGAAAGGTGTTATTTATGTGGAACTATAATGGCTATGGTCAATTTTTTTAAACTTTTAAAAAAATACAGGTTTACGCTATAATACCATGGGAAGAAGCAGCTTATTTCCAATTCAAGGCTATATTACATCCCACAGGCGTTCATCCACATGCATTTAATGTGAAGAACATATATTTGGATCCACCCCAGTATATACAACTCATGCTGCAACACTAATGCCAACAGTCATTTTGCAGTCTGTGTTTAATTTGTTAGCTCAAACGCTGTATTAGGTCATACTCCATTTTAAACTTCCCTCTTCCTCCCTAACAAAAACTTTAAAAAGGGGGTGAGAGGGGAGGGGGAGGGAGGGTGCCCCGTGCTCTCCCACAGCTCTGAAGCCAACCCAGACCCCGTGCTGCTGGACATCCAGTCACAGAGCAGCTCTGCGTCGTGAAACTGGCCTAAGAGGTCAACCACATCCCCCAGTTCAGGGTCGTGGTCTTTTCTTCCGTACTATGGTTTCCTTTTTCAGAGCTTGGATGGATGAGCATTGCCTGCCCTCCAGTCAGAGTCTGGGAAGGAAGCACCACGGGGCCTGAACTCGATGCTTACTGATCAATTATTATTCCGAAGTTCCCTACAGTGGGGAGACAAGAGCAGGCATGAGAGTGGTTTTTCAACCATCAGGCCAGTAACCGCAGCTATCCAAGGAAGATGACCTTTTCCTATGTTTTCAACAGTCAGATCTGAAATGCCTAAGTCACCTGAAACAATCTGAAAAAAAAAAAAAACAATAAGGATTTAGAGCTGCAGGCAATTTATTTAATATTAAATTACAGCCTGATGTTCTGTTGAATTCCCCTTCAGCCTGGAAATATGAAAATGAAAGGGAACTTAGGTTGATTTTGTTATCACTGGATCTACTGCTGAAGTCAGAAAACTTATGTATGACCCTTGGCCCTAAATCTGTCTGGGTTTGGTATGACTTTAAATCTGAGACTATTTAAAAAATTTTAAGGGTTATTTAAAAAAATTCAAACAAAGACGAATATGTAACATGACAGAAACTACACATGGCCCATAAGGCTTAAAATATTTATTATCCGGCCCTTTACAGAAAAGCTTGAGCAGATCCTGGATCTTAAGGAAGTACTGTAGGAACAGACGTGCACATTTTTGGCTTTTGTATGGACTGAGAGGGAGGAAGCCCTGTGGGACTCCCAGTGACCACTGCCCAAGGGCTTTTCCTGAGGGCTGTATTCTGTGATGCAGTCCACGAGAAGCCCGCAGAGTCCCCAAAGCAACTCCAGAACCTAAGTGGCCGCAGAGCGCAGAAGTGTGTTTGGTGCACACCCCAGGAGTCGGCGACGAGAAGCCCGCAGAGTCCCCAAAGCAACTCCAGAACCTAAGTGGCCGCAGAGCGCAGAAGTGTGTTTGGTGCACATCCCAGGAGTCGGCGACGACCTACCTGTCTCCTGGGGTATCTTGGATACCACTACCTGTATCAACATTTTCGTAACCCAGGCAAGGCTACATGTTAAAACCCGCCAATCTAACATTACAGGGACCTCAAATGAGGAAAATTATCAGTCCACTGACAAGGGGCCAGGAATCTCTTCCATGGAACACCTGAGTATTTAGTACTTTGGCTTTTATTGCCATGGACAAATAGGTCCCTGCCTTTCTGCAAGCATTTGGGTCTGAGTATCAATTTAAAACTACTTAGCTACTCTGTGTAGAAGCAAGGCATGAGTTGCAAGGGAATATAAAAGCAGAAGACAAAAATTCCTCAAGGAATCTAGTATCTTTTTAGGGGAAGTGGGGAGAGATCAAACTCATATAGCTATAAAGATACAAGACAGCCCAAGTTCCAAACAAAAACTAGAAAAATGTCCTTTACAAATTAGACTGATTTTCTTCTTGTAAATCACTCCATGAAACATTTAGTGAGACATCAGAAGGTGCTGGGTTCTTTTTGAAGTATAGGCAGTTTCCTTGGAGACCCCGCAGATGCTTCACTACAGACAGTGCTGGATCATACAGGATAGATATTCACAGGCTTCTTCCCATGACCAAACTGAAGGGTAACCCGACCCTCACTCTGCAGGTGAGGGCTTCCTGGATGTGATCTCTCAAGAACTTCCTACTAATTTTGCAGACGTTTTATTATACCATAATTTAACTACAGAACCTAACTTCCCAGTACCAAGGTCGGTCTCTGCACATCATGAGAACTGCATAAGAATTTCGTGACCAAAACATGAACCTGACAGATGGTTTGGGGGAAGCTCCTGAGTCATTTGTTTTGTTTGATGGAAGGCAAAGCATGCTCTTAGAGCCGATCCGGTTCCTAAGGGAGCACTTGACTCCCTTCACTTGCTGGTGACAGGGGTGCATCTATGGGGAGAAACTCACATTGCTCTGTAGCTTTCTCCACTGTTAACCATATCCATCCATCAGGAGCTTGGGATGTACACACACTACTGAATGTAAGACAGACAACCAATGAGGACCTACAGTATAACACAGGGAACTCTACTCAATATTCTGTGATAACCTTTATGAAAAATCAATCTAAAAACTAACACAATATTGTAAATCAACTACACTCCAATAAACTAAAATATTTAAAAAGATGTGAATTATATTCATAAATTAGTGGTTTTAAAATTGAAATACTGGAAGCATCTCAATTTGCAGGATAGAGAGGAATGAGCTGTACCACGGCCAAGGCCCTTTTGCACTCTGTGGCACCTGGGTAAGATGATGGCAGATCTGCGTGAGACAAGCAGAGGTAAAGATTTTTGCGCCAGTATCTGGGGGAAGAGAAGCGACAGGGACACGTCACAACAGTGACAATGAGGGAGAGGGACAAATGGGCTGCCACTCGAGGTGGGGCAGTCATCTAAAAGTTTTCTTTACCATTCTGTTGTTAAAACAACTAGGTAAGATCTACCGTTTCTTTATGTCTCAGCAGCATTCTAATTCGAGCACTGAAAGCCTCAGTTCTCCCTGACAATCAAGAAAACGCCTGTCTGAGGTAGGAGCAGAGATAATACAAGAGGGGGCAAGAGAGGGGTGGGAGGGAAGTGGCCTGTAAGGGCTCCCAGGACCCCACCCCGTCACACAGCAACATAAAAGGTTCTGGAACTAAAAACAAATTTTTTCCCCACTGTTCTCAGCAGCCTGTTGTTTTCTCTGAAGTGGGAACACTCAAATGGAGGCTAGGGCAGTGATTATAGCATACACTGACCGAGGACCAATTACAGGCCCAGTACTGTGCTCCGGTGGTATCAAGACTATTAAGACATGGTCCCATTGGAAAATCAAACATATCAATACCAAACCATGTGACAAGTACCTTTTCTAAAAACTCAAGAAGCACAGAATCTGGCATTTTTTGCAAAATGCAAAACACATCTGGCACCAAAGGTTTCACAGAAGAATAAATATGGACCTGTTTTATCATTTGCAGATCACTGATAATCATCAATGAAAACACAGACCATTATTGACTATTATGCTCTCATTGTATAGTCATAAGAACATGGAAAATCAACAGGCTTTGTTAATTCCCTGGGAAAACATAATAAAAAGTATGACATCCACTCCGATGATCTCAATTTTAAAAAACAGTTAGAAACAAGCAGGCGTGTCTGACCCTGAATGGTCAAGCAGAGCCCAACTTACGGATGTGGTTTCATTTCTATGTAGTTCTTGGGAATGAAGCCGTCTTTGCCATTGAGCTCTGCCTTGTACCAGTTCTGATCACATTCTTCATTCAAAACCTGAAAGGAATTCAAACAAGGAGAGAAAACAGTCATTTCCTTTTCACTCTTAGGTGGGAAGCCATGGGGATGATTACAGTGCCTTTTGGGTTTGTTTGTAAAAGGTATTTTTTTGGAGTATGATCACATGGACGCCAAATGTGATTTCCAACAAGCTGAGTTAAGGCAACTTAAAAAGAGAAGTTGTCTCTGGAAATGAGAGGTTCAGGCTCCTAAAAATCTAGCATCGAAGCCTCAGCAGAAAAGGAAAGGGAGGGAAAAATAAAAGCTGAGTTTCTGTGAGGAGATTCTGGAGAAGAGCAAGCACTGACCAGAGAAGGAAGGGACAGGGAAGGCCTAACTGCACAGGCGCGTGGTCACAGAGCGCCGAGGCCCTGCCCGGGGGCCTCCCAGCCCACTTCCACCACGAGACCCCGCCCAGGGGTCTGGGTTACCCCCCCCATAGTGGCTCTGCGTTACCCCAAGTGTGGGTCAGCCACCGTCACGCTGCCACCTGCAGGCTCTACTATGTGACCGTGTAAGGGAAAAACGTATTTTAATGAAGAAACACAGCAAGGCCTACTTCCCTTATCCTCAAGGGCAGAGTTAGAGAACGCTCGAAGGACACCAACCAGCCTAATTAGGGGAAAGACCCAGAGACCATACAACTGAGCCACTGCATTCTACAAAGTGAAAACAGACCTAGAAATGTGATGCAATCCAAGGTTACGAGCTAGCGAAGACCACATAGATTTTCAGAACTCAAAGGAAGGTGCTCTCCAATACGGACTTATATGGACAGGTCAGGCCGAGATCCTGTCATCTGCAGAGTGTTAAAAGAACCAGAATAGAGCAAGGCACAGTGTAAAATCCACCCTCTGAATCCCAGATTTCTAACAAAAGGCAAAGGGTACAAGGCATTTTTAAAAAGCTATTAACTTAAAAAGAGAAACTGAAATGTGAGCCCAACTTCAAAACAGCTAACACAGGAAAATGCTGATGAGCTGACTAGCACGGTGGTAGTAAATCTACCCCATGCGGCAAAATTCTAAAAGGAAGCTGGTAAAATGCTTTTAAAAATTATTTATTCATAATGCTGAACAATGCCGGACTCACTACCAATTTACAACCTGGACTGTTTGGTGTACATGTAGTATTGGCATTGTAAAGTGAGATACAACTTTGGAAAGGATAGATGAGACTGATACACCAACAAATAGTGAAGCTGCACTACAGATGCCTCCCAGGGGATTCACTTCTGAAAGGAGGCTGCACCCGAGGAGTCTTACAAAGCTGCTGCCTAACCTGCAGTCCTGAGTCAGTCACTGAGCTGAAGCAGCACAAGACAAGGCAGCAAATCTTGCAAGGGCTAACACACGTGACAGAGAGCTGGAAAAAATCAGCTATGGTAAATCCCACCAGGCTCAGATGAAAACCTTTTTCATTATTCCCCCTTAAAATTTCATTTTTCCCCCTGCACTGTGAACGGAGAAGTTATTCTGTTGCTAGGCAAGTATAACGCGCACGCACACCCGCACACCAAGGATGGCCGGAGACAAGGGCTCCCGAGGCGCTCCCTGCCACGATGACATCAGTGTCTGCCTGGCCTTGCGCACCACGGCTAATCCACCCGATCATAGAAGGTTCGAGAGCACAGGTGCTTCAGGCCAGGATTCTCGTGTGTACCAAAAAGAAGGGCCGGAAGAAAAATGTGGTCTAGTAATTATCCTATAAAGCATTACGGCCTGTTTGGATCTAAAGACAGAGTAAGGTAAAAAAGGTCAGTTTTAATTTGTGACTAAAAACCCTGCGGCAAAGGTGCTACACGCCAAGTTTTTGGAACTGTACATTCTTCTTGTCACCTAAGACGGAGGCAAACCTCCCCCTGAAAAAATGCCTACAACCCCAACAACAAAAGAAACTCCAGGGAAACCCCTAGATTTGGAACCACTTTTAGAACTATGGTTTTCTGCAGAACAAAATTAATACTTGTTGTTTAATACGCTCTTCACCCAAGAAGGTGGGTAAATATGGAACTAATATGCTAAGATCATCATCGTTTCTTTGGCTGCCTGGCTTGTGGAAGCCCAGTTCCCCAACCAGGGATGAACCTGGCCTCGGCAGTGAAAGCCCAGGATCCCAACCACTGGAGCACCAGGGAACTTCCCAACACTTAGATTATTTTTAATGTAATGTTTGAATATGGGAGGCTAAAATTTTAGTTCTCTGGAACATTCTAGCATCCAGAATATCACTTTGCCAGAAAGCCACGGTACTGCCACGGTGTGCCTCGAATCTCCATACTCCGTAAATTAAACAAACACTGGTCCTTCAGGAGACAGAGTGCAGGAGAGAGGGCCCTGCTAAGCCAGAGAGTGAGGACCAAGGCTTCCCACCCAGCAGGTCCACCAGCTTTCACACTCAAACCATGAGAGCCCAGGATGGCACCATTTAAGAGCTGAAAGTTAAGTTTAAATGCCTGAAACAGTGACAGGCATAAACTGACATAAGTGAGTCTAAAGCAGAGACGAGAAGGGAACCAGGACCAGACGTGTCTGTGCCTACAGAGACCATGCTGAATGTGCTATGGCTTTAGGTGAAGTTCCCACCCTCCTCAAGTGGCCTGATCAAGCCCAAGGAGAGTTCTGAGAAGGAGCAGACTGCTCCTCTCACCACTTCCCCGAAACAGGCAACTCACCCTTCACTCATTCATGACCTCTTAACAAAAGAGATGATTGAGTTCAACCACCACATTTTCATTCTGGTTTGAAAATTCCAAGGAATGTTTTTAGCTGTTACCCCACAGCTGCATGTCCTATGCCAACCCCTATATTCCCTCGAGTGATGACTTTGTAGCCATCAAAACACTTTGGTTTAACGGAAGCAGACTGATCAAGAGATGAGATTGTGAGAGGAGGAAGAGACAAGTTTTAGTGAAGCTTTCATTTGTTCTTCTGGTTGCAAAAAGACTGAAAGTAAGATTATAGCCGCAATCAGGAAGAAAACTATAAGATAAGGAATGGTCTGAGGTTTGCAAAGGAGAATTAAAACTACTGCAGTCTGTTCCATGGAAGGGACACAATGGCTGCTTTTGAGCTGTCACTAAAGTTAAATTTCTCAACCTGCAAGCTGATAAACCTTCAAGCTGAAAATTCACTGAACCATGCACTTTTGATATATAACTTTTCTATATGTATATCATACTTCAACAGAAAGAAATATTTTGGTCAAGAGAACAGTAATATTATAGTCCAATTTACTTGTAAGCAACACACACCAGGACCTTGTTCACCTCCAGTACAAACTTTTCACACCGAAAATACACAGGGGAGCAGAAAAGAACACAGCGAGGCTTCAGAAACCCCCTCCATGATAGCCTGACAGCACTAACCTGTGAAAAAATTTAATTCTCGGAAATAAGAACTTTCTGCACAAATGGTAACTCAGAGGATTCCACATGTTATACTTCTGTATATATATATTTTTATTAGAGTATAATTGCTTTACAGTGTTGTTAGTTCTGTTGTACAAAGTGAATCAGCTATATGTATACGTGTATTCCCTCCCTCTAGAACCTCCCTCCTCCCACCCCTTCTATATTATATAATTTTGGTAACATGATTCACTATTGCCCCCACCCCACCCCCAATCTGAGACTATTCTAAAGGTAATGCAAATTTCCATTTATACTGCCAACTTAAAGGTTTTCAAATAGTTTAAAAAAGAAGAAAGAAAAAAAAAGCCAAAGATCAAAGATTCAGGTCTCAGACCCCTTCGGATACATCTAATGTGACAGGATTTGACAGTCTCACATGGGTTCAAATTCCAACCTCACCAACAAGGAGCTGTGTGGCCTTGGGTAAACAACCACTTTTAAGATTTCGGTTTCCAATCTATAAAGTGGTGAAAATACCTACCACTGAGAGGGTTAAATGAGAAAATGAATAAGCAGCGGTGGCTCAGTGGTAAAGAATCTGCCTGCAATGCAGGAGACCAGGGTTCAATCCCTAGGTTGGAAAAATCCCCTGGAGGGGGGCATGGCAACCTACTCCAGTATTCTTGCCTGGAGAATCCCATGGACAGAGGGGCCTGGTGGGCTACAGTCCACGGGGTCGCAGAGAGTCAGACACGACTGAGCGACTGAGCAGGAGCAGCAACAGCAATCAGCACAGAGCCACCGTCCAGCTACTGTCGTGGACACATTTACTTCATGACAGTTACTTTGCCTGACGTATTAGCAGTATTAGATCTAAAAAGACATGGCAATCCTGGGGAACTGAGTTTTATTTGAATTAGGTATCTCTGATGTAACGTTGTCCATGGGCACCAACAGCACACACATTAACAGAGAACTGGGATTCTTGTTTCATTGTGAAAACAGAGGATGAGACTTCTGTGCTGACTTCAAAAAAGATTTTAAAAGCAGAGTTTGAGCATTATAGTAGGTAATTCCCTTCTCTGCTCCTTCTATACCAATCCTGGGTGACAAGAACAGCACTGCATTTTCTATACAAATTACAGAAAAAAGGTGTCTTTTAGGGAAATGGTAAAGTTTGTTTATAGACTGCTGTATTTTGAAATATGGGAGGGGGTATTTTCTTGCCTGAACACATCCAGTCATTTGTAAATAAACAAACAAAATAAGGAAACCATGATTTAAAAAAGACAAAAAAGCCGTGCAGTTCTAAAACAGTACCCACCAAAGCTTTCAACATTCATTCTAACAGCTTGCACGGGGTTCAACACTTCCTCAGGAAAAATTATTCCAAGTTTTGTATTGGTTTGTGAAGCAATGTATAAGAGACAGCATTTGTACAAAAAAGATAGAAACGATTGCATATTTAAGCTCTTTCACCACATAAAAATAAAAATACCAGTACAGCTGGTCCCTGCTTTACAGAAATTCTACATAAGGCAGTGAGGCGTCCCAGCTCTTTAAAGATCAACCAACCCCACTCAGGCAACACTGAAATACTGCCCTGACTTGAAGACAAATGTAGGAGCTATGGTGATCCTAACCACATAATTTCAAACACACACATGCACGAGCACACGCGTGTGCACACACACACAGGCTTTTTTAAAGATTATAACCCTAAGAACAACTGTACAGGGCCTGGCTAGGTATCAGTACTGGGATAGACATTTAAAATCAGTTATCTTCAGCCTGTTACATATTTTATCAGGAACTATTAGGATGCCCTTCAGCTTCTCAGACTCCCTCAGTATGGATGACTGTGTCGGCCCCAAGCGACACTGATTCATTCTGAACGCTTTAAGTAAGTGCTTTACAATCACCAGCTCCATCTGTTATAGTTTTTGCTCAACATGAAAAACATCTTGGCCATGCTGCTTGCTCTACTGTGTGCCAAATCATGAAGAACACCCACACTGTAGACGAGTTACTCTGAATTTTAATGATGAGATGATCAACTTAAATGTAGTTTAATAATTAAGGCTCCTGGCCCCACAGAAACCTGAGTTGCTCACACAAGCACACAGAGCAGTCCTCAGTTCTCAGCAGGCCGTCTCCACGATGCAAGACCACAGCTTTGCAAAGACACGCAGGGTGCCGTTTGACCCCGTCAAGGCAGCTGACAGGTAGTGGGCCCTTAAAGACCAGAAAGTTGAGAAGAAATGTATATATAAAGTTTTAAAACTCTCTCAATTTTGGCAGATTTATAAAAATGTGTGTAAACACCAAATTATGCTGTTTTATTAAAAGAAAATCTACTCATTTAAACAAGTATTTATGTAATGATAACACATCGAGGAAATATTTTCGCTTTATAGTGATGAACTCTTTCAACAGAAGTATAATATCTGTGCCATGAAATGTGTTTTTTGTTCCCTTTGAAATGGATATTTCCAGAAGATTCATTTCTTTGGGGATCAAGAAGCCCTAAATTCTTAATTTTTTACATTACTTTCCTTTTAAGAAAGGATTCTATTTACCAAACTAAAGAAATCCAAAGGGCATTTGTTGATCAACTTTACTTTCTGACCACCAGTGACACAGGCATGCTAGATTTTACTCAGAAAACCCTTAAACCTTCCATTGGTAAAAATCACTCATCGCTTGTACAATCCCACTTGAATACAACCAGTTACACGGTGCCTTTTCTCCTGTTGCCCGAGAGATCTTGCTACCCTCCCTAAGCAGCTGCTATTAATGGAGATCAGTTCAAAAGAGAAATACTGGTGGATCAAGAGGCCAAGCCTCCCAAAGGTCCAGGTGTTGTAGTTTAAGGCTGACCAGGTGTGACCTCAATCTATATTTGGTGCTCTGAATCACTTCAAACACCACTGTTTTCCTGTTAAGAAGTCTTAAGGAGCCTCCTATGGGTCCAAGTTATTCTCAGCTTGGCGTTCCACTTTTCATAACTTAGCCACCAACTCCTTTCTGTCCCTCTCACCCACTTCTCTAAACGAACCCTTCAGTTTGCCAAGCTAGTCAACTCAGCCACCTCTAAACACAGTCCTCCACGTCCACAGTCTCCCGCCTTCCTGCTTCCCCATCTACTCACACCTCACCCTCCGCTGTTTCAGTACTATGCACGCGAATGCTTAGTCGCAAGCACCCTAAGAGCTTGGCTCCACGCCACTCTTACCAGTATTCTCCACAATCCTCAGAATGGCATCTAGCATATTCTGAGGAACTGATTTGTATGTGGGGGGTTTGTTCTAAGTAACGCACATAGGATCCGAGCTGGCTGGGCCTGGGGACAACAGAAAGGGCACCATACATTACACATTAGCATGAAATGCCTTGTGAAAATAGTATCTCTTAAACAGACCCTCAAAAGAAGACTGATTGTCGTGAATCTGTTCCCCGCAAGGAAGAGAGGCAAAATACAGGAAGTAACAGAATTCGGCAATCCATCTTCTGTAACTTAAGCGCCATGTGGAGTGCTTCAAAAGGGAGCACCCCTATCTTTCCCACAATACCACCGCTTCTAACTCTCTCCAAGCTACAGTAGTAGAAGGGTGGGGTGGGCAGGCAGGGAAGGGAAATTTCAGTATGACTGATGGAAGGGTATGTCCTGGGTGGACTAGGGAGGGACGGTCTCTACATGCGTCCCGACTGACAGCCCTCAGCAAGCCCCTTCCTGGACCAGTAAGATGGCTGGTTCAGCATGCATGTCTGGCTAGTGACTTACTTTGGCAGGCTGTTAATTTTATAGCTACAACTCCTCCAGCAAAAGGCTTAAAAGGACAGTTATGAAGATCTTCACCTTTTTCCTTCTTCTGAATGGCAGTCAAGATGATGCAGAAAGAAAAACGCCCATACGCTCTTTCTCTCTCACACACACCCATGATTGACTATGTTAACAGTTCAGGATCAGGCCTGCAATTTTTTTAAATGAAAGATTTCCTTTATAATGTTCACATATGTAGGAGGATGAACAATTAACAAGACTAACCAAATTATCATAAGAATAATTATAAGAATAACGAAAAGCAGATTATTTTTCTTTCTTTGAGAAATATTTCAGTATTCAACAACAACAACAAAACAAAAAACAAAAAAAGGACAGGGTACTCTCATCAACCTCTTCAGGTCTGGCTGTCATTAAGAAAGCTGCCCATGACATTTTAACAAAACAGGAAGGTCGTTCACACTTATGTAACTATTACTCCACCCAGATGAATCTGGAGGCAGTGAAACCTAAATGCACAGGCCGTACCCCAAAATAAACTCTTTATATACCAAAGGGGTACCAAGAGTTTCCATTCAAAATACCTGTCTTCTGTATCTGGCGACTTGCAGAAGACCTATTACTTTGGTATAGCTGACTGCTCAACAGAAGAATGCAATGCTCTCAAGAGTGTCAGGATTTCAACCACGGAGGTTTGGGGCAGTTGGTGGGGGGCAGTGGGGGCATGGTAGACAGAGACAAAGATAAATATGAGGGAGTTGCAAGAGAGAAAATGCTGTGCATTTGAAAAACTCAACAATCCTGCCACAGCCTGCCAGGAATGAGATCGCTCGCTAAGCCCTGAGCCAGGTGAACTGAGGACACAATGGCCACCCTTCCCTCCCCAGGGAGCGTGGAGTCTGGTGAAGCGCCTGTGGCAACACCATGGGGGGAGCCAGGGGAGGGGGGATTATGGGTACTATGGCAAGGACTGATTCAACAGGAAGTGTCTGAGCTCCAAACGCCAGAGGGCAAGACTGGAGTCCAGGGCAGGGGCCACAGGAAGCTTCCTGGGTGAAGTGCGCTTGGCCCCTCAGTCGTGTCCGACTCTCGGTGACCCCACGGACGGTACCCCACCAGGTGCCTCTGTCCATGCAATTCTCCAGGCAAGAATATCTGAGTGGGTTGCTATGCCCTCCTGCAGGGGATCTCCCCAAGCCAGGGATTGAACCCAGGTCTCCCACATTCTGGGCGCCTTCTTTACCATCTGAATCACCAGGGAAGCCCAGGCGAAGTGTGAGGAAGGTGACATTCCCCCAGCCCCAACCTCAGGTTACATCGTTTGCATCTTTAGTTCTGCTCAGCTTGCACAGAACTCTGGATGGAAGGAACCTGGCAGACTTCCCAACTTGCTATTAGGCAAACGGAGGGGTGGACGGTTCCCTTGGTCCACTTGGCAGCCACTGACTAACAGACTGGTTAAGCTTCCCTAAGTTAGTAAAACCGTTACTAATGGTATCAAAACTCCTAATCAGAAATAACCAAAACAATCACAAAACTTCCTGGGTGAAGATCCCTGGGTTGGGAAGATCCCCTAGAGAAAGGAATGGCTACCCACTCCAGTATTCTTGCCTGGAGAATTCCATGGACAGAGGCGTCTGGCAGGCAACAGTCCATGAGGTTGCAAAGAGTCTGACATGACTGAGTGACTAATACACACACATGGCTAACTCTTTAATGATATATATGTAGCTACTGTCCTTGCTCATTAACGGAAGGCTTTCAACTTTAGGTTAAATCCTACAACCCTCTCCTCAAAAAACACCAAACAAAATAAAAAAACAAAGTCTCTCAAGCTAGGGGAACAGCAATCACCTGTTTTCTAATGACAGGCAAACCTGCTCAGGTTCATCAGCTCTACGCTTTATGATCTAACCTACTTCCTGTTGCTTCAGCAAAAAATAGCAGGAGTTTCCAAAAAAGTGCTTTTCTGCCCCAAACTAATGACAACAGAGTTTATTAAGTTTTACTCAGGCTTATCAATCCAAGATGTGAACTAAACAGGGTTTACTGATTTATAGTCATTGTGGGACCCAAGAGCCACCCCACAGAATCTAATAGAAAAAAAGGCATCAGTCACTGAACTTAAATCACTGGCAACTGCATGAGAATCTATGAGTCTGAAAGTCTCAAGGCCAGGGATCTTCATACCTAGGGTGCTACCATTCTGAACCGAAAAAACCTAGTTCCAAAAGCATTTTCCATTTCTGAACCAGCTAATCCGGCTCCATGGCAGGACAGTCCGTAATCCCATGAGACAGAGGGACTGGGCTAGCATGTTAAGTCCCCACCCCACTGCCAGAGTGGAGGTGATGCAGGCAATTAAACAGGTAAGTACAAATGCTAAACTGAAAATGTAGATTCATGCTGTGTTAAGAGTAGGATTAGGGAGCAGAAAAGACAGGGACCTCCATTAGTCTGGGAGGGAGGGGGAATGTGGTCAGAGAGTAGTATTTGAGGGGACACCGAAAGGACTGCCTATGAGCAGTCAGGCAGAAAGCTCCAGTGAGAAAATTAGGGAGTTCAAAGTGATCAGAAGTCACTGAAGAGTGACCGTCAGATTTGCCTTTTTCAAACATTCCAATGTGAGAATGAAGTGGAGGGAAGACCAGGTGAGACCAACTCTAGCTGCCAGGTGAAAGATGCCAGCAATGCGACTGCAGTGGGAAAGTGCGGTGGAGGGAAGGAGACAGATTCAAGACAGATACCTACTCTGTAGGTATCTACAGAGGTGGAATCAAAACAGTTCGGTGGGTAGATGAGACTCAGTGGCCTCCCTCTTGGCCATCGATTCTTTTCTTTCTTTCTGTAAAGCACTTTAGAAAAACAGCTATATAGAGCTGCTGGCAAATTTCCTTCTTTTAAAGTCCTCGTGAGTAAAGAGCCTAACTGTAAAAGGTAGATGGTACTCCTGAGCCTCTCCAGGGCCAGTGAACACTCTCCTTCACCTTTCTGTGCCCTCCACCTGTATGGGCCTTCCACAGGCTCTCTGGTTCCCCAGAGAGAAGGCCCACGAAAGGTGGCTTCCTGTCTGGGGGTTCTGTGGACGGTCTCAGACTCCCCAACTAAACGTCTCAGCCTTCTTGACTCAGTCATCTCCTCCTCTGGGTTCTGGGAGCGCCTCCCCCTTCCTTTGCTCTGCGGTCTTCTTTCTACGAGCCTCAAGGTGGCAACCCGGCCTCTAGCTCTGGGCACTGCACCATCCCCTGCGGTTTCTAGAGGAACCCCGCACATACCTTCCTTGTAAATAGTCTCATTAATAAAATCTCCTCAGATCAGTCAATTTAGGAGCGTCATGTGTCTCCTGTCAGGACCCTGGCTGAGATTTCCCTCAAATCAGTTCTATCCATCCTTTGGAACTGATTAAGGAGATATTCCATCATACAAAGGGACAGTTACAGGGCAAACAGATCACAGGAAGTATTCCAAATTCTACTAAACTACTGGGGAGAAGAAAACGTAAAAGACTCTTGAGGTCCAACACTCTTAAGCTGCTAAGTAACTGTCTACTATTAAAACAGTTACAGGGAACTAAGAAAGGTGATGAAGCAATGAAGACCTAGGATCTGTAATCCGGTCAATGCTAGGCGGTCGTGATGAGTTAGCTGCAGCTGCTGTCCTCTCTGAATTGCACTTTGGTTCATGTCTGAGTGAGTACTACACTGAAAGCTTTGTGCTAGGAAGCTGCAATGGGATCTGAGGGGTGGGGGAAGAGACACAGTCCCTACCTTTGGACGTGTTTACAGCTAAGGGAGCTATGTATGTAAATAATAAGGGAATAAGCAGAAAGTGGGATAAGGGAAATGGCTGATTTTGAGCTGACTATGGAATTCACAGCTACAAGTTTCCAAATGAGCTGCTTGGTTGACGTAGAAAAATTCAGCTCATGTCTGGAGGAACTAGAAAAAGGGCAACCTCAAGTAGTGCAGGAATAGAGCAAGAACCTAAAATCGCAGCAACTCAGAGTAGCTAAGAAGGTGTGGTGAACCGAGGTCACCGTCCCTTTTATATTTGGGGTTCAAAAAAGGAGGGAGTTGCTGTTAAGTCACACTTTACTTTCTATCCTCTCTCTGCCAGGCTACAAACTGCCCTTCTGAGAAATGGAGTGGTCACACGTTTAAGCGACAAACGGTAGTAACAGGCACTGTGGATGGCTGGATGTGGCTCCGTGGGGTGGAGCTGCCTCTCAGAGGTGATCTTCAGGGCGATGCCACGCCACTGCCCTTCCTTGCTGTCTCTGCCGCTCTGCTCAAGTGCCACTGGGAAGGCTGAGGAGTCTTATAACCCAGAAACCTGCAAGCCTGGGGTATCATGTGGGCCTGCCTGGGGTAACTAGATCAAATAGTCTATTCCAGTTCTACAACTCAGAGATTTGACAGACTACCCCCTTCCTCTACTTTTTGGATGACTGTATTGGTAAAGACGAAAACAAGTTAACATTCAGTGATGATGACTGGCTGTTCCTGGTGGGAGTATAAAAAGGTGTGTGGTTTCACTGAAAAGAATTTAGCCTTAAATATCAAAGATCTGAATTTTCATACCTATTAACTCAGTAAAGACCAGCCATTCTTAGCACTCCATTCTAATCAAATAATCAAGATGTACTGCTATATTAAGACTCAGGGAGCAGACAATTACGAGTGTTCATTTTGAGTCAGCATCTGTGCTCAGTCCCGGGGAGACCACAATATGGAAATGATCCTTACTTACAAGGAGCTGACAGCAGGACAGGGAAGGGAACTGTGTAACTTTAGGCATCATAGGTTATGACAGAAAGTTCAGAGTGCTCTGGATGCGAGCGCACCTTGGGGAGACCTAATTGAATCATGCACAGAGGTGGCAAGGAAAGTTCACCTGGGCAGTAACATTTCAACCGGAAACCCTAAGTACGAGTAGGTCTTAGTCAGGCTTAGGGGTGGGAATGGAGGACACGAGTGAGAGAGAAGAAATATTCCAAGCAGAGGGATGAGCACACGCACAGGCTCTTGAGTGGGAAGGGGTTTAGCATGGTCTGAAATGGAAATAACAGATTCAAAGGAGTTTTGTGAAAAGTAGAGGCTTGGAGGCTGAGAGACCAAGGGAACTGGCTAAACTACAGGGCTCTACAGTAAGGATCCTGGGAGACCAGGGACTGAACCTGCTCTTGAGTGCGAGGATTCTGGTTTCTGTGTGGCACAGAGAGGGATGCAAAGTGGCAGCGGGAAGACCACTTAATTAAGGGGCCACTGCAGTAAGCCAGGCCAGAAGAGATGGACATTCTGACTAGGGTGGGGGGATTCTGATTGCCGTGAGAAGACTAAGATGAACACTAAGAAACCATACGCATTATTTTCACACTCTTAAATTTACCCCTCCACCCTGTTTACAGGAACAGAGAATACAGTACACAGTAAAGGGTGAGACCAAATTTCAAGCCATATCACTCGCTTCTCAAGGCCACATAATCTAAAACTTAAAGTTTATTCTTCACCATAAACTTAAAGTTTATTCTTCACCATAAATAAAGTGAAAATGTATAAAAGGGATAATCCCTCAGTTGTGCTGAGGTGATGTTTTGATAGCTATTAATATCTAAGTAAATATCTACACAAAACTTTTTCAAACAACCAATTCAAATAACTATAATGTGCAAACTGTAGACTCTATGAAAATACTCAATTTGAACTAGTATACTCTAACATATGCTTACTCACATATTAAACTTTCTCTACTCCCCAAAGTGACCCCAAATACAGACATTTTCATTAAGAAAACGGACGTGAGAATTCAGGATATCACAACTTTTTCTGGGTACCTCTCTAACGGAATTGGAGACAAATATAGCTGTTGTTGACAGACAGAGCTACCCCTCCTTTTACTGACAGAAGGGAGACTTGTCTTGTAATTAACTAGCTTTCACGGCCTCCTTCAGGCAGCTGCAAAGCTCCGAAGGCAGGAGGGAGGCCTGGAGGGAGGGGAGGGTGGTGGGGCGGGGGCAGCTCTGTTCTCAGCCTGCACCATCAAAGGCAGACGAGCCCAGCCCTGCTCCGCCTATTAGTTTTATCTGAGCACCTACACACTGTTTCATGCAGAAAATCAGCACTTTCGTCCCACAGAAACGTCACAACCTGCAGAGAATAGAGGGACTAAGAGGACTAAATAATAGGATGTATTAATGCAAACAACAGGCTTGTCAGGCACTCAATTCCAGATTACAAGAATGACTTCCTGATTTCAGGCAGTATTTAAAGTGGGAAACTAGTGTGCCATCCACAATTCTGGGTCGCTACAGGACTAACAGAACAGCGTCGGTGCTACCTGGAAATTCAAGGGGAAACCAGGCATATGGGGTTCCTCTCTTGCCCACAATATTAAGGAGCTTTCCAAACCATAAAAAATGATGATCAACTCAGGTATGACTACTGTTGGTCACTACAGAATGATTACTACTGAGCCTTTCTAACCTCTCGAACCCTCCCCGTAAGGTCAAAGGCTATGAATGGCTCTGCATAACAGACCTATAATGATTCAACTGTTAAATCTAAATTGAACAGAACCAAAATGCCAGGTGAATTCTCACTGTTGAAGTCACAGTTTGCAGCCCTGGGAGATACAGTAAGGCTGGTTTTAAAATTTGTACTCCCTTTACTGGATGGTCTTCTGTTTTCCCTAGAGTTCTAATGGATTTAACACAGTTTCTCTGGCTTTTATATATTTTTAAATTATTACAACTTTTCAAGGATGGTATGTATAAGAAAATGTCTTGAATACTCATTTCCCTCTTCAGTCTATCACTCTGGGATTTTCCTGACACTTTCTTTGGTTGGACGTGTGGATTCCTAGACTTCAAGGCTTCCTCATTCTTGGTTTTTACAGTAGGGCACCAGTAATACACCCCAAGAAAGGGTTCTGGGTAAGCAAATGATTTCAGTCCTGGCATGTCTGAAATTGCCTTGATTCGTCACTTGTAACTGAAGGCTAGTTCAGTCAGGTATAGAATTCAGCAGAATTCAAGGCTGAACAGCATTTCTTTCAGAATTAGGAAGCTACTGTTTTCTGGTATTTGTTCATCCAGAACAATTTACCAGATTTACTGGTAATCTGATTATCATTTCTTAACAGAGACGTGTTTCTTTATTTTCTAGATGCTTTTAGAACCTGTTCTTCCTCCTGGACAGTTTGAAATTTAACAATAACCTATCTGAGAGTGGATCTGTTTTTATACAAATTGCTGGGTAGACTCAGTGGTCCCTCCTCCAAAACCCACATCCATCACACCTGCAAGAAGTTACATTCTTTAAAAAAAAAAAAAAAAAAAAAAAAAAAAGCTAGTGTCTTTCCTTTGCACTGTTCTCCTTCTTATTTGACTTCATGGAAGACCTCCAGCAGGCTCGCACGGCATTTCCTCAGTCGATTCACACCCTCCTAGACGACTATCTCATTTTCTCCTTGAGCCTTAATAGCTCCTCCACTATCCTTCCCAGCAATGATCTTTCTATTTCACCAAAATCACAGAAGCAAACAGAAGAGTTCCTTCAAAGCTTCCACCACCTGTGTACAGCCACCTGTGCCTGTAGCCCTCACCCTCTGCCTTCTTTCTGTCCCAACCAGATAGAAAACTACTTCTGGGCTAGACCCTGCGTTTTGCCTGCTCAAGGGCATTAGTGCAATAATTTCCCCTTCTTTCTTGCGCACCATCAATTTTTTTTTGTCTCTACTGGATCTTTTCTATCAGTAAATAAAAACGCTATTATTTCTCCCAACTCTCAGACTGGGATGAAAACAGACCTCTTTTGATTCTACAGCAAAACTCCCTGGAACAGTTGTTCACATCCCTTGTCTCCAGTTTCTTTCCTCCTGTTCTCTCTCCCATCCCCAACATTTGATTATGAAAGCTTTCAAACACAGAGCAAAGTTTAAAGAATTTTACAACCGAGACACATTTGCCCACCACCTAAATTATGCCATTAACAATGTGTGTTTCATCACATATCTATACAATATTCCATTAATCCATTTTTTTAATGTAACAAAGTTACCATCATCAGCATTCTCCAAATACATATTATTAACTATTCGTTAAATGTCAGTTTGCAATGTCTTTTTAAAAAATTTTATTTGCTGATCTATTTTCGGCTGTCCTGGGTCTCTGCTGCTGCGCAGGCTTTCCTCTCACTGGGGAGCACGGGCTCTAGGCCGCTCGGGCTTCAGCAGCTGTGGCGTGAGGGCCTGGCAGCTGCGGCTCCTCCCGGGCCAGGGGTGGAACTGGTCTCCTGTGTTGGCAGGTGGGCTCTTCAGCACTAAGTCACGAGGGAGCCCTGTTTTATTTTTTCATGTTTCTCAAAACTGCAGACGTCAGTACTCCTCCTCCTAAACACTTCCGCATCTATACTGTTAACTACAGTTAAACATTAGCTTGGAGTGCTTTCCTCTGGTGTAGCATTTACACAGCCACTGCCACCCCAGCAAGGCTCCCCATGCCCCACTCCCTGGCCTGACTCACTTTCTCTGAACCCACTCCCGGTATGTTTCTGCTCCCTCCACTGTGACTAGTCAGGTCACCTGTTACTGAACCCAAAGGTCAGTGCTCCACCCCCTCTGACCTGGCCCATCAGAAGCCACAACAGAATGGTCACTTACTCTGCAGTGAACACTTGCTTGGCTTCTAGGATACAACACATCCTAGGTTTTCTTCCTATCGAACTGGCTGTTCTTGTTTTGTCTCCGTTGCTAGCTTTTTATCTCATTAACTGTTAAAGGGTCCCAAGGGCCCCATCCCAGAACCTATTTTCTCCTCTACCAACACTCATTCTCTTAATTTTCTCATATAGTCAGATGGCTTTTATATACCCTAAGTCAACCCCTTCTCTCCACTTCCACAGCTAGAACTTTGGTCCAAGCTGCCAACAGCTCTTGCCCGGATTATTACATCGTATCTGCCCAACTGGTCTCACTGCTTTCACTTTATCCCCTTCAGAATGTTCTCTATTCTGCAAACCAGAATAACATTATTAAAATGTAAGCCATACCTGCTGTCACAGCCAGAAGTCGGCGAAGCAAATGTGACAACTAAGTGTACTGTAGTATCCTGAAACAGAAAAAGGACACTAGGGAAAAGCTAAGGAAATCTGGATAAAGTACCAACTTTAGTTAATCACAATGTGCCCGGAGCAGTTCACTAATTGTTTTTTAAAAAAAAACAACAAAAAACCTAATGCAAGATGCTAAAAACAGGGAAAATTTGGTGTGGGGCATACTTGAACACTTTTGTACAAGTTTTCCGTAATTCTGAAACTGTTCTGAAAAGTAAAGATTAAAAAAAAAAAAAAACTAGAGTGTCGATCTGCTTAAAATCCTCCGAAGGTTTCTCTTTTCTCTGACACTCACTGCTCCTTAATCGTGTATTCACATTTAAAACTGAGGCAACACAAAAGCAGTCTAGGGACTTCTCCCGTGGTCCAGTGGCTAAGACTCCTCGCTCCCAATGCAGGGGGCCCAGGGTTCCACCCCGGCCAGGGAGCTAGGTCCAACAAGTTGCAACTGGGAGCTTGCGTGTCACAACTAAAGATCCTGCACGCCTCCACTAAAGATTCCAAGTGTTGAGGGCTGCAACTACGACCCAACACAGCCAAATAAATATTTAAAAAAACAAAAGCAGCCTAGGAACTCTACTGGAAGTGGGTGAGGCCTGACAGACTTCGCTTTATTTAGAGTAAACACAGCTCTGGATGCAGGTAACTAGCACAGGTACCAGAACACTATTTCCAATGCCACAAAGTTTTTCTGAGACCATTTAATGCAGAAGCACTATTGTCTATTATTCTCAACGACAGCTCTACCTCTGTTGACAACAAATTCTCTCATCATATTGTGACCTCTCTTTGTTGACTGTTCTTTGTATTGTATTGGAAGGGAGTGGGGAATGAGTATGTTCACAGATGACCTAAGAGGCTATAATGTAACTTAAATTGTGATTAAAAACCACCACAACCACCACCAGCAGCTGCAAATCACCTATAATGGGGAAAATAGTTAATAAAATGCATTATGTCTGTAAAACTCTAAACAAATGTTAAATATAAGGATTTAAAAAAAAACAATTAAGGTAAAATGCAATGTGCTATCAATTCATCTTAGCAGGCCTAATGGTCTCGTTTTACCTTAAATATTTACTTACCTACAGAGCTATTTTTCTTACTCTATACTTACCTGTGTGGACAATGAATCTTATAACTAACATAAGTGAAAAGACAGAGATGATCAATTCATTTGGCTAATATGGCAAACCTTATCAATCGCTTGGCCAGAGCCCACAGCACTTCCTGCCTGGCGTGAGGCAGCACAGCACTGAGCACGGAGCCTCCCACTACCCGCCCCCCACTCTCCAGTCTTCCTGCCGTTTCCTTCCTTAAACTCCAAATTCCAGCAATACCACTGCTACTGCAAGCTGCTCCCAACCGCCAAGCTGTTGCATGATCTTCAGACTTGGTGTACGTGTTTCCTCTGGTTAAGATGGCAAAGTCAAGATTTAAGGATCCCTTTCTGTCTGCAATCACGGATCTCTGTATTATTACCACAGCTCTATCATCATACCAGCTTCAATATAGCGTGACTACCTGTCCTTTCTACGAGACTGAGCTATCTGAGGGCAGATGTCTCATCTGTTCACTTTGGTGTCCTCAAGGGCATGTCTTGCAAGAAAAACCTTCGTTGGTGAAAGAGTATGTCCCCAAAATATTTTAGATCTTCCTTAAAAGAAATGATAAGCTATCTCCCAAATGCAAATGAGGAAATGTGATTATGTAATAATCAATTTTTATGCCTGGTTTTCTTTTTGTTCATGATAAGCAAATGCTTCAGTAGCTTAAACCTCAAGAATATGGTTTCAGCAGATTTCAAACACTAGTGTGCGTCTCTCTCTCTTGCTTTCTCTCTCACCCACCTACACACACACATACACACTCACATCTTAGAAAGACAATTCTCGACAACATGGGCCAGTTTTTGTGTGTTTGGAACAATTCCTGGTAATTTTAAGTCCTTCACACATAAAAATCAAAGGACCAGATGGGATTTTAGGAGATTTTCCAATCCATTTTCCTATTATAAAACCTAGTAAGTAAATGAAGTCACCAACATGGGCAAGATAATTATCTTATTTTAGAAGGCTTCCACAGAACTATCCTTAAGAATGTAACCAAATGTAATCCCTACCAATGCAATTTAGGTCAAACTCGGCATTAGCTCACACAGGAAAGCAAAATACCATCATTTCCGTGTGTGTGTGTGCAGAGTAAGGAACGACATAACACAAAAGGAAAGTGGAGTGGAGTGAAAAGAACAGAGAACCAGTGGCAACCGTCCTGTCCCTGCCGCTAACCTTGCTCTGGGGCCTTGGCCTGTCTGGGCCTCATAGAAACCGCTGTAAAATAGAAGTGCTGGGCTGGAATGCTAGGTTCTTTTTTAAAGTAATATCTTAAAAAGGCACAGTGCACTTATTGTGCACCTGCTGTATGACCTTTTATGTATATTAAGGATGACCTTTCCCAGAGAGAGCATTTTTACAGACGACTGAACAGCTAATAAAAAGTGAAACTGTAATTCAATTCAAATTCAGGTCTGCTTGTTCTAAAAGACATTGTGCTAATCTGCCTCCTGGGAAAGGCAAGAAGGGAAAAGAAAGGAGGGAAGAGAACTACAGACTGGCAAAGATGCAAATAACTTTTTCCTGAAGGCAGCATAAGGACAGAAAAATAGGTCAGTACAAACCACTATGGCACAGCAGTGACAGGGAGACTAAGAAAAATGGGTACCAATACTTGGCTCGTTAAAACTGTCATCACAAATGCCAACTGCTTAATCTACTAGGATATACGGTCCTACTACTTGTGTGTGTGTGTGTGTGTGTGTGTGAGTGTGTGAGTGTGAGTGTGTGTGTGTGTGTGTCGCTCAGCAGTGCCCGACTCTTCGCAACCCCATGGATTGTGGCCCGCCAGCCTCCTCTGTCCATGGAATTCTCCAGGCAAGAACACTGGAGTGGGTTGCCATTCTCTTCTCCAGGGGATCGAACCTAGTCTTCTGCATTGCAGGCACTTTTTTTTTTTTTAACCACCTGAGCCACTAGGGAAGACATGTCTCATATATCTATTTGCAATATATCAAATATCCTGAATGAAGGTATGAGGGAAATGCTGAAAAATCTGAGGAACCAACCTAAAATCCATGGTTTGGGGAAGGGTGAAGAGTAGGCATGCAGGACAACACTCCTCAAATTAGGGGGGGAACCTCCCAATTTAACAGGTTTTACTTTTATCTTTGTTTGTTTGTTTATTTTGTAATAGGTTTCAATATCTCTGAAAACATGATTCCAGGAGCAAAATATATTATGCCCGTTACATACCTCTTACTGTAACTAAGCAACTCCACTCATACAGACTATTAAATTAATACTGTAAACTGTAATGTTGCAAATATCACAGGATTCATGTCTTCCCACAACTAGTATTTTTCTCAGCTTATTTTTGGTTTAACCGAAGTTCCCCAGTGAACTGTATAAATATACTTTTCAAGTACTACCGTATTTCCTGGTGTTAGAATCACACCTTTTTTTTGGGTCATAATCCTGATGACACCCATAAGCATTCACCAAGCACTTCAGACTAGTGACAGAGCTTGTCACCCCTAGATCAGTTTAGGGAGGAGAACATTAAAGAAGGGGCGCTAACACCCTCAGAGCCTTGGGCTCAGGGCATGGCCGGTACCAGAGTAAAAAGGCCCACCATGTCTCAGCCTTAATATTAAAAAACCACCACCTCCAGACACAGGGAAATTTGATTCACAGATACATGAATATCAATTTCGGTACTGTATCCATAAAAAGAGTAAGATTTTTTTCACCCTGCAACCACTAAATTTCTCCCGTTTGGGGGGAGTGGAGAAATCACCCCTGTTGAGAATATAAGACCTAGCTCATTTACTCTACTAAACCACTCAGAACACACAAAAGTCAGGAAGTACTAACAACCTGGAAGCCAGCAAATATTTTTTAATATATTGATTTTTTACCAATAAGCAAGAGACAACAGATGTTGAATAACTCACTTCACTCTTGTTCCAGTATTTTAAATGGCTGGATACAGGACAAGAAAAACAGAAACAGAAGTTCTCTTTTGTCAAGTTTATCCCACCCGCCCCACTAGGTGCATGGGCTTTGTCTTGCCTTTAAAGATTCTAGAACTATATACTCTCCCACCCACAGGATCATGCTTCTGCGTTCAAAATTCAGCCAGCTTGCCTCAGCTCCTGTGTGGGCACCTAAGCACAATGCTGTGTGGGCCAATCTTCAAAAGGGCAGAGCAGCCCCCCACCTCCAGCCAGAATCACCCAATTACTAATCTGAAAAACACTGACAGCCAAATAAAGTACTCCAGTTAAAAGTGAAAGGCTTTCTCCGTTGGGGAGAAAAGGAAGAAAAGTCAGTCTGGAAGATTTAAAAAAAAAATTTACAATTGTTTGAGCTGGGTAACTGAAAGAAACAGAAGTGAAAATAAATGTGCTGAGTGAGAGTTTATTCTGATTCCACACTTGTCGCAAAGGCTATGTGTCTGCTTTGGGAGGAAGGGAGATTCTTCATTACACAGATCCCCTGGTTTCTGAAAAAAAGAAGAATCAAGAGGCCCTTCCTCAAAGGTCTTGAGCACCCAGACTGTCTTCTTCATGCCCTAATCCCTACCCAGTAAGGAGTGGGTGCCCGTCTTCCACTCCTGACCTCTAAAATCAGTCACAGGGGATCCTATCATTTCCACCCATAAAAGCACCTTCCTTCCGCTTTGAAGGTTTCTCTCTGGAAAACCCTTTCCACCTTGTAAAATCATGTGGATTATCTACAGGGTAGTGATGGATCTACTCTTTGATCATTATTTTTCAGAAACCCAAAGTACAAATGAGAAGAATGTTAAATCTTCAAAATGTTTTACTGGGTTTTTCTTGTGAAATCACAACTCTAAATTTCTGTTAAGCTTGTCCTAACAGCAAATCAGACGAAGAACACAAAGAGGCAGCTGACCTGTGTACCAGAAAGTCAATATAAAAACCGTGAACCAAAAAGTCAACCTAAGATATTCTTGGTAAATTCTACAATGGCTCTTTCCTGTTTCAGGGACAGTAGGAATGCCTCCATGGACAGCACTGATTACTGCTGGTTCCTTGTCAAGTGTTCTTCTGGTATTGTGCTAAGGCTACATTTTCACTTTTGGAAAAACTTACCTCTCCACAAACTTCCATTACTGGCTATATTCTACTTCAGTTTAGTCGCTCATTTGTGTCCGACTCTTTGCAACCCCATGGACTGCAGCACACCAGGCTTCCCATATTCTACTTGGATACATGCAAATGTCTCTAGCCCCAAAGAACCTCTTCAACAGCTAAATCTCTTTCCCTAGAGGTCTCTCAAGCCCTTCAAACTTAACCACAACCAAATGGAACTCAAGATGTTCCAGAAAGTATTCATCTTCCATATTACCTTTCTCAGTTAACAGTACCCATAGCCACCAAGTAGCCTTGGTCAGACTTCTTTCTTATCCAACCCCGAATATAGTTCCTTCTACTATATAAATGCATGTCCTCTTCAATTAAAATGTCCATCATCTCTACAAAATCCTGACTTCCCTTTCTTTACCACTCTGCTACAATTTCTCTCTTAAAATGCAACTGGTGCTATTTCTGTGGTTACCATCCTTCCAAACTTCCAACCCTTGAAGAATCAAGTCCAGTACTTTTTAGTCCAGCATATGATCTCCCGAATGATACAGTTTCTGCCTAACTCTCCAACTACCTTGGCCCTTTCCCCCACGAGGATCTCACATCCTATCTGCAGCCGCCTACTGTCTGTCCCAGCTCACCTTCTGTGCCTCCATGTCTCTGCCTGGAATGCTCTTCCCTCCATGTTTGTTCACCTAGTCTTATTTCACGCTTCAAAACCCAACGAAATGTCCACTGTGTGAAATCCATCACCACCACTCTCCTTGTAAACATCTCTACTAGTGAATGGAAACTGTCCAACCAAAGAGTATAGTATGTGGCCAGATCCTTCACAAAGTAGTGCCTGGTTTTACTACATACCTATAGAAGGTAAACACTTGATGCTTGTTTGGTCAATCACCTCTCCTCTAATAACTAAAATAACACAACTTACATTTATTATTGTAATAAATTCCCTTATGGCAGAAAGTGAAGAAGAACTAAGGAGGCTCTTGATGAAAGTGAAGGAAGAGAGTGAAAAAGTTGGCTTAAAGCTCAACATTCAGAAAACTAAGATCATGGCAACCGGTCCCATCACTTCATGGCAGATAGATGGGGAAACAGTGGAAACAGTGGCTGACTTTATTTTTCTGGGCTCCAAAACTCACTGCAGATGGTGATTGCAGCCATGAAATTAAAAGACACTTACTCCTTGGAAGGAAAGTTATGACCAACCTAGACAGCATATTAAAAAGCAGAGACATTACTTTGCCAAGAAAGGTCCATCTAGTCAAGGCTATGGTTTTTCCAGTAGTCATGTATGGATGTGAGAGTTGGACTATAAAGAAAGCTGAACGCCAAAGAATTGATGCTTTTGAATTGTGGTGTTGAAGACTCTTGAGAGTCCCTTGGACTGCAAGGAGATCCAACCAGTCCATCCTAAAGGAGATCAGTCCTGGGTGTTCATTGGAAGGACTGATGCTGAAGCTGAATCTCCAATACTTTGGCCACCTGATGCAAAGAGCTGACTCACTGGAAAAGACCCCGATGCTGGGAAAGATTGAGGGCAGGAGGAGAAGGGGACAACAGAGGATGAGATGGTTGGATGGCATCATCGAAGCAATGGACATGAGTTTGGGTAAACTCCGGGAGTTGGTGATGGACAGGGAGGCCTGGCGTGTTGCTGTTCATGGGGTCGCAAAGAGTCGGACACGACTGAGCGACTGAACTGCACTGAACATTTATTAAGAATTTATCACACGCCAAAATTTACAACATATTAGGCCATTTCATCCTCATAACAACTCCGTAAGGTGGGCAGGTATTATTCCAGTTTATAAAGGAGGAATCCAAGGTGCATTAAAACAGGGCAGAGAACTTGCCCAGGAGCTACAGCTTTAATGGAAGAGATGGAACTGGGAACTCAGGTGTGACTGACTGCAGAGTCCATGTTTGTAACCTCTGTGCTTAATTCTCACTATGTCTTAATACTGTCCTTAACAGGCCTCCCAAAGAATGTTTTCCATACTATTTTGTCCAAAACTTCAAGAATTAATTACCTAGCTAGGTATTAGGGTTTTATACTTTCTGCAGCTAAGGGAATAAAGTTACTCTGGATTAAGAATGCTATGGACAATGAACTCAGAATAGCATGATTACTCTAAACTGTCTCATATAAGTATCTGGCACCCAACCTAAATTCAGTCAACCAGAAAACTTTTTCGATGTCCATGTAGGAAAAAGAAAACGAACAACTACTTATTTCCTCAGGTCAATCTTCCAACAGAATAACTCCTCCCAAATTTTTGGAAGGCAGGGCAATCTGCAAATACAAAGATTCCTTTTATTTGGGAGTTTTGAGCCATATACTCAAAATCCTAATAGCAGTCTATGAAGAAAAAGTCAAGATCAAACTAATCTTGTTAAGCCGCTCCTCCTCTGCTCCTGTCCATCTTTATTTTTAGGACATTCTCTGGCAGTTGCAGTATCAAATGATGGCGATACTGAGAATATGTGAGCTTCACAAGCTGGCAGGTGTCGGATGGCGATCCTGCAACAGCTCCATCGGCAGCCCACCCAGACGCTTACGCTTAAATTGGGAAAAAGTCCACGAAGCGGGCAGAAGCCAGTGGCTCATCTTACACCAGATCCCCTACTTTCAGCTGTCTCAAAAAAACAAAACCCCAAACCCTCTAAATAAGAATCATTTCAATCTTCCCAGACAGGATCTTCTATCAAAGAAATTCTAAATCCCACTTTAATGACTTCTACTTTGTTGTAACAGCACAGGAAACTCAGCTGTCCTTTACTCAGAGGAATCACTGTGCGTTTTAAACAGAAGTTGAACACAGTAAAAACTTGAAGGGGACAGACATCAGGGACGGGCTCTTTTGGCATGATGTTACTTTCAACTGAGCTGGGAGTGACTGACTGGTTTCACCTGAAAGAAACATCTGGTACCATGTATACCAAGGTGGAAAAGCTCAAATCAAAGTATAATGGAAAGGTGGGGGACAGAAAATGATGAGCTGAAAAGAAAAAAAAAAAAAGGCACCATCAGTACCTTTAGTGTTTTTAAAAGATAAAACAGAAGAATTTAAAAGATAAAACCAAAGAACTTAAGTGGGAACAATTAATAACCAGCGGGTACCAAGAGATTGCTCAAGTGCGGCCAAAAGATGAATAAAACCGCCCCAGGACTGGACCTCATTCGACATGCCAAAACCAAAAGCACTCGTCCCCCCAAGTCTCCCCACTACCCAACTCACCGAGTCTATGGAACTACCATTTTCACAAATAATTCCTCTTTCCCTTCATATTTAAGTTGTACTGAGTATTAAATTGTACTCTTCTTTAAAACACCTCTAAATATAATAAGGATGGTCACCTAAATTTATTTAAAATCGTGGGGGAGGGGGAGGAAACTGTAAAATGTCCAGCAGCAGCAGTTAAAGGGTTAAATCAAGCACACTCAGAGGTGGAGGTGCGGGTGCTACAAACGTTCTTTACTCAAGTTTGTAACAGCACGCGAGGGGCGGACAGGCGGTGGTCTCCTAAACCTCCGCTAGGCCCCTAGGAAGCAGCCATGAGGCTTGGGTGGGACTGCCCCCTCAACCATCTCCCAGAGAAGGTCTGTCTCCTCCACCCCACACTGACCAGCTCAGTCCTGTAACCTGGAGCAGTCAACCCAAACTGTAAAACATCTGCTATGAGGCAGGAAGGGCACACTTCCCTTTCCCTGTGATGTTAAAGAGATGTCTGATTTAAAAGGGCAATTTCATATACAGTATCATCTTTAAATGTCCAAAAAAATAGATTACTAAGACATAATAACAAACATTGTTTCTGGGTAACAAAGACTGGGCTGGATTTGGGTACTGATCATTAATCATCATATATATTTTTTATTTACAAAACAGACTGCCAGATTAATCACTGTCTTTGAAACTCATGCTCCATTCATGCTCTAACCCTCTGTGAGTCCTTTTACCTGAAATGCCATTCTCTTTTTTTCCCAAATCAGTCACTTAGGATCAGGGCTTCTTTTCCTACCTATAACCCCCAACAACTTCTTTCTCTGAATGCTCAATGCCTTCAACAATTAGCAACCATTACAGTAACTAACTCATTTACTGAACACCTACTATAATGCTACAATCCTGGGCACTCTTATGTTATTACATTTAAACATAACTGTTTTTATATGAGTCATTTCTACTCAACCAAAAATGAAATTCTTGGGGGGGCAGGAACTGTTTTACATTTATGTTGATTTGTCTTATTGCCTAACATATTCTATCACGAAATAAAGCAGAGGTTTTAAATATGGATTATTTATATACATTTGGAAGGGGGAAATACTTTTAACAGAGCCTCAAGAGGTATGACCTTCAAATAGTTTAAGAACCACTGCACCAGAGATTCAACAAAAAATTCTTCAATCATAACTAAACACATCACCAATAAGCCCAGAAGATTCCCAGGAAAAACAGCTTGTGATACATACCAGGCTGCACAAGTGGAAGAACTTGTTTTTAGTCACATTTTGAGTGTATGACAAGGTACTGGAGTGGCATGTGGACAGTCCTCTGATAGAATGGAGTCAAACACAGAACTTCTTGACAACTGGCAGCACTGTGAATGGTCCCTCTCCACCGGACCTGGAGAGGAGTGCCTTTGGTTTCATCCTTCTGTTTATACAAATCAGCTGTTGGACCCGTAGTCATTTTACCCTAGTCAGGAAGCTCTTCCTAAGCCTACCATGATAAGCACAGTACCACAATCGGGGAAGCGACAAATATAAAATTAATACAAGGTGGCAGTACTTCAGAGTCTTATAATCGAGAATTCTCACTTGAATTTTTCTAAACGAATAAGGCTTCCCTGGTGGCTCAGCGGTAAAGAATCTGCCTGCAATGCAGGAGCTGCAGGAGACACGGGTTTGATCCCTGGGTCGGGAAGATCCTCGGAGGAGGAGATGGCAACCCACTCCAGTATTTCTGCCTGGGAAATCCCATGGACAGAGGAACCTGGAAGGGTGCAGTCCATGGGATCGCAAACAGTTATACATGACTGAGCAACTAAACAATTCTTACCATTAGCTACAAAAAAAAAAAAAAAAAAGTTAACTAATTTAGAAAATCTACGACAATGGAATGAGGCATTTGCCACAAAGGGTCATCCTCCCATTTGTTACTGTTTTGAGAGCTAGTGAAATATTAATAGGACTTGCCCAGAGCAGTCCATCTCATGTTCTTCAACATTCAGGCTGCTTCTTGCTGTGGAAGATGCAGAAAGAAGTTCCCTTGGAGAATGAATTCAACACTGCTATTGTTCACAGCTGAACCTCTTCCTGTGGTTTAACATCCAACCTTTATCTTCCCCAATAGGTAAACCCTAACGTTCCCATCCTGCTAAGGACACCAACACTTTCCCCAGCCTCAAAGCCTTAGCATACTCCCGTTGGCCCGCATCCCCTGCCCAGTCATATGATGTCTTCCCTTGTAATGCCCTCTAGATTTGGACTCCTCTCCCTCTCTACTAGAGCGCTTCCCTGGTGGCTCAGCTGGTAAAGAATCTGCCTGCAATGCAGGAGACCTGGCTTCGATCCCTGGGTTGGGAAGATCCCTTGGAGAAGGGAAAGGCTCCCCACTCCAGTATTCTGGCCTGGAGAATTCCATCGACTGTATAGCCCACAGGGTCACAAAGAGTTGGACACGACTGAGTGACTTTTACACACATCATTTCCACTAACTTATTTCAGGAGCTTGCATGCAACGAAACTACTTCCTGGGAATTTCCTGATGGTCCACTGGTTAGGACGATGTGCTCACACTGCCGATCAGGTTCAATCCCTGGTCGGGGAACTAAGATCCCACAAGCCTCCATTTGCCACCCATCCCCCATTAAAAAAAACAACTACTTCCAATTTCATAATAACTAACTATATACTTGGGCTTCCCTGGTGGCTCAGAGGTTAAAGCGTCTGCCTGCAATGAGGGAAACCTGGGTTCGATCCCAGGGTCGAGAAGATCCCCTGGAGAAGGATATGGCAACCCACTCCAGTACTCTTGCCTGAAGAATTCCATGGACGGAGGAGCCCAGTGGGCTATAGTCCACAGGGTCGCAAAGAGTCGGACACGACGGAGCAACTTAACTTTAACTTAACTATATACTTGCAGTTTTAACTGCTCACATGTTTCAATTAATTTAATCCTCACAACAATCTGATAAAGTAAGTGCTATTATCATCCCTGTTTTTCCAATGAGGAAATTTTGGCACAAAGAAGTTTAAAAACTTGCCCAACATCACAACTATGGCAGACTAGGTACCACTGAAGCCTGGACCTAGGTGGCCTCGCTCCAGCCGGGGCCTCCCTCCTCGTGCTCCATCTTGCTTCTACTCTTTCTCCTCTTTAGTCCCGTACTGCTCAAGACAGTCTTTCTAAAGTTCTGGGTAATTTCACTGCTCCAGGACCTGTTAGAAAACACTGCTCTTTCATCAACATGAATGTCTTGCTTTCTGATTAGTTCAAAATGTGAACCAGATCAAATTATGCTCAAAAATCTGTTCTCTCACCGATTAGCTGTGCAATTTTATTCAAGTTACTCAACCTGTGTGTTAACACACTTGAAAAAGTTCTTTCACTGTTGAGAGGAATTGAGCAAAGTACTTGGTACAGAGCCTGTCTGGCTCTCAAGACTGTATGAGCTCAGTAAGAGCTAACTTTCTGGGCTCACATGAAAGCGTCACCTCCAGTAAGGTATCGCCATGCTCAAGTCCATCTCTGTTCCCATGTTTCCTCCCACCTGGAGGGCCCTGATTACTCGGATGGTAGCTACCATTTCCCAGTACCCTGAGTCCAAAATGACTTACAGTACACAATCACTACATCTGACTCTCTCTTGCTGTAAGTCCTCTAAAACAATGTTTAATCAGAAGACATACTGAGCAGAACGGTCTTTAGAACCTGCTTCACGGGGATGTACACAGAGCCTCACCAGCTCAACCCTAAGTCCCCAGTATGCTGAAACTCTCTCCTTGGCACACACACTCAAAAGCTTGCAGACCAACCTAAATGTAGTCTATAAAAAGAGAATCTGAGAAATGTATTATGTGATAATTTTCTACATTTAATGTCAATATGTCACTAGATGCTCCTCAGAATTCAAAATGGGATGTATCAGAACTATCTTATTTAAATGATTTGAAGCTGGATCAAAGGAGTAGCAGCTTAAACTTCTAGCAAAACTGGAGGTTTCTTTACATTATAAGGCCAGAACCAAAAGACAAATTTAAGAAGACATGAACGACCATATGTGGCTTTACTTAGTTGAAAGATGCTGACAGACCTGATGGAGAAAAACACCAACTTATTCTTTGCTTCTTCTGAGCTCAGCATAGGGTCACAAAATAAGACTCCTGAGATGAGGACTGTGGGCTGATACGGACTGGGTTGGTCAGAGGCTGACTGACTCCAGCCAACCAGCCTATCTAAGAATGGCACTGGTCAAGACAGTGACGGTGTTTAAGAACTTACTGACCACCCCCCGTTTCCCGCCCCCTGTATATACCCACCACTAGAAAAACAACTCAAAGCATATGTACTCCTTTGCTTTAAGGACAGCATAATTCACTCAAAACATCAACCACCATCTTATCAATGAAGAGACACAAACACTTAAAACTAATGAATCCTTAAAACTGAGGCTTAAATTGACTTAACAGAGTCAAAGCTAAAGCCAGGCCCTACTAGAGATGTGAACTCCTTATTTTATTTTTTTATATCCTAACAACATTCAAGCTCTGGGTTTATCACCAGAATACACACATTCCAAGACCAAGTCTAAAAAGAGACATTAGTGTCTTGTTGACTGAAACCAACTACTCAGGGCCTAGAAGAACCAAAATGTTAAGTCTACGAACAGATTTTCATCAGCCCGTCAGATTCGCCTGCACTCCCCTCTCCTGAAGACTTCTAACAGCACGTGCACCACTCGCTCGTTCTGACTTTGGGATCTTGCCCGTTCTAGGCTGGCTTCAGCGATGTCTGGCACCATGAAGCACACTGCCAGTCCTGGCTGTGTTGCCAACCAGTCAGAAAGCATCCCTGGGAACACAGGGGCACCAGTAAGAGCTCACACAGTTGCGTGTAAGCAAAGTGTTCTGGCAAAACTTGACAAACAAGAAGAAATTCTTCCCCCAACCCACCTCACTTTTAGCAGCAAAGTAAACTCAAGAGAGGGCTTCCCTTGTAGCTCAGTATGCAAAGAATCTGCCTACAGGAGAACTGGGTTCAATTCCTTGGTCGGGAAGATCCCCTGGAGAAGGAAATGGCAACCCACTCCAGTATTCTTGCCTGGAGAATCCTATGGACAGAGGAGCCTGGCGGGCTATAGTCCATGTGGTCGCAAGAGTCGGACACAACTTGGCGACTAAACCACTACCAAACTCAAGAGAACATCAGATAAGACCAGCCTCCTCTTCCTGCAGTCCAGCCCCTGCAGAGCAGTTCTCTATGGACTCTGAGGCTGGGAGCTGTGTAAACTATGTAAATTAGAACAAATCATCAGGGTTACTTTGAGCCATTCCTATAAATTTTTTTCTTGTTTTTCTCATACACTTAAAGAAAAAAGAATTCAAGAGAGAAAGCCAAATGTTTACCATCTCCTTCTATATAGCAACATCTTATGAACCATCTGCTGAAATAAAATGCCATCATGACTATAGATAGAATAAATGTCCAAAAATAAAAATTGGTGGAAATCAGCAATGTATTTTGGATGGTAACAAAAGTAAAACTGGCTAAACAGTGTTTAGATCACACACATAGTAAAGGGTAATTACACCTTACAGAGACACAAAGGAAAAGTAGCTAAGAAGCATAACTCAGGTGGTAGCAAAATAAGGGAATAAAAAATTACAGCAGAAATTCCAGAGTTCCTATTTCTGGTTTATGTCACCTAAATAAATGCAAAAACAGCTGAGGCAATATAAGAACCAAGTCTGACCTCTGACAGGGCAATACTGGGTAACGAAGACAATATCCACCTATGGGCTCAATTTACACTGAATGGGATGAACCTGGTGTGGGTTTCAACGCTTCTTCTGTTCCAACAACTAAACGACCACGTTGCTGGGCACTCTGCCAGACAGTGACACACAGCAATCTGAGACCAAGGGAAGCAAACATGCCAATGACCAGCACGCAGTGGCACCTCTCTGGGGGCACCTGAGCGGAAGAAAAGCATGGGGAAAGGTTTCTGGAACTCGGGCGGGCTTGCTGTAAGTCACGAGAGAAGGATGGGAGGTGACCAAGGTTATGCTGGACAAAAGGAATGGCAGGCCTGAAGACCACAAGGTGTGAAATAGCTCAGGGTTCACGATGCACCTCACTGAAAACTGACCAAACATTGTTTAAATATAGTTACAGTGGTTCATCGTCCCATTATTTGACATTTCTGGCAAGTTATGCTCACTAATGAACACTGTAGAGCTTTTAGGGTAATGATATTTAACTGTACAAAACGTCAGTGCAATTTAACACAAAGAAACAACATGACTACAGTAAGAGTAAGATTTTGCCCCAGATATTTATGTCAAACAGAGCTCTGAAAGGAAAACACAGTAATTATGGTTCCGCTGAATTCAGAGAAACGCTGCCTCCGCGCTCTGGATGGGCCTCAGATGCTGCTGTCTGCACATTCAGCTCGAGACCACATTACACATCCAACGACACAAGGAACTCAAATTAGAAGAGGCAGCACTGGACTCAACAACACACTGAATGTCACCCCAGCGGCGCCACGCGACGAGCACGCTTCGTGCTCCACGCATTCGACTCCACGGGATGACTACAGGTTCCCGGTATCTGCCTCTGTCTGCACGGGCTGGCGGTAGGAAAGGCAGAGCACTATGGAGCAAAGGGCCTGGGACACCAAAGGGCCACAAGGCAAGGGAGGAGAGCCGCCAGGGAAGGACTCGTGACGAGAAGTCCTGCCCCAGTTCCACTGTCGGCCCACAGCAGCCTCCTACCTTCCCTCCCCCAGCCTGATTCTGCCCAAGGGCCCCACCTCCAAAGACCAGGATGATTCCCAGCATTTCCAAGTGAAACCCAAAATACCCTGAGCACAAAAAACACTGTTATTTGGGTGGTGACATTCTACAGCAGAAACTTCCCAAGAAGTTTCCTACAATGACGTAAATGTCCTGTAGCTGCACTGTCCAATAGAGCAGCCATTAGCCAGACACAGCTAGTATGATCTTGAAACACAGCCAATGCAAGTGAAGAAGTGAATATTTTACCTAATTTCAACAGTCATATAAGGCTACTGGCTATAGTGTGGAAGAGTGTGGTCAATATCCAGCATATGGAGGCCAAATACTTGAATGGCCCAACCTTAAAAATGTCAATAAGCGTCACGTGAGCAATAACATCTTCCACAAAAACACCAATTTATGAGCTTGCAGAAGACAAGTACGGACTATCAAAAAATCAAAAGGACATATTAAACTTTAAGTGTTTGTGTGTGTTTTAATCTATGTTCAGCCAACACAGCCAAGATAAGCTTAAGAAGACACAACTAAACAATGTGGTATCCTGGATAGAATCCTGGAACAGGAAAAAGGACACTAGGAAAAATGAAGGAAACCTGAATAATGTACGCACCTTAGTTAATAACAACGTATCATGAACTCCCCTGGTGACCCAGTGGTAAAGAATCTGCCTGCTAGTGAGGGGACACAGGTCTGAGCCCTGGTCCGGGAAGATACCACATGCCGCAGGGCCGCCTAGCCCACGTGCCACCACGACTGAGGTCCAAGTGCCTAGAGCCTGTGGTCCGAAACAAAAGCAGCCACTACACTGAAAAGCCTGTTTGCCGCAGCTATGGAACGCCCATGTGCAGCAATGAAGATCCAGTGTAGTCATAAAAAAATACTTAAAATGATGGATCAGTATTGGTTCACTAGTTGTTAACAAATGTACTATACCAATACAAGATGTTAGTGAGAAACTGGGTGTGAGATACACGGGATCTTTCTGTGCTGCTCTCTTTGCAAGTTTTTTGCTAAATCTAAAATGTTCTAAAATAAACTTGCTTTAAAAAAAAAAAAAAATCTATGTTAAAAAAACCCCTAGGTTCATGAAGAGAACTCTGCTCAGTATTACATAACAACTTAAACGGGAAAAGAGTTTTCAGAAGGATACGTGTGTAACTGTCGTGCACTTGAGACTACCACACCAACTCTGCTCAGCCGCCCAGTCGTGTCCAGCTCTACGACTCCATGACTGCAGCATACCAGACCTTCCTGTCCCTCACCACCCCCCAAACTTTGGCCAGGTTCACTCATGTCCGTTGCGTTGGTGATGTCATACAGCCATCTCATCCTCTGATGCCCTCTTCTCCTCCTGCCCTTGATCTTTCCCAGCAGTTAACTAGATTCCAATACAAAAAAGTAAAAAAAAAAAAACAAAAAACCCACCAACCAACCAGAAAACTGCTCAGTAAAGATACTGCAGCTGCTGTGGCAGTTTCACGTCTATCTTAATGAGAGAACCCTGTCGAGGGACCCCGGTTAAGGGCACAAGTAGCGCTGACATCTTATTCTACCCTTCCTGTAAACGGAACGCTGAACTCTGGGGCTTCCATTCCTGTATCTGATAAACAACTGAGTAAATGTTTAGCTGAGTAAATGTTTTCATGTCTATGAAGAGGAATCTTGAACTTCTTTATTTACTCGAGCAATTTTCTTTCAAAGGCTTCATGAAAAGGTATTCGATTTTCCACTTCTTTGACCACAGATTTTTTAAACTTTAGAAACTAACATCTAGATAGCAGATTTCAGGTGTATACCATGCTGGACTATAAACTCATCGCATTCATATGGTGTTGGAGAAAATAAAATGTTTAATCCTTTCCATTTCTGAAGTTAACAAAATACTAGTGTAAAAGTTCATGCTATTTTCAATAGCTGGAAAGTTCTAGTTTAAAGTAATCCCCCTTAAAAACACTATTCAGCATATTCTACATACAAATGTGTAATAGAAACCTATTTCCATAAAATATTTCCTTAAAAAGCAGGGTGGTGGTGTCATGGGCATAAAATTGAGATTGATGGTTACAAAACGTGAAGGGTCATAATTAATTGGAAGCTCTTTGCATGGCCATGTTGTTATCAATGTGTCTACTTTTATAACTGTCAAATACACTGAAAGGCAGTTAACCTTTTAAGCTTATATGTTCTAGGACAACTCCAACAACTCTTCAGAGTTTGACAGTAAGTTTTGCTGATGTTAGAAACAAAAGGCCTCAGTATGTCAGACACACCTGGATAGACAGAGCAGTTATGAGTGTTTCTAAATTGGCTCAGAAAACTTTTCAGTACACCTGCCTTACCAAGTCTGTTTTCATTCAGAACACTGTGCATACCTCTAGCATAGCTCTCAAAACAGTGACTTATTAAATACATCTGTATCTCAAACCCTTTGCAATAAGCACTGTACCCTTAACCTAGGAAAAACTCAAGTTTGTTCATGTGATTCACCAGGACACTGGGGTAAGCAGTCTTAACATACTGTTGACAAGAGATGTATTAATGCCCCAAGTGTTAGTTTTTGCAAAAATCCACCAGTCAATAATGTGTTAAAAATTCATCAAAATTCTACAACTTATCATGACACATACTCAAGGAAAAAAAATACTTAACCGACTAGACCTAAGAGACATCTAGAGAACACTCAAACCAACAGCAGAATATACATTCACCTCAAGCACACAGCAGAACATTCTCCAGGAGAGACCATATGCCAGGCCATAAAACAAGCCTCAATAAATGTAAAAGAACTTTAATCTGTATGCTCTATAAGCACAATGGAATTAAAATAGAAATCAGCAGCAGAAGGAATTCTGGGAAATTCACAAATATGTGGAAATTAAACACCACACTCCTAAATAACCAATAGGTCAAAGAAAAAAAAAACTGGAAAATATTTTGAGATTAATGAAAACAAAAACCACTGCACACCCAGATTTATGGGACGTAACTAAAGCAGCATTTAGAGGGAAATTTGAGGCTATATACTAAGTATTTATAAATATTTACATTAAAAGGAAAAAGTGTGCCATGGTTCACTTCAGATTGAGGTTGCTATTCTTCTGTTTATAGAACTCAACCCCCTCCCAAAACAGGTAATCAATCATTTCTCATCAGGTTATCAGAGAATATGCAAATGAGAAGTCTGCTTCTTTTGCGAAGACTTTAATATCTAATAAGAAAGGAGAAGAGTGACAGAAAAAACATGCAGAAAACTTACACTGTGACACACAATACCAACACACTAATACCTACACTTGAAAATAACTTCCACAGCCTTTAAGGGCAGCTACTGTCCAGGTATGTACACGTCCATCAGCTGCTCCAAGAAGGCAGACAAAGGGCACCTGGACACAGAGAACAACCTTCCGGGTCAAACACTGGTTCTTTCTCAACCAGTAGCCTGAATTTGTTGTTCAGTGACTCAGTCATGTCTGACTCTCTGTGACCCCATGGACTGGAGCACGCCAGGTTTCCCTGTCCTTCACCATCTCCCAGAGCTTGCTCAAACTCATGTCCACTGAGTAGGTGACACCATCCAACCATCATCTCATCCTCTGTCGTCCCCTTCTCCTCCTGCCCTCAATCTTTCCCAGCATTCGGGTCTTTTCCAGTGAGTTGGCTCTTTGCATCAGGTAGCCAAAGTACTGGAGACTTTATTGGTCTCCAGGAAAAGACTTGCAGGGGTAAAAGTTTCCACTTCTAGCACTAAGTGAGGCCATTAGCCACAGATTCATTTGGATATCAGATGCAGATAATATTAGCACAGCTTCTGGGAAAATTAACACCAATTTCAGGTTCAAGATCTACTCTGACTCAGCTAAAACATGTGACTTTGATGAAGTCTTAATCATTATTATCTTCTCTGATAGGCTGGCAAAGAAACCTTTCGAGCTATTGCTTTTTTCTAAAGAGGTTCAGTACATTTAAACAGAAACCCCATCCTTCCTTCTGAAGATGAAGTACCTGCTTACTTACATTATTACAATTTTGCATATGGCTTCACTGTGCTTCTCAACATACCCAGAAAGTATAGAGAAAGAAAGCACCTATGGCTATATTCCTTAAATGCTTTTTTTTCCTGAAGGTTACAGAAAAGCAGAACAGTTATTTTCTACGGGAAGAATGCCTGCCTTTTACATCGGCTAATGAGTACATCTGTTTATTTAATTTTAAAAAATTATCTGGCTGACAGGATGGATTATGGCCTAACTTTCCTTTATACTTTTCTATTAAACTACTTTGATAAACAATTAAAAAGAATGAAATAAAGACATCTGATTTTTTTCAGTGCACAACAGATAATTAAAACCCACTAATAACTGCAAATCCTTATTTTTTCTCTTAATTTTACTTTTCAAAGCCAAACACTTTTATAGATGTTATAATAAAACATTAACTTGATTAAAGCTAAATATAGACAGACAAGAAAGGAGACATAGATAACTAAACCTCTGAAAAACTACAATTTGGCTGCATTACTAATCTCAGTCCAGTTTGGAGACAGACCAAAATCAAAATTACCTAAGTAAGAAAGCACATTACATTAGTTTTGTATCATGTGCAGGGAAAAGATAAGCGAGATGTAACCAGAAATCTGGGCAGCAATACCAGTTTTAGGGCCAATCTTAGTTTTCATAAGCAAAAGGCCGAGCGGGCTTTCAGCTTACCACTGTATATTCTCTATTCTACATCATTCTATGGAGCAGACACAGACAATGTGGAGATACGTGCACGCCTGCACCAAAAAGAACTAGAACAAATTTAGTCTATGAAACCGTATACTGTGATTTCTTTCTCCTTTTAAGAAAGCAAAAGAGACCCTAAAATGTTTGTTGAGTTATACACTGACATCTGGAAGACTACTGTTGTGTTTTTGCTTTTTTATGGCTTTCTGATTATGAAACTAATATATGCCTATAAAAATCTCCATTATAGAAAAGCGTGCTATAGAAAGTGACGTTCTCAGTCATCCCAACAATCAGAGGAAACAGGACAGTTTTCTTTTTCCTTTACATCGCAGTACATGTAAGAACATGAGGATGTTTCAATAAGTCACTCTACTTTTTTCTCAAAAGCTCTCAGCAGAGCCTCCTGGCTCTAAAGCTAAACATTTGCAGCATCAACTAAACAAAGCCTGGTTTGTCTGTCTTCCCATCTTTTTCCAAACATGAGTGAGGATGGATGATCTCCCTCTAGAAGGGATTCATTTAGCCAGAGAAGTAAAACTGAATTAAAACTACATCTGTAAATACACATCAAATTTCTTAGCCATCAATATTACTTGTTTACTTGACACAGCTATATAAAAGCAAATTAATCACCTGAAAGAACAGTATGAAATAAAACGTGCTTCAGAAAAATTGTATGCTGTTGTGAAGTATCTTAGATGCTGAAGGGGTTTTAATCACTTCCCAAATCTGGTTCCACAGTCTTATAAAACACTGTCAAACTGTGAAATAATGTTCTATTGTTAAAGGAGGACAGAGAATGAAGCCAACACTAGCTGCACTATTATTGTGTATTCTAAGATTACGGGCCATTCTCATTTAACGTGATCTCAAGCAGGTAATCTGTTCAGTCCTTTAGGACAATAGAGCATCAAACAATCAAAAGCCTCCTCTGAGATTATGCACTAAATTTTTAATAGAAACAAGTTAAATATCCAGCAATAGGAAAATATCTAAATCGATTATAGAACAGTAACTACAAGTATCTAAAAATACTAAACCATTAAAAATAATTAGTAAAACAAATACAGGAAAATGGTAACATATGTTGAATTTTAAGTCCGCTATAATCATACCACTATAAAAATGTTTGTACAATGATAAAGCCTAGAAGAGATCAGTAATAGTAAAAATGCTGGAGTGAAGAGTTTATGTAGGCCTTTGAATTTCCTTTTTTAAATGTCTGTTAAAGTAATTTTAAATGTTAAGAAAAATGGAAAAACTGACAATAAAATGCAAATATATTCTTTTTCCTCTAGCAATCCATTTCAAACCATACACATTCATCCAGGAAAATAAAAGACCTATGAAATAATGACACAAAGAAAACATGCATGATCAATATTCTGACTGGAAATACACTGCTCTCTTGTTCTCTGTGAGGTTTACAGTTTCAAGGTCCAAAATACAGTTCCTCTCACTTAAAAAAAAACAACAAAAACTGATGCTTTAAACTGATGCCTTCTGTAGTTTTCAAAAGCAAAGTATTACAAAATTCTTTGCCATTTTGCTAAATGTAGATTTTAAAGCTCTGCTGTTAAAGAAAAAACAAATTAGTTAAAAATCAAAGCCATTGTTAGCATGAAAAAACACTATTTAACCACTAATAATTATTACCTGTTTCAATAAAAACATTAGGACAGAAAACATAAGAGCTACTGTTAGAAATGAGACCAAAGTAGGCTCTAAGCTTTCCTACATGATAAGGAAGGAAACATACCAAAGCATTGTTTATAAAGCATCCTTACGATTTCAAAAAGCTGTCTGAGGGGAAAATATACCTCTTCTAGGTACTGAGACCATAGAGAACATTCTCCCACAAGTCCTGCCTGGGGACGCCTATAATAATCAGACTCCAGGCTCCTCTGTCCATGGGATTCTCTGAGCAAGAATATGGAGTGGGTAGCCATTCCCTTCTCCAGGGGATCTTCCCAACTCAGGGATCGAACCCACATCTCCTGCATTGCAAGAGAGATTCTTTAACATTTGAGCCACCAAGGAAGTCCTAATAATGAAGGACACCTTACAGAAAATATAATAAGGAGTTTTTCCAAGGCTGTTTCATCTATCATTTCTAATATTAGCCAACAGCATAATCCCAAAGCTCCACTCAGCCCAAGAAATATACAACAGTGAGGTCCCCAGCAGGACACTGGGCTAAATACCTGCTTCTTTGCTTCCCGGCTTAACCCTAAAAGAGACCAGAGACTATTAAGCACAAAAAACGACTTGTGTTTCACACGGTCCTCCATCAATATCATGCTTTCAGCTCAGCTCTGGGACAGTGTACACAGTTCCGAGCTGGAGGTAAGTTTAGGACAAGCACCAGGCCAGTTATGTGCATCAAGTCATGTGACTTAACAGTTACCTCAACCCAGTGGCTGGACAGACACCCTCTTACCAAAGTTGTGTGTATGAGAAACATTAATACAATTAATGGCAGGAAGCACAACTATCTACTTAATGCAAGTCACTGCCTGAAGCACACTAATGCATTAGTTCTTGAATCGTCACTGTGACTCTAGGAAGGCAGATGCCATTGGTCCCATTCTGAGGATGGCAGAACCAAAGCAGAGCTTCCCAAGCCCACAAGGTGGGACCTGCCAGTGGCAGAGTCAGGATCTGAAGGCGAGTCAGGCCTGGAGCACGTTACCACAGCTGTCTCATTCCACACCCACCAGGAGGTAGAAAAGAGGACATACCTGCCAAAAAGACCAACATTTTCCTCAAAAAAGGCGTTGTTGTTTTCTAGTTGCTCAGTTGTGTCTATCTTTGCAACTCCATGGACTGTAACCCACCAGGCCCCTCGGTCCATGGGTTTTCCAGGCAGGAATACAGGAGTGGGTTGCCATTCCCTCCTCCAGGGGGTCAAACGCACATCTGCGTAGCAGGCAGATTCCTTCCCACTGGGCCACCTGGGAAGCCCACTTTACGGGCACATAACCAGTTCTTGTGAGGTTTTTTCCCCTAATAGGTAATTCTATGGATTCGAAGATGCCTTTTTTTACATCTTTTAATATCTCTGAAGTGCACCTTAAAAATGATCCTATCTCATAATTTAATTGCAGAAATTTCTTTTCTAGGTGGTATGTAGATTCACTGAAATAAATATCCTTATATCTACAATTTTTATAAATATGTGTGTGAATTTTCTTAAGACTGAATTCTTAAGTAGAATTGCTGGGTCATTTTATGGTCTAACCCGTATCACCAAGCCACTGTTCAGAAAAACCAACTGTATTCACACAAACCTCTACTGGCGGGAGGTGACAAAACCCATATCCCCACACCCTCGCCAAGAGAGGGTGGGTCCGTGTTTATCATCTTTTCTCACCGGACAAGCGAAATGACCATTCCCCCTACCTCATTTCCTTTTATAATTAACCTCAGCTTACTTTAGGTAGGATGTCCACTAAGTCACTATGCATAGACAGTGCCATGAGACAGCCGTCCGTGCCTGGTAGGTGAGCAGTTCAGGACTGCCAAGAAGTTTCCATTTCTGGTTCACTCACCCCTGATGGTTAACAGGGGCGGTAACATACCGTAGGGGGAGTACTGTCGCCAGCTGAAGATCAATTCCCAGCTCTGCCTCTTACCTGAGCCCGTTAGTTAACTTCTGCACCCACGAGATGGCACTAATAATGCCAACCTTTTGATGCCCCAAATCAGAAATCACATATAACTTTGAGGCACATATTAAATGCCCCATCAACAGTAGCTCAATGATGAGCTACTTCATTGATGTCAAAAGTCACCTTCAGTGATGACTTAACTATAATGGCTCATGGCGGTCAAAACTGAAGACCCCAAAGGAACAATGCGTTTCCTTAGACATTTCTTTCTCCAAACAGGGATGACTGGTCTTCAGCCAGTTCCCCCACCTCCCCAGGACCCGGTCCCCTCAAAAAGGAACACTGCATAGGAACTGAAAGTTCATTCTTAGCACCTATTTAGAAATAGTCCATTCAGATGGCAGAGGGTGAAATACATACAATGAAAGGCAAACAAACTGTTGTAAGAGAACTGAAACTGTCCTCATTCTTAAGGGTTAAATGCAACATTTTCAGTTTAGTTAACAAGATGGGTAACAATTCTTATCAAGAGGCAAAGAAATACTTCAAAAACTATACCAATACTCACATTTTGAAACACTCAAGGAAAAAAAACTACCCTATCTTAGTTTTTAGGTATGATGTTCAAACACCTGAAATGAGACTTGTGTACTCAAATTCAGGACTTACGAGCTGTTGTGAAAACTGTAATTAATCAAACTGTAGTTCATATTCCTGGTTCTCAGAAGCATACTCAATGGACATTCTTTTCTCAGTTTCACAGGCTACGCATTCAAACGCCCCCTGCCCCCGGTGACAGGCAGAAACCCCATTATACAATCCCATTATATAACCCCATTATACTTCCCTTTCCTCAGAGCAGCCCTGTCCCCTCCCAGTCTCCAGGACCTGTGCAGGCCCGCATCTCACAGCCTGCTAACTGGGACCCGCCAGGCTGGGACTCCAGGCTCCCCTCCTAGAAATCATCACATTTATGCAGAGGATACTTTCATCATCAGCTAATAACCTTCAGAGGCTTAAGGACAAGATCAAACTCTTGAGTTTTTCTTGCTTGGCTCCAATTCTATCTTATTTTCCATTCTGTCACAGACTATCACCTTATTCTAACATTCCTGTCTCAAACACAAGACCAGTCCTGCTCCCCCTCCCCCTGCTCCACACAAGGACCAGTGCGAGTCACGCCTCCTCCCAGCAGCTCTCTCCTCTACGTTACACCGGCAGTTCAAGCGTGTGACCCAGCTCCAGCATGCTCTCCAAGCCCAGACCAGCACCAACAGCCGTGACACATTAACCTCCGTGGCCACCACTGCCTCACCTGTAAAATACGGAAGTCTCTTCCTGTTCTGAAGATCCTCTAATTTTACACACTCTTGCATACTGTTTCACATACTAACCTTATTTCTCTTATTTTAGAGTTCCTGAAGGGACAAAGTACATCTATTTCTCCCCCAACTCTCAAGGCCATGGACCCCAGAATGTGGCTCATGGAGACGCTATGTAAGCGTGAAACAGGGCCACCAGCACTGAACTCAAAGACCAGCACTGAACTCCAAGACGGAGTTTTAAAGCAGTTTAGGAACCTGGAAAGGAGGTTCGTGCCAGACAGAGAAGATCATGAGGTGATCTACCACTGGTATTCTTCAAGAGTCAAAGGTCTGTCTCAACAGAAAATGAGGATCCAGCTCAAGATTGCAATGAGCCCAGGTTTGAGAGCTCAAAACAGTCTCTTAATTCCTATCTGAAGCAGAGGTACAAAAAAGCCACTGGAAGGCAGATGCAACTTCAGATAAGCTCAGCATTCTGTGTACTCTAGTGCAGAGGATTCAGGGCCTCAGTGGAGAGCCCCTGGGGCTATCCCAAGGCTGCCCTTCAATGGGGGTGAAATTTAGGTTTCTTTCAGCTATGTAAGGCCTGAAACTGCAGAAGAGCAGCTTCCTCCATTCTGTATGTCCCAGTGGCCTCCCTGGCCCTCCTCAAGAAAAACGTAAGCTTTTTTTAAGAGGGAAATTAACAAAGGCAGATATATTGAAGCCTTACTTAAGGCTTCCAAAAAGCTGTTTCAACTTGTTCTCTTTTCTCAGGGAAGTACAAGTCAGATAGAAATTAAGGAAGTGGTGTGCTGGAGAACAGGCATCAACATCCACCAAAAGTTAACGAGGAACTCTAGCCAGAGGCAGAGGGCTGAGCCTCTTTCTATTTCATTATTTTCAAATAAAATGTATTCAATGCCTATATGTATGCATCCCTCTTATCAACAGAGAGAAAATATATGCTTATTTCAATCGAGGGAATCTGGCCGTGCCTTCCAGCCAGTTCTAACCATAATTTGGCTCACAACTAACAACCTAAAGAGTTAGCAAAACAAATCACAGCCACCCAAACGAAGCCAGTTACTCCCTGAATAATCATAAGAAAAGAAAATTATTTTTTAAATAACAGCATTTAAGACAAAGCAGTGTCCCTTCTCTTCACTCAGCTGTTTCACAGAATTATGAGACAAAGGGCAACTATATCGTCACTTTTTTTTGGAGTAAAGCCACAAGATTACTAACAAACAGCTAACGGCTACCATTCAAAAGCAATAATGGCATTATGACTTCATATGCCAGTTATCTGCCAAACTGTAAAGAACCAAACATATGTATTTTCTCTCTCACCAGACACTCTGAAAGTAAATGTGAGCACTCTGATTCACTTTCTCTTCCATCATAAAAATTTCATTAAAAAATTACAGTATCATCCTCATTGTGGGATGGGAAAGGATATTACACTTGTTCAAGAAGTTTGAACAAGTGTCACTGGACAGCAAGGAGAGCAAACCAATCAATCCTAAAGGAAATCAACCCTGAATACTCACTGGAAGGACTGATGCTGAAGCTCCAATACTTTGGCCACCTGATGTGAAGAGCTGACTGACTGGAAAAGACCCTGATGCTGGGAAAGACTGAAGGCAAGAGGAGAAGGAGGCAACAGAGGATGATATAATTAGATGGCATCACTGACTCAATGGACGTGAGTTTGAGCAAACTCCAGGAGATACTGAAGATAAGGAAGCCTGGCGTGCTGCAGTCCATGGGGTCGCAGAGTCAGACACAACTTTAGTGACTGAACAACAAGAAGTTTACCGATTTAAGATGGAGAACTTACAAAATGCTCGTGATCCAAGACTAACTTCAGTGGTAGTACCAACAGGCAAAGTTCTCACCTAAAAATTCTCTAAACAGACCTCAAGCTCAGTTTTGTTTTGATCTGTTGCTTCAGTGCTAAATGTGCAGCTGGAATAGACTTAAAAAATATGAACTTCTAGGTGCAAGTTTCAAGTTTCTAGGGTAAGCTTAACAAAAAACTCTAATTTGTATTTAAGTAAACAAACAAACAAACAAAACCCAGAAGCTTGACCCCAAAGCATTTTTGTACAAGTGACAAATGTGGCTACTTGTCTTTTTTCTTCCTCTTTGAAGAGTCAATCCTTATGGTATCAGGAGAAGGTTATCTGCTGAAAATATAATCACCTAGGAAAACATCAATCTCCTCTGTACATCAATGATAGAATAATTTAGGGTCTAAGTTTGGTGATTTCTACCTAAAGAAACAGAAAGGTACGATGTATAGTACTTCACTCAGCTGGTTTTGTCTGGTTTCTGACAATTTTGTGCTTACTTTGAGAATAATGTCAAAAAGCTTGGCATCGCAAAAAGAGCTGAAAAGAACACATGCAGTTTCCTCCTTAAAGGCTCTTTATCACCTTCTATGAAGTAAAACCTATATTTCTAACATGAGGAAAAACTACTGTGCAGGTAACTTCAGAGCACAACTCTATGCCTCTGGTAGTTAGAGCGAGAGAATAACTCTCCTCAGGTCCACAAAACTTAAAAACATGTCACCAGTCCTTTGATAAAGAATCATATTTCTATATTCCCACTTTCTTCTTTATAAAATGCTAATAATTTCATTCAATGGTAATAAACAACTGGTTGGCAAACTCCAACCATGTGATTGAGGTTCAGCAGGAAAAAGTCAAAACTGGAGACACACTCAAGACTCAAATATTAAACTCCAGGTTTTTCCTAGGGTTGATGCCCTATTCGATAACACCCACCTGTGTAAAAATAAATTACCTATCCAAAAGGGCGAGCCGCTGCAGTCATGCTGCCCTGATTAACACGCGCCAGGTGGAAGGCGAACCTCGTGTAAACAGTGGGGCTCAAGATGAGCTGCAAACTGTAAAGAAGCTTATTTTTAAGCTGTCAGCAGGTTTCTTTCATGCAATTAAGAGTCTAATATGGAGTCACTGCTCAAGTTTCTTTCAAGAAAATCGAAATCTGACTTGTACAACAGCAAGTTGAACCTTGTTATTTAGAACTCCATTAGCTGTTTCACAAAGAGTAAGAATACACCGAGGTTCTTTAGTAAATTTTGCCATGTACTTCCAACCACCCCTCTACACTAGGGTAAATTTATTTCTAACCTACTAGGATCACATTCCAGAACGCAAAAATCTTTTGAATAAGTAAAATAAGACTAATTGAGTGCTTTTCACAAATCCTTCTTAAAAAAAAAAACAAAAAAACTCTACATGAACTACCAATATCAACAAGCAAGTATAAATACTTGAGGCATTCACACAAAGGCAGTTAAAGATCGTACATCACCCCAACCATCTTAAGTCATATTTGATATTCCACCAGGTATCTAGCTTTCCAAATCACCCAGGATGGTAATGTTCAAGTGGGCGATGAAACAAGGACAAGCACAGCTTCTTTGTGTGTTATCAGGGCAAAAGAAGGCAGGTGAGCACACGGAGCGGCTGCTGGGCGTCAGCACTCACCTTGAGGATGTCCCCCCTTTTGAAGCTCAGCTCGTCGTCTGCGGTGGCTTTGAAGTCATATTTGGCGATGGCTTCCATTCTGAGCGGGGCTCAGGGCTCAGCAGCCTGGAGCGGGGGGGAAGGGAGTCTTCCCTGCTGAAGCGACCCAGCGCTCTGGGCTCAGCCTCGCCTCTCTTCGGGGACTGGCTCCCGCACGCCGGGACACACAATGCCACCCTGAATCAGAGAGTGCAGAATGAGAGAAGTGGCCCGATCGAAGGCAGCCCCGCCCTGCCCGTTGGCCTGCCGTCCCAGCCCCCACGCCCCCTGGCTCAGCCCTCCGCCCTCCCTTCCAGGCAGGAGCCCCGAGCTCCTTCTTCCTCTTTTCAGCCTCAGCCCCCAGGCGACTGACAGGCCTGCCGGCCAATGGCGGCGGCGGCTCGGGCCCTTCCCGATCACACTTCCTCTTCCCTCCCGCTGGGTGTGCAGGAACCGGCTGGAGTCCCGGTGGTCTCCGCCTTTCCTCCCTCGACCCTCACGCTGCTCTCCGCGCACGAAATGCAGTCCACCGAAGGAAAAGCCTGCCCCAGGGGATGGCCCGCTACTCTTCTCAGCGATACAGGCTCCTTCCCTCCCTTCTCCTACCAACCGATCTGGTTTTTTGAAAAAGCTGGGTCCCCTTCTCCACAGTCAAAAGGCAGCAATGTGGGTTTGGTCCCGGGCTGCTTTAACTGTTCTCTGAAACTAAACCTCCGTCTCCCCTAGAAAGTGGGAGCATGACCCTGCGAACTACTTTTTTATTCAGTTGGCTGCTCTCCACTCGCCATCCGTGATGGTCAAGCTCAGGTGACCAGGAAAAGGAGAGGAAGCTCAGAATCTCTGAAGGGTGGAGACAGACTCCAGCACAGGGCTCCCCTACCAAGACCCCCCAAGACTTCAGGGGCCCCAACAGCCCTTGAAACAACCGTCCAAGGCTCAGCATTCCAGAGGCAGCCTCCGACTCATTCCTAACTAGCCTAAGGAGCACAGTTTAGTCCTGATACACTTGAAAGCAATCCCTTTTTCAGAATCTGAGCTGCCAGATATCTTGCCTAGGAAATGGTGCCAAAAGGCCAAACAGAAGCCTCACACAGTTACCCTGAGAACAGCTGCTTTTCTTGGAGCCAGGGGAGTACTAAACTGATCCAAACTGAATCTTGCAGGCAAAGACTCTGTAATAACCCTTGGGTCATGTCCAGGTGATGGGGAAGGAACCTGGGCAGTATAATCACTGCAGAGGAGTGAAGAGTTTGGAGCCCTGAATTTGAAACACAACCTTGGCCTTTGCACAACTAAAGGAAAACGAAGCCCCATTCTTGTTTGGCCAGTCACTGTTTTCATACAGGCTAAATAAAAGCAGAAAACAACAATGACCCTGGCGGAATGGGGACAGATTATTTATAGTGACACCGTTCGGTGGATAATTACCATCCAGCAGAGGACTCATTTGAGGGGCACGAGTGATTATCATTCTTTTGTTCTAAAGTTAACAATTGGGGCATTAATCAAGCATAGCTGCAAAAGGACTGAGGCGTAAACCAGCTGGGAATATTAAGATTACAGGGAAATAAGTGTTACCAAGGAGGAAAGACTCAACAGGCAACAAAAGTCCTTCAGTCGAATTCTGAAGGCCAAACATTCCACTGCAGGTAAACTAATAAACTAAACCCATGTTTATTCATTCTGTCAGGCCATACCTAGGATATATTATGCTGTGCTGGCTCTAAGAGGGGAAAGCAAAGAAAGAGTCCCAGCAAATATATATATAAAAAAATGAACACTAGTCTCAGAGTATTTGTGTGTCCTTAAAGACCCTTTACTTACACTCACCATAGTTACTTTTTTATGAAATGAATCCATATACGTAATTTTAAAACTCAGGGTAAATAAAAGGCTTATAAAAAAACAAGTTACCTACCCAACAACCAAAAGCAATCACCCTCAATTTTGGTTATAGCTTTCTCTTTAAGTTTACTAACAATATTTCTAAATAATATGCTTCTGCTGCTGTTTCTTAGTTTTTTCCAGCCATCACCTGTCACCTAAAAGACAAGGACTCAGCTGTTTCACCCCTGCCAATTTCACCTTGCCCTATCCCTATGGCTTCCCAGGTGGTTCAGTGGTAAAGAATTTGTGCTGAGTAGGAGACATCGGTTCCATCAGGAGGATACCCTCGAGTAGGAAATGGCAACCCACTCTAGTATTCTGGCCTAGAGAATTCCACAGACAGAGGAGCCTAGTGGACTTCAGTTCACCGGGTCGCAAAGGGTCAGACACGACTGAGCGACTCAACAGTCATCCCTATAATGCCACACATTTTGGTTTAAGCAGTTGGCAACCCACTCGAGTATTCTTGCCTGGAGAATCACACGAACAGAGGAGCCTGGCAGGCTACAATCCACAGGGTGGCAAAGAGTCGGACACGACTGAGCAACTAACGCTTTTTCATACTATTACACTAGGAAATATTGTTCACTAGTGATTTAAATAACGTATGATAACCAGTCTTCCTTTCTGGTACAATCTTTCAGTTTTCCCGGCATTAATAACTTTCTCCTTTTTCTGCCTACTTCCAGTGTATACATATTTTAAAAAGTTTTTTTACAGCTTCTCCAAAAAAATCTCTGCTACACGCCTATCAACATTTTCCATACCCTGACCTGATCCTTTATTTTCACTGGTCTCCAGGTCTGATTTTTGGGACTAGGTAGCAATGATGAGAAGCTGAAGGATAATTATGCAGGTCAAAGAAAACTAAAGAGTTTCTTTTTTCTTTTTTTGGGGGGGGAAGAGTTTCATTTTTGAAAAACAGAAATCAGACAGAAACCCAAAGCACTGTGGCTCTCAAGGTATTACAAGTTACGGGGCATCAACTTCGTCATTCAGGATTCCAGACAACTGCAGTGTGACCAAACAGCCAGACCATAGAAATCAAGACGGTTTTCAACATATGCTTTCCTGTTACTCAACTTTCTACCTCGGTTTTCTAGAGAAAGCTTAAACAGACTAACACTCCTGAAAACTGCATTTCAAGCAACAATTGCTTTGTAAGATACAGGTGAAGAGAAATGAAACCAATCAGTAGCTCTGTGGCTGTGCAAAATAAAAATTAGTGTCTCACAGAGGAAACGAGAGGTCAGCTCGTTAGGCTAGCCACAGAAAAGCATCCAGACTACAGAAATTCAAAAAGGTGTGTTTCACTAAAGACAGAAACAAATTCTATCACGTACGCCACACTAATTACCTAAAAAGAAAGAAATCTAAAAGTACACACAATGTAGTGGACGTTGCTGTTGATTCCCAAAGAAAATGGACTGGGAGTACAGGAACGCTGAAGCCTGATGAGTGTGTGTCTGAATTGGAACCAGCCCACACCCTGCAGCCCATCGCAAGCAATGTTAACACGGCGAGTGCAGTTTGAGTTGTTCATTTAAAGCGATGTGCACTGTCTTCTAAAAGGCAGTCTCCTAAAGGTATCTGTGGGCTTCCCAGGTGGTACAGTGGTAAAGAATCTACCTGCCGATGCAAGAGACTTGGGTTCGAATCCTAAGTCAGGAAGATCCCCTGGAGAAGATGGCAATCCATTCCAGTATTCTTACCTGGGAAAACTCAAGGACAGAGGAGCCAGGCAAGCTATAGTCCCTCGGGTTGCAAAAAGTCAGACATGACTGAGCAACACACAGGTAGTCATAGGATTTTATTTTCTCTATGCAACTCTCCCCTTCCCAAAATTTACAGAAAATAAAATACAGGACACTGGACCAATATAGCTTAGTGTTAAGCCTGCATGGTTTTTAACAGCAGGCTGACCCCGGGTTTAAGTACTGACCCTGATGCATATCAGTTGTAATTTTGAACAAGCCTTTTAAACAAGCCTCAGTTTTCTCTTCTGTAAAAATGGGGATAATATCACCTACTGATTCACTAAGCATTAAATTAGATAATATAGATAGTATACATACATGAAGCACTCTGGATAGAGACTGACATTCAGTTCAGTTGCTCAGTCATATCTGACTCTTTGCAACCCAATGGACTGCAGCACACCAGGTTTCCCTGTCCATCACCAACTCCCGGAGCTGACATCTCCATAGAGACTGACATTAAGTCATTAAAAAATAACTTAAAAAAGACTCTACTTAAAACATAGCAGATGTTTATCTTCATTATTAAAAATGGCAAATTAGGGCCTTCACAGCCATGGCCCAGGTTCAAACCCTGGTCAGGGAACTGATATCTCCCAAGTTGCATAGCATAGCCAAAACAAACAAAAACCACCACCACACCCCACCCCCCAAAAAAGACACCAGCAAATTAAACAATGAGATTTCTTTCACCTACTAATTGTCAAATTTTTAAAGATTTATCCAGTCTCTGTAATACTATTTTCAGACTCTTTATCCAATGCTTATTAATTTAACATTTTGAAGAATTACTATATGCCTAACAGTATGCTTGGAACTGGATTAAAATCATTAAAACCGTTACAGTCCACACTCTAGCAGGGAATTAATCAGTTCAATCTTTTTGGAGAGTAATTTTACAGCATCTATTGATAATTTTAAGACACCTATCCTTCCTTGGACAAGCAATATCACGTTCCAGATTTATATCACTAAAAGTGACACAAATACCGTGTGCAAAATACATCTATCCCTGATCAATATCCATGAAGCTAAGAAATACTTTTCCGTATAAGCATCAAGACATATGATCAAGTCTTTAAAGTACATAAAAATTAGTTATTCCATTTCTATAAAACAATATATATCAGTGTGTTATTAAAAATTTTAAAGGTTAACAATGATTATCTCTGGAAGTGAGACCACAGAATATTTTTACTTGCTGTACCACATGCCTCAACTGTACTTTCATTGTTTTTACCATAAGCATGTATTGCTACTATAGTTAGAAAGAACAAAACCCAAAACCTTACTGATGCTCTAGAGTTAGGCTGGGATTCAGTTATCACTTTACCACTTATTAACTGGGTGGGCAATCACTGGAGAAATAACTCACATTCTCTAATTCCTAGTGTCCCTCAGCTGGAAAATGAGGAAAATCACAGCACCTACACCTTATAAAGTCATTTTGCTAATTAAAATACCTGTGAAGGCTGAGTCGCTGGTGTAATGCGCTAAGTGGTATTAACCAGCATCACTGGTCCCGCTTCAAACATTGGTCCACATGTTCTCGGTAAAACTAGAGTTCCACCTGCACACAGACTCAGGAGAATGCTCTGGGAGGCAAATTAACGGTCCCATTAAATACAGGTTTCCCTGGTGGCTCAGTGGTAAAGAATTGGCCTACAACACAGGAGACGTGGGTTCAATCCCTGAGTCAGGAAGATCCCCTGGAGGAGGAAATGGCAACCCACTCCAGTGTTCTTGCCTGGGAAATCCCACTGACAGAGGAGCCTGGTGGGCTACAGCCTATGGTATCACAAAAGAGTCGGATGCAGTTAAGCACACTGACTAGTAAATATAAACTTAAACAGCTCCAAATCCAAGTCCTGAAAGTGAAAGTCACTCAGTGGTGTCCGACTCTTTGAGAGCCCATGGACTATAGTCCATGGAATAATCCAGGCTAGAATACTGAAGTGGATAGCCCTTCCCTTCTCTAGGGTATCGTCCGGACCCAGGAATCAAACAGGGGTCTCCTGCACTGCAGGTGGATTCTTTACCAGATGAACCAGCAGGGAATCCTAAGAATACAGCAGTGGGTAGCCTATCCCTTCTCCAGCAGATCCTCCCAACCCAGGAATCGAACCAGGGCCTCCTGCATTGCAGGCAGATTCTTTATCAGCTGAGCCACCTGGGAAGCCCCAACTCCAAGTCCTAACAATGACAAATATTCACACATGTAAAACTGATCACATCTATAGTCACTTACTCTGTCAGGCTTTTAAATGTTTACTCTCTACATAAAGTGTAATTTTAAGTTGAGTAATTTAAAGTCACACTGCAATCTCAGGAATTTACAGATGCATCCCATAACAAAAGCTTTGGCCCCTGGACGAGTTACATCCGGATCAGCCCATTCAGGGACTGCTTCACTGAGAGGCACCTTCTGAAGTTCTGCAATGTAGTGGGACCTGAGCCCCGGAACCTAATTTTAAATAAGATTCACAGGTAATGGTTTTTGTTTTGGCCTCGCCACGCCAAGTGAGATCTTAGTTCCCCCACCAGGGATGGAACCCTCGCTCCCCCTGATGCGGAAGTTCAGAGTCTTAACCACTGGACCACAAGGGAAGTCCCACAGGTAACTCTTATGCATGCTAATTAAAGAAGAAAAAAAAAAAGGCTGTACTGTAAGGGGTTCTAGACCACATTTTAAACTCTGCATCTCAGACCATGCACTGCCATGTCTTTGCATAGAGTGAAAACATATTCACTTGGCACAACTGGGAAAAAGCCAATTTTGACAAACAGAACCAAAGGCTCTCAGTGGAATTCAAGACTGCCAGAAAGTTCTTCTGAATTAAGCAAGTAACTATTAGCTTCTCTCAGGATGGACAGAATGGGTCTCTACTCCCTATTACTTCATTTCTCCAAAATCTACTCCTCTTCTGTTCTAAGTAACAATTAGAGCTGTTGCTGCCCAACATACAACAGGATAACAGGAATCAAGGAGAAAAGTCTCTAAGTACCATTGACTAGTAGTATTTCAAACCCAGCAGTCGAAAACAAAACAAAACACAAACCTAGCAGTCCCTCAAATCTGTATACACTGGCTGAGTAAGTACACTTGCCTCAAGCATTTCAGGGCCTGCTTTTAGTATCAAAGAAAGTTGATTACAAGAATTAACCTTTTTTAATTTTGGGATTCAGAAAATTTTGAACAAAGGAAGGAGTAACAGAACAAAGTTATTTCTTTCTGGGAAAAAAAACAAACAAACAAACAAAAAAAACAACAAAGAGGGCTGATTATAACAGGTGCAGGAAAAGACACCTGATCTCAGAAGCCTGGTAAGGAACAAATTAGTACTATTACCACCAACAAGCTTTTAATTAATTCATCAATGGTCTAAATAAGTTTTATTCCCTTAACTGTATCAGGCTATCTTAAATCTACTGTAATACAGGGTTATCGTTGGTTTTCGTTTTGAACATTCATCACCCAGACTACAAGACAATTTAAGCCCCAAAGTGACCCAATCTCCTTCAGTAACGTGAGAGGCATAGGAAGAGAAGCGTGAGCAGGCAGAAAACCGTGATCTAAACGCGAAGAAAACAACTAAAACATAAAAACACAAGCAAGCTACACTTACGGCCTAGTGGCAGTATTGATTACTTACGGCTGAATTCAATCCTTTGAGCCGCCCAGTTCCCAGTGGGGAGAACTTAGGTCGCGCACGGCTCTCTAGCAACCCTTCTGGCTGACCGAAGGGACACAGTGAACGCTCCAAAGTAAAGGATAAACCAAGAAAGAGGGCATCTTCAGGGAGAGAAACGGGGTCTTAAATGAGGGAGAAAACGAATTATGCCGAAGAGCCCAAAACCTCAAAAAACTGTACCAGAGAGGGGACAATAAGGAGGAAGGGGAAGTAGATAAGAAAAAAACGGGGGGAGGGGGCAAGTGACTTGCATTATACGAGTAAGCATTTAGTGTCCCCAGTGGAAAGAGAGAAATAGAACGAGAAGACAACTGGGTTGCACGGAAGCGAAAGAGAGACTAGAAAGCCAAGGAGACTAATGCTAGTTTCTCTCACATGTCCTTCCCACTTTTTCCGAGAATCAGCAGTACCCAAAGAGACTTCGAGGGCACCTGGGCTCCCCTGCAAATTATACTGTTACTGTACCTGAAGCCAACCTAGGCTTAACTCCCTCAATAATAAGCTGTAACTCACAGGGTTACCATCAGACACACGGAGAGCGCTGCAAAATGAAAAATACCAGGGATTCCCTCCCCTCTCTCCTCGAAGCATTCCAGTCAACTGCTGCTTGTTTCTCTTGACACATGTTTTTTCAAATAGTGTCCCCCCCCCCCCGCCAAAAAAAAAAGCAAAACGCGACAGAAACAAAGCCATTTCGACTGGCTCCGGTAGCAAACGTCCTCACTCATAGATATAATAGGAGTGGTGGGTTTTCTCCCAAAATTCGGCCCCCAAACACCCAGAGATGGTGACGTGGTGGCCGAGCAAATCGAAGAAGCATCAATTACCACGTTCGCAACCGCCGCGAAACCCCTCGCCTCCCGGTGCCGAGTCAGACTGACTCACGGAATGAGCGCCCGGTGTTCTGGGGCTTCTTCTCCCCGGGCCCCTGCGGCGCAAAACCCTCAAAGAAAAGGCATCAAAGTCAATTAGGAACCCACCCACCCCGGCCTCCTGCGCCGCGGTCCGGGGCTCTGTCCAGGGTGAGAGGAGGAACGGTGCCCAGAAAGGAAGCGCCCCAAAAGAGGAAACGTGGAGCCCCGAGCCCGGGGGTTCCGCTCTCCCGACCTCCAGGCCCGGCAGCCCCCGGCTCGCCAGGCCCGGGCCACCCCCCCGAACCCGGGCCAACTCCCGCTACCGAAGGGGGAGGAAGGGGCACCGGGGCAGCCGCGCCACCGCCGGCCGCGCTCACCGTGGCGCAGCTCCTCGGCTTCTGGCCCGGCCGGCCCCTCCGCAGCGGTGCGAGCGGCCGCCGACCCCGCTGCGGCTCCCAGAGGGCAGTGCCTGTCCCCGCCGCCGTCACCGCCACAGTCCTCCCCGTCGTTGGCGCCGCCGCCGCCGTCCGCTCGCTGAAGCAGCACAGCCGCCTAACTTCCGCTCCTCGTCGGGGTCCCGCGAGAACTTGAGCGCGCGACCCCGCCCCGCCCCACCCCCGCGAGACTTCCCCCGGCGGAAAAGGCCCAGAGCGCAAGCGCCCCACCCCCGCCAGGCCCCCGCAGGTAGGCCGGCGACGGGCCAGGGCGCAGGCGCCGGGCCGCCCCGCAGCAGGTGGCCCCGGCCGGGCTCCACCCCCCACCCCGACCCGGGTCTTTGTAACCCTTGCGGTGCCAGAGCGGGTAAATTAGCGCTCTCTCGGAGAAACGACTCTCCTCCACGTGCTGATCGCTTCCTTTCCCCTTCCACCAAACCGAGGCAATTTGGCTGGGGGTGGGTGGGTGGGGAGGTGAGGAAGGAGGAATCTCCAGCGTGAAGCACTCAAAATAGAGGACCTAATCTTCAAATATTTGAGAGTTTGGTCCAAACAAATTCTCCAGTACGCTTGGGCTTCGCTGGTGGCTCAGCTGGTAAAGAATCCGCCCGCAATGCAGGAGACCAGGGTTCGATCGCTGGGTTGGGAAGATCTCCTGGAGAAGGGGTAAGGCTACTCATTCCAGTATTCTGGCCTGGAGAATGGACTATACAGTCCATGGTGTCGCAAAGAGTCGGACACAACTGAGCGACTTTCACTTCACAGCAAACTCTGCAGTATGAGATGAATTAACATATTCGTTCATCTGTTGAATCAAGTGCTTAATACATGCTAAGCGCTCTGCTAACCATAGAAGGTACAACAATGAACAGAAATCCTGGCCCTCAAGGAATCCAGGGTTGTAGAGGAGTGGAAGAAAAAGAAACAAATAATACCACAAATACTGTTAGAATTATTTGGAGTAACTCCGAGGAAGCTAAAAAGATGGGAGAGAGGGGTCACTGCTTTGCCCATCTCAGAAAAGCCTTCCCAGAGAAGGTGATGTCTGAGCCGACTCTTGCAGGATGTGTGGGAGTTCGCTGGAGAAGCCAGGATAAGGGCATTCCAGGCGAAGGGAACACCATGCACATACAAAGGATCGGAGGCGTTAGAGTCCTGTTCCCTGCAATGCTAAGGAGTTCAGTTGATAACCGGGGAGTGGCGGAAGATGAGGCTTGGAGGAGTAGCTATTATTTTTCAATTCCAAAAGCTCTTTGCAGTTAAAGGAGAGAACAGAGCATCCAATGGTAATGTGCTTCCTGGAAGGCAACAAAATAGCTAGAGGTGAGAATATCCAAACGTCTGATCCTATAGAGAAAACAAGCCCACTGAAATGACAAGAATGAATTGTTCTTTCACTCAGTATTTGTTGAGCATCAGCTGCTTGCCAGGCACTGTGCAGAGTGATAGATGAACCCTACAGAGCCTCTGCTTTCAGCAGTGTGTCTTCTAGAAGAGAGTTGCCTAGTCTGCAAGGCAAAACAGTTGGTCCTGAGGGCTACTGAACTACATACAGGACTGCAGAGGAGTTACTTGGTGCTCAGATTGTCAGGGAGGACTTGGTGTTTGAACTGCAACATGAAAGCAAGGAAGAAAGAGTGATGAAATCAGCCAATATTTCAGATTGACCAGAGTTTAGGATTTAGGGGGAGGAGTAATGAGAAGCAAGGCCAAGATGCACAGTTTAGGCTTCACTGACAAGTAACATCCTCTGAAAGTTTTTAAGCAGGAGATGTCTGACAGGAAAACAGCAAGAGGTATCTATTTACCACCTGACTTGTACTGAAGTCACAGTATTTTTACTGTGTATAGTATCCCCATTTCGCAAACTGGGAAACTGATGCTTAAAGAGGTTAGAAACTCACCCAAGGAAACCCAAATATAGTAGATCTGAGCTGGAACCTAGACCTGTCTTGTAAAACCCATATTCTGCCCCCCACCCCCACCCCAACACACACACTTTGAAACTGTTCTAGCATGGTGTCAGGAAAAAAATAGAAATGAAAGGGAAGGACTTATTTGCTGAGCAGAGAGGAGGAGGAAGTGAGGGAAGAGTTGCTGTTCTTTGTTTTGAGTGGGCAGAGAAATTTGCCAGTCAGAGGAGGAGCTGACGGGGCAGGAGATGGGGGTCATGGAGCTGACTCGGGGGGTAGGGCATGTACTGGGAAGGGGCAGGTAGAAAGATACTGATACCCGACCTGGGAAGGGTAGAGTTCATCATTCTGAGAAACAGGCAGGTAGAAATAACCAGTACATTGTCCAAAAGCTCTATGCATTCATTCTTGCTGTCTACAACATTAGCTGAGCCTCTAACTCTGGAGATAGCAAGATAATCTGTCACAGAGCTCACAGTCTGAAGGGGAAGACACACTGCTGGGAATATAACACCCAGGATGAGCAGCTTTGGGACATAGAGCAAGGGACCTGATCTAGTCCAGGACCAGGGAAGACTGAGGACAGAGGTTTCAACTCAGACTTTGGTTAGCCTGAGAGGAAAAGATTGCGCCAGGAGAGGGTACAGCATGTCCAAAGCCCAGACATCAAGAAAGCACTTAAGGAAGCCATTTACACCTGGGATGAAGAAGAATGTGGCTTGCAGGTGAAGCATCTGGAAAGGGGAATACTGGGACTTTCCAGCACTGCTAAAAACTAGGGACTGGAGGGACTTCCCTGGTGGTCCAGTGGTTAGAACTCGGAGCTTCCACTGCAGGGGGCACAGGTTCGACTCCTGGTCGGGGAACTAAGATCCCACCTGCCGCTTGATTCTATGGGATACTGAAGCACTGGGTGCACCTTGGTCATCTTTTCATCTTCAGAATGCATTCTCACTCTAGCTGCAGAGTGAAAAATCCGTTGGAACTAAGTTGTTCATCATCTACAAGACAGTGTCCTAAGACCTGTGCAAGATCCTCATGGATCTGGTCCCTGCCTGCCAGCCTCACTCTTTCAGTCTCCAGCCAACATACACTCTACCCATATTAAACCACTGTGGTTTCCGGAAGATCCATGATGTTTTGAGTGTCTGTATCTTTGCATTTGCAGTTTCCTCTGCTCAGCTGATCTCTCCCCTTTCTTCAGGCCCCCAAGTAAGTTTTAGGGTTTCTTCCTCAAAAATTCCACTGGATCACCAATCTCACTGCAGCATGATGGTCTGTTCACTTCTCCGCCCTCCCCATCCACCACCAAAGGCTCTGCAAGCTCCCAAACAGGACCACACCTTCTTCTCACATTTGTATTCCCAGTCCGCAGCACAGTGGAATGAATTAATGGATGGATGGAGGGATGGATGAATAAATACTGGAAGTTGAGTGGAGATAAATATGTGGTTGTCTTTCTGGGCAATGTGATATTTGAAGTTCAGGAAGTGGGTGAGATCTCAGAAGAGACTAGATACTTAGCAGAATAGAACAAAAAAAAATGCGCTTCTTTTTTTTTAAATTTATTTTTTTGCTTCTTTTAAAAAATGATAAATCAGACTCATGATTATGTCTCTGCAAAAACATATGCCTATGGACCAGATTTGGAAGGGAACACTTTTAAATAAGTAATTGTGCTGAAATGAAGCAATTGTGGATGACAAAAACAAAACAAAACTTCAACATTTGTTACACTCTCTCTTCGATTACAAACCCCTCTCTGCCGACAGACTCAGAAATTTGAGAGAATGCTGTCCAAGATCATTCCATGCAGAGGAAAAATCCACACTAGAGGCGGTAATAGGTAGAATATGTGTTTAACAGCAAAAAGAAATCAGAACAAGAGGTGCAAGGCACACTCCAGTGTGAAAAGCTGTTGAAACTGTAGCAAAACTTGCTAATTACAAATTAGCCACATCAATCGCTTTGGAATGCACAAATTAATCATCACAACGTCCCTTTTTTCAGTTGGGGGGTGGTTTGCGGTTATTTTTTTAGGCGTCGGAAGCGAGTTCTCATTTTGGTTTCTGTGAGTTGTCGTGCTGCCCCCTGCCGGTCATGACTGGACACTGCCCTGGCACTGCCTGAACCCTGGAAGCCCGTTGCAGGCACTTCCTCTGAGCTCCCTTTTATGAGTCTCAGTGGGAGAGATGGAAACAACCAGTGACAACCAAAATGGGTCACTGAAATTCTACTCCTACCTGCTCCATTGATCTTGGAAGTTCTCATCTTAGAATTTCCTCTGTTCTAGTTGCGAGCCTTTTCATACTGAAGGGGCTCTTGGACTGCAAGGAGATCAAACCAGTCCATCCTAAAGGAAATCAGTCCTGAATGTTCATTAGAAGGACTGATGCTGAAGCTGAAGCTCCAGTACTTTGTCCACCTGATGGAAAGAGCTGACTCATTAGAAAAGACCCTGATGCTGGGAAAGATTGAAGGCAGGGGAAGGGGGTAACAGAGGACGAGATGGTTGGATGGCATCACCGACTCAATGGACATGAGTTTGAGCAAGATCTGGGAGATGGTGAAGGACGGGGAAGCCTGGCGTGCTGCAGTCCATGGGGTTGCAAAGAGTCGGACATGACTGAACAATTGACAACAGTTGTGAGCCAAGCCTGCATACACTCCTCTCGGGCTTGGAGGGTGGCTTCTGACGTTGAGCCTACCACTGGGACCCCAAGTCCCTTCCCTTGCTCGACCTCCTGATTTCGTGTCCATCACCCTAGCTGGTCCAAACACTACTATCCTTCCTGAGGGACTGACCGATCATCTACCCCTTCCAAGTCACTATATACACTGCAGTCAGAATGGACTCTCTGAAATACAAATCGAATCAGGTGGTCACAGGGAAGGTACTTAGCATGACCGCAATGGCCCTCTTGGCTGGCCCCTGCCAGCAACTCTGACCTCAGCCCTTTCAGCTTTTCTATCTTTTCTCTTCTGGATGACTTGCAGCTTCCTGAATGACTCTACAATTCTCCTACCTCCAAGGTTTTGGCATACTGCCCCTTTGGGCTGACATGCCTCCTCTCCCTGCCTTCCCTGCCATCACTCAGCCAAATCCTGAGATCTGGCTCCTGTCTTCCAAATCTCAGCTCAGGGCCACCTCCCCCAGGGAGCCTCCTGTGAAGCTCTGGTCCCTCCAGTGGGTTCTGATAGCACCCTTGGCAACTCTATCATTCCTATTTTTCATAAGACCATATGTGAGCCATCTGTTGATACTTACTTGTCTTTCTCCCTTTTAGGCCAAAGATCCTGATGTCTGTGTGGATGAAAAATATTGTCTGCCTTACCTGTAAATGAAGGATATTGCAGGCATCAAACCAGCACAATACAGTGCCCCAAAGGGTGAGCCCCGAGGGACTCAGGATGGAGACAAAGGATGCCCACCGCCAAACCCTCAGGGACTGCAGTCACCCCCAACTTCAGGGCACCTGGAGTTGACTTAGGATGGAGATAAGCAGGATACTGACTCCAGAGAGCTGAGGTGCGTTTCAAAGGAATGATTTCAGTGAGCCCAGACTCTTGCATCTTCCCATTCATAGAAAAACACTAAATTCCTTAATGGGAGATATCTGGTTTTCTTTAATTAACAGGAATCTTTTTGATGTTCTAAACACCTAGTCTTTGCTGAAAGAACTCCTATATATCCTGGGTGCCTGCTTGCCCTTTTGGAGCCAGGCCCTGTCTTCTGCCTCTAGATCAGATAGCAAGTTTTTAAAATGCACAAAGTGTTAGTTGCTCATCGATTCCAACTCTTTACAACCCCGTGGACTATAGCCCACCGGGCTCCTCTGTCCATGGGATTCTCCAGGCAAGAATACTGCAATGGGTTGCCATTTCCTTCTCCAGGTGATCTTTCCCACTCAGGGATCAAACCCAGGTCTCCTGCATTGCAGGCAGTTTGTTCTGTCTGAGTCACCAGGGAAGCCCTAAAATTGAGAAAAGGGCCAACAATTCTTTTCTAATGTAGCAGTGCTCACATTTTAATACACAAGAGAATGGCTTGGAGACCTGTTTAAGATGTAAGCTCCAGTGACCCAGAGATAGTCAACTCCTTAGGTCTGGGAAGGGCTCAGAAATATGCATTTTAAATAAGCAGCTGCAGGTATATTCTTGGGCTGGTCATCTTTGGAGCAGACTTTGAGAGAGACAATGATTATTGAGTAATTGCGCCGTGGAGATTCTGGGATCTTCCCACACCAGTATCCTAGATTACAGCAATCAGGATGTGAGTTGCCATGGGCAGGAGAGAACTTGGGACTCTTCCCCCAGTGCACTCCCTTGGGTCTGTGCGAGGCTGCCAGGGCTAACACCATGACAGACGGCCCAGACCTAAGTTTAGGTTTCCCCCGAAATGGTAAGATTCCCTACCATCTGGCTGGCCATCTGGAGCCAGCCAATCAACATGCACCCAGTAAGAAAAAGGGAACCGATCAGGGGAAAGCTGAAAATCCCACGAACGCCCAAGTTTGAAAAAAGCCCACGAAAGTTTGGACCAATAAAATTGCTTTGCAAACATGTAACCAATCCACTTAAGCCAGCTACCAACTGCTTATGCTCACCCTATAAATTTGTGTAACAGCTCGGGCTCAGGGCGCTCTGACCCCGCACCACTGCGTTGGATGCGGCAAGAACCCTGACTCGAGTCAGCAATAAACTTCCCTTATTGCGAGTTGCATTGTCTTAGAGGCCTTCTCTCTTCCCGCTTGGGGATTCGGACATCGGGCATAACATTTGGGGGCTCATCCGGGATCCCTTGACTGGGGGAAGAGAACACTTCCAGGACAGAGGGGAAGGATAGATAATAGCACCGGTGCTCAGGCAGGACAAAAAGTCCAGTGTAAATCCGAGGCCCTGCTGTGAGGCAGGAAGGTATCTGGTACAGGAGAAATCTTTCTATAAGGGGGGGAATGGACTGGACGTTCTAGCTGGCATAAGACCGAGGTCAGCAGACGCACTGGAAGGCAGCCGGCTCTGCGGGAAGGAGAGTTCCTCTCCTGATCCTGAGTCTGGTGAGCAGTGGACACCATTCGGTAAGGTGAACCTAGTACCGGGGGGCAAGACAACTCAGGGGGCCCGAAAACCCAGCACTGTGTTGTCGGCCGACGTTTGTCTGTCCGTGTGTTTGTCTTCGGCTCTCCGTGTCTGTGTGTGTGCCGGCATTGTCTCTGGTCTCGTTCTCTTCTGGTGCATCGTTCTCTTCTCTCTCTCTTCTGACTTACTCTCCTTTTCTTCTTCTTCTCTGATCTGCCCTCAACTCCTTTGCTTTTCGGGAGTTTCAGTGAACAGGCGAACGGTTGTGCCGGCAATTGATGAGTCCCGGCCAGGGCTACACTCTGGCGGACTCTGAAGGCCCTACAATAAGTGAGCCTCAGTAACTAGAGCCCGACCGGGTGAAACTCTCCTTAAACATCCCTAACTGAGGACGTGGCCTAAAATTCTTCGTGTGGGCACGGGTCAGGCACTTAAAGGCCATTAGGGCGCCTGCCACTTGAAGACTCCCATGAGAGGATAAGGGGGTCACGGAACGGGCTAGAAACCCCTAGGGTGCCCGCCCCCAGCAAGAAAACTTCCATGCAATGACGCAGGCACATAAACAGTTCCAAAAGCATACCATAAGCCCAACCTCTTGGCCGCCACCACTCCCGGTAGGATTTTTGGTGGTCGTTCTCAGTGACTTCTTCTCTCTCTCTCTTCCCTACCATTTATTCTTTGACCATGGGTCAGAGGGAATCTACCCCACTTTCCCTCATGACTGACCATTTTTCGGATGTCAGGGCCAGGGCCCATAACTTGTCTTTGCTAGTCAAGAAAAGTAAATTAATAACTTTTTGCTCTGCAGAGTGGCCCGCCTTCCGAGTTGGATGGCCTCCGGAAGGCACCTTTCAACCGTCCATCATACAGGCTGTGAAGGAGAAGATTATGACTCCTGATCCCTGGGGCCATCCGGGTCAGGTCCCCTATGTCATGGTTTGGTAGGATCTAGTGGAAAATCCGCCTAAGTGGTTAAAACCTTTCGTTCACACACTTCCTAGTTCCTCCAATTCACAGGTCCTGGTGATGGAGATCCCCCCGGAGGAAACCAAAAAGAAAGAGGACCCAAAACTAGTCTTTCAGGAATCATCTTATCCAAACCTGATAGACCTAGAAACGGAGATGAGGCCTCCGCCATATGTGCCCTCCTTGCAATTCCCTCCGAGGAGAGAAACTGCCACGGGTGAACCGAGAGGTTTAAGAGGGCCAACGGGAACCGACCATGAGAGGGAACCGGCATTGGGGACCCGGGGGAGAACTAGGGGAGATAGGGGTGGGCAAGACCCTGGGGACCCAGAGTTACCTTCATCCACTGTTCAAGCGCTCCGCGTCCGAGTGGGACCAGCTAACCCGGACGGAGAGCGAACCTATCCGTAGTGGCCCTTTTCCACGAGTGACCTGTACAATTGGAAAACCCAGAACCCTCCTTTCTCAGAGAAACCCCAAGGCCTCATTGACCTCTTAGAATCCATTTTGTTCACTCACAACCCCACCTGGGACGATTGTCAGCAGCTGTTGCAGGTGCTCTTCACCACGGAAGAACGGGAGCGAATCCTGGCAGAGGTGCGGAAACGGGTCCCGGGGGTCGACGGGAGGCCAACCGCCCAGCCTCATCTCGTGACGAGGGGTTTCCTCTGTTGCGGCCTAACTGGGATTTTGAGCGAGCGGAAGGTACCGAGTGTACCACCAGACTCTGATGACTGGCCTGCGGGCTGCAGCAAGAAAGCCGACAAATTTGGCAAAGGTAAATCTAGTCCTAAAAGAAACTTTGACAAAGTTGGCAATAGAGACTGGTGGGGACTCGGTGACCTTCGCGCTCTTTCGGGCGCGTAACACCCCTTATAAGCTGAATCTTACCCCTTTTGAGATTCTGTATGGAAGACCCCCTCCTGTGTGTCCTATTTTCGAAGGAAAATGCCTGCCACCCCATACTTTGGGACAATTCCAGCAAACTCTGATGGCATTAAGTAAGGTGCATAACCATGTTTGGAAATTGATTCGAGAGATACACGAGGGCCAAAACAAGAGGGCCATCCCCTCACATAATATTGGACCAGGTGATTGGATTTGGGTAAAACGACACCAATCTAAAGTATTAGAACCTAGATGGAAAGGCCCTTATGTTGTTCTCCTTACCACTCCTACCGCTGTCAAGGTCGACGGGATTGGACCCTGGGTTCACTGCAATCACATGAGGCAAGCCACACCGGAAGAACAGGAAAAAGCGCGAGCAGAATGGAAGGTGAGTCCTCACCTTTGAAACTGAAACTCGCCCGCCGGGAGGCCTCCTAATTCTCCTGCTGATGGCAGCTCTCATCGACCCAGGAGCGACCAGTCACAACCCCCATCAACCTGCTAAGATCACCTGGAAACTCAACGACGGGCAGACTCATGAGCTACTCAACGAGACCTCAGGAATCCACCCTCCAAACACCTAGTGGCCAGATCTATATTTTGATCTGAGGAGACTCTTTGGTACCGGGGCGGGATGGGATAAAAAAGGGAGACAAAACTACCAAGTGCAATCCCGTCGGAAGCGAGCACTTGTTAACACACCCCAGGGATGGTCAACTGATGGGTTTTGGGCTTCTCCAGGTAACATAAGAAATAACTGGAAAACCTGTGGGGGCATGGAAAGTTATTATTGCAGGAGCTGGAGTTGCATAACCTCTTGTGATGGGCCCCGAAAATGGGATGTAGGGAACAGAGATTTGGTCAGCTTCACTTTCCAAAACCCCGAAGGCCAGGTGCATCAGGTACGAGTACAATTTAACCAGGAACGGGCGGAAAAGGAAAACCGTTGGACCTCCACGTGAGTTGGCCCGGCCCCTACCCAGGTGGGCTTTTAATCATTAAACAGGTTATTGAGCCGGTGCAGGTGCATAGGTTCCAATCTGGTCAAAACATCACAGGGGCACAAGACAACCTCCAAGCCAACCACCTCCAGACCAAGCTCACAGGGAACATTTAACGTCTCCTCTACTCCGAGCCTTGGAGGCAACCTGATGGAAACCCCTGGCCCTCTGGCTGTTACCACTAGCTCAGCAATTCAGGACCCACTATGGGCCTTAGTGAATGCAGCCTTTACAGTCTTAAACCATACCAACCCTAATGCGACCCAATCCTGCTGGCTTTGCTATAATCTTCGCCCCCCCCCCCTTCTATGAGGCTATAGGCCTCAATGTCTCTTACCACTTATCTTCAGGCCAGAACCCACCCCAACGCCAATGGGAAGAACGCAAGGTTGGCCTCAGAATGAATGAGGTTTGGGGACAGGGATTCTGTTTGGGCACAGTGCCACGTGATAAAACTCCCCTTTGTGCCCAGACTATTGGTAACCTAAGCTTACATGACAAAAATTGGATTGTGCCAGAGGTTGGGGGTTGGTGGATTTGTTCACATACTGGGCTAACCCCATGTTTAAATGTGAAGGTTTTTAACCAGAGTCAAGAATTCTGTGTCCTGGTTGCTGTAATGCCAAAAATCTTATACCACTCTGAAGAGGTCATGTACTCACATTGGGACCGGGAACTGCTAAGACAAAAGAGAGAGCCAATCAGTGCGATTACCATGGCAGCCTTGTTCAGTCTTGGGCTGGCAGGAGCAGGGACAGGAATAGCTTCACTATCTCTGCAAGACCAAGGGTTTTCCTCTCTACGAGCCGCTATAGATGAAGATATAACTCGCATAGAAGAATCAATCAGCCACTTAGAGAAGTCTCTGACTTCCTTGTCTGAGGTGGTCTTGCAGAATAGGAGAGGTTTAGACTTGATTTTTCTCCAACAGGGTGGGGTCTGCACGGCTCTGGGAGAAGAATGTTGTTTCTATGTAGACCATACAGGAGTGGTAAGAGAATCTATGGCAAAAGTGAGAGAAGGACCGGTGCAATGAAAGGGGGAACGGGAGGCCCAGCAGGGATGGTTTGAGTCTTGGTTTCAACGCTCCCCCTGGCTGACCACCTTAGTTTCCACTCTCCTGGGCCCACTTATAGTGCTATTATTAATACTCACGTTTGGCCCTTGTATTTTAAACCAGCTGATGTCATTTATTAAAGAACGTCTAAACACCATTCAGATTATGGTATTGAGGCAACAATATCAGATGGTAGCCCCGAATGAAGAGAAGGACTCCTCAACAAGACAGGGGGGAATGTGAGGCTGCCAGGGCTAACACCATGACAGATGGCCCGGACCTAAGTTTAGGTTTCCCCTGAAATGATAAGATTCCCTACCATCTGGCTGGCTGTCTGGAGCCAGCCAATCAACATGCGCCCAGTAAGAAAAAGGGAACCTATCAGGGGAAAGCTGAAAAGCCCGCCAAAGTTTGGACCAATAAAATTGCTTTGCAAACACGTAACCAATCCACTTAAGCCAGCTACCAACTGCTTATGCTCACCCTATAAATTTGTGTAACAGCTCGGGCTCAGGGCTCTCTGACCCCACACCACTGCGTTGGATGCGGCAGGAATCCTGACTCGAGTCAGCAATAAACTTCCCTTATTGCGAGTTGCATTGTCTTAGAGACCTTCTCTCTTCCCACTTGGGGATTCGGACATCGGGCATAACAGTCTGAAGCTGCCTGAGGCTGTGAAATGCCAGTAAAGCCCATTGGTGTGGTCAAGGTCTTGGGCGGGTAGCACTTCTTAGCACCACATTGTAAATAAATTAAAAATAAAAGCCCAGATAAGCAAATGGACTCTGATCCTCAGAGGTCTCTGTAGGATGCCAGAGTCAGGTTCAAGGAGGCTGGCCCTTCTCTGCTCCTTCTGTTTCAGTTTCCATGTGACTCTTTCATTAGAATACATTCTGTTCATTAAGGACAGGAAGTCAATTCCATTTTGGCCTGAGCTAAATTGCAAGTGATGTATCCAAAGGGTGGAAATTTCCCCACTGTTTCTACGCCTGCAAGAAAGATGTATTAGCAATTTTAATACTAGGAAGTTCCTCCGATGTTGATTTTAATTATATTTTTGAAAAATAAATATTCTACATAGGAGACTCTTCCTCTTCTTCTCCTTTAAGATTTCCCATTTCAAAAAATTTATTTGAGCCTCTGATGTCCTTTTGCTTTTTAATTTTTATTTTTAGAAACTAAGTTTTAATTAGGCAAGTTACCTGCACTTCCTTACATCCCATCGTCCCTCTTTTCCCCCTCAGTACTTTTGCTAATCTCCTCCCCCAGGCTCGCACCCCACAATCTCCATCCATACAATAGACAAGTATTACAGGAATTCATCCTCCCATGAAATGTGAAAATACTATATTTAAGACTATCTGGCAGGGGGACTTCCCTAGTGGCCCCGTGACTGGGTCTCTGCACTCCCAGTCCAGGGGGCCTGGGTTCATTCCCTGGTCAGGGAACTGGATCCCACATGCTGCAACTAAAGACCCCACCTTCCCCAGCTAAGATCAAAGGTCCTCTGCGTCGCAGCTAGGACCTAACATAGCCAAATGAGTAAATATTTATTTTAAAAAATAGTAAACTTAAAAAAAAAAAAAGACTAGCTGGCAGAGGCTGAGCACTAATTCGAGGCCAAGAAAAGTCTAAGGCTTTGTGTTCGTTATTTCACTTAGTCCCCACAATCACCAGACATGGTAGATATTATGACTATGCCCATTTTATGGATGGGGAAATTAAGGGTTTCCATACGGAGGGGATAGTCAGCTGTGTCCAATATTGCTATAGAGGATGGGCAAGGTGAAGGCAGAGACTCAACAATTGAATTTGGAGAGATGGAGACTGTGGGTGATATTGACAAGAACATTTTCAATAACTGGTAGGGTGAGAGTCTGGGGAGGAGATTAGAGAAAGAATTGGGGGGAAAGACGATGGGGTGTAAGGAAGTGCAGGCAGCAAGTACAGGTGACTCTGTAAGAGTTTTGCTATAGCAGAGCAAAGAGTAGAATTTGGGGAACCCTCCTACGCTGTTGGTAGGAATGTAAATTGGTGCGGCCACTATGGAAAACAGTATGGAGGTTCCTCAAAAAGCTAAAAATAGGGTTGCCATATGGTCCAGCAAGCCCACTGTTGGGATTATATATCCAGAGAAAACCATAATTCAAAAAGACACATGCATTCCTTTGTTCATAGCAACACTATTTACAGTAGACGAAGCATGGAAACAGCCTAAATGTCCACTGAGAGATGAATGGATAAAAAGATGTGGTACATGTATACAATATACCATATGAAAAAGCGGAAGCTCCAATTCTTTGGCCACCTGATGCGAAGAGCCGACTCGTTGGAAAAGACCCTGTGGTACAAATATACATATATATGCACATACACCATGCAGGTAAGTCACTTCGGTCATGTCGGACTCTTTGCGATCTTATGGACTATAGCCTACGAGGCTCCTCTGTCCATGGGATTCTCCAGGCAAGGATACTGGAGTGGGTTGCCATGCCCTCCTCCAGGGGATCTTTCTGACCCAGGGACTGAGCTTTGCATCTCTTACATCTCCTGCATTGGCAGGCGGGTTCTTTACCCATGAGCCACCTGGGAAGGCTATATATATACACACACATACATACATACACATATATAAAATAATTGAATCACTTTGGTGTACAGCAGAAATTAACATAACATTATAAATCAATTACACTTCAATAAAACAATTTAAAAAATGAGTGGGATTTGGATGGCCAATTCCTTGGGGTTTTAAACATGGGAACTGTTAGGGCATGTGTACTGAAGGGAATTATCTAGTAGAGACGGAAACTTTAGGACAGGGAGAGAGAAGGGAATTGAAGAGCAAAGTCCTTGCAATTCATCCATTTTCGTGGACAGGCAGTCACATAAGTGAAAACAGATGTAGGTCGGTGGGTGGCAGCGGTGGCGGGCAGGGGCAATCTTCACACTGATGGCTTCTCTTTTCTCGGTTAGATGCGTGAGATCACTACCCGAGTGTAGGAGGTTTGTTTGGATTAGAATGTATGACATTGAACTTTGGACTGTGGGGGTTCAAGTGAATTGAGGAAACACTGCAGGTGGTGCTAAGATCCCACTCAGATTTACGATTGTTAACTTAAAAGAGGCCACTCCACCTGGTTGTCTGTTTTAACCAGTTACATTCAGCTGCCAGGTTGCAGACACAGGGCAGGTGAAGAGCCTGATTTTGCCAGAATGGGATTTGCCAGGCCAATACCACCAAAAGGGTGAGGGGTCAGGGTATTGAGGGTGCATGCAAGGTACCACATAAAGTGGGAGGGTTGCAGTCTAAGCCGGGCAAGAAAGAAAGGGGGAAGGGGAATGTGTTTGTTGGGGACTGAGTTCAGTTTGGGAAGGTAAGAAAGTTCTGAAGATGGATGGTGATGATGTTTGCACAAAGACATGAATGTCCTTAATGCTACTGAGCTGTACATTTTAAATGGTTAAAAATGATAAATTTTATGTTATGGATATGTTACCACAATAAAAGTTTTTTTTAAATGTTGAATATCCCCGGTAGTCCAGTGGTTAGGACTTGGCACTTTCACTGCTGTGGCCAGGGTTCCACTCCTGGTTGAAAAACTAAGATCCTGCAAGCTGTGTGGTGCAGCCAAAAAAAAATACTATTTTGATCAGTCAGTTCAGTTCAGTGGCTCAGTCGTGTCTGACTCTGTGACTGAGTGAACTGCAGCATGCCAGGCTTCCCTGTCCATTACCAACTCCCAGAGCTTGCTCAAACTCATGTCCATCGAGTGGGTAATGCCATCCAACCATCTCGTCCTCTGTCATCCCCTTCTCCTCCCGCCTTCAATCCTTTCCAACATCAGGGTCTTTTCCAGTGAGTCAGTTCGTTGCATCAAGTGGCCGAAGTACCGGAGCTTCAGCTTCAGCATCAGTCCTTTCAATGAATATTCAGGACTGATTCCTTTAGGATGAACAGGTTGGATCTCCTTTCGGTCCAAGGGACTCTCAAGAGTCTTCTCCAACATCACAGTTCAAAAGCATCTGTTCTTTGGTGCTCAACTTTCTTTATAGTCCAACTCTCACATCCATACATGACTACTGGAAAAACCACAGCACTGACTAGACGGACCTTTGTTGGCAAAGTAATGTCTCTGCTTTTTAATATGCTGTCGAGGTTGGTCATAACTTTTCTTCCAAGGAGCAAGCGTCTTTTAATTTCATGGCTACATTCACCATCTACAGTGATTTTGGAGCTCCCCAAGATAAAGTCTGTCACTGTTCCCATTGTTTCTCCATCTATTTGCCATGGAGTGATGGGACCAGATGCCATGATCTTAGTTTTCTGAATGTTGGGTTTTAAGTCAACTTTTTCACTCTGCTCTTTCACTTTCATCTAGAGGCTCTTTAGCTCTTCACTTTCTGCCATAAGGGTGGTGGTGTCATCTGCATATCTGAGGTTATTGATATTTCTCCTGGCAATCTTGATTGCAGCTTGTGCTTCATCCAGCCCAGCGTTTCTCATGATGTACTCTGCATATAAATTAAATAATCAGGGTGACAATATACAGCCTTGACACACTGCTTTCCCAATTTGGAACCAGTCTGTTGTTCCATGTTCAATTCTAACTGTTGCTTCCTGACCTGCATACGGATTTCTCAAGAGGCCAGTCAGGTGGTCTGGGTATTCCCATCTCTTTAAGAGTGACTTTCACTCACCACTATAAGGTGAGAGAGGTGCTTCCAGCACAGTCTTTCTGTGACTGTAATCTCCAATAGGTGCAATCACCTGTTTGTGACAATTTCCTCCTTGAGGGAAAAAATAGGGAAAACAGGGGCTTCCCTAGTGGTCCAGTGGTTGGGACTCTGCTCTTCCACTTCAGGGAGTGCCGATTCAATCCCTGGTAGGGGGACTAAGATCCTCCAAGCCACACAGTATGGAAAAAAATAAAATAAAATAAAGTATATTTTAAAAATGAGGGGGCGGCGGTGGAGGAGGAAAAAAAATGAGGAAAATAATACCTCACCAAACAGTTGTCATGAAAACGAAACAAAATAAGATAATGCATCATCAAACTGATGCAAAATGTTTCTGAGTCATAAACTTTTAGACACACATCCAGGCTTCCCTGTGTGCATTTTATCGACCCCATATGGATTCATTTCCCATCGTTATAAAAACACATCAGGCCTTATCTCTTAGCTATCTTTTCCTGAGTGGACACACCTATACTCCCAACTCTCAGATGATCTCAACGCGTGTAGATGATCACCATTATTTTTCCTATAAAGTTTTAAGGTCCCTCCAGAAAGAAAACGTTCACAGCCACTCTGTGACGAGGCAGACTGCACCTGTGGCAGGTGGACATCTCATTCCAACACAGGGCGATCCCTGCCATGGCAGGGAGGTTGGCACATGTAAACACATTCAGAGTTCTCACGTTTTACTTGAAAGAGTTGCTGTTTAGTCCCTCGGTCATGTCTGGCTCTTCTAAGACGCCATGGACTGTAGCCCGCCAAGGTCCTCTGTCCATGAGATTTTCCAAGCAAGAATCCTGGAGTGGGCTGCCATTTCCTTCTCCAGGTATCTCCTTCCCCACCCAGGTATCGAACCTGTGTCTCCTGCATCGAAGGCGGATTCTTTACCACTGAGCCACCGGGGAAGCCCTATGTGAACTCATTCATCATGGTTTTGATTAGCAAGCGGAACGACTTGCTCATGTTGTCAGCCCTATTTGTCATCATCAACCACAGGGTAGTTAGTGAGGGAAAGAGCCAAAAGGCTTCTGTTGCCACAAAGGAGTCCCAATATTTCTAGGGTGATTCTTCCATAGGCTGGAAAGTTGGGCGACTCCCCGTGGTCACCACTAGAGGTCACTTTAGGGAAGCGCTACCTTGAGGCTGCAGAACTCACCGCAAAGGAATGCTGGCCTTCTGCTCCTAAAATGGATTCAACCTCGCTTCTGTTGGGACTCGCTGCTCCCGAGTGCCAGGAAATGCCGTTTGCCAGGTCCCAACGATGAAACGTGGAGGAAATATCCAGTTGCACCCTTTGCAATGGAAACCCCAATTCCCTGGAACCTGAACAGAAATCACGAAGGAACAAGACTACCCCCCCTCCTCGCTCTCCCTAACCCCTAAATCTTTAACCACACGTTTCAATTCTTTGTGGTTACGGGAGAACACAAGTCATATTTCCCCGTTTACTGAATAAACCCCAACGCTGCATTTTCCCTGCCTTCTCCTGTGAAACATGTTTGGTCTCTGCTAGCCTAATCTTTTGGTTTTATGACCAAAGTGCAGAGTGTTATGGAATTTATTCTCACTTTCTCAAACTTTCTCAGATTCCGATAGCTCAGCAACCAGGTTTCTGGTGTCCTCCCATCTGGCAGGGATCCTCAGCGTCTGAACATTTTGTCTTAGGAGCCTCAGTGAAGTACTGTGTGGAGTGTGTTTAAATCAGAGCCTAGTCCTCAGTAAGCTCTTAAGAAAAGTGAGCTTGTGATAATTGTTACTGTTATAATGGGACTTGGACTGTGACATTAAGGTAATTGTCAAGACTAACGGAAACAAGACTGGTTGCAGGAAGTCAGTGGCATCTCAAGGCCCCTCCCAAGGTGGCCAGACAACTTAAACCGCGTTGTCCCCGGGAACAATCCTCCTTGGGCACTTTGGCTATAGACGCCATTTATTGCCAGTGTTTTATATGACCATGTAGCTGAGGGTTTAATTGGCAGCTAGCAGAATGTCAACTGCATTACTCCTTTAACCTTTGTTGTTGTTTAGTTGCTAAGGTGTGTCCGACTCCTTGCAATCCCATGGAGTGTAGCATTCCAGGCTCCTCTGTCCTCCACTATCTTCTGGCGTTTACTCAAATTCATGTCCATTGAGTCAATGGTACTAACCGCCTCATCCTCTGTCACCCCCTTTTCCTTTTGCTTTCAATCTTTTCCAACATCAGAGTCTTGTCCAGTGAGTTGACTCTTTGCATTAGGTGGCCAAAGTATTGAAGCTTCACCTTCAGCAACAGTCCTTCCAATATTCAGGGTTGATTTCCTTTAGGATTGACTGGTTTCGTCTCCTTGCAGTCCAAGGGATTCTCAAGAGTCTTCTCCAGCACTGCAATTCAAAAACATCAATTCTTCAGCGTTCAGCCTTCTTTATGGTCCAACTCTCACATCTGTACATGACTCCTGAAAAAACTATAGCTTTGACTATACAGACCTTTGTCGGCAAAGTGATGAACCCTTTTTGTTAATAGCAATACAGTTAGGAAGAGAACGAACTTATCCTGAGTTCCATCTATGTTTCAGGGCTCTGTGTGAGGCACTCAGCCCAATTTATCTCATCTAACTAAACTTCAGGGTCCTCAGCCATAATAATGGTAGGATGTTGTGAGAAATAGTCGGTAATATGCCTTTACTTGCTTGCTTTCCTTATTTTTAATATATTTTTTTGATGTGGACCCTTTAACAAGTCTTTATTGAGTGTGTTACAGTATAGTTTCTGTTTAATGTTTCAGTTTTTTGGCTGCAAGACCTGTGGAATCTCAGTTTCAACCCCCGCCCCCCCAGCAGAGATTGAACCCACACCACTTGTATTGGAAGGCAGAGCCTTAACCACTGGACCACCAGGGAAGTTCCTCTTTTTTTTTTTTTTTTTTTTAATTATTATCTCTATTTTTGGCCCTGGAACTTTCAGGATCTTAGTTCCCCCACCAGATTTTAACCCTAGGCCCTTAGCAGTGAACGCACCAAATCCTAACCATTGGACCGCCAGGGAATTCTCAAGACTACTTGCTTTCTTCCTAAGGCTTGTTTTAGTTGAAAACAGGATAGGATTGCTTATACATCAATTATAATGCTTTTAACTTTTCAAACTCTTCCTTTTCCTCCTCCTTCTACTTCTTTTTTGTCTATCTGAGTGTTTCATGAGACTTTACCCAGTCATAAAACCCCGAGAAGTTTACTGAGGCTATCTCTGTTCTTCTACTTCTCAGTTCCAAAATAATAAAGCAGCTTGTTTCACAGTCTTGCCAGAAGCCTTTTTAGGTCTAGGAATCAAACTCCATCCTTCAGTCTTTGGCTCAGCTCAAGAAATCAAATCTCCACCCTCTCCCAAATTAACGTGAGCATTTAAACTTTAGGAAAATTAAATCTCCACAAGCATCGTCATGAGTTCAGAGCAATATAAATACCAGGGCTGCATACAGACCAGAAGGGAGTGTCATCTTCACTCGCTCTGAGATTTAGGAATGTCAGATGGGCAAAATCTTCTGCTTTATATAGTTGAGCTTATAGACATGCCGGCCTGAGATGAACCAGGCAAGCAGCTCCAAAGGTTTGAAGGATGCGTGGGCAGAGAAAAGTGGAGTGAAAGATGCTGTCAGAGGTCTTTCCTGATATTTTGAACCGAGAAAGTTCTGGCCCGGATTGGAGACTGAGGAAAGAGAGCCCACAGTCACAGGAGTAAATGAGGGGTTAGAAATTGGATGGAAGTGGAAGATGAAAGAACTTGGATGGGCTTTCATTTAATATATATATTTTTTGCTTTCATTTAATATTTTTAAAAACGTCACTTATTTGGCTGCGCTCGGTCTTAATTGTGGCACTCGGGATCTTCGTTGCATCATGCAGGATCTCTAGTTGCAGCATGTGGGGTCTATTTCCCTGATCAGGGATCGAACCTGGGCCCCCTGCACTGAGAACATGAAGTCTCAGCCACTGGACCACCAGGGAAGTCCCTCAGTAGTCTCAAAGGGACAAAGGCTAATGAATGCTTCAAGTACATGGAAGATGATCACCGCTACTTTCCTTAATGACTGAATGCTGGATAAATTCCAGCTTGGTGAATTCAGGTTAGATCCAAGTGAAAACTTTCTGACATAAACTTAAGTATGGGAATGGGTTACCGAGGTCCCAAAACCTTTCAGTTTGGTGATTCAGCGCCCTTTTGATTGACAGAAGATTGGCGTCAAGTGGGTGGCCTCTCTCGGCTCCGTATTTATGCACGGTTACCCTGTTAACAGTAGGAACAAATAGCCCTGTTTATCTACTAAATAGGTGCGTCTCGGGACTTGAGCAGGTTTAAATTTCCCCAGTGGATCCTGGATAAATATAAGATACGTGTACTTTACAGAATAGAAACTGGTCTCCAGGAGGCCAGCGGGGAGAATTCAGGAAGGGACCCTTGGCTTCTGATCATTGTCTCTGCTAACCTGTCCTCCGGCCCCTCCAGCAGCTGAAGGCAAAACTATGTGACCCGGAGTATCCCTGTCCGGGAGGAGAGCAGAGGCCCTAAACCCTCGGGGAATGTCGGCAATGCGGGCTTGGCACACAGGGAATGTGGGGAATGAGTCCACAGTCCAGAGTTCAGATCTCACAGTTTGGCTTTGCCCTGCACTTACAGCGTCTGCCTCACATGAGGGGCTCTGCTTGGGGAGCTGCGAATCCTGCTTCTGAATCATATTGCTTTTCTGAGCCCGTGGGTCTTATTATAGCTAAAAAGACTTCACCCAGTCTGGCTCAGGCTGCAGAGAACTAAATATGCTTTCAAAATACTCCCTCACTTGGGGTCCAACACGAACACAAAGGCAGCTGTCTTTACTACATCAATGTCTTCTGCCCTTCAAGACTCATTTCCCTCTGAAGTTGATTTTTTTAAAAAATGGAAGTATAGTTGATTTACGATGTTCTGTTAGTTTCAGGTGTAGAACAAAATGATTCATTTATATATGTATATATATAAATGTATATATTCTTTTTTGGATTCTTGTAATATCTTGTTACAAGATATTGAGTACAGTTCCTTGTGCTATACAGTAGGCCCTTGTTAGTTATCTTTTTGTTTTTGGCATGTGAGATCATAGTTCCCTGACTAGGGATCGAACTTACTTCTCATTAGACGTGTGGAGTCTTAAGCACTGGTCTGCCAGGGAAGTCCTATTTTATCTTAAGTAGTAGGTATCTGTTAATTCCAAACTCCTAATTTATCTCTTTCCCCTTTGGCAACCATAACTTTGATTTCTAAGTCTGTGAGTCTATTTCAAACAAATTTTTTCAATATTGAAAATTTCTGGGAAGATTCTCAGGAAACTAGCATTTTAGTTGCCTCACGGAGGGGAACTGTGAGATGAGGGATGGGAGGAAGACCTATTTTTCATCCTTCTTTGTTTCTTTTGAATTATTCATGTGCATGAATAGGTATATTCCAAAATAAATATGATAATTTTTTAACATAAGGTTTATAAAACTGTGTGGAATTTCATTTAACTCCTTTTTTATTTTCTTTTAAAAAATATTTATGTTTTATTGAAGGATAATTGCTTTACAATATTACGCTGGTTTCTGCCATACGTCAGCATGGATCAGTCATAGGTATACACACATCCCCTCCCTCTCACGTCCCACCCCTTCCCACTCCTCTAGGTTGTTCCAGAACCCCGGGTTGAGTTTCCTGAGTCATACAGAAATTCAAAACTATGGAACACTTTACAAATCTGCGTGTCATCCTTGCACAGGGGCCGTGCTAATATTCTCTGCATCGTTCCAATTTTATTATGTGTGCCGCCAAAGCACACCACTTAACTCCTTTTCTTCCAAATCAGAATTCTCCCCCCGTCTTACTCAGCTCCCCTTTTCACAAGAACCACGTCTGCCTTTGACTAAACACTCACCGTGGTCTAGGCTTTGGGGTCAGCATCTTCTGCTCGTGATCTCACTTTCTCATTTAACAAGCCAGGAAAGTCCCTGGCGGTCCAGTGGTTGGGATTCCTTGCTCTCCCTGCCAAGGGCCCAGGTTCAATCCCTGGTGGGGGAACTAAAATCCCACAAGCTGCATGGCATGACCAACTAAACAACAAACAAAAACACAAGTCAGTGAGAAGGTTCTCTAGTCACCCAAACTCTACAGGTGAAGAAACTGAGGCTTTGAGAGAGAGGTCCCATAGCCGGTAAGTATCAGATCTGCTATTCAAACTTGGGTTTATTTGACTGGGCCCCAGTTAAGAATCTGCCTGGAATGAGGGAGACGCTGGGTTCGATCCCTGGGTCAGGAAGATCCCATGGGGAAGGGAATGGCAGCCCACTCCAGGATTCTTGCCTGGAGAATCCCATGGACAGAGGAGCCCGGTGGGCTACAGTCTATGGGGTCCCAAAGAGTCGGACACAACTGAGCGACTAACACTTTCACTTTTTTTGCTTGTTTGTTTGTGTTTTTAAAGAGGGCTTTGTTGTTACTTTTAAAATCTTTATGTATTTATTTATGGCTGTGCTGGGTCTTCTTTGCTGTCACAGGCTTTCTCTAGTTGCGGCAAGGGGGCTCCTCGTGGTGGTGGCTGCTCCTGTTTCGGAGTACGGGCTCTAGGTGCACGGGCTTCAGTAGTTGGGGCTCGTTCACTTAGTTGCCCCTTGGCATATGGAATCTTCCCCGATCAGGGATGGAACTCACATCCCCTGCATGGGCAGGTGGATTCTTAGCCGCTGGACCACCAGGGAAGCCCTGGGCCCCACTCGTTACCCTCACAGCCTGCTGCCTCCACAGCTGAAAGAACACTGATGTGTCAGCTGCCAAACTTATTAGGAACTTTCTCACAAACTCCTTTGTCAGACAATCCCTTAAAAGCCACAAAAGTGATGAAACAGATTTAATGCACATTCTTCGGCCAAACGAAAGCTGGGTTCTCAATTCATGTGTCTTTGCATGTTGGGGGCACTGATTATTATGCAGAATGAATGACTCATGGGCTTATCAAAGTATGAAGCCTCTGATCCCCCCACAAACAAATCCTGAGCCAGGACCCTCTCAGTGGGACACATCTCAGGCAGCATTCAAATGGAAAAGGGGACACTTCTGGTTTGAGTTTGAAGAAACCACCAGTACGTTTACTAGTGCTATATCTGGCTGAAGCTGAAAAGCTCCTGGGCTCAGAGCAAAGCTGTGAGAATCTTAAAGGCCCCGTGAAAGAACAAGTCCCCGCATAACTGGTAGTTTCTATGGACACAGAAGAAAAGACGGGATTGCAATGAAAAATAGCTAAGCAGCCAGTAATTCGAGATGAGGCCACCGAAGGCCAGGTGGACCAACAGCTGATAATATATCACACACTCTCATGAAGCCCCTATAAACCAAAGATAGCGAAGAAGTTTTACAAAGAGGCATCAATTATTCCAAGTTTTTGTGTTGTAATCAAGACAAGGATCTGGTCATCACCCTTAAATAAACTTGCCTTCCTTCATGTAGCTTACTCACACCGTTAGGGAGAGGATTTATAAAATACTTTATATACTTTTGCAGCATAAAAGCATCTTCACAGGGAATTCCCCGGTGGTCCAGTGGTTAAGACTGTGCTTCCATTGCAGATATTCAATCCTTTGGTCGGGAACTAGGATTCCAAAAGTCAGATTCTGCAAGCCACGCATCTTCACATGCATTATCTTATCTAATCCAGGGTCTTCATGTACATCATCTCATTTGATCAAGAGTGGGTCCTTGTCCCATCTCCAGGCCAAGTACCTCTCTCTCCACGCCCACCCCCCAAGCAACCACCTTTGGTGGGCTGCTTTTGAATAACAGACCCTGGGAAACAGCAGCAAGGAAGGTTCTTGGTCTAAAGATTCTGTCCAAGGTCAAGTGTTTTGGGACATATGTTGTTTAGTCACTAAGTCGTGTCCAACTCTTTTGCAACCCCATGGACTCTAGTCCACCAGGCTCCTCTGTCCATGGGGTTTCCCAGGCAAGAATACTGGAGTGGGTTGCCATTTCCTTTTCCAGGGGATCGTCCCAAACCAGGGATCGAACCCGAGTCTCCTGAGGCTCCTGCATTGGCAGGCAGGTTCTTTACCACTGAGCCACCAGGGAAGCCTTGGGGACATATATTTGACTTTAAATAATGAGGATCACAATGATTCGGCGTTAGCACCAATACAACATTTAAGGGAGATTCTCCCACCTTCCTTCTCAAAGTTTGTATTCATGATGCTCTTGAAATTAATCATTTGCAAGTGGGAGCAACCCCTGGAGTGAGCCATGAGGCTGCGAAGCAAAGGGGATGAAGACAGCCTGAGCCCTGGGAAACTCTCCTTTCTCAGTGCTCACCCATCTCTGCCCTGCCAGATCCTAGCATGATGCCACCTCCAGGTTATGCAGGACTGATCGCCACCTTTCCAGTGCTGTGACCCTGGGAGTCTGACTCCCAAGTAATAATTAAGACTTCTAGACAAAATCAGAGCTAGCGATGTTCTGTGGCTGAAGGAGTCTTTCCATGAGAAATGGAAACTTCTCTTAGAGGAGGGTTTTTGTTTCTTTGGTTTTTTTTTACTTATATTTATTTTTGGCTGCACTGGGTCTTCATGGCTGAGCTCAGACTTTCTTTAGAATGGGGGCTGCTCTCAAGCTGCAGTGAATGAATGGGTTTCTCATCGCAGTGGCCTCTCGTTGCCAGGCACAGGCCCTAGAGTTTGGGCTCAGTAGTGTGTGGCGCACGGGTTTAGTTGTCCTACAGCATGTGGGGTCTTCCCAGACCAGAGATCAAACTGGTGTCCTCAGCATTGGCAGGCAGATTCTTAATCACTGGACCACCAGGGAAGTCCTAGAGCAGTGTTTTAAACTTAAATTTTTTTTTTTTACAAAACATTTCCCCCAAGAGGGAAAAAGTAAACTGAATTTCTCTTTCGTGAAGGAAATTAAATACTAAGAAATAAGATTGTGTTGGGTAGAGTTGAGTTTTGGAAGACCACAAACTCTTACAAAATCTTGTTTTTTTCATCTTCCAAGAACTGATTTTTTTCCCCCTTTAGGAGCAATATTTCTTTCAGTGAGAATTCATTTGGTAGGGGAAATTCAAATGTTTATCTTTTAGGAACATAATTTCTCCCCCAGACAACCTCTTAAACATCATTCTTAACTTGAGAATTATGAGTTCTACCAAGTAATTGATATTACAATGCCGAATAGAAAAATAGAAAACTGTGTGTTTTTTCTTATTGAGTTTTTTCCTCCTCTTTTTTCCCCCAAATCAGGTAAATGTGGTCTTTATCACTTTTGCAGCTTCTAAATCTTCGACTACACATGAATAACTTGAGCCAAATTGTTCTGCAACTATGGAATAGCCTGGATTCGCCTAGCTGTTTATCGAGGATAAAGAAAACAAAGACAGCTACATACTGTACCTTCAAGTTAAGCCAGGATTTTCCCTTCCAGTCTAGAAGCTGAAAGGGCACGTTTGAATCGACTGGGATCAGTAGGGTGTGGGGTGCAGGCCCCAGGAATCTGTGCCCACACCACGTGTCCCCTTCGCTCGTAAACTGGGCTTAAGCGCTCAGACTTAAGCACAGGGTGTGTTGAAAGACAAGCTCAGGACTTATTTTCAGTCCTCGACCCACAGCCCATTTATTACGTGATTCTAAGCAAAACCACTTGGTCCGGTTGTCCTACTTTTCGCCCTCTAGGCTATAGATACGATAAGATGTTAATCACCTCTGTAGGCAGTTTCACAGGAATGTCCTAGGTCATCAGTAAAAAAACTCTCTGTTGTTGTTCCATCACTAAGTTGTGTCCAACCCTTTGTGACCCGCTGGACTGCAGCACGCCAAGCTGCCCTGTCCTTCACTATCTCCCAGGAGTTTACTCAAATTCATGTCCGTTGAGTCAGTGATGCTATCTAACCATCTTATCCTCTGACTCGCTCTCCTTTTGTCTTCAATGTTTCCCAGCATCACGATCTTTTCCAATGAATCGGCTCTTCACATCAGGTGCCCAAAGTATTAGAGCTTCAGCTTCAGCATCAGTCCTTCCAATGAATATTCAGGGTTGATTTCCTTTAGGGATGGACTGGTTTGATCTCCTTGCTCTCCAAGGGACTTTCAAGAGTCTTCTCCAGCACCACAATTCAAAAACTTCAATTCTTTATCACTCAGTCTTGTTTATGGTCCAACTCTCAACCAAAGGAAAGGTGGCAAGTGAATTCAAGGGTTTATTATGAGAACAGCAAACAGACCTGAACTTCAGTCCAATAAAGACATTCAGGCAATACTAAAGTTCGTTTGGGTCTGAACAGCACGGTCACCACACCCACGATAAAATCAAAACAAAACCAAGGCAATAACCTGCGTTCGTTGGTGGTTGCACCTTCGATGACCTGCTCAGGCAGGGGCTGTCTTCTGAGCCCTGGAGTGCCTCCCCGGGGACACCTGCTTTCTGAGCTGCCACTGATCATGCAGTCCTTACTGTGCCAGCGGGCCCCTGAGGCTGACCCGCTCAGATGGGCACTGTGGCAGTGATAACTGAGGGGTGTGACACCACTAATCTGACAAAGGGTTGTCCAGAGCTCAGCAGAGACACCTGAAGGGGTAGTCCCAGGTGTTGCCCTCAGGCAAATCCACCTGCTCCTTCTTTTTTTATTTTTAATGTTTTATTTAGTGATTTATTCTGGCTGAACTGGGTCTTAGTGGTGGTATGTGGTATGAGGCTTCTTAGCTGTGGCATGCAGACTCTCAGAGTGGCATGTGGGATCTAGTCCTCCGACCAGGGATTGAACTGCACTGGGAGTGAGGAGTCTTAACTACTGGACCACCAGGGAGGTCCCTGCCCTGATCTTTCTCTAAGGCTGGTGGGTCTTGCGAGTCCCATAGCTAATTTGCTTCCATCTACACGTCCTGACCCTGGAGGTGGGACAAGCTCCCTGGGGAGAAATGTCCATTACTGTGAGTGGACGAGCCTCGGTCCTAAGCGGCTGACAGGTGGTTCGAGCCTGAGCTGAAGGGCTGGGAAAGAACTCAGTGGCACTTGATCCCTAGATGACTAATTTTTTGGAAAAAAAGGATATTCTACTTTCGGATATTGACAGTGCCTCCAGACACTAACCAGTCACCTCATCAGTTTCTGTCCCTGATCCTAAAGGACCATAGATGAGGCGGTGTAGGTAGATGGATCCAAACCCATCTCTCCTCTTAGAAAACGAAGTGGCATAAACCTTGTTCGGGAAGGACCTTACAGACGAATCTGAAACTGGTAATAGTTTTTCCTCTGGAGGCATTTTTAAAAAAAACATTTATTTTTATTTATTTGGCTGCATAGAGTCTTAGCTGTGGCATGTGGGATCTAGTTCCATGACCAGGGATCGAACCCAGCCCCCCTGTATCAGGAGCGCAGAGTCTTAGCCACTGGACCACCAGGGAATTCTCTGGAGGCATTTTCTGTCATTCTCACTTCTTGGGTCACCTGGAGGTGATCAGATCCTAGGGTCAGGCAGGTGTCAGTTGCATTAAGACCCTCAAGACTGATATCATCCCCTGGTGGTCCAGTGACTAAGACTCTGTGTTCCCAATGCAGGGGGCCTGGGTTTGATCCCTGGTCAGGGAACTAGATCCCACACGCTGCAACTAAGACCCAGGGCAGTCAAATAAATATTTTTTTTAACATGTGCTTTTTTAAAAGACTGATATCGTTTAAGCCAAACTGACCATTTGATTCAACGTATTTATTCACTACAGGAGGCTGTATAGCGAAGCATTTAAGAGCCTGGTTTCTGTACCACATGACCCAGCCATCTCACTCCTGCGTGTCTATCTACCAACAAAATACACATCCACACAAAGACACACATCCACACAAAGACACACATCCACACGTGTTCGTAGCGGCACTGTTCATAACAGACAAAGACTGGAAAGAGCTCCAAGGGCCACCAGCTGATGAATGGGTAAACAAAACGTGGTCTACCCACATGCTAAAGAATTACTGAGTAACGAAAAGGAATGGAGTGCTGGTATACATCACACTGTGGATGAACCTCGAAAACACTGCGCTGAGTGGAATAAGCCAGTCACAAAAGATCACGGGCTGGGACTCCCCTGGTGGTCCAGTGATTAAGAATCCACCTGCCAAACAAACAAACAAACAAAGGAAAAAAAGAAGAACCCACCTTCCAGGGGACACGGGTTCACCCCTTGGTCTGGAAAGATTCCACATGCTGGGGAGCAACTAAGTGCCTGGCCACAACTACCGAAGCCTGCAAACCCTAAAGCCTGTGCTTCAGACAGTAGGGCTACCAGAGAGTAGCCCCTGGTGACTGCAACAAGAGAAAACCTGCGCACAGCAAGGACGACCTAGTGGAAACTAAAATAAACCAAATAAAGTTTTAAAAAGGTCCCAGGCTGTATGATTCCAGTTACATGAAATGTCCAGAATAAACAAAGCCATAAAGACAGGAAGTAGACTAGGTTTACTGAGATTGGGGGAGGAGGTTGGGGACAAATGGAACTGAGTGTTAGGGGTGATGGGGTGTCTTTTTGGGGTGCTGAAAATGTTCTCTAATTGGTGTGGTGATGCGGCACAACTCTGTGACCATCCTAGAAGTCATTGAATGACACCCTTTGAATGAGTGAATTGTGTATGACATATGAATTTTATCTCAATAAAGCTGTTTGAAAAAAAAAGAACTTGGCCTCTAGAGCCAGACTGCCTGGCTTGAATCCTGCTTGATCACTTATTCGGCCTGTGATCTGGTGGTAAGCTACTTGGACCCTCTGGGCCTCAGTTTTCTGACCTCTGAAAAGGGAATGATAGTATTTCTATCCTCATAGGGTTATTATGAGTTATGTAGAGCAGACAGTGCATAGTACACAGTAAATCCTACACAAGGGTTAACAATATTAACCTTGGGTTAACCTAAGGGTTAACTATTATGATATTATTATCAGTCACATGTGTCTCCCAGGACATCCCCTAGCTGGTTATGAGACTCAAGATGCTGTCAGAGGATGCTTAGAAAGCATGAAGTCAGAAGCAGGTGCATATTCTTGTAGATACTTCATCAGACCTTGGAAAGCCCTTCATTCGCTTATTTGTCAAAGTCATGAATGTGTGCCAGGCACTGTTCTAAGTGCTGGGAAAGCAGAAGTGACCAAAATAGATTCAATTTCCTGTTCTGATGAGGCTTGTATCCTCATGGAGGAGACAGACCATGAACAATAAACAAGAAAATATAGAAGATAGAGATCAGTACTCAAAAAAAATTTTTAAGGAACTTCTCTGATGGTCCAGTGGTTAAGACTGCATTTCCAATGCAGGGGGGTAGGGTTGGATCCCTGGTCCAGGAACTAAGATCTCACATGCCTCAAAGTATGGCCAATAAGTAAAAATAAATAAATCATTTTAAAATTTTTTTTTTTTTTTAATTGAAAAACTAGTGGGATCTTGACTAGAGGCATGTTAGACTGGGAGTTAGAATCATCCACCCAAGCTGCTCCCAGATTCCTGACTCATATTAATAGAAACTGTCTGAGATAATACATGCTTACTATTTCTGAAATAACAAGTTTAGGGGAATTCCCTGGTGCTCCAGTGGTTCGGACTTTGTGCTGTCTCTGCCGAGGGCCTGGGTTCAGTCCTTGGTCAGGGAGCTAAAATCCCACAAGCTATGCAGCAGCGTGACAAAAATAAAAAACCCACCAAACTTGAGGGCGATTTGTTACACAGCAGTAGCTAGCTAATACATCACAGTGAGGACTTGAGATTTTAGTCTAAGTATGATGGGAAGCCGTGCAAGGATTTCAAGCAGGAAAGTGACGTGATGAGTGTTATGCTATGAGAAGATCCCTCGGGCCACTGTGTAGATTGGATTGGTGGGGTGAGTGGTTGCTGAAGAAAACAGGGTCCTAATTAGGAGTTGTTGTAGCAGTACAGCAGGTGTTGATAGTGGCCTGGACCAGAGTGGTAGTGTTGGAATGAGAGAAGTGGACGAATTTAGGATGGTAGTTTGGTGTTAGAGCCCATAGAGTTTGCTGATAGTCAAATACAGAAAGTGAGGAAAGGGAAGGGATGAGAGACATCAGGTTTTAGCTGGAGCACTGGGTATTGCTCGTGCCACTTACTGTACAATGAGGATGTGGAAGAAAGGAGTGGGTAAAGGAAAGAGTCTGTGAACTTGGCTTTGGATGCTTAAATCTGAGATGCCTGTGGGGCTGCCCTGCTGGTCCTGAGGCTAGGGGTTCACCTTCCAATGTAGGGGGTGTGGGTTTGATCCCTGGTTGGGGAGCTAAGATCCCACATGCCTTGCAGCCAAAAAAACAGATTGTAAACAACAGAAGCAATACTGTAACACAGTCAATTAAGACTTGAAAAATGGTCCACATCAAAAATCTTTAAAAAAAATTAATTTGAGATGCTTATTTGAGATCCAAGTGGAGCTGTCAAGTAAGTGAATCTGGTGTGAAGAGGAGAGATTAAGGCTGATATAAGTGTGGGACTCGCCAGCACATACATGGTATTTAGGACGGCAAGATTGAATTTGACCGCGTGATGTGACTTACGAGAGACTCAAGCAGAGAAGAGAGGAGTCCTCCCTACTCTGATACCTGGGGTGCTGAACCGAGGAGGAGATAGTAAGGGGACCAGTGAGAAGGAGTGACCAGTGATGTGGGAGGTGAACCAGAGTGGCCCAGAGGCCAGCAGAAAAATATATTCTTCCGAGAGGGAGCAGCGCACCAAGAGTAGCTGTTTATGTTTCAGGAATCATGTCTGCTATCCTCCGCAGTCCTAACTGCTCACTGACAAAGAGCGCTCCTCTTCAGGATGTTTTACTGTTTCTGTAAAGCACTCCATCCTGTTTGATTATTGTACCCTGCTCTGTAGATAAGCCAGTGTTCTGCACTGGGAGGAAGCTGGCTGCCTCCTCCCGTTGGCATATCCCAGAGTAGAGGACCCCTGTGACAGCTATGTAAATGTTCAGGTATCAGCAGGTGTTTCCTTGGTCCTTTTAGATCTAGACAACATTGACTTGAACCCCATTCGAAAAAATTCTCTGCAGAATCTTGTGTTCTCATGAGCTTTTCTGGTTCCCTGTTGAACGGGTTTCCTTCAAGGATTCTCCCACAATTCTACTGGTGTAGTTCTGTTGTCCATACCCTGCCCCTTAATTTTCACTAAGCCCATCACTCACATAGGCATCTTTATGAGTACATCTCTCTATCGAAGGATTGCAGAGATGCAGGGGTTTATATTGTAGAAATACCAGCAACTGTACTGTATTTATTTATTGGCTGCTTCTACGGCTTGCTGGATCTTAGTTCCCTGATCAGGGATTGAAACTGTGCCCTGGGCAGTAAGAGTATGGAGTCTAACCACTGGCTCACCAGGGAATTCCTGAAACACGGGCAATTTTAAATCCATACCAGGGTATATTTTTTTCCTAAAAGTGCTCTGCCATTTCCACACTTCAGACTGCAACCTACCTTCACATCGCCCAGCCTTCCTCTCTTGCTCCTTCCTTTCTTTCTCAGGCAGCTCCAATTTTGGGGTTCCTTTTTTCACACAGAGCATGTGGGCTCATTCTCTTACTGCTTTGGCCCTTGCTGACCTAGGCCTTTTCGGTCTCATCTTTCTTGAAAATATTTATCAAGTGTTTTCCTAAACAAAGACAGCTTCCTTCCTTTTCAGGACTTTTGGTACCACTTTAAGGACACGAAGGTACTTGTAAACAGTCACCACTCTGATTATCTATGAGGGATTATAGAGCAGTGAAGTGCTGTCCATGCTCTCCCAGAGCTTAAAAGCTAGCTAATGACATGATGTTTATATCTAAGGTGCTAAGAAACAGTGCAAGAAGGAGTCTAGAACGCCAGATGAAGAAGCCTGGAGTCGGTATTTGGAGATAAAGGGCTGACAATAGTTCCTGGGTTTGGGGTGGGCATAAGGATGCAGGCTGCCTTCTCACTCGGCACCTGGACCATATCTTATGGCTTCCTGTGTCCACTGGCTCCTCTTTCATCTACAAATGCATCTTTCTTCCTTCCAAACCTGACTGTCTCACTTCTCTCTTTATAAGCATGAGGTGGGGGAGGGAGCGTTCTCCTTTTCTTCAGGTAATAATAACTTTCATGGATCCCCAGAAAAACACCTCCCACCTCCTTTAGCAGGATTCTCTGCGGCAGCCCCTCCATGAAGTGCACCAAACCCTCCTATTACAACAGGCAGAGCACGTGCGTGCTAAGTCGCTTCAGTCACGTCCGACTCTTTGCGATCCTATGGACCTTAGCCCATCAGGCTCCTCTCTCCACTGAATTCTCTAGGCAAGAATGCTCCCATTGATAAGCGGTGAAATCTGGCTTTCCTGCCGGAAGATTAAAACGGCTGCTTTGGGGGCATTCAGAAGACCTGGATGTCAGTGAGCTGTGGCTATTTCTGGAAAGAAAACAACACAGAAGCCTCTCCTACCTGGAATCCCAAAGATCTGTAAGAGGCTACAATGACGGTGTTTCACCTAAGGCTACACAGAATTTCTCAACCTTGGTGCCACTGACATCCTGGACCAGATAACTCTTTGTTGTGGAGGCTGTCCTGGGCCTTGTGGTTTGTTCAGCAACAATTCTTTGCCTCTACACATTAGATGCCAATAGCAGTCCTCAATCTGACGACCAAAAATGTCTCCAGATGTTGCTAAATGACCCTGGGGAAAATCTCACCCAGTTGAGAGAGGAGATTGTTTTATACACATGAAAGTGAAAAGTGTTAGTCGCTCAGTCGTGTCTCCTTGCGACCCCATGGTCTGTAGCCCGCCGGGCTCCTCTGTCCATGGGATTCTCCAGGCAAGAATACTGGAGTGGGTTGACATTCCCTTTGCCAGGGGATCTTCCTGACCCAGAGACCGAACCTGGGTCCCCTGCATTGCAGGCTCTGTATTGATATATGTGTATATAAAGATATATATATATATAGCTATTTATGTATATTTATCTATAGATACATATATATCCTGGACATGAATTTGAGCAAACTCTGGGAGATAGTGAAGGACAGGGAAGCCTGTGTGCTGCGGTTCATGGCGTCACAAAGAGCTGGACACAATTTAGTGACTGAACATATATGCATATATATCCATATATATATATATTTAATATTAAATTACACCTCAATAAGAATATGTGCATATATATATTTCTTACTGAGGTATAATTTAAATACGTGAAAACATACAGATTTTAAGCATATAGTTTGATATGAGTTTTGATAAATAGATAAAACTATGTGAGTCTCACTCTAATAACACTTGCTTCATCCTTCCAAATTTCCCACCTGTCTCTTTTTAAAAAATATTTATTTGGCTGCACCAAGTCTTGGTTGTGGGACACGAGATCTTCAATTGCAGCATGTGGGATCTAGTTGCCTGACCAGTGACTGAACACAGTCCCCTGCATTGGGAGTGCAAAGATTTAGCCACTGGGCCATCAGAGAAGTCCCCCTCAGGCCCCTTTGATGTCAGTCTTCACCTGCACCCCAATCCCTGTCCTAGGAGTTCATATCAATGGAATCATACGGTGTGTAACCTTCTCTGACTTCCTGCCTTCAGTATAATGTCCGTGAAATTCACTCATAGCGTGATGTGTATTGGCGATCTGTTTCTATTTTATTGCCGTGTGGTGCTCCCTTGTATGGATATACCACTATTGTCTGTCCATGCTTCTGTTGATGCACATCTGAGTTGTTTCCCATTTGGGGTTATTGTGAACCAAGTCTTTATGGAGATACTCACGTCATCCAGAGATTTAAATATCAGAAAGAGTGGGAGCTCCCTGATGGTCCAATGGTTAGGAGTCAGCACTTTGGCAAAAAAACGAAGATTTTTTTGGAATCTAGCCAAAAAAATTTTGGAATGTAGCCAGATGCTTGCATTTTGTGGTAAAATTGTCCCCTCGTTTCAGGACTGCTCTTCAGGAGAACAAATGAATGTTGCCTCCTTCTCAGCATCCTTTATAACAAAGTTCCCCCAGAAGACCCCTCAAAGGAATCAAAGGGTTCGAGAGAAGGCCTTCATCAGTGAGACATGACTACCGCTTTCTCCGAAAAATGTCACTTACAGCTTAGAGAGAAAAGGCTCCTGCCAGCTGAGGGAGGAACATAGAGCTGCCCACTCAAGAACCAACATCCCAGACCATTTCAGCTGCCTCACCTCCCAGTTATCCTCAGGCCCAATTCCAAATGCCAGGCCCCGTCATTAGCGCCTCTTTCACAGCCTCTGGGCCATTTCCTCCACTTCCATCCCCTCCAAACCTTCCTCTTGTGTTACCTGAAACCCTTTTTTTGTGAAGAAAATCTCCAACAGCCTCAGCATCTTCAGAGGACTCTCCGGCTACCCCTCCTTCACCTGAGAGTGGCTTTCCCATGAAGAGGCCACTTCTCCTGCAGCTCTTGAGCGGAGGGAGAACTCTCCCAAATCCATGTTGGGAAGGGAAGCAGCAGCAGAGTTTTCTATGCTTTCATGGCTCCTTCCAGACCATTCTGCTTCTTTTGTCATGAAAACTCCCTTTTTTGAGGTGCATGCCACATGGTGGTCATCTGAGACCCCACCTTTCATACTTGGCTCCAAGTTCCACCATAAGCCTGAACGGACACCCCATCCAGGAGCTTCGTTGCTAAGTTGTTGTTTGTGTGTGTGTGTGTGTGTGTTGTTGTTTTTTAAATTGAGAAATCCTTGACATATGACATTGTGTAAGCTTAAAGGGTGAGTTTTCCTGGTGGCTCGGTGGTAAAGAACCCATCTGCAACGCAGGAGGAGATGTGGGTTTGACCCCTGGGTCAGGAAGATCCTCTGGAGAATGAAATGACAACCCACTCCAGTATTCTTCCCTGGGAAATCCCATGGACAGAGGAGCCTGGCAGGCTACAGTCCATGGGGGTGCAAGAGAGTAGGACATGGCTTAGCGACTAAACAAGTTAAAAGGGTAGCAGGTGTTTTTTTTCTTTTGACAGCACTGTGCCACATGTGGAATCTCAGTTCCCATGCCAGGAATTAAACGCTTGCCCCCTGTGTCGGAAGCACAGAATCTTAACCCCTGGACCACCAGGGAAGTCCAAGGGTAGAAGATGTTGATTTAATCCATTTTTACATATTGCAATGATGATCACATAGTAGTGTTAGCTAATACCTCTAACATGTCTCTTAGTTATCATTTCTCTTTTTGTGTGGAGGACATTTAAGACCTAGTCTTTTAGGGAATTCCCTGGTGGTTCACTGGTTAGGACTCTGCACTCTAGGATCCCACTAGCCAAACGGGTGCAGCAAAAAAAAAGACCTAGCCCCTGATGGCTCAGCTAGTAAAGAATCCACCTGCAATGTGGGAGACTTGGGTTCAATCCCTGAGTTGGGAAGATACCCTGGAGAAGGAAATGGCAACCCACTCCAGTATTCTGACCTGGAGAATTCCATGGACTGTATAGTCAATGGGATCGCAAAGTGTTGGACACGACTGAGCGACTTTCACTTAGCAATTTGAAGTATGTAACACAGTATTGATGACTATGATCATGATGTTGTGTTTTCCACCTCTAGAACTTAATTTTCTTGTAGTTGCAAGCTAGCTACTAAATTTCCTGCCCTCTTATCTGATAAGAATCCCTAACAACCAGGTTATTTCAGCCCCTGACTCCCATGTCACCCACTGGACCCTGTCATCATTTGAATGAACAAAGAAACAAGAAAACAAATACATTTAGGAGTTGAGAAATATCAAGCCCCTGCTTATACTATAAGGCCCCGCTCGTATCCACCCCACTCTGCTAACAGATTCAAGGAGTTGGTGTTGGCCATCAGATCCTGCAAGAGAATCAACTATGTTAACACACACACACACACACACACACACACACTGTTCAGAATAACTGCTAACAAAGTTCAGAGGGTTGTAAGGGTTATCCAGAGAATTCACAGGTAGGGGCTGAATTATATTTCCAGAGTCCACACCAACATCATCCAGAGTCCTGCTGTATATACAATAAGACTTAGAGATGAGTGTGTGCGTGCACATTAAGTTGTTTCAGTCGTCCGACTCTTTGTGACCCCATGGACTGTAGCCTACCAGGCTCTTCTGTCCATGGGATTCTCCAGGCAGGAATACTGGAGTGGGTTGCCATGCCCTAGTGTAAAATGCATTAAATTAGGTGTTTGCTCAAATATATGTTCTCAGTGAATCTTTCTGTGGTCTCTGCATCTCCAATGAACCCAATCCTCGGCATTCTCCATTCACCACCCCCAGCTATTTTTCTGTATATAATTTACAACCATCTGACACACTATTTTACTTACTTTTTAAAAAAAAAAATCTGTCAGCAACTCCCCTCATGCCTCCAAACTACAATGGGAGCTCGTAGAGGGGAAGGATTTTTATCTACTTGTTCATTGCTGTATCTGCCAACCCCTCACCCACCCCCATACACAAAAGTTTGGAATTATTTCCTAAAACAGTACTATCATAAAAAGAGATAATCAAGAGTTGATCCTTTTATGGTTCTTTATCACCTGCTGTCAGATTGCCCAGCACAGATATTATAACAATGTAGACTGCAATCAAAAATTTCTGTTTAAACTTACCAGTTTCACTACAGTTTCAGCATTATTAAATTTTATTATTTTATTTAACAGAACAGATGAGAAACAGCTCCACTGGGTTTGTTTTAATTAATTAATTTATTTATTTATTTTTGGTTTGTTTTAATTTAATGTTCTTTGGTTATTAGTGAGATTGAAACTTTCTGCCAAAGTAACAATTCCTGCAACATGGATGGACCTAGGGAATGTCACCCTAAGTGAAGTAAGGCAGAGAAAGACAAACATCTATGATGCCGCTTATATAAGGAATATTTAAAAAGGGTACAAACAAATTTATCTACAAAACAGAAATAGAGTTACAGAGGTAGAAAACAAATTTATGGTTACTGGGGAAAAGTGGGGGGAGGGGCAAACTGGGAGGTTAGGACTGACTTATATATACCGTTGTAGATAAAGTAGATAACTCACACGGACCTACTGTATAGCACAGGGAACTCTGCTCAGTACTCTGTAATGGCCTATATGGGAAAAGAATGCAAGAAAGAGTGGATATATGTATATGTATAACTGATTTACTTTGTTGTACTCCTGAAACTAATACAACATTGCCAATCAACTATATTCTAATAAAAATTTTAAAAGTCCTAACATGTAGTTTCTTCTGACGTAAACTGTCTACGTCCTTTGATCATTCGGTCCATCCTTTCAAAGAGTAAGTAAGTGTCCATAGGCTGGTCTGAAATGTTGACTGCAGCGAAAACCAATACTTAGCCATCTGCAGAACGTGGATCCCGAAACTGTGATTTCTGGCAAGGGACTCATTCCAATGGTGGTGTTTAGTTCAGACAAGTTAAATCTTAAACAATTTCACCCTGTCACCTTTAAACACCTTATTAGGCTTAAAGGATGGCGCAAGACGAAGGATGCTCCAGTGAGAGCTGGAAGGAGCGTGCTGCTGTGTGGCTGGGATTCGGCATGTCACCCCTTGTTCAAAACCCTGAATCAGCCCTGCTGAGTTACCTTTTCTGACTCACCTCTCATATCTCCATCTAGGTGGAGCGAAGTCATAAATAAACAGAGGAATGTTTTCTGGCTGATGGTTTGTTCAGTACTTTGCTCTAAATTACCCCTTTGGAGGCAACTGGAGCTGAACAAATACTTTGTCATTGTAACTGACACCATATGCGAGGCTTCCCTGGCGGTCCAGTGGTTAAGACTTCACCTTCCAGTGCAGGGGGTGCAGTTCAGTCCCTCGTTGGGGGGCTAAGATCCCACATACCTTCTGGTCAAAAAAACCAAAACATGAAACAGAGGCAATTCTATAATAAATTCAGTAAAGTTAAAAAAAAATAACTGACATTCATATGAGTTCCAGGGTGTAGAAACCTTATTTCTTCCCAGACCTTCAATTGATTACTAAGCTTTTCCTAGTCTACCTGTAAAGATCTCTTAAGTTCTCTACTTCTTGCTACCCAGTCTGCCACCACCTTAGCAAGGGGCTCTCAAAGCCACTCTTGCTTCCTTATGATCCATTCTTTACTCAGCAGGCAAACTGAGTATTTTAAAAATGCCAGTCAGATCGTGGACACTTAAACCCTGGTGGCACAGTGGATAAGAATCCACCTGCCAACGCAGGGAACACGGGTTCAACTCCTCGTCGGGGAAGAATCCGCATATCTCAGAGCATTAAGCCTGTGCACTACAACTACCGAGTGTGTGTTCTAGGGCCCTTGGGTCACAACTACTGAGTCTGGGTTCTAGGGCCCGTGGGTCACAACTACTGAGCCCTCGCACCGAGAGGCTATGCTCCGCAACAAGAGAAGCCACTGCAATGAGAAGTTCGCACACCATGGCGAAGAGTAGCCCTCGCTCACTGCAACGAGAGAAAGCCCACCAAAACTCAGCACAGTCAAAAATAAATTAAAAAATTCTAAAAATCCATAAAACACTCCAATGGCTTTTTGATCTCTCAGAATAAAGCTCAGATTTGTTCAGTGATGTTCATAAAACCTAACAGAACAGAGAAATAAGTATGCCCAGAGGCTACTGGGGTACAAGGTGGAACAGGGCAGGATGACTGTGTTACATTTGCTAGCCTTCCAAATGAAACAGAGCAGGACCCTATGGTCCTTGCCCCCCATGTCCTCTGCTTGCCTTTCGTCCGCAGAACACTTTAGTCAAAGAATAAGTTTGTCAGAGAAGTGAGAACATGTAGAAACAAAGGAAAACAGTCAGAGGAGGTCAAATAATAATACTCTAGTCATTAAGCATAGTCAAGGACCTTTAGTTCCTCCTCAAGGGCTACAGATAATATTCTGAGCCATATCCTGTGAGTTGTCTTATAAATGCTGAAACCCTTACCAGGTGGAGAAGTTAACTATGATGACCAGACTGTAACCATGGAATAAGCTGTCACAGTTCTGAGAATTAACCTCAAAGAAATGGAAACAAGCTGACTCTGAAACTGAAGGTTAACTGCACCTAAAACAACCAAGATGATGCTGGTCAGACCACCGAAGACCAATGTGAAGACGGCTGTCAGAGCTGACTATGTGGTTTCTGCATGTAGCCCCCTCCTTTATCCTACAAAAGCTTTCACTCCCTGCTTGTCAGGGTGGGGGAGTCAGCCTTTGGACAGACCTCTGCTCTCCTCACCATGTGCCCCTATCTGAAATAAGCGAATTTTCCTTTCCAGCAGCCTGGCTGGTTTATTGGCTTTAGAGTGGCAAGCAGCTGAACCCTACATCTTTCAGGCAACACCAATGTAGCTATATAAGCTTATGTGGGGGGTGGGGGTGGGGGCTTCCCTGGTGGCTCAGTGGTAAAGAATCCACCTGACAATCCAGGAGATGCAGATTCAATCCCTGGGACGGGAAGATCCCCTCGAGAAGGAAATGGGAACTCACTCAAGTATTCTTGCCTGGGAAATTCCTTGAACAGCAAAGCCTGGCAGGTTACAGTCCACAGGGTAGCAAAGAGTTGGACATGACTTAGTGACTGAACAACAATAAAGCCTTCTGGGATGAAGTGAAAAGACGTAAGATACAAACAATGAACTAGTTCAATTCAGCAAACATTAATGGGTACCAGCTCCAAGTAAATTGCTATGGAGACCGCAAGGATAACCAACCTGCCTTCAAGGAGCCCGAAGTCCTACAAAAATTATTCTTCGCAAAGCATACTTTTGTAAAGGCAGCAATGCAGTGAGGGTACAAAAGCACAATGCTGTAGAGAGAGTTTCAATGACTAAAAGTCCGGGAAGGCTTTTGGGCAGGTAGTATTTGAGGTAGACTTTTAGGATGGGTGTGTATTTAAACACTGGCTTTATTGGTAGGAAGAAATCTGCAAAGCACAGGAATCCTCTTGGACGAAGGAGCAGAGGTGGGAGAGTCTCCAGAGGCATCTAGGGGATAGCGGTAAATCTGTGGCTGCAGGAATAGTTCAGTCTGTGGGAGTTAAGCCTGGAAATGTATGTCTCAGTCGATTTATGAGGGGCTTTGAACGTCAGCCAGAGAGATTTGGACTTTTTCTATTTGCAGAGATAAACTGCAGATTTTTGTTTGCAGGAAAGTGACACGATTCCACCAGTTTTATCTAAGATTCAAGTCTACCAGTTCTAGACACAGATAAAACAGTTCAAACATACAAGAGTAGGCACTGAAATGGCACTTTCTTGTCCAGCTGCAAAGAAAGAGATTTTAATTACGTAATTAAATTCATTAATAGGGAGAAGGGGCTCTTACTTCCCAGGGCCAGCCATGAATGTCCTTCAATTTTATAAACAGACACAAAACCAAAAAACAAAACCCTAACTCTCCAGGCTCAGATCTTTGGGAAAAAAGAAGTAAATACTGACACAGCTTGCTTTGTTTTCCCAAGAGAGGTCTCCCAGGCAATTTCTCTAATTATCTAGAAAAAAAAATTTTTTTTAAACTTGTTTTTCCCCTTAGAGTTCAGTTAAGTTGACGAGAAAACTGCAGGATTGCCTCAGAATCTCCTGCTTTGATTTGGAAGCAGAATTGGTCCCCAGGGACTCCCTCCCAGGTCTCTGAGCGAGGTGTCTCTAGGCATTTGTTCCCAGCAACAAGGAGGGTAGTTAGAAGTCGGAGACACAGGCGCTCTGCTCTGCAAAGGGCTTATTTTTAAAAGAAAGGCGGGGGGCGGAAGGTCCTGTCGATCTTCCCAGGACAATTCCGTGGGAAAACGAATCGAGCTGCAAGCCGTGCCCTCATCCCTGATTGAGACCTCTGACTCAGAAACCACCCGAGAACGACGCTCCAGGATGGACAGCGGTTGTGAGCTCTCCCGCCGGCAGCATTTGGCACTCAATTCCGCCAGGCTCCCAGAGGGGCGGTTGTGGCTACAGCCTCGCGCTCCGCTCTGCCAATAAGAAGCTGGAAATTCTCCCCGTCTCGGATATCGACCAATCGGCGCCCAGGACTTTAGCAAGCGAGCTAGCGGTCTCCATTGTCGGAGAAGGAGGCAAACCCCTTTGGAGTTGCCAGTAACGGACATGGCCGCGGCCCCTGGAGGAGGGGACGTGAAGTGAGGAGGGGGCAGGGAGGGGAGAGGACGCGGGCGAGGAAGACCGGTCCCGGGCCCCGGGTAAGTACGAGAAGGCCCGTGGCCCGAAGCAAGGGGAGCACAGGGGCGTGGGGCCCGGCCTTCCGCCTCCTCGGGATTCCTGGACGAGGGGAGGGGAGTCTGGGGTCTGCACCCAGGGAGTGGCCTCGAGGGAATCCCTTTCCGTGGAGGAGTCAAGGAACTGGCATTTGCCTCCAGCTCTTGACCATTTCCTTCCTCTCAGGGGCTCACACGTGCCCCTCGGCCCTGGCCTGGCCCCTTGGGGGTCCCGCGTCAAAAATCGAAGCCTCCCGCCAACAAAAGACTCGCTGCCCCGGGAATGACCGTGCCGGGGCCCTGGCTCGGACGGCCTCCAGCGCTGGCGTCCAGTTTATTCATAGGGCCTCTGCGAGTGCCCCGCTCCGGGCCTCAGTTCGGACGGTTGTCTCCCCTGCGCCCGCCCGGGCCCTCGTGCCGATCACGACCCGGGTGTCCAGGTGGACGGAGCCGGAGGTTGCTTCTCAGCGAAGAGCGGCGGCGACGCTGCAGTTTGGAGCGTGCCGGGCCTCCCCCTCCCCGCCCTCTCTACCTTTCCCGAAGGCTTCAGGGCTCCTTAGAAGCAGCGGGAGTCACTGCCGCCCTTTAAACTGCTGCCTCTGCCGTGCCGCTGAAGCCAGGGCTTAAGCGTCCCTCGTGTGCGGCGACGTGAGCCCCTGCCCGCAGCCAGATCCGAGCGAAACCCTGCTCTTTCATTGGTGTGTAACCACCGGCTGCACTTCGGCGTGCTCATTGATTTGGTCACGTGCTGCCCCATCCCACCCTCTTTGTGTGTGTGTGGATCTTGGGGGGGAAAAAAAGGCAGGGAGTTCTGTGTTGAATCCGATTTTCCTTCTTGGTGTGTGATTTTCTACACCGGGACGATGTAGTTTTCTCATGCTCTATCCAAGACACTCACTGCAGTTAAGCCTGGGTACTCTTAGAAGATGGAAGTCAAGAGGCAGTTTTAACGTTTTACTTTACAGATATGGGGACTAATTTGTTGTTTCGTCCTTAGGTCGTGTCTTACTCTTTGCCACCCCATGGACTGTATGGCCCGCCAGGCTCCTCTGTCCATGGCATTTCCCAGGCAAGAATACTGGAGTGGGTTGTCATTTCCTTCTCCAGGGCATCTTCCCCACCCAGGGATCGAATCCATGTGCCTTGGAATTGGCAAGCGGGTTCTTTACCACTGAGCCATCTGGGAAGCCTGGTACTAACTGTTGAGAGAAGCAAAGGGCCAGGGCCAAGGTCACCAAGTTCATCAAGTCCAGATTCTTGAGTTCTTTACCCATTACAGCATGTTGTTTCCTAGGTGTGATCAGAGAAAACCAAGTTCCCTGTTTTTTCTCAGCCTCTTGCAGGGTGGTTGTGAGCCTTGAATGAGGTGGTCTATATGTACAGGATCCCTTGTATAGGATCTTTGTGTGTGAGTCGCTCAGTCATGTCTGACTCTTTGTGACCCCATGGACTTGTAGCCCACCAGGCTTCTCTATCCATGGGATTTTTCCAGTCTAGGATATCAGAGTGGTTTGCCATTCCCTTCTCCAGGGGATCTTCCCAACCCAGGAATCGAACCTAGGTCTCCTGTATTGCAGGCAGATGCTTTACCATCTGAGCCACCAAGGAAACCCTGTGCATGGGGTCTAGCATTTACTTAATATATTTTGCATTTATTAATTTTAAGTAACCAACAAGTAGTTCACTGGCTGATTAATAGTTATTGTGGTCTCTCTTTGTATTTGTGGGTGTAAATTAGTGATTCTCAGGGGAGGCGGGGGTGGGGTGGGTGGAGTCAGGGCAAGGTAGCACTTTCTTGGTTTCAGGGAACTCGGCAGTGTAATTAGAGGTGTTATTAAGAAAGTGTGATTGTGCATAAGAGCAGTGCCGGAAGCAGGAAAAAGTCGAGAAGCACTGAAGAAGAAGTATTATAGTGGTATGTCTTTATGGTGATCTGGGCAAAAGAAGAGTCAATGTGTTCCAGTGAGGTAGTTTTAAATAAGAAAAAAGGGCACCAGTTTTCTTATCTAAAAAGTTGGGTAAAAGAAAAAAAAAGAAAAAGATAAAAGTGATCCGTGGAATTAAAAAAAAAAATCACTATAAAGATCAGAAGACACCAAACGTAGACTGTCTTTAATCGTGAAACTGGGGCTAGATGTTCACAGAAAATCCACATCCCCTGGAAGACTTATTTCAGCTGCAACTTCCTTTCTCTCTGGTTTTTGTCAGAACGACAAGTAGGGAAACTGCCCGAGACCGTGGAGAAGTGCTTTGCCCAGGGAGGTGGAGTACAAACCATCCCGTTGATAACCAGCTGCCAAAGAAGTGAGAGTTAACTGCCCTTGAACTGCCTCCACCCCCTCCTTGTTTGTGGTGACCCAGCCGGGAGAGCCAGGGCTGGGCGGTGAGATGGAAGCAAACAGAAAACCCTTCACATTTCTATTTTGAGAAGTTGCTAGGGAGTACCAGCTCCAAGGGTTGAGAATTAAGTCTTTTGGAAAGCTTAACTCCTGCGGAACTCATGAGAAAGGCAGGTTGCAATCCTTTGGTTCCTCCCACTGGTCCTTCCCTAATGTTGAGCTTGGGAAACAATTTCTGCATAGAGAGGGAAGCATGCTCTTGTAAACATGACCTACCCAGCAGTCCCCAACCGTTTTGGCACCAGGGACCAGTTTCATGGAAGACAGTTTTTCCGTGGATTACGGGGGGATGGTTTGGGGATGATTCAAGTGCATTATGTTTATTGTGCACTTTATTATTATTACATCAGCTGCACCTCAGATCGTCGAGCATTAGATCCTGGAGGTTGGAGACCATGACCTACAACCCAAGGCGCGACTGACCCTCACCCAACTCAAGTTTGAGCTCTGATAATAGCCTTTCCCAAATCTACTCACTCCTGGTGTTTAAGTGTGAAGGTTCCCAGTTGGCACTTCTCCGCTGATCAGTGGGTGCTAATCCTTTTAATCTGATTATTGTGTCAGCATTGTTGTTTTTATTTACTTGTTTATTTTGGATGCACTGGGTCTTTGTTGCTGTTTGAGGGCTTTCTCTAGTTGTGGCAAGCAGGCGCTGCTCTCCAGTTGCTGTGTGGGGGCTTCTCATTGCAGTGGCTTCTCTTGTTGCAGAGCGTGGGCTCTTGAGCACTCAGGCTTCAGTAGTTGCAGTCGTTGTGACACATGGGCCTAGTTGCCCAGAGGCATGTGGAATCTTCCTGGACCAGGGATCGAACCCGTGTCCCCTGCGTTGGCAGATGGGTTCTCAACCACTGGACCACCAGGGAAGTCCTGGGTTTTTGTTTTTTTTTTTAAGCCATACATCATAATTTATTTCATTTTTTCCAAAAGTTGCTGGGTGCTTTTTTTTCCCCAAATGAGATTTTTAATTAAAAAAACTTTTTTTTTTTTAAATTATTGGAGTATAATTGCTTTATAATGCTGTGTAAGTTGCTGTTGTGTGTCAGCCTTGTTTTCACAAGAGCATCTTTTTTTACCTAAAAGTTAGGCTCCTTTAAAACCATTCTTTGAACCCCGGTTTCTGAGCAGGCCCAGATTTGTTTACAGTACACAGGTGAACTAAAGGCTAAGCCGCAGCAGGAATGTTTTTCTTCCGAATGGACCGGCCAGCCAGAATGTGTGGTTTGGTGACCAGCGGTTCTTGTAATAATAAGCTTTGCCTGCGGCTGCCGAGCCAGTAGTAAACAGGATCACATGGCGTGGCAAGTGGGTTAAGGGCCAGATTAGACCTGAGCTGATGCCTGCATCCAGAGACCTGAGGTGATGGGGAATGAGGGGTCCCCACGGGAAGGAGACCCTTTCAGGGCTCACAGTGGCCTTTGGGAAACTAGAAATAGTAAAATTAAGAATATGAATATTATAGTGTGAATAGTATATGAATGAATAGTATGAATATGGATAGTATAATTATATAATATGAACTTAGTTTTCTTAATGGCAGTATCTTTTTTTTTTTAAAGCCTTTATTGAATTTGAGCATAAACATCCCTAAAGTCTTCATGAAATGCACTGCTTGTAACATAAGCCAGAACCAGTTGCAAAATCAGAAGTTGCTGACTTTTTTAATATATTGTGGTAAAATATACATAGCACAACACTTACCATTTTAACCAGTTCGGTGTGTTCAATACATTCATATTGTTATATAGCCATCACCACCATCCATCTCCAGAGCTGTTCTATTTTCCCAGACTGAAACTCTGTCCCTGTTAAACACTTACCACACCTCCCCCCACCCATTCCCCGCTCCTTAGTCCCTGGAAACCACCATTCTACTTTCTGTCTGTAGGAATTTGACTCCTCTAGGAACCTCATGTAAGAAGAAACATATGGTATTTGTCCTTTTGTGACTGGCTTATTTCACTTTGGTCTTCCTTGGTGGCTCAGACGGTAATGAATCTGCCTGCAATGTGGGAGACCTGGTTCGATCCCTAGGTTGGGAGGATCCCTTGGAGAAAGGAATGGCAACCCACTCCAGTACTCTTGCCTGAAGAATTCTACAGAGGATCCTGGTGGGCTACTGTCCACAGAGTCGAACAAAGAGTCGGACACGACTGAGCAACTTTCACTCAATATTTCACATAGTGTAGGCCTTAAAAGTTCTTTGATGTTGCAGCACATGTCAGAATGTTCTTCCTTTTTAAGATGGAATAATATTCCATTGTATGCATCAGCCACATTTTGTATATCCATTCATCTGTTGATGGACGCTTGGGTTGCTTCCACTTTTGCTATTGTGAATAATGCTGCTGTGAACACGAGTGTACAAATATCTGTTTGGGTCCCTGATGTCACATCTTGTGGGTATATACCCAGAAGTGAGAGGTTGCTGTATTTTGTTTTTTTTTTAAAGATACATGTGGTGCATTCACATGGTACATTCAAAAGGCACAAAAGTATATATAGTGAAAATTCTTCCTCCCACTCCTGTCATCAGTTACTCAGTTCCAATTTATTAATATCTTTTGTAGGTTGTGCTTTTGGTATCAGAGAAGGCAATGGCAACTCACTCCAGTACTCTTGCCTGGCAAATCCCATGGACGGAGGAGCCTGGTAGGCTGCAGTCCATGGGGTTGCTAAGAGTCGGACACAACTGAGCGACTTCACTTTCACTTTTCACTTTCATGTATTGGAGAAGGAAATGGCAACCCATTCCAGTGTTCTTGCGTGGAGAATCCCAGGGACGGGGAAGCCTGGTGGGCTGCCGTCTATGGGGTCGCACAGAGTTGGACACAACTGAAGTGACTTAGCAGCAGCAGCAGCTTTTGGTATTGACTCTAAGAAATACAACCCAAAGTTAACAAAGGTTTTCCTCTTATTATTTTTTCTTTTTACTTTTTCATTTAGCTCTATGAGCCATTACTAGTTAATTCTTATATATGGTGCAAGCTATATTTACAAACTTTGGGTTTTTTTTTTTTAAATATCTGATTATTTAGTTGTTCCAGCATGATTTGTTGAAAAGACTGTCTTTTCTCCACTGAATTGCCTTTGTACCTTTCTCAAAAATCAATCGACCGTATTTGTCTGGATCTATTTCTAGACTCTATTGCCAGGCCAATACCACACCGCATCGATTAGTGTAGCTTTACAAAACCTTGAAGTCTGGTGGTGAAAATATTCCAGCTTTGTTCCCTTGGGGTAATTTGAATGTCTCTTACTGTGAGTGGAGTTGAGCATCTTTTCATAGGTAGATGCTCCTGGATTTCTTGATTTCATAGTCTCTTGGACATAGGAGGTCATCTCTTTCTTATGTGCTGCCTGATATATTTAATAGCTCCATAATTTCCCACTGTTGCTTGCCCTCTGGTGATGGGGAGCCCATTACCCATCAGGGTAGCCTCTTCCATTTTTTAAAGGCAATTCTAACTATGTAATGAAATTGCTCGAGAGTTCCCTGGTGGCCCAGTGGTTAGGATTCCAGGCTTTCACTGTCGTGGCCTGGGCTCAATCCCTGGGCAGGGAACTGAGAATCCCACAAGCCTTGTGGCCAAAAAACAAAAATGAAGAAAAGATATTGTTGATATTAAGTCCCAGTCTGCCTCCCTGTAGCTTCCTCACCCTCGCCTAGGCCCTGTCGTTGGAGGCTCCCAGAGTAAGCCTGGCCCTTCTTTCCCCTGGCAGCCGTCATGCCCCTCTAGCCCTGCTCAGACCTGACATGTTTCTGGTATGTCTCCTGGCTGAGTGTGTTCACGTCCTTCCACTATTTCTCATGTCATAGATTCTCCAACCTGGCTGTTTCTGTCTGGAAACCTTCCACTTTTGTCAGTGTCTTTCTCGGTGTATGATGCACAAATGAACAAATTATTTCAGGCATGCTCTGAAATGTACAAGAAGGAGACTTACTTTTCTTTTTTGGGGGACTTAGCATGTCTATTGTTATTGTTGTTCAGTCTCTTGAGTCATGTCTGACTCTTCACAAACCCATGAACTGCAACACACCAAGCTTCCCTGTCCTTCATTATCTTCCAGAGTTTGCTCAAACTCATGTCCATTGAGTTGGTGATACCATCCAACCATCTCATCCTCTGTTGCCTCTTTCTCTTCTTGCCCTCAGTCTTTCCCAGTATCAGAGTCTTTTCCACTGAGTTGTCTCTTCTCATTGGGTGGCCGAAGTACTGGAGTTTCAACTTTAGCATCAGTCCTTCCAATGAGTAGTTAGGGTTGATTTCTTTTAAGATTGACTGGTTTGATTTCCTTGCTGTCCAAGGTACTCTCAAGAGTCTTCTCCAGCACCACAGTTTGAAAGCATCAGTTCTTTGACCTAAATATGAATGAACTCTGGGTGGCCATGCCATTTATTTTGAAACTGCTTCCCAGGTGGCGCTGGTGGTAAAGAACCTGCCTGCTGGTGCAGGAGGTTCTATCCCTGCGTTGGGAAGATCCCCTGGAGGAGGGCATGGCAACCCACTCCAGTATTCTTGCCTGGAGAATCCCATCTTCTCAGGGAGAGGCCTGGCGGGCTGCGGTCCATGGGGTCACAAAGAGTCAGACATGGTGAAACAAATTAGCACGCAAGCCGTTTGTAGTAGTTTTATACAGTAGTTTTTAAAAATTTTTAATTAATTTATTTTTAATTGAAGGATAATTGCTTTACAGTGTTTTATACAGTAGTGTTTTAAATTTCTTTTTATTTTTAACTGAAGAATAATTGCTCTACAATGTTTTATAGTTTTGAACCAAGGGACAGGAATTGATATTGACTCTCTTACAGTTGAGTTGAATCTATTACATTTGGCCCATCGTTTCTGCCTGTTGAGATCTTCTTGGAGCCTGGCTTTGATCTCCTTTCCAGGCTTGTGCTACCCAAGAATTGGATTAGCATACTGTCTGTTTCCTCCCCCAAGTCACTGATCAAACTCCTGACTCGGATGCCACCAAGGATGGAACTCTGAGACTTGTGATTAAAAGCCCCCCTCCCTCCCGCACCAGGCAGCACACTTTGGGCCCAGCTGTTGAGCTAACGTCCACCAAACTGTGTTTTTGGTGTGTTGGGTGTGCCTAGAATGCCTCCGCAGCTTACAGAGAGATACGGACAGCCAGCTCCTCAGCCAGTCCTCAGCCTGAACGTTGGGTCCCCACTTAAGCTCTCTTTTTAAGAGAACATTTACTTACCTCCGGCTGCGCTGGTCTCCACTGCTGTGTGCGGGCCTTTCTGTTTCCTTCTCCAGTTGCGGTGCCTGGGTTTCTCGCTGCGGGGGCTTCTCCTGTTGTGCAGCACGGGCTCTAGGCGCACGAGTTTCCTTAGTTGCCCTGAGACATGCGGGATCTCCCCGCACCAGGGATTGAACCCATGTCCCCTGCATTGTCAGGAGGAATCTTGTCCACTGGACTGCCAGGGAGGCCCCCATCGCTTACTTAGCTCTTTTTGATGCTGGTTCTGAGCCTGCAACAGGGTGCATCCACCACTTCATTCTCATTGCCGCCTTTGTCGAGACACTCGTCATGCCGAACCAGGGTGATTGCCTGTAAGTTCTTTCCCTTTCTCCTCTGATCCATTCTCTACCCTCTTAAAACCCCGAGACCTACTCAGAAACCTCCAGTGACTCCTCAGGGTGCCTTTGTTGCAAGGGTTACCGATTTCCCTGTCCTGCGTGGTCCTTCATTTATTTCTTCACTCTGACCTACTCAGACCTTCTGCTCTAACCAAATAGGTCAGATCGCCATCTTTCAAAAACGCTCCTGCATTTCTTCCTCAGTGCCTTGGTTGGACTCGTGACTCTTGCTTAGGTACCTCTTCCTCCTATGCACCTGTTGGCAATTTTCATTTAGTATTTCAAGGCCAACTTGAATTTTAGTTATCTTTTTTTCAGAATAGCCCAAACTGCTGTATTTTAAATCCCTCTAGGGAAGGGACCTCATCTTACACTTCTTTGAAAACAGGACCATTCCTTAGAGTTACCAAGTATCTGCCATTGTAACACACTGTCAGCCCTGGATAAATGCTTCATTATCCTTCTCTTTTAGATCGGCCACATCTGGCTTGTGCTAGGCATTTTAAAGATCGGCTGTACCTCATATTCCACTGTACTTTCTGAGAATCCGCTCTATGGAGGCAACTCTATTTTCATACAATAAAATGTACCTGTTTATCAGGTTTGCCAAAAAGGATGATGTTGCAAAAAACCCGAACGAATATTTTGGCCAATCCAATAAATATATAGCTCAAAGGATTTTGACAAATGCATACATCCCATAACCACCAGTCACAGTCTCAATATTAAACAAAAGATCCCTGTGTCCTTTGTGGTCATTCCCTCTCCCTAACCCCAGGCATCTCCTGATCTGCTTGCTGCCGTGATTGATTAGTTTTGACTATTCTAAATTTTATATGGGTTTCCCAGGTGGCTCAGTGGTAAAGAATTCACCTGCAATGTAGGAGAGACAGATTCAATCCCTAGGGCTGGAAGATCCCCTGGAGAAGAAAATGGCAACCCATTTCAGTATCCTTGCTTGGGAAATCCCATGGACAGAGGAGCCTTGAGGGCTACAGTCCATAGGGTGGTGAAGAGTCAGATAGTACTTAAAGATTAAACAACAATAATAGATTTTCTGTAAGTTGAATCATACAGTAGGCACTCTTTTGTGAGTGGCTTCTTTCACTCATCAGATGTTTTTGATATTCAGCCACATTGTTGTATGTATCAGTGCTTTATTCTGTTTTGTTGCTGGGTAGAATTCCATTATACGCATTAATCATACCATGTTCATCCATTCACCTGTGAGTGGTTGTTCACTAGCTCAGTCATGTCCGACTCTTTGCGACCCCCTTGGACTGCAGCACACCAGGCTTCCCTGTCCATCACCATCTCCCGAGGCTTGCTCAGACTCATGTCCATTGAGTTGATGATGCCATCCAACCATCTTGTCCTCTGTCATCCCCTTATTCTCCTGCCTTCAACCTTTCCCAGGATCAGGGTCTTTCCTAATGTATTGGCTCTTCACATCAGGTGGCCAAAGTATTAGAGCTTCAGCTTCAGCATCAGTCCTTCCAATGAATGTTCAGGATTGATTTCCTTTAGGATTGACTGGTTTGATCTCCTTGCAGTTCAAGGGACTCTCAAGAATCTTCTCCAGCACCACAGTTTGAAAGCATCCATTCTTTGGTGCTCAGCCTCCTCTATGGTCCAACCTCACATCCATACATGACTACTGGAAAAACCATAGCTTTGACTATATGGACCTTTGTTGGCAAAGTAATGTCTCTCTTTTTAATATACTATCTAGGTTTGTCATAGCTTTTCTTCCAAGGAGTAAGCATCTTTCAATTTCATGGCTGCAGTCACCATCAGAGGTGATTTTGGAGCCCAAGAAAATAAAATCTGTCACTGTTTCCATTGTTTCCCCATCTATATGCCGTGAAGTGATGGGACTGGATGCCATGATCTTAGTTTTTTCAGTGTGGAGTGGACATTTGGATTATTCCAGTTTGGGGCTATTTTGAATGAAATTGCTATGACTCTTTGTGAGGGCATATATTTTGATTGCTTGGTCATTTAATAAGTGTTTATAGTTGGCCCTTGAAGTGCATGAGTCCACTTATGTATATATTTCTTTCACTAAATATGAATCAGAATGCTACATAATCTGTGGTTGGTTGAATCCACAAAGGCAGGACCGTAGATTTGGAGGGCTGATTGTAAAGTTACACGTGGACTTTCCACTACGCTCCCAGGGTGAGGTGGTGTCAGAGGTTGGTGCCTCTAACCCCCGGCTTATTCAGCAGTCACCTCTACTTTATCAGAGACTGCCAAAACATTTTCCTAAGTGTTTATACCATGTGATAGTTCCACCGGTAATTTACAAGTTTGTATCCTCACCAACAGTATGTACTGTCAGTATTTTTCATTTTAGTCATTCTTATGGATGTGTGTTGGGCTTCCCAGGTGGTGCTAGTGGTAAAGAACCTGTCTGCCAGTGCAGGAGACTTAAGAGACATGGGTTCAATCCCTGGGCCAGGGTAATCCCCTGGAAGAGGGCACGGCAATCCACTCCAGTATTCTTGCCTGGAGATCCCCATGGACAGAGGAGCCTGGCAGGCTACAGTCCATAGGGTCGCAGAGTTGGACACTAGTGAAGCGACTTAGCATGCATGCGCGTATGGGAGTGTATCAATATTAAAACTGTGAATTAGGTATCATCACTCCCATTCATTGAACAAGGACATTGAGGCTCAGAGAGGCAAGTGATTTGCCAAGGTCATTTGGCACTTGACACATGATGGAGCCAGGATTTGAACCTACCCGTGTTTGGCTTTGAAGCCTGTGGGTTTTTTCACAGTGGGCGGAGAGTAGACCTGGCCCTTTAAGGATACAGCTACTGGTTTCAGATCAGGCGGTTAAGGCCGGCTCTCTCCCAGAATCCCATGTATGGAGTGATGGGAACACAGAGGCTCACAGAAGAATGTCGTGCTCCTGGCTGCCCTTGGAACTGCTGCGGTTCCAGCTGGCCGCACAGTCATCTCACCCTGGTAGTGTTGGTGGGGAGCTTGAGCAGAATCTCTGCCTGGCTTCTGATGCCTCTCCCTGTGTGGTGACTGCCTCTTCCAGCCCCCGCTGGGATGGGCTGTCATGGGGACCCTGAGCTGTCCTCGTAAACAGGGCCTGGGTGCCCGAGTCAGAGCAGCCTCGGGGAGACGCGCACTCAGCCTCCCCGGATCCCATGTCAGCTGGCTGCCTCTGACCTCCGGGACTGTGAGAGCCCTGCTTGGCAGAGCAGAGGGACGGACAGACTCGGCCATGCAGGCCGTGAGGGATTGGATGGGATCGTGGGTCGGATTTAGTGCCTGCAGTGCCTGGGCCTCCTGCCTGGGGTCCTCTGGACACAGCTTTTTTTTTTTTTTTTTAATTGTTTCTAGACAGTTCTCCTGGGCTTCTGACCAGCTCCTCTTAACAAGGCTGTGCCATTGGCCCCAAGAGAACTGCCCTGGTCAGCAGGTTGATTTGCTCTCTCCTCAGCTAATTGGGCTTCCCAGTGGTCAATAACCCGCCTGCCAATGCAGGAGACATAACAGACGTGGGTTCGATCCCTGGGTGGGGAAGATCCTCTGGAGCAGGTCATGGCAACCCCCTCCAGTATTCTCGCCTGGAGAATCCCATGGACAGAGGAGACTGTCGGGCTACAGTCCATGGAGTTGCAGAGTCAGACATGACTGAAGCGACTTATCCTGCACGCACACATGCACGCACTCTTTACCCAAACACTGATCTGAAATTATAAAGTGTGTATGGGTGAGGGTCGGGGCTTACATGGGGAGGGAGTAAGAGGTGGGGAGGTGAGACTAATCTTCATATTCCAGATTATTGTCGCCTTGGACCCCTCAGCCTGGGGCACCCACCCAGGTGCCTACTGAGCACTACCCCATTGACCAGCTGCTAGAGAGGCCCGCGGCCCGTGGACGCGTGCGTGTTTGCACACGGTGTGTGTTTCCCACAAGGTGGAGCAAGCATGTCTCTACCCCAGTCATCTCTGCTGCTCTCTCCACCATTTGCCTGTTTATTTCAGTTGTATCTAGATTCCAGTTTACCTTCACTTTTTGTGGGGAGGGGCATGCAGGATTCCTAGTTCCTTGACCAAGGATGGAACCCACACCTTCTGCAGTGGAAGCGTCTTAAACACTGGACCACAGGGAAGTCCCGTACCTTCACTTTTAAAGAGCCGAGGAGGGACTCCCCTGGTGGTTCAGTGGTTAAGACTCTGCACTTCCGCTGCAGGAGGTGTGGGTTCGATCCTAGGTTGGGGAACTAAGATCCCACATGCCATGCAGTGCTGCCGAAAATAAAAATAAAGAGCTGATGAGCCACGGCTTTTCCTGCTTCCTGAAAGTCAGCAAGTCAAAGAACAAAGCGTACATGCCTCCAAAAATGAGGGTTCAAAGAGGAGAAACTTGCAGCCCTCCAGCAGCCCTCCCTCCATAGCCATCTCCCTCCTGACTTTGTAAAGCTGCCAGCTGCCAGGACAGGCTGGGGCCCAGCGGCCAGGGCACCGTCTCCTCCACATCCTGCTCGACTGTTGGGGCGATACTCTGGTGTTTCACAGCAGCGGCCCCACGGGACCTCTTTCTTCTTTTTCTCCCCAGATGTCACAGTGACTGACAGAGTCACTGGGGTGCGTACATGTCGCAGAGGAACCTTCCTTTCGGGGGTGACCACCTTCCTCTGGGCATGCCTGCAGTACCCTGGGCCCATGGACCTGAAGGAGAAGCACGAGGTAGGCCGTGATGGTTGCCTCCTGGGGACTGTCAGTGTTTCTGTTGGACTCTCCCGACCTGTGTTTGCCTGGGAGGTCCTTGGGTGGGGGCTTGACGCTGAAAGTGAGGGGTGGGGTGTGTGGCTCTGGGGCTTGGAGCACGTGATCTGATCCCTCGGTGGGGCCATTGACCGGCTGGAATGCGCAGATTGCGGGAGCTGGGACTCAAGGGCAGAGGGTGGGCCAGTGAACGTGGCCGCATGGGAGGCGGTTCCCGATCGGGGTTGGCTCCCAGCCAGCCTCCACTCTTCGCCCAGGGCTGTGTATTTTCGCTTGTTTGCCCTCTGCTGGGCTCTGCCCCAACCTGCCGAGCCGTGTTGAGTATTGTCCGGCGCCCTCTCTGTGGTTAGGGAAGAGCTTCCCAGTTAGACTCCAGGCGCAGCTGCTGAACCAGCTGGGGGTGAGCCCCTCACGGGGGTCCAGGCAGCCTCCCCCAGCCTGACTTGGGCACCCCCAGCCTCCACATACCATCTTTATGCGGAGGTAGATGTGTTGTCGATCCAAGCACCCCTCTCCTGGGACGAAGGTTGCCCTAAAGGAGGTCGTTCCATCTCTGCCTGGACTCCTGTCACACCTTCCTAGCAGGTCCCCCTGTCTCTGACCCCCTGTCTCTACTGGGCAGGCAGGGAAAATTACCCGAAACGCAGAGCTGACCTTTTGTTGTTCCTGCTTAAAAGTCATTGCGTCACCTGCCGAAACCGTTACTGTGGGGTCCAGAGCCCCCCACAAGCCCACTTAGCCCGTTGGCCCAGCATCCCGCCCCTCCCCCGCCTTGGCCTTTGCCACTGGTATTCTCTTTCTGGGGGTGTGCTGTGCGGCCTGTGGGACCTTAGTTCCCTGAACAGGGATCAGATCTGTGCCCCCTGCTGTGGAAGCACAGAATCCTAACCACTGGACTGCCAAGGAAGTCCCGCCACTGGTAATTCTGAGCACTTCAGAGTTTGGGCACACACTTCATGTGTAGGCTGTTAACCTAATCCCCTCCTCCCACTTTGTCCTGCCAGACTTCTACTTTTCTTTCATTCAAGACCTGGTTTAGGCGTGACCTTCTCCAGGTACATCCTCATCCCCCCAGAGCCCCTTCTTCCAGCATTCACAGCCCCTCCACCATCATGTTTGCTATGCCGTGCTGACACCGTCTGTCTGTCCCACTTTATCTCAGCGTCCCCGGCTCCTAGCATAGAGCCTGGCATGTAGCAAGGGCTTGAAGTGAAGTGAAGTCGCTCAGTCATGTCCGACTCTTTGCGACCCCATGGACTGTAGCCTACCAGGCTCCTCCCTCCATGGGGTTCTCCAGGCAAGAGTACTGGAGTGGGTTGCCATTTCCTTCCCCAGGGGATCTTCCCAACTCAGGGATTGAACGTGCATTCCAGGCAGAGGTTTTAACCTCTCAGCCATGTATCATTAGCAAGTGCTTAGTAAATATTTATTGACTTGAACTTAACGATAGTGATCTTCCTGCCAAAGAGATCTTGGGAGGTCTGGGGAAGGAGCTGTGGGTCCACACACTGGAACCTGGCTGACTGCTGACGTGTTCAGCTCCGGGGTTCACGTGCCTCTGGGTGGGCTGTGAAGCAGGCTCGTGGACCTGAGCTTAAGGCGGGTGTGTTTAGCCTCCTGCTCACAGAGGCCTCTGACTGCTGTGCAGGTATCCATCCTAGCAGGGATTGGCACGCAGGCAAAGCTCCACTTGTCCCACCCCCAGTCTGGGTGCAAGGCTGCTGCGTACAGTTGCAAGGGCCGTGCACTGGTCAATTCCAGGGAGTGCCCTCCCTCCAAAGGTTACGATGTGGTGATGCGGTGGCCTGCCTGGGTGAGGTTGAATGTCCCCAAAACAGAGGACAGTATCTTCCTCTGGTTCCAGCCTGTGACTGAAACACCCATTACTGTTGAATCAGGGAAACAGATTTCTGTGGTCCAGGGGCTGGCTTCTCTCTCAAGCCACTTGTTCTCAAAGAACACTTGTGAACCCAGGATGGATGCCCTTTGTCAGGGAGGGTTTTCCTTCATCCTCCTCTTTTTCTTTCTGGATAGATGTTCTCCTGATCTAGAAAGCACCATGACTACCATCATCAGTTGTATTAATGGAATGCTCACTGTGGGTTGGTAGAGCTCTAGGCCCCTGGGGGATGGCCTTTGGCTTACAGAGACTCACAGACTAGTCGAGGAATTTATAGGGTAAGCAGCTAAGTAATACATCTGATGACGTTTCTACTTGAGGTGCCTTGTGAGTTGCGTAAATGTGGGCTTCTGAAGTAGACCCCTGGGGCCTCCAACGGGAGTGGGTGAGCTGACATGCTGGGAGTTGATGGTGAGGTTGCCTGTCGTTGCCTGGCAACTGTTTGACTGTTGCCGGTAGATCCTTTGCATCTCGCCCCCCTCCTGTCCTCAGGGTGCTCCGCAGGCACCTGTCTCCAGCCCGTGGTGGATGTACCGTTGGCAGTGATGGTCTGGGTCTCTCCTTCTCAGATGCAGAAGTTCCCCTTTCTCTTGCTGCAGCGGGCAGTGTTGGGAAGGCGGGACTGGACGCCAGAGGGCTGTGCTGGGGGCTGTGGAGCACCCGGGTCAGACCCTGTGGGCTGTTGCACCGGAGGGACAGTGTTTGCTTAGTTGTGGTTCCCCCAGAGCAGTGTCTTTTTAGAAAGCTAAAGGGGAGTGTGACCTGGGAGCCGGGGCTGGGGGTCAGGAGTCTCCTGGGCCCTTTGCTGAAGTCGCTGCCCGACATCAGAGTGACTGCCTCTGAAGCCAACCCCTCCTCCCCCGTCCTCTGGGAGACTTCCTGCCCTTAACCCCCGGGCAGCCCAGGCCCTTCCTTTCCCATCCCCACTCAGCTCTGGGTTTGGCGGGGTCTGGGGTGGGGCCCCCCTGGGGACTGTGCTAGAGAGGCGGGAGGGGAGAGGCTGGCTGCAGAGGAGATGGTGTCGTCTAGGAAGGAGGGCCCTGGAGAGACCGTCTCAGGTCCAGCCTGCGCTCCGGTTTTGGACCTGTTAGGCCATTTCCTCTCCACTGAGGTGTTCCTGCCCCAGCCTCAGGGTGGCCTGGACGGAGGCAGAGAACTCTCTTGTCCACTCCCAGGGTCTTTTGCCCCCGCTTACCCAGGGGGTCTGTTCCGACAGCTTCCTGTGTGTCAAACTCGGGGTCCCGGAGTGACGCGCAGGCCCTGAATGAAGCCCCAGAAGGTCCCCGGCCCCCCTTTCTTCCGGGCACGAGGCCCGGTGGCCTGCCCCAGCAGCACCTGGCAGGTGCATCGCATGCGGTCGGTGGACGGCCGCTGGCTGAGCCCTGCCCTGGCTCCGATGAGTGGCTCTTGGAGCCCCTCCCCCCCACCTGGTGGGCAGGCGTTTGGTCCATTGCTGGGATGCCCAGAGGCTTCCTTTCAGGGGCTCTTCCTCTCCCTCTCCGGTGCCCGGCCTCTGCCCTCCTGGAAGTCCCTGCTCCCGTTTTCTCACTTGTCAGTACTCTCCCCTCCTCTAGGATGTGCTGCTGTTAATAGCTCTCAAGTCCCCCCTCCCCTCCTTCCCGCAGCTCTAACGGAGGAGAGGGCTGTGGTTGGCGTGGCTCCATGCTGGAGTGTCAGGGATCGGGGGGCTTCCCCCAGTGGGGCCCCTCACCTCGCCCAGTGACACGGCCCCAGGGAAGGGATTGGGGCGGTGAGAGGCCAGGTCCTCCTTGATGCTGGCAGCTGCCCTCTGGGCTGCGGGCTGACAGCAGCCATTTCCTGCTCAGCCTCTCCGCTGGTGGGCGCCTCCCGAGCCCTGGGCTGTATGTCCCCCTCTGCTCACCCCGCGGTGCCTCCCCTGCTGAACGGGCCAAGCCCCCGACATCTGGCAGAGCCCCTGCCAGCTTCCCCCTCTCCACCCCTCCCTCCCCCGCCTCCTCCCGCACCAGCAGCCCGGTCTCCTCCTCCGCCTCCTCCCTCCCTCAATCTGCAGCGTGACCGGGAACAGGCTGAATTAATCAGCAGATTGAAGCTCCACTCCGCTGCTGCCGCCGCTGCACCGACTCCTCCTCGCTCACACGCACTCCAGCCCTCTCCCCTGTTCTCCCCTGCCCTCCCTCACCCTCTCCGTTTCCCGTCTCTTCCTCGCCCTCCCCGGGAGCGGTGTTGGCAGCCCGGTAGCTGACTCGCTTGTGGCCCAGGCGCTGCCCCATGCTCTTTAAGCGGGCAGAGCTATGGACGGCCCCTCAGGGCAAAGGCGGCAAAGTGAGTATGCCGACTGGGCTTGACTGCCCTGTCCCGCCCGCCCGGCTTCCCCGCTTTGTGTTGGAGGCTTTGGGTTAACGGTGGGGTGGAAGGTGGAGGCTGGACCCCAGGCAGCCTGGATTACCAGGGAGTGAGGACCATGGACGGAGTCCGGGAGTGGGAACCAGGAAACCGGTGTGTGGAGGTGCCCACCCAGCCCCTGAGTCACCCAGGGTCACCCAGAGCAGGACCGGAGCCCGCGTTTCCCCATGGGGCACCCTCTCACGGCATGCCAGAACCCGGGTCACCACACACAAGGCTTGGATGCCAACCCCTCCTCGGGGCCCTGAAGGAGGCATCTCTCGTTGGACCACATGGGTCTTGAGACAGGAGCCACCGGTGCTGGGAGGGGGAAAGGGTTTCTTCCTGGGTCTTGTCTGCAGGAGGTGAGGAATGAGATGGGTGAAGCCCGGTCCGGAGGAGGAGGAAGAGGAGGAGGCGCCCCTGCTTAAGGTTTTGAGTTGCTTGTCAGCGGAGTCGATTTGGGTCTGTCTGCCCAACTCAGATGAGATTCGTGGTGATGCTTGTCATATATCCTGGAGGACAGTGGCCGAATCTCTGCTCCGGTGATTCCGACATCATGGAGTCCAGCTTTGGGTCCCCTGACCGCTGCAATGGCCAAGAAGGCCGTGACCCAGGGGGCCTGGCAGAGGGTCAGCTGGTTCTGATTAGTGGTTTTCTGCTGTGGCCGAGGCCAGTTCATCATCGGTCCACCTGAGCCTAGGGGACCTTGAGTCCACTTTCTCCCGAAACAGGTCGAACAGGAAGGAAGATGGCTGCTATGCTGAGGGAACCTCAGAGGAGTCCTGACCGATCAGGGGGCAGGGGGTTGGGGGTTGCTGAGGGCTTCTGCTTCTGGGCCACCGGAGAAGCCTGACCACGGTGGCCCAGGGCAGCCCAGGTATACTGGCTCTTGAAGCCTCATTAGACTGACCCAGATGCTTAGCTCTGGGCCCTGGGGAGCGAATTCGGTTCTGGAGCAGGTTTCTTGCTGTTCTGATTGGACCAGACAGAGATCCATCACCACCTGCTGCTCCCTGAAACCCCGGGCCTGACCCGTGTCCTCCTTTGGTGATGAAACAGAGAGGGAGTGAGGGGTGTGATGGCAGCCCTCCTGAGCCTGCCCCTGCTGGGGCCTCGGGAGTTGAGTCCAGAAAACCTCAATGTCGGGGAAGAAGCAGGGCCGCCCCTCCCCTCTGGCATGGAGACCTGGCTGTTCACCCCCCGGAGCCTCCTGGAGGTGCCTGGGAGCAGGGAGGAGGAGCATCTGAGCATCCCTCCGGGACAGGTTCTCCTGGCCCTTCTTGGCCTTGGTGGACGGAGAGGAGCAGACCTTAGATGGAGTGTGTGTGACCAGGGTTCTTATCTCTCACACCAGCCCCAGCCTCGCACTGCACCCGCTGTGGGCGCCCAGGCACACTGGGTGTCCAGCCTCACTCCATGCTTTTGAGAAGGGCCGCCGTGAGCCCTTCCTGAATTTCCTTTGGAAAACCTTTGGTCTTTCACCAGTTTCCTCTGTTTGAGTCCTCACACCACCTGGGTGGAAAGCCTCGGGATAAGCAGAGAAGCAGTGGTTTTCCCCACACCCGGGCTCTCCTGCTGGAGACGGGGTTGCCATCAGGCCTCGTGTGCGGCCACAACAGTTGGATTTGCGGGCCGCTGAGGGTCAACTGGAGGGCGGTGTCGGGCCCTGGGGCCTCTGTGTGGGCAGGCGCTTTCCTCAGGAGGCATATAATTACAAGGGCTCATTTTCCCCCTGCTGTGTTGCCTTTAATCGCCAGTCTGGAGTGGGTGCTCCAAACCAGACGCAGCATGCGGGGGGCTGACTCACGGGGGCTCCACGCTTGCTGCCCTCTGGCCCCTCCTTCCACCCCTGGAGGGGAGCAGACTACAGGTTCCAAGAACCTGGAGGCAGAGGAGGAGCTGAACAATCACCGGGTGGGGGATTCAGGGGGTTTGGGGTGCCTGAAATAAGGCAGAGCGTACAGGCCAGCTGCAGGGCAAGCAGAGGGCAGTTGCTGAGTGCTCAGGGTCTAGAGGCACGGCCAGAGGAAGGCTGTGCTCCGGCTGCTCCCTTAGCCTTCCCGAGCCTGACACCCGTCCTGGCCCGAGCAGCTCTCCGGGTGACTCCGCAGCCCCGTGGGCTTTGTCGGCCCTTGCTTTCTCCCGCCCTTTGGCACACAGCCTGTCCACCTCTGCCAGCCAGCCCTCCCCTGCCCGCAGGAGGTGTACTCACTTTAGTTTGTGGAGACCTGGCCTAGGCAAGTCCACCGTGGGAACTCGCGCTCCCCTCTGGGAAAGGGAGCTCGGAGGGTTGAGCCTGGGGGAGGACGGGGCAGGGGAGGACAGGCGGGCCTCCCAGAGTCTCTTCTTCTGGGGTGTTCTGGGGACGAGGGGGGCAGGCGTCCCCCTCTGGGCCAGCCCCTTGGCCCTGGGCAGGCCCCTGGTCACCCTTTGTTTTTCTGTTCCTCCTTCCTGCCCGTGGAGGCTTTCTTCCCTCCAGCCAGAAGTCTAGGCAGAGGTACTGGCCTTACCTGGTACTCCTTTGTTCTGGACCATGGGCTCTTAGCCCGGATCCCTGCCAGAGGGAGGTGTTTACCCTTAAGGGGGTGCCAGCTCCCTGCCCAGAGGCCCATTTCTTCCTGAGCTGAAATAACCTGTTCTTCCCTCTGGGAAGAGGCAGCTCTCATCTCATAATTGCCCAGAGCCTCTGTGGAGAGTAGGGATGGGGGGCATGGAGGTTCAAGCATAGGAACTGGGAGGTCTTTGGGCAGGACCCGCTCTGGGGCCCATCCTCACCCCTCAGGCCGAGAGAGCTGGCGATAGGCCCGCGGTGCCCGGCCCACAGACAGGGGATGCCACCCCCAGGCCATCATTACCTCTAGTGGTGGAGATGTGTAGCTGGTGAGGGGCCAGGCTGCCACAGAGTGGGGTGGATATGGAGACCTGCAGGGAGGAGGAAATCCAGAAACGTTAGTGGACAAAGCCAGGGCAGAAGCCCAGAGGTAGGAGTGGAGAAGCAGGGCCGTGAACCTGGGCAGCCGGGGCCCCACTGGCTTAGTGATGCTTGGCCGGGACCCAGTGGATAAACCCAGGCCCTTTGTTGGCGCCCCAGGGTTAGGGCTTCCCTCTGCTTGCTCAGAACTTTCCGAGGTGAAAGCCTGCGTTGGTGCCCTTCAGGCGGCCCTGGGAAAGACTCACTGCTCCCCCAGGCCCTGTCTTTCCTGGGGGCCTTCTCTTCCCCTGGACCCCCGGCTGGGGATCTGTGCCTCAGATCCACCCAGGGTGGGCCTCACCTCCAGAAGTGTTGATTGGGTAGGTCTGGGGTGGGGACCTGGAACTTGCACATTTGTAAAAGCTCCAGGCAGTTCTGCCATAGGTCCTGGGTTGGGCTTCCCAGGTGGTGCTAGTGGTAAAGAACCTGCCTGCCAATGCAGGAGAAGCAAAAGATGCGGGTTCTTTCCCTGGGTCGGGAAGATCCCCAGGAATAGGAAATGGCAACCCACTCCAGTGTTCTTGCCGGGAGAATTCCATGGACAGAGGAGCCCGGCGGGCTGCAGTCCATCGGGTCACAAAGAGTCAGACACAACTGAGGGGCTGAACACTTTCGACAACCCCGATTAAGGTGTCCTTGATACCAGTGAAGCTACATGTACGCTCATTCATTCATTCATTCGGCAAGAATTCATTGAGTCGCTGCCCTGTGCCTGCTGGGAGGATATGGCCGTGGAAGAATTCAGCGCCTGTTTTCTAGGAGCTGGCTGGCTGGTGGGGGAGCCAGACAAGTAAACCTGTGATGACAGTGCTCTGCGGTGCCGCCTGTGAGCCAGGTTGCCCTGGGGTGCCGTTGGAATACAAGCCTCCCCCAGTACGTGCAGCCCTGGGTTTTGGGAAAATTTCCCAGAGCAGGTGGTGTTTGAGCCGAGTCTCGAAGGAGAAGTAAAGAGTTGTCTGGGGCAGGGAGTGTGTTCTTGGCTAGGAAAACACAGGAAGATGCTGGCACATGAGCGCAGGGAGCTGGGCAGGCGGTAGGAGCAGCAGGCGAGGAGGCTGGAGGAGATCCCAGACCACGCTCAGGAGTCTGGGCTGGATTTTAAAGGGAAACAGGGTCAATTGATCAGATACGCTCTCCCTGGCTGGGATGGAAGGTAGGGACTGGGAGGTGGGAAGGGGAGGCAGGGGTTGGCGGGAGGGCTGGAATGCCTGGGTGAGGTGGTAATTTGCAGGAGGGGTACTGGCTCTGTTGGGGAGAGCTGGGTGGCAATTTCAGGGTTTTGGACGTGTCGACTCACAGATACCTACGAAAGAGCTGTGGATCAGTTCAGAAACGGGTCAGAATTTGGGACAGTGGTCAGGCTAGAGGTCAGATTTAGGAGTTGGAAGCTTATTGCTGGCAGGCGAATCCGTGTGGCTGATGTAGCCCTGGAAACGTACACAGTGTTGTGGAGAAGATATCATAGGAGGGACTGTGGGGTAGGTGGACAGGACAGAGGAGAGAAACCCAGGAAAGGGGGTCTCGGTGGCAGGGGTCAGGCTGTGGGGCCACAGAGGAAAATGTGCCACCAGCCACCCCGTCCGTGCCTCGTTCCACCCACCCTCAGAGAGCGGGAGTGCGGGGTGTGGTCGGTCCAGGTCCTTTCCTGGGAGCGGCTGCCTTTTTCTGAGGTTGTGTTCTTCCCGCCATCAGTGTTACAGTAGCTTCCCTTTAATGAGCTGGTGGTAACAGAAGTTGGTGGGGATTTTCTTCACGTTTTTACTAGGGAGAACGTCAAGCTAGGACCTCTAGATTAGTTCTCTTCTCCCCACTTAGAAAGTGAAAGTCACTCAGTCACGTCGGACTCTTTGTGACCCCACGGGCTGTTCAGTCCATGGAATTCTCCAGGGTGGGTAGCCTTTTCCTTCTCCAGGGGATCTTCCTGACCCAGGGATCAAACTGGGTCTCCCAGATTGCAGGCGGATTCTTTACCAGCTGAGCCACCAGGGAAGCCCCACCCCCCCCCACTTAAACAATCCACATTTTCCTGCCGGAGAACCAGGAAAGACGGCCCCAGTGCAGTAAGGGGAGCTGGGCGGTGAGCACGGCCCAAGTGGTACTGGGCTGCTGATGGCAGTGGGTTGGGGGTTGAGGGAAAGGAGAGTTAGAAGACGCTGAGCCTAGAAAGGCTTGTTTCTGGTTCTGTTTTATTTTTTGGCTGTGCTCTGTGGCCTGCGGGATCTTAGTTCCCCGACCAGGGGTCAAGCCTGTGCCGTCTGCCTTGAGAGCGTGGCGTCCTAACCACTGGACCGCCAGGGAAGTCCCTCTAGTTTTGTGTTAAACTGGGCTTTGAAGAGCGGGGGAATGTGTACCCGAACATCTTTTAGTTCGGTGGGGAACACACTCAGGACCCCTACCGCTTGCCAGGGGCTAGCGAAGGAAAGGGAGGGCGAGGCCTTGGGAGGAGGGAGGAAGGTTCTGGGGAGGCAGGAGGGGAGGGGGCCTGGGCCTCCCGCAGGATGCCGAGAGCCGCCCCCTCTCCCCTCCAGGGCGAGCCGCCCTTGGCCCTGGGCCTGTCCACCCGGAAGGCCCTCAGCATTCTGAAGGAGCAGCTGGAGGCAGTGCTGGATGGACACCTGAAGGAGCGGAAGAAATGTCTCACGTGGAAGGTGACACGTCCTCCCGGGAGCCCAGAGCCTAGCTGGGGTCCTGGCCCGTGCGCGGGTGGGAAAAGAATTTCCAGACGTGAGGCAGAACGAGAGGAGAAGAAAGTTTACTAGAGTGGAAGCCGCTGTTAGCACAGCAGGCCAGCTTGAGGGAGAGCCAAACCCTGTCAAAGGGTGGCAGCCAATTTTTATTTCCTCAAGACAGAAAATTCCTACTGGGATGATGGCATTAGGTGATGGGATGCCATAGGGCTGAAAATAGGGTGGGTATTTGATCTAATACGGGGTTAGGGGACTGATCTAATACGGGGTCAGGGGACTGGCTGGTTTAGATCCAGAGGCTCATGGCACCAGTTGCTATGGGGCTTGGTCAGTTCCAGAGATTTTTTTCCTGTGACCCTGGTCCAGAGCTCCACACCCGTGGCCGTGGTGTAGGGCTCCACAGTTGGGGTGGCGGAAAAACTCGGGAGGCCCATTCTCAGGGCCGGGACTCACCCTGCCGTCCTGGGCAGCATGACCCAACCGAGGCATCCCTAAAAATCAGAAAGGAGTCAGGATTCCTTTCAGAGTGACGTCCCGACCCCCAGCCAGGACTGAAGTGAGTTGAGGGAGGCAGCCACGGGGGGCGGGATCGGGTGGGCTGGGAGGAAGGCAGTCAGATCCTAGCAGGTCAGAGTCCCGGCCCCTCCCGTCTCCCGCTTGTCCCCCAGCCTCTCACTCGCCTGCCCCCTGCCCCCAGGAGATGTGGAGAAACAGCTTCCTGTACCACGGGAACCGCTGTTCCTGTTTCCACTGGCCGGGCGCCTCGCTCATGCTCCTGGCTGTGCTCCTGTTGCTGGCTTGCTGCGGGGGCCAGCCGGCTGGCAGGTACGTGGCCCGTGGCCCCAGGTGGGTGGGGGGTGCTTCTTCCCACCTCTCGCAGGGTCTGGGCTCGTCCCTCTCCTGCCCCCGTACCCACCCGGGGAGACAGGGAACTGCCCCCCGCAGTCAGAGCCTGGGTCACGTGGGGATCTGCAGTCCCTTGGCCATCTGCTGTCGGAAGCAGAAAGGGGTGTGGAGGGCAGTGTGGGGCCCTGGGTTGTCTGGGCTGCAGAGCCCTCCCTGCACCCCGCTGGCCAGCACCCCCAGGACCCCCTCCCCTCTCGCTGCCAGCCACGGGGTGGAGCTCGTGAATGCCTCGGCGCTCTTCCTCCTGCTGCTCCTCAACCTCGTCCTCATTGGGCGGCAAGATCGGCTGAAGCGTCGGGAGGTAGAGCGGAGACTGCGGGGTGTCATTGACCAAATCCAAGGTGAGGGGCCAGGCGGGACGCGGACCTGCAGAGGGGCCAGTGCTGGAGTGAGTGGCGTGGGTTGATGCAGGCCTGGGGAAGCGAGCGGAGCAGACCCGGCTCCCGAGGTGCATGCTGGATCCTGCTGGCGTGTGCAGAGCTCCGGGTGAGGCCGTGTCCCTCTTTCCACCCTCATCAGATGCCCTCAGGGATGGCAAGGAGGTCAAGTGGCCAGATGCCATGTACCCAGACCTCCACATGCCCTTCACACCCTCGTGGTCTCTGCACTGGGCCTACAGAGACGGACATCTCGTCAACCTGCCGGTTAGCCTGCTGGTAGAAGGAGACATCATAGCTCTGAGGCCCGGCCAGGAATCCTTTGCTTCCCTGCGGGGCATCAAGGTAGCTGGGGGCTCCTCTCCTTCCCTGGAAATGCTGTGGGAACGTCCACCAGCGATGGTGGGAGGGTCCCGGGGCTTCATCCTGACGCTTGCTGCCCAGCTCGCGGGTTTCCTGGGAAGCGCTCTAGGAAAAATGGAGAAAAGCTGGAACATCTTTCTCTTCATCCTGTTCTTCCTTTCCTGTGATTCTCAAGTTGCTAGGAAACCCATCCCCCAGGCTCCCCCCCACCCCACTCCAGGTGACTCCTTGCTCACTGATGGTCCTTAACCTGGTGAGATGTCTCTGCTTCGCTGCAACGGTCAAGGAAGAGTGGCTTCTCCGGGACCCATTGATTACCCTCTCCCTGCTCCCTTTGTCTCTGGCAGGACGACGAGCACATTGTCTTGGAGCCGGGAGATCTGTTCCCCCCTTTCTCGCCACCCCCATCCCCCCGGGGAGAAGTGAAGAAAGGGCCGCAAAACCCCCAGCAGCACCGGCTCTTCCGTGTCCTCGAGACCCCCGTGATCGACAACATCAGGTGGGGGCGCTGTGCTGTCCCCCACCCTCTCCCCCCAGAGCCTCCCTCCGTGAGCCGTGAGCCGGCGATGACGACAGGAAGGAGCCTGGTTCGTACCCAGGCCCCTTAGAGCAGGCACCTGCGGGGCCTTCGCTTTAGCTTCTTGTGAGGATTCTTATTTATTTTTTCCAGTGTGTTTACTTGGCTGTTTCAGGGCGTTGTTGTGGCTCGCAGGCTCAGTAGGTGCACCATGTGGCCTTAGCTTCTCCACGGCCTGTGGGATCTTAGTTCCCCGTCCAGGGATCGAACCCACGCCCCCTGCCCTGCAGGGTGGGTTGTTAAGGAAGTCCCTTTTGTGAGAATTCTTCGACTGGGTGATTGACCCCCTCTCAGTCTGGACTCTGAATCAGAGACGGCTTCAGAGATGGCCATGGGCCACAGTGGCCAGGAGGCCATCCTCCCGGGGCCAGGGCCCGGGAGGGGAGGGGGAGCTGCAGGACGCAAGGCTGTTTCTGCAGGTGGTGCCTGGACATGGCCCTGTCCCGCCCGGTGACCGCCCTGGACAACGAGAGGTTCACGGTGCAGTCGGCGATGCTGCGCTTCGCAGTGCCGGTGGTCCTGGTGTGTGCGGCCGGGCCGTGGTGGGGGCCACGGGGGGCCAGGGGATCGGGGGCCCTGGGGGCCGGACTCCGGCAAGCCTGTGAGCGCAGACGGGAGGGTCCCGGGGTGAGCCGGCCGGTGCCGGGGGTGGGGGAGTGTGAGTGGGCAGAAGATGGGGTGCCTCAGAGCCTGGGTGCCCCCTGGGGTCGGGGAGAGTGAAGGCCGCGTCTCTCCTGTCCCCAACAGGCCAGCTTCCTCATCACCAACGCCCTGCGCTTCATGCTGAAAGCCCCGGGTGTCACCAGCTGGCAGTACGCCCTCCTCCAGCTGCAGGTAAGGCCGCCCTCTCCTCTCCTTCCCCAGAGATGGGCCTCGGGGCGCCCTGACTGCCCCTCCCACCCCCAGCCCAGGGGTCTCCCAGACGTCCTCTTCGGAGTGCCTGCTCTCCTTCCCCGTTTCCTGCCTGCTGCCCCCAGCGATCCTTTTTACTCAGGGAGGGCCCCAGTGCTGGGGAGGGGGCAGCCCTGCCCTCCCTCCTTTTTCCCTCCGCCAGCGACTCTCGGAGCCTCAGCGGGGCTCGCTCTTCTCCAGGTGAATGGCGTCCTGCCCATCCTCCCCCTGCTCTTCCCGGTCCTCTGGGTCCTGGCAACCGCCTGTGGAGAAGCCCGCGTCCTGGCCCAGATGAGCAAGGCCTCCCCCAGCTCCCTGGTCAGTTGTTTCCAGGCCTCGGGGCGGAGGGGGGGTGGGGGACAGTGCAGAAAGAGCCAAAGACAGGAACAGAAAGACAGAGTGGGCTGTGCCCCCAGCAAAGAGGCAGAAGTGCGGCCGCCCCACCTCCTGCCCCGCGGCCCAGCACGCGGCCGGCCCTGGGCAGCTCTCCGAGGGCTCCGCCCTCTCTAGCCAGCAGGATCTCCAGACCAGGCCCCAGGGACGGCCGGGTGTCCATCCACCCTTGCTCCCAGCAGATGGGGGTTCCGGGGCTCCCCAGTGTCCTTCACCGAGAGGTGCGAGGCCCCCCCCCACCCCGCCCACTCCGAGGCCCCGGGACGGTGGCAGTTTCCTCCCCAGGACTCACGCCCTCTCCATGCAGCTCGCCAAGTTCTCAGAGGACACTCTCAGCAGCTACACGGAAGCCGTGTCGTCTCAGGTACGCTCGCCTGGGTGGATGCTGGCCCTGCACTCCCGGCCTGAGCTCCCCCAGGTCCCTCCTGGAACCCCCGGGTGCCCCTGCACTATGGCCTTGAACTTCCCTCCCAGAGCCCCTCTGGCCCCCCCCGTCCCATGTGGGTAATGTGTCACTGCTGGGGGGGCACACGCTCCCCCCGGACCGTTTCCTCTGTCGGTCCCCAAGGCCATCTCCGGGGAAGCGTGGCCGAGCGCCTTGTCTCTGTCCCCAGGAGATGCTGCGCTGCATTTGGGGCCACTTCCTGCGGGTGATCCAGGGGACGTCACCCACACTGAGCCACAGCTCCAGCCTGCTGCACAGCCTGGGCTCCGTGACGGTGAGGGCGGCCCCCGGGAGGGCCCGGCCTTGGCAGGCAGCTCTCCAGAGCACACGGCAGCCTGGGGAACGCCGCGCCCCCTTCCCTGTTGCCGTCTCCCCCTGCAGGTGCTGTGCTGTGTGGACAAACAGGGGATCCTGTCGTGGCCCAACCCCAGCCCGGAGACCGTGCTGTTCTTCAGCGGGAAGGTGGAGCCCGCGCACAGCAGCCACGAGGACCTCACGGACGACCTGTCCACCCGCTCCTTCTGCCATCCCGAGGTGGAGGAGGAGGTGCGGCCTGGGCCGGGACGGTGGTCTCGCCAGGGCGGGGGGTGGGGCAAGGGGAGGCAGGAGGAGGAGGAGGGCTCAGGCCTCAGGAGCCCCCATGGAGACGGGGCCCCAGGGGGCCGTAGCGGCCCAGCCTCCTGGCCCGAGGCGGCGTTCGGACCGGAGTCCGAGGCCTGTGCTCCTTGCTCTTCTCAGCCCCACGAACGCGACGCCCTCCTGGCTGGCTCCCTGAACGCTCCCCTGCACCTTTCCAACGAGCAGGAGCGGGGCGGCAACTGGCCAGGTGACGGTCCCAAGGCGCCCGAACCCCACCCTCACCACCGGGTACACGGCCGCAGCAAACATCTGTCTGGCTCCAGCGTGAGCTTCAGCAGGGACACGGAGGGCGGCGAAGATGACCCCAGCAAGGTGAGGAGGGCCATGGGAGTGGCCACCTCGTCTGTCACGGGGCACCCCGGCCTCTTTTGCTGGAGGGGACTGCAGAGGTGCCGCCCAGCCCGGGCAGGTGGAGCCTGGGGCTCAGACATCCTGGCCCCTGTTCTCAGCTCCAGAGGCCTCGGCCCTGGTTCTCCCGCAAAGTGGGCCCCTCCCCCCTTTCCGGGTTTGGTCGATGGTGGTAGTTGGCTGGGGCAAGACCCTTCCTCCTGATTGCAGCCTTCAAAAGACAGAAAGCCAGGAGTTCCCTCTAAAGATATTTCCCCTGACAGAGAGAGGCTTCATCGTTTCTTGCCCAGTCTGGACAGCCTCCTCTGAGCTGGTGACAATGTTGTTGGGCATGGATCCTAGAAGCCCCCGGAGCCAGGAAGGGTGCAGAGGGGTGTGGGGAGGGCCGGGAGAGCGTGAGCAGGAGCATGCCCTGCTGGGGGGGCGTGCCTTCTCTCAGGGACACTGCCCGTACCACCCCCACCACTTCAGCCTAAGCTCCCCCGTCCCCTCCTCCTTTCCTCCAGCACGGCCCGGAGGGCGAGCCCTGCGAAGCTGAGGACTTCGTGTGTGACTACCACCTGGAGATGCTCAGCCTGTCCCAGGACCAGCAGAACCCCTCCTGCATCCAGTTCGACGACTCCAACTGGCAGCTGCACCTCACCTCGCTCAAGCCGCTGGGCCTCAACGTGCTGCTGAACCTGTGCGACGCCAGCGCCACCGAGCGGCTCTGCCGGTTCTCAGACCACCTGTGCAACGTCGCCCTGCAGGAGAGCCGCAGCGCCGCGCTGCCCGTGCGCGTGCCCTGGGGCCTCTGCGAGCTCGCCCGCCTCATCGGTAGGCTGCCTGGCGACTCTTCTCAGGGGCTGGGCCACCAGGGCCAGATGTGGCCTCGGTCAAGAGCACCTGGCAACCCTTTGCGCTTCCGGCCCCTTTATCTGCATCTTGTCTGTTTATTCATCCATCCACCCATCCCACAGGCTTCACTCCCGGGGCCAAGGAGCTCTTTAAGCAGGGGAACCACCTCGCACTCTACCGTCTCCCCAGCGCCGAGACCATGAAGGAGACCTCACTGGGGAGGCTGTCCTGCGTCACCAAGCGGCGGCCCCCGCTCAGCCACATGATCAGCCTCTTCATCAAGGACACCACCACCAGTGAGTGTGGCGGGACGGGGCTCCTTCTAGGGAGCATTAGATCCTCCCCGAGACCTCACACATGGCAGAGATGGGCTTTGGGGATGGGGGCTGGGACGGTGGATGCTGCGGGCCGTGGAGGGGAGGCCGCCTGGAGGACCGGCGGCCTTGTGCCCATGTTACGCACTCAGTGGCCTTGCCGATAGGTTTGCTGCCGTGATGCCTGGGGGATTCCCACGGCCCGTCCCCTACCCAGGGGCTCATTTTAGCATCCTTCTCAGGGGTGGTGATATGTGCTCAGAGGTCAGCTGGAGGGGTGGTGGCTTGGGGCACTCAGGTTCTCCCTCTCCTCCGCTGTCTTCAGGCACAGAGCAGATGCTGTCCCATGGCACGGCCGATGTGGTCTTGGAAGCCTGCACAGACTTCTGGGACGGAGCTGACATCTACCCTCTTTCGGGTTCCGACAGGTCAGTGAGGAGGCACGTGGCCGGTGGTGAGAACCGTCGGCTCTGGCTGGGGACCCAGAGGTCTGGACACCCTGGGACCACTCACCTCACTCCCACCCTGCTTCCCCGGCAGAAAGAAGGTGCTGGATTTCTACCAGCGAGCCTGTCTGTCTGGTTACTGCTCTGCCTTCGCCTACAAGCCCATGAGTTGTGCCCTGTCCTCCCAGCTCAACGGCAAGTGCATCGAGCTGGTGCAGGCGCCCGGCCAGAACAGCATCTTCACCATGTGCGAGCTGCCCAGCACCATTCCCATCAAGCTGAGCGCCCGCCGCGGCAGCTGGAGCTCAGACGGTACCGGGGGCCAGGGGCCGGGAGAGCTTGCGGGGGCCTGGGTGAAAGCCTGGCAGAGGGGACGGCTGGCAGCACTAGGCCTGGCACGCCTTGGTGGCCCCCTGTCTGGTGACGTGGGCAGGCTCCTCAGCGGCATCTGTAAGCAGGTGCTCCCTGTGCCCTGCTCACTGTTCATGGTACCGCCCCGGTGGGGTGACATATGGAAAAGTGCTTACTCTGAAGGTTTTAAAGCAGTAGTCTGTATAGAGCCTTAGCCTGATTGGAATCAGACAAAAGACCTGGTCGCAAACGCTGCTACAACAGAGGGATTCAAAGCTCCATGCACCCCTCCCCACTCCGTCAGACACACAGCCTTCCGGGGTCTCGTGACTCGAGCCCGTGAACTGAAGCCAAGGCTGAGGGTGGGGCCCGCCCCCCGCCCCGCCCCCCACCCCGCCCCCTCCCCCTGGCCCTGGACCAGGCTTGGTCACCTGACTGATGAGTACCTTTCCTTGTCTCTCCCCCACCATCCCCGTCCACCCCCATGTCTGTCGGCTCCTTTTCTGTCTTGGTTGTACACGTGTGTGGTCCCCTGGGGCCCATGTGCTCCTTGATCTGGGCGTGGAACCCACCGGCTCCTGGGTGTCCTGGCCGGGCTCTGCGCCTGGTGCCTCCTGAAGAAGGGATCGGGGAGGTGCTGGAGAAGGAAGACTGCATGCAGGCCCTGAGCGGCCAGATCTTCATGGGCATGGTGTCCTCCCAGTACCAGGCCCGCCTGGACATCGTGCGCCTCATCGACGGGCTGGTCAACGCCTGCATCCGCTTTGTCTACTTCTCGTTGGAGGATGAGCTCAGAAGCAAGGTGGGCAGCCGCCGACCCCTCTGCTCCTGCTGCCCCTTTCCCCACAGCCTCTTGGGCCCCTCTGGTCATCGCCATCTGCCTGGTGCAGGTGTTTGCGGAGAAGATGGGCCTGGAGACGGGCTGGAATTGCCACATCTCCCTCACGCCCAACGGTGACATGCCCGGCTCCGAGATCCCCCCCTCCAGTCCCAGCCACGCTGGTTCCCTGCACGACGACCTGAACCAGGGTGAGGGCAGAGGTTTGGTATGGACACGAGGTGGGTGTGGGCTGTCCCCCATCCTTGGAGCTACAGCTGGAACTTCCCTGGATCCCTCCTGGGAAGCTGGCTGTGATCCCCTGCAGTAGCTCCAGTTGATGGGGTTGGGGGAGAGGAGAGCTCAAGAAGGAAGTTCTGCGCCGTCTTCAGGGCTAGGAAAGGCCCCCAGAAGGCTGGCCCCACGGCGAGGGACAGGCTTTTGTCCCCGCAGCATCCCGAGATGACGTGGAAGGACTCCTTCTAATGGAGGAGGAGGGTCACTCGGACCTCATTAGCTTCCAGCCCACGGACAGCGACCTCCCCAGCTTCCTGGAGGACTGCAACCGGGTACGACTGTGCCCCCGGAGCCTTGGGGTTGGCAACGGGGCTGGTCCAGGGCAGGGGAGCGAGGGAGGGAGGGAGGAGGGGCCCTGAGGCCACGCGCGTCTCTGCTCCCTGCAGGCCAAGCTGCCCCGGGGCATCCACCAGGTGCGGCCCCACCTGCAGAACATCGACAACGTGCCCCTGCTGGTGCCCCTCTTCACCGACTGTACCCCCGAGAGTGAGTGCTGTGGCTGGGCGCTCAGCCAGCCCGGCCCTGGGTGGAGCTCTGCCAGCCCCTGGCACCCCACGGGCTCCGGAGGGGTGTTGGTTTCCCATGCAGGGAGCAGAGGAAGCTGGGCTGGGAGGAGCCGGGGAGTCTCGTGGGCAGGAGCCCAGCGTAGCCCATTCTAGGGACTCAGAAGTGACAGTATTCGTACAATGTTTGCGACATTGGGGGTGGGATGGCTCCAAGGAGGGGCCTGATTTCCCTTGTCTCCTGCCCTGGCCTGTGGGTCTCTGCCCAGCGCCCCACGTGGGGCTCCACCTGCCTGACCCTTGTGCCCCTGACTCTGCCCCCTCAGCCATGTGTGAGATGATCAAGATCATGCAGGAGTACGGGGAAGTGACCTGCTGCCTGGGCAGCTCCGCCAACCTGCGGAACAGCTGCCTCTTCCTCCAGAGCGACGTCAGGTCAGCGCGACAGCCCAGAGCCGGGGCTCCCCACGGCCAGCCTGGCCTGGCGGGGAGATAAGGCAGCAGGGGGCTGGCTTGGTCCCCTGGGAGATGGGTGGGGTCTTGGCGGACCCCAGCTGATGGGCACACTTCCCCCTCCCGTGCTGAGCAGCATCGCCCTGGACCCCCTGTACCCGTCCCGTTGCTCCTGGGAGACCTTCGGCTACGCCACCAGCACCAGCATGGCCCAGGCCTCGGATGGCCTTTCCCCGCTGCAGCTCTCGGGGCAGCTCAACAGCCTGCCCTGCTCGCTGACCTTCCGCCAGGAGGAGACGATCAGCATCATCCGGCTCATTGAGCAGGTGGGGGCTCAGGCAGGCCCGGGGCCAGAGGTCAGAGCCTGCTGGGGGTGGGGAGTCGCCATGCAGGACCCTCCTGGGCTGGAGGTGGCTCTTCACCTCCACGCGCAGCTCTCCCAGGAGGTTTAGTTTGCCCGGCCGCTCGCTGGCGTGAACATCTGCCACATCTGGCTGAAGCGTATCAGCTGCAGGCCCTGAGCACGGCCACCCCCGCCCCTCCTGCTCCCTAGGCCCGGCACGCCACCTATGGCATCCGCAAGTGCTTCCTCTTCCTGCTGCAGTGCCAGCTGACGCTCGTGGTCATCCAGGTAAGGTGGGGCCGGCACGGGCATCAGCCCCCAACACCCGGCTCCTGTGCCGCGGGGCCAGTTGAGAGGCTGGGAGGAGGCAGCACAGCCTGGGGGCCCCCCGGAGCTTCTGCGATCGCCCGCTGCAGAGCTGTGTCCCTTCCAGCTCTCTGGGCGCAGGGCGGGGCAGCCCCGGGGCTCCCAGCTTCTGACTCTGCTAGAATCTAATCGTGCCTCCTGGCTCTTCCTGGCCCAGTTCCTCTCCTGCCTCGTCCAGCTGCCGCCAGTCCTGAGCACCACCGACATCCTGTGGCTGTCCTGTTTTTGCTACCCTCTGCTCAGGTGAGGAGCCACCCCATGTCCAGGGTCAGGACGTCCCCCAGCGTCCCCAGGAGCCCAGCTAGTGCCCCCCACCGTGGGGGCCCCCAGCCCAAGGGAGTCCCTTCCTTGTCGTGGCCCGACTGCCCAGCAGAGTTGCCCTCGCTCTTGGGACTCCTGAAAAGCTTCTCCTTGGGAAGAATTGGAGGACACGGGGACTTCCTTGGAGGTCCAGTGGCTGAGACTCCATGCTCCCAATGCACAGCACCCAGGTTCAAATCCTGGTTGAGGTACTAGACCAACCAATGCAGCCAAATAAATAAATAAAAGTAAATATTTTTAAAAAATGAAAAACATAACTTAAAAAAAAGGAATTAGGGGACACGGGGTCACAGTCCCCACGCTTCACTGAGTCCCTGCTTTTCAGCATCTCTCTGCTGGGGAAGCCCCCACATAGCTCCATCATGTCTATGGCAACGGGGAAGAACCTTCAGTCCATTCCTAAGAAGGTAAGCGACGCAGAGCCCGTGGGCCTGGGCTTTTCCTGAGGAAGGGGAGTGTGGAGGGGGCTGAGCCCTGGGGGAGCAAGGGGGGAATCCCATCAGAGGGGAGGGGGCTGCAGAGTGGGGAAGGCTCCTTGCTCTTGTCCCCCGGGCCTGCCCACTTCCCGAGGACCCCTGAACCCGCGCACCCGAGTGATGGACCTCCGCTTCCCTCAGACCCAGCACTACTTCCTCCTCTGCTTCTTGCTGAAGTTCAGCCTCACCATCAGCTCGTGCCTCATCTGCTTTGCCTTCACACTGCAGAACTTCTGCGACAGGTCCCGGGCCCGCAACCTCACTGACTGCTCCTCCATCATGCTGCCCAGGTGGGTCCCGCCCCGAACCCTCACCCCCGGGGCCACCTCCCTGGGGCCCCGAGGAGGCTGAGCCCACACGTTGCCTTGGCAGCCACGCCGACAGGGCCCCAGCCTGGTTTGATGACTTTGCCAACGGGCTGCTGTCGGCTCAGAAGCTCGCCGCCGCCCTGATCGTCCTACACACTGGTGAGGGGTGCCCCGGAGCCGGGGGGGCGGTGGGGGCCAGGGGGACTCCCCGGGGGCGAGGCCTCTGGCCGTGGGACGTCTGACACGTGTGACGTCTGACACGTGTGACGACCCCGTTTTCCCCAGTCTTCATCTCCATCACCCATGTACACCGCACCAAGCCCCTGTGGAGGAAGAGCCCCCTGACGAACCTGTGGTGGGCCGTGACCGTGCCCGTGGTGTGAGTCTGGGGTGGAGGGCGGGAGCCGAGGAGGGGCCAGGGGCTGAACGGCACCCTCCGGGCGCGCCTCCTGCCGGGAAGGGCAGGGAAGGAAGCAGGCCCCGGCTGACGCGGGGCTGCCGCCTCCCCAGGCTGCTGGGGCAGGTGGCCCAGACGGCAGTGGACCTGCAGCTGTGGACACACAGGGACAGCCGCGTGCACTTCGGCCTGGAGGACGTGCCTCTGCTGACGTGGCTCCTGGGCTGCCTGTCCCTGGTCCTCGTGGTGGTCACCAACGAGGTCGTGAAGCTGCATGAGATCCGGTGAGCCACTGGCTGGGCGTGTCCCCTCTGGGCTCAGGCGTGCTCCCTAAGCCCGTCACCGCCTGGCCTCATCCCCCGCCAGCCTTCCTGCTGACCGTACCCCGTCCTCTGCCTCCTGTCTACCCTTGGTCTCGGTGTCCGCGCTAACCTGGTCTTCGATCTCCACCCACCAGGGTCCGCGTCCGCTACCAGAAGCGACAGAAGCTGCAGTTTGAAACGAAGCTGGGCATGAACTCTCCCTTCTGAGCCCCTGGCCGTGGCGGCCACAGTTGCCGTGTCCCTGGGGCTGAAGCCACACCCGTTCTGCGTCTGGGGAGTTGATATCATGAATGTTTCAGCGTTTGCTCTTGTGCCACATGGCCCTGGAGGCCCAGCTCCCGGTGTCAGACCCAGCTGTGGTCCCCATCCCGGGGCTTCCCGCGGAGACGCAGAGCTGCAGCCTTGGTCCAGGACCGTCTGGCTCTTCCTCGCCAGGGGGAGACCCCTGGGCTCTTGAATGTATGACCTCGTGTGCTTAGCAGAGGGGCCCTCACCCCCTCCACCTGTGGGCTGCCCCCCTCCAGGGCCCCCTGACCGAGTGCCACCTGGTCTTTGGGCAGACCCGTGGACCGTGGGGCCTCTGGTGGGAGGGCAGTCCTGGGACATGCCAGCAGTCCTCCATGGCGCCGCTGGAGGCTGGGGTGGTGGGGCGCCCTCCCTGGGCGAGCTGAGCCCCCACCTGGCCCGAGAACCTCCTCCCAGGCCGCCCTCGGGCAGGCCGTGGAGCCAGTCCCGGGGGCGCAGCCTGGGACCTCCTTCCAGCCTCAGCCCCAGTTACCCTGTGAGAATGTTTTTACTGGTGTATATTTTTTACTGGAAATGAGCCTTTTGGGAATGAATACAGACTGGTTTGTATTAAAACTTACAAACTGCTGAAGCAAAACCTGTGGCTGGTCCCTGAGGCAGCCACGAAGGGGCCCACTCAAGGGTCAGGCCAGTGAGGGAGCCCCTCCCTGAAGGTGAGTTGGGGGGGCCAAGTCTTCCACCCTCCCCCCACCGCACATCGGCGGGGGCACTCGGGTCTGGCTCAGGTGCGACCCCTGGGCTCAGAGGTTCACGGCGAACATCCAAACACACACAGCACGGTCTCGTGGAATGACACTTTCATTGGTGTTAGTTGGGGGAAGAGGTTAAATGCTTACAGAGCTGGGGCCTTGGCCAGGCAGGTCAGGCTTCCAGCCCCATGGCGGGCAGTGGGTGCTCTCACTGTGGTCCGAAGCCCCCCCCCCACCACTGTGTCCTCACAGGCAGTTATAGATAGAATAAATTCCATTTAAAATATATGCATTTCTCTCTGCTTAAAAAATAACATTTACAGTTGGAAACGTTTGGACTCTGGGGATCTGTTCGAGGGATCCGTTAATCCCACTGGCCCTGCTGCAGACAGCTTTGCCTCGCTGAGGGCAGGCAGAGCCGGGGCCTGAGGCGGGCTGGGTGCCGCTGATGGTGAGAGCAGGCCCTGGCCCTTGACACGTCCTGTGTGCACCTGCCACCCAGACGCACCGCTGCCTCCAGCCTCTCAGGGCGCCAGGACTACACGGCGGGCGGCCAGGGGACCTTGGCACAGGCACTTGAGACACGGGTGGGGGGGGACAGAGAAGGCACCCCAGAAGGCCGGCCACCACTCTTCCTGGATAGGAAGCTCTTACCAGGGTCCCTGTCTGAGAAGCAGGGTCCTCCCGCCAGAACACACACTGCAGGGGTGGAAGGGGGCTTTGCTGAGATGTCAGGTTCTGAAAAGTCCTCTCTGCTCCACATGGGGCTGCTGTGGGGATGGCCGTGGGCTGGGGGCGGCAGGCGGGGCCCCGCCCGGGCAGCAGGGGCGTCCTCTGCGCGGGGGGAGGCGCGGGCGCTGCGGAAGGCGGTGGTGGGGGCCGCCGAAGGCCGCCGGCAGGTCTGGCTCAGTCCAACATGGCGTCCAGCTGGTCAGCCAGGGCGTCGAACATGGTGCTGATGTCATCTAGGATGTGCTTGGCGGAGGCGCCGGGGGCGCTGCGGCAGGGAAGGGCCAGGTCAGACGAGCCGGCGGTCTGCACCCTGCTGGCCCTGGGCACGGGGCCTGGCTGGGGCGAGCGCCAGGTGTGCATCTTCCCCTGTCACACAACTTCCCGAGGTCATGGGAGTCACCGACCCTTCCTCCCACAGAGGCACTGGGGTTCACAGAAGTGACTGGTCCAAGCTCGCGTGCCTCTAAGTGCCACTTGCCTGCAGGCCAGATCTGGGCAACCCCTTCCCGTGGGGACCCCCAAGCCTGAGGATCTGCCTGCCTGCCATGACACCGATGTCCCTTCCCCATCATCCCAGACCCCGGGGGAAGGACTTGAGGGGTGGGGGAGCTGCTCTTAAGTCTCCATCTCCATCTCTGTTCTCTCAGCACCCTCACCCCTCTCGCTCCTCTGCGCTAATGCTCTTCTCCGCGGCCCGCAGTGCAGCTGCCAGCGACGAGCTGGTCTGCTCCAGTCTCTGCTGGGCCCGACCTGGGCCCGCGGCCCCCACGCTCTCCGGCCTTGGAGGGGGCACCGGGCGGGGACCGAGCCGGGGAGCCAGCTTAGGGCCGGAAAATGCCAGCTGGGTGCAGGCCACCGACACAGGCTTGGGGGCTGTTCCTGCAGAGAAAGAGGTTGGCCTGTGACTCAGCTGAGCCTGACACAGGCCCTGCCCACACCACCCTCTCCCCACAGGCCCTGGCTTCATACCTGCTCCAGGCACCTTGATGAGGGCAGCGGGGGCAGCCAGGGGCTCCGTCTCCCCAGGCCGCCGACTATTTTCCAGGGCTGGCCCAGGGGGTTGGGCCGGGGGGCTGGTGGGGAGAGGGGCTGGAGCTCCGGGAGTGGGAAGGCTGCTCAGGTCAGGCCGGGGAGGGCTGGGAGAGGCCGCGGGGGACTCGCTGGGGGTCTGTGAGGGCTGGGGGGCAGGGGCATTGGGCGTGGCGCCCGCCACTCCGAAAGCCAGGAGTGCTGTCTGCAGTGGCTCCCTCTCCCGGCACTTGGGCCTCCGTTTAACAGTGTCTGACTCTGTGAGGTTGAAGTCAAGGCCGGTGGGTACCGGCGTCTCCCGAGGTGGGGGTCCTGCCGGCTTGGGCCGCTGTTTGATAGTCAGGTTCCCCTCCTCCGCAAAGGGGAGCCCTTCCCCTGAGCTGCCCCGAGACGGGGGTGTCCCCTCGGGCCCCGGGTCCTCCTCCTCCGTGTCCGATGCGGCGCCGGCCGGGGCGGGCGGGCCAGGGGGCTCCGAGGGGCCTGTGGGTTCGCTCAGTGTTCGCCTCCGGGGCCCTGTGGCCCCTTCCTTGGGCCCCGGGCTTCCATCCGGTGGTGGGGGCTCCGGGGTGGAGCCAGAGACGGAGCTGAGGCGCTTGGGGGGCGGAGGCGGGGGGCCTTTGCGGCGAGCCCGGAGGGCAAAGGACTGGCTGCGGGGAGCCCCCCGCGTTGGGGTTGGGCTGGGGCTGGTCCGGGCGAGGGAACTGCGTCCTGGTCGCCGAGTGAGGGTGGCGTAGCTGCCCAGGGCACTATCCACTGGCCCTTCGGCCTCCCCATCAGCCTCCCCCTCGGCTGGGCCAGGGCGGCTCAGGCTGTGGGACCGGCGCTTGGGCCGCGGGGGGTCTGGAGGAGTGGCCGGGGAGCCGGCCAAGTAGGAGAAAGCCCGGGGAGCGCCTGGAGGTGGCCCAGGGGCCGGACTGGAGGGTGAGGCCTGGGGGTACATGAAAACATAAGGCGGGGGCCCTTGGCTAGGAAGTGGGGAACAGAGTTTAGGGGGTCGCTCTGTGCCCTCCGGAAGATTCCTCTCCTGTGGGGCGTTGAGGTCCCCGCCACCCGGCTGAGGGGCAGGCTGTTCCTGCGAGTGACCGGACCCCCGTGAGCGGGCCCCAATGCTCTCTTGGCTGGGGGAGCGGGCAGGGGGCAGGGGGAGTGGCTCGGGGCCACCCCCTGCCATGGCCGCCTGGAGCTCGGGGCTCAGCTCGCTGCCCTGGAAGGTGAGGAGGCGTGGGCTGGCCGCAGGGGGCCTGTCCCCGTTCTCCAGCCCCTCGATGGCCATCAGTTCCGGGCCCCTGGCCAGCCGGCGGCCACCTTCCCCCGGGGACTCCCCTTGCAGTAGGCCCCGCTGGAGCTCGGCCAGCCGCTTCACCCCCAGCATGAGCTTCTTCTGATGACCTGAGAGCGGGCAGATAGAGGCGGCAGGGTGAGCTGGGGCTGGAGAGGGTGCCCCTCATCCCTCCTGGACCCCGAAACATCTTGGGGACCCTCGGAGGCACGCGGGGGCCCAGCCAGGAGGCCCAGGGCGGTCCTCACCGAGCTTGTTGACGCCAATCTCCTGCAGCTCCTCCCAGGTGAGGTCAGCCACCAGCCCCATGGAGTCGTAGCCGCTGCTCACCAGCTGCTTGTGGTACTGCGGCAGCCCCAGGGCGCACAGCCACTCCAGCAGGTCCTCCTGCAAGAGCCGCACCGTCGGCCCCCGCGCCGCGAAGCCTCAGCCGGCAGTGGGAGCCCGTGCCCGCCGCCCACTCACCGGGATGTAGTTAGGCAGCCACTCGGCGATGCTCAGCTGGGCGATCTCCGAGGCGATCTTCTTCCTGTGCCCAGGCTTGGTCACCCCAATGGCCGTCAGGTCCTGCCACATAGAGTCGTGCCGTCAGGCCCCCTCCCCTGGCCGCGGGTTCCTGCCCTGCCCTCCCGCTGTGGCACGGACCTCGGGCGTCATACGGCTGATGGTTGGCACGTCGTAGCCGGCCTGCAGAAAGTGGGCAGTGTAGGCCTCCAGCTGGAACTCGCTCAGCCAGTTATGAATGGCCTGAGCGTCCTGCAAGTTGGGGGGAGGGGGCGCCGTTAATGGCGCTGGGCCTGCTGGGGGAGGGGCTGAGTGCCAAGGCCGCAGCCCAGCCATCGATCCCAGCCCCGCCCCCAGGGGCCTGGTCCGAACAGGAACTCAAGTCCACGCTGAGGCCCATCCCGCCCCCTCCTCTGGGCCCATAGCCACCTCCCCGGTGGAGGTCACACCTTCCCCTCCAGCAGCTGCTCAGGCCTCACGTCCTGGGTGAAGTGCTGCTCCCCCGAGCGATAGTTGGCCAGAGGGCGGTAGTTCGGGTTGTCTTTGAGGACAGAGAGAAATGCATTCAGGGTGGCAGGATAAAGGGATACCAGGTCCTCAGCCGTCCCACCTGCATCTCTCCTGGCCCACACAGGTCCCCGTCTCCCTCCCTACCTGCCAGGGACGGGGGCTGTAGTCCTGGAGGCACCTGGTCCTCTCCGGCAGAGGGCAGCGGCTAGAGACGGGAAGGAGCTGTCTCTTGTTTGGGGAACTGGCAGTGGGAGGTGGGGGCAGGGGAGGAGAAGGGGTCCAGCCCTGGTCCCAAGCGCCCCCCACCCCCCACCCACCTGGGCGTTCTCGATAAGGAGGCCGGTGCTGTGGCTGTTGGTGCCCTCAGAGCTCTGCCCGCTGCCGGCACTGCGGATGCTGCCCACGCTGCCCTCGCTGCCCACGCTGTTCCTGTCACCTGCTGCGGGGGCAAGAGCCAAGCGGTCAGAACCCTGGTGGGCCCCGCCCACAGCTGGCTGGCAGCTGGCCAGAGCCAGATGCTCACCCCGGTGCCCAGGATCGCCCTACCCGCTCCCGGGGAGGACGTACCTGGGCTGTCTGGGCTGAGGCCCACCCGGGGCAGCTGGCCATAGGTGAGGGGGTGCAGGGGCTCCTCGGCAGGGGGCTGTGGCGTCCTGGAGAAGCCTGGGCGCAGGGGGGTGGGCACAGAAGGGAGGCGGGGTGCCAGGACACCCACCCGCTTGCTGACCACCTCGACGATGCCCGGGGGAAAGTAGCCCACGCGGTCGGTGCCTCTCTGGCTCTCGTGGATGTGGCCCTTCCAGCGGCCGTCTGGATGCTGCTCAAGCACCTGTGGCAGACGGGCGGGGGGATGGTTGCTTCTTGCGCCAGGCGGCCAGCCCCGCAGCCGCGGTCCAGCTCCTCCCGTCCCCCCAGCGAGCTCCCCATGATGCTCAAGTGCGCTTACAGTCCTGCCCCTGCCAGCATCCAGCCCAACCCCTGGGGCTTGCCTTGCCTCCAGGGCAAACAGAGTCTGGAGTGAGCCCCCGTTCAGACCCCAGCTCCACTGCAGGCTAGCTTGTGACTCTGGACAAATCACTTTAATTCTCTAAGCCTCAATCTAAGCTCTAAAAAAGGAAGTGGTAGGAACGTCTACCTTACTTAGATGGGGAAGAATTCAATGAGATTGTGCAAATTAAGACCTTAACACAGAGCCTGATCCATAGCAGGTGCCCAAGTAAGTGACGGCAACCAATTGTGTTCTCAAAGGAATGCCTGCATCGGGTCCTCACCGTGATGACGTCCCCTGCCCGGACGTTGAGGGCAGTGGGGTCGTGGAGGTTCCAGAAATCCTTGAGCGCCCGGACCTTCAGGATCCCTGAGGCCTCTGAGACAAGGAGGAGGACGGGTGTCATCTGAGGGTTCCCAGGGCATCTTCCCACCCCTCCAGTCCCCTTCATGACCCTCCCCCAGGTCCCTGCCCCCTCATCCCCACAGCATCCTTCCGGCCAGCCCCAGGAATGTGACATCCGCTCCTCCACTCCCGGGGACCCTCTGGAGTGGCTCTGAACGCCCTGGGCTGGGTCTTCTCCCCACCACACTCACCCCGCAGTAGCTGCTTAATCTCCCGGCTGGCCTGGGAGGTGGTGAATTGATTCACGATGTCCAGCGCCGTCTGGTTATACGTGTTCCGAATGTTCACGTCCACCCCGCCCTGGGTGCACAGAGTGGGGCGAGCCTGTGCTGAGCAGCGGGTTGGCCGCTTCTTCCAATTCCCACAACAACCCAGGAAGTAGCTACTGTTTTCATATTTTACACGAGGAAATAGAAGCTCAGATTTGTTCTGGGACGAGCTCAAGGTCACTCAGCCAGTGAAAGGCGGAACTGGGGCTCGAACCAGGTCTGTCTGCTTTCCAGCCACTTGGGCCCCATCAGTGCAAGACACCCCTTCTCTGGCCTCCCCAGCCGGTCTTGGATCTGGCACCTGGCGGGGATCTGCATACACCTGCGGGGTGACCAGGGGTCCACACCCACCTCCAGGAGCAGCCGCACCACCTCGGTCTTGCCGTACAGCGCGGCCTCGTGGAGCGCTGTGCCTGTTTTGGTCTGGCGGTTGATCTCAATCCCAGCTCTCAGGAGCTGCCTGCAGACGGGAGGGCGAGTGACTGGCGTGGGGGGCGGCGGGTACGGAAGGAGAGGAAGCTGACCGCTGGGGGCTGGGAGAGCAATCCAGAGCAAGGGTGAAGAGGGCGGCGGGGCAGGGCACTGAGGGGACGTTATCAGTCCCACGGGAAGAGGAGGAGGAAGTCGGGGGGCCCCGGTGGGTACCTGATGACCTCTCTGTGGCCATTCTTGGCAGCCAAGTGCAGAGGCGTGGTGTAGTTGGGGTCGCACGGGTCCTTGGCCTCCCCCTCCAGCAGCGCCACGCATAAGTGGCTATTCAGCAACAGCTGGGCCACCTGCGACAACCGGCACTTGGGTAGGACCTCCCCTCCGGAGACCCCACGCACGCTCAGAACCCACCACCCCAAGGGCAGCAGGCCTCACCTTGAGCCGTCCAAACTCACAGGCCAAGTCCAAGGGCGTCTTCTTGGCCTTGTTAACCAGGCACGGGTTGGACTGATGCTGGAGGAGCATTTCTGACTGGGGTGGGGGGAGCCGGGTGAGAGGTCTGGCCTGGCCGGACCCCCTGTGCCAGCCCCTGCCCCCAGCCCCTGCGCCCCGTAGGCTGGCAGGCTCACGTACCACTTCATAGTGTCCGTACTGGGCAGCCAGGTGCAGTGGGATCTGCCCGTCCAGTGAGGCGGCGTTCACAGCCGCAGAGGCGCGCAGCAGCAGCCTCACGGGCTCCAGGCGGCCCTGCCAGGCCGCGTAGTGCAGTGGGCGCATGCCTGCAGGAGGGGACAGGTTTCTGAGGGAGGTCCTGGGATGGCCTGGGATCGGGGGAGGGAACTGAGCCCAGGCTGGAGGGGAGACAGACCCAGAGGAAGCTGGGTGTGGTCAGGGAGAGGCCCGGCTGAAGCCAGAAGCCCACGTGCCCAGCACAGAGGATCTGGTGGCCTTGTAACCTCAACTTCCCCAGCTGGATAATGGGATGTCAGTACCACCCACGACCCCAGGAGACTGTGAAGACTGACGAGGTCCAGCATCTGCAAACTCCCAGAAGCCACGCCCACATCCCTTGGCCCTGACGTGTTGTGGCAGGAGCACATTGACCCCAGGGTCTGGGGTGGGGGGTACCCTGGGCTCTCACCATTGCTGTCCTTGATATCCACGGTGGCCTGAGCCTCCAGCAGCAGGGCGATGAGCTCCAGGCTACCCCCCAGGGCGGCATGGTGGAGAGCTGAAAAGCTGGCGTGGTGGGACACGAGTCAGAGGTGTCAGGGAGCAGTCCCCACCCCCGAAATCCTGGTCTTCCAGGGCAGGCTCATCCTGGGGGCTGGCGTGGCTGAGTTACTTGTCCACTGTGGCCGCCCCCCCGCCCCCGACACACACACACCCTGCCAGCCGTGCCGTGGGAGCACAGAGCTGCTGGGCTGCGGCATGAAAGGGCTCAGTGTCTGGGCTGAGAGGCCTGTTTGTCTGGCCTCCCCCCCAGCGGGCCCAGGGGAGGGGGCCGTGGGAGCAGGAGCCCCAGGGCTCCTACCCTCCAGGGAGAAAAGGGGGCCTCTCAGAGGCCCCCTCCCCGCACTCAGAGGCAGCCCCACGGGCAGGCGCGCGGGCAGACAGGGGCCAGAACGCTCAGCGAACACGCTCCCAGGGCCGGGTTTGAGTGGGAAAGGGACTCCAGGCCCCGATCCTTCCCCGACCCTCCCCCACCACACGGTTTTCAAGAGGGATTGGGGCGGGGGCTTCTCACTCACCCATCAGCATCCTGGTAGTTGACATTGAGCCTCTTCGTGGAGCCTAGGAGCTCTGGGGGTCAGAGCGGAGGTGTCAGGGCGCCCGCACCCACCCCTGACCCAGGGTCCCTCCTGCCCACCACTCGGCTCCCGCTGACCTCTCGGAGTGCAAAAAAGCACCTGTCCCATGGTCCGCCAAGCTGTCTGGTCCCTGTGGGCCTCCCACCCCAGCCCATCAGCTGGAGGGCGCTGATTGCAAGGAGCTGCCGCAGCAGTGGCCTGGCTTCCCCGGGTCCCCAGCCCCACTTGTTTATAGTCGAAGGGGGCGGAGATGGGGGGCCCCCCCCGCCTGCTGTGCCCTCAAAGGACAGGCCCACGAGCGCATGGTTAGCATTCCTGTCTGAATGGGCTGAGGAGCAAGTCTCATTGTTCCATGGGCCGAGGGGGCTGAGAGAGAAGAGAGAGGGACCAGAAGCTTGAAGTGAGAGGGCGGATGCCAGGGCTGGACCCAAGGGCCACATGCCCGGCCCGGGGGGCATCCCTGAGTGGAGCTAGAGGGGAAGGCAGTGTCACGCAGACCTACACCATGTCCCAGCCGGCTCTGCCAGGCACTCACTGTGTGATCTGCGGAAAGTCACTTAACCTCTCAGGTTCAGGGTCCTCATCTGTAAAACGGGCTGATCACAGAAGCCACGCATGAGGGCTGTGAATACAACGCCTGACCCTCATGAAAGACGGGAGCTATCCGCATTTAGCGCTCCTTACACGTTAGCCCATACTCCTGAGATGTGTCTCCAGTGAAAGCTGGTACAGTCCTCACCCCCGGCCCCTGTCAGGGGAGGAACTGCAGACTCTGAACCCACAGGCTCCTAGCAGACAGCTCCCTGCCCCAGGGCAGGGGGTGGCAAGAGGACCAAGGGGCAGGGGTAGGACACTGGATCAGTCCCCTCTTGGGGACAGGGTTTGTGCAGGTGTGTTCCACCTGTGAGCCAGCGCGCAGGAGGCGGGGGGCGGCGGTCCTCGGGAAGAGGAGAGTGATGTCACAGGCAGCCCCTGCCTCCCGCTGGAACCCACCCCTGCCAGGAAGGAGGAGAAGGAGGCCCGGCTCAACCCAGCTGGGCACTGTGCCAAGCGTGCTGGTCCAGGCCTGCCCCCCAGGCCCCAGTGGGCCCCTGAATACCCCAGCAAGACAGGGCCTCATTCCAATAGGGAGGGACCAAGCCTGCAGCAGGAGGCACGCAGGACAAGAGGGGGAGACAGCTACGTTTAGGGCCGAGCCGAACGACGCGGCACGGAAAAGGTAAGAGCTGAGGAGTGATGAAGCCGCGAGGGAGTGGAGGCCGCTCCCAGCCATCCTGCAGCCCCCTTGGAAAGTCCTCGTCACACAGAACCGCTCAGCGCAGTGGACAGAACAGAGGCCCAAGGAGCAGGAAGCACGTGGTTCAGATTCTTCTCTCTGCTCAGCTGTGCGACCTTGGCCAGCCCTGGGACCTCTCTGAGCCTCGGGGAGGACAAGGAGGTCAATATAGGGAAGTCTCCACCTGCCGCCCGCCTGGACGGTCTGGGGTGGCCGAGAGGCAGCCCCTCCGGGGAGTGGCAGGATAACGTGACAGGAACAAGGGCAGGGCCAGCCTGGGTGGCTCTATGTGGTTTTTCTTTCCAGAACAATGGCCGGAAAGGCGGTGGGGGAGAGCCTCCGAGTGACTGGGCTGGGGACCTCGGCGGGGAGGGCGGCGGGTCCTAGGTTCCTGGCAGGGGCTCCAGGCACTTCCCCTGCGCCACCACCTTCTTCCCAGGCCCGGGCTCTGGGGGTGGAAGGGTCGCGCTCCTGATTTAGGCTTGGGTGGAGGATGTGAGCTCAGCGGGCCACCCCCGGCCCGCTCCATTTCCTCTGGTTGGAGAAGGGGACAGCTCAGAGCAGGGAGGAGGGAGGAAGGGCAGAGGCTAGGCCCGGGCATCAGTTGCCCTCTCCTCCCAGGCACCTGCGCCCTGAGGACGCAGACAGGCGGGGAGGGCCGGCCCCCCAGTGACCTGGTATCCAGTGGAAGAGGCTCAGGGTGCACCCCTCTTTGGACAGCCAGGAAGCTCGAGCCACCGCCCAGAGGGAAAAGAGGGAGCCTTTGATGCCTCCCTTCCGGCAGTTCCCTTCACCCTATTGGGTATGGAGCAGGAGTCTGCAGCCCCTCCCTCCTGAGAACTGCTTCAGAATCACCCGAAGAACGTTCTGATTCTGCAAAGTCCTCGGCTCTCTGTGATGATTCTGTAATTCTGAGGGAGACCAGGGAGTCGTCACTTTCAGAACAATCCCTGGGTGATTCTGATGGGCAGCTGAGTGCGGTAGCACAGGGAGGAGGGCTTGGGCTTGTGGGGTGATCTGCCACGCCACGGCTGTGTGACCTTGGGCAAATCACTAACCCTCTCTGAGTGTCAGTTTCCTTATCTGTAAAGTGGATACAGAAGTGCCCGTCTCACAGGGAATAGAGGCAACTACAACGTGGCCCTATGGAGAGTAGTCGCCAGGCGCCTCTGTCTGTGGGATTCTCCAGGCAAGAATACTGGAGTGGGCTGCCATTTGCTTCTCCAGGGGATTTTCTGGACCTAGCCATCAAACCCAGGTCTCCTGCCTTACAGGCAGATACTTTACCAACTGAGGCACCAGGGAAAAGCTCTAGGGTCTGCAAAGGTCACTTTGGGATCTCCTTTTTGTCACCAGCTTTCCCAGCCTCTCAGAGGACTGGGAGGGGAGACAGGGAGTCCCAGGACCCTATGACTCTACACCTGTGCAAATGCCTTGGGGGTGGGGAGATGGTCATCTTCCCCCACAGACATTCCCCCCTGAGCACCGGGGACCTTCCCAGAGCCTAGGACGCCAGCTGCAAAGTTCCCGCCACCAGCCTCCAGCCACTTGCCTCCCTGAGGGCCTCACTTTGAGGCCGCAGGGCTACGAGGCCAAGGCCCCACTGGGCAGATTGCCAAAAACAACACTGAGGTGCGGGGAGGAGGGGAGCGGCTCCCACTCTTGGGCCTCCAGGGCCCTCCTTGGCACCTTCCCCTTACCAGGCTCACCCTGCATCCACTTCCCCAGGGCACAGAGAGCACCCTCTCCAACTCCATCTCCCAACAACCTGGGTGTCCTGCCCTGGTGTGGAAGTGCAGGGGTACTCACACATGTGCACAACTCCCAGGCCCTTAAAATCCTTCCTTCAGGCACCCACACTCCCAGGTGTGGGTGGGGATAATTAGACATCTTCGGGTAGCCCGGGGGACTCCTTCCTGTGCAAGGGCCAAGCTGTGTTTTGGGGCTAGAGCCCCAGCACTTGAGAAGGATCCTCCCTCCCCTCCTGTCCCTGCTGGTCGAGGAACTCAGAGGACAAGTCCAGTGTCCTCCTGGGACAGTCCAGGGAGCTTGCCCTGAAGCCCAGAGGTCTATTCTTCTTGGAGGGTCTCATTGCAGAGGTACTCAGGAGCTGGAAGTCAGGTGCGGCTACCTATGCACGGAGCCCCCACAGCCCTGTCGACTAGAGACCCTAGGCAGTGGAGAGGCCTCTCTCAGGAAATTAACTTTGGACACACACCCTCCAGTAAGCTTCAGTAACCGGTTAGATAACGTGAACTTTGTTTTAAGCAGAAAGTGAAAGTTGCTCAGTCCTATCGGACTCTTTGCAACCCTATGGACTATACGGACCATGGAATTCTCCAGGCCAGAATACTGGAGTGGGGAGCCTATCCCTTCTCCAGGGGATCTTCCCGACCCAGGAATCAAATCAGGGTCTCCTGCATTGCAGGCAGATTCTTTACCAGCTGAGCTACCAGGGAAACCCCTGTTTTAAGCAGAATTCCCTTTTAAAAAAGCTATCTTGCACTCAGAGGAGCCCATGATAAATGTGTCCCACTGCTGTGATTAAATAATAAAAAAGCTATCTTACAAATGTTGTCATCAAATTGATAAAAACACAGAGATGCTCTGGTTGGACTAGAGGGGTCAGAGGTGGAGCGCTACCTATTCAGTCTTTCCCAACCCACTGCCAGAAATCCCATGGCTCCAAAGAACACACTGGAAAAACCACCTGCTGAAGGCAACTCCACAAGGGCAGGAACTTGGGTCAGTTTTGTTCACTGCTGGCGCTCAGAGCATAGAACAGAGCCTGGCACACAGTAGACACTCCCCTAAAATTAGAATAAATGTACTTCACTCCTTTCACTCTACAGGTGAGGAAACTGAGGCCCAAAGAGGTTAAGAGATTTGCCTAAGCATACACAGCAAGGGGGACCCAACTTCCTCTCTGACGTTCCCACACTGAGGCAGTCCTACTCTAAGTCCCCAGCTCAGAGTGACCACTCTCCCCAGGCCTCTCTCTACAGCCTGGCACTCAGAGGAGGGTCTCAGGTAGACAGTCACCCCACCAAGTACTCACTTGTCTTTGTGGCCTTGACCTTAGCCACCAGTTTCTGCACACCAGTCACATCTCCATTTTTGACAGCGAGGATCAGGTCCTGTTCCCGACCCATCCTTCCCAGTCCCTGGGCTGGACTCTGGGCTCAGGGGTCCAAGGCAGAGGCAGGGAAACTGGTCTAAGCTGAGGTGTCAGGGTGCCATCCCTTGGCCCTTTGGAGGGCCAGGTGTCCAGTGGGGGGGAGTGTGTCTGGCGTCCCAGGCAGTGGGCTTCTTGGCAGGCGTTGACGGGTACTCCTTCAAGGTGCTTCGTGAGCTGCCGCCACAAGCAGGAAAGCTGATCTCTGAAGGGGTGGAGGCTGTGTGGAAATCTGGACGGATATCAGCTTGCAGCTTCCGACAGACCAGGGATGGGCCGGGACTGGGGGCGCCAATCCTCCCGATGTGGCTCAGGAGCACTGGTGCCCACCCAGAGAGAAGCCAGCATTCCCTCGCGCTTTGGGCAGCAGGGGCAGCCAGGTCTCGGGGGTCTGGAAAAGGTGTGATCCGCTGAGGGTCTGCTGAAGGCTGAGTCGGAGTCTGTAAGGGTCCCAGAAGCAGGGCTCAGAGAAAGAACAGGACAGGGCTTCCAGGGAGCCCCCAAGTTACCCTGGCTGCCCTTCTGAGGCCAGGGAGGGGCTGAGCCACTGTAAGCGGGAGGGAGCCGCCGTGCATGAGAGGAGTGTTGGGAGGGGGGAGGGGGTGTTCTGGGAGGGGGAGGCTGAGTCACCGAGGCCCCAGGGCACCTGGCAGCACCTCAACCCAGGGCAGGAGGGGCCCTGGCAGCACGACACACGGGGGCAGGTCGGGCCAGCAGCCTGTTCTCCACAGCCTGAGGCTCTGACACCCACAGACAAGCGGTGGGCCAGAAGGTGGGGCCTGGGAGGGTCAGGCACAGGCGGCCTGGCAGGGGTCACCCCTCCCCAGCTCGGCTCTGCCCTGATCGGCGGAAGCCCTAGCCCAAGGGCTCTTTATGAATTCAGAAGGTGGAGTGGGGAGCTATGGCCCCCCATCTCTGGCGGAGGGTCTGCCTGCAGGACAGTGAGGCTTTACAGCACCTGTTGCTGACCCATCCTCACCCCCAGTGCGGAATGGAGAAGCAGCCGGGCAGAGAACAGAGATGAGAGCTGGGGTACTTCTGCTAAATGGGGCTGTCTGCCCTCCCAAGCCTGAATCTGAGTCCCAAAGCCCCGACTTCACTTTAGAAAAGCTTACGTCAGTTTCTCAGTGGCCGAGAATTTGTTGCCCGAGTCCCGTGGCATGAGACCCGCGGCAGGCCTGGGGCCCTAGCTGGGGTCCTCTTACTCCCCAGAAGTCCCAAGCCCAAACCAGATGGCACTCCAGCTCAAAGCCCGCGGTCCGACATAGGGGGAGGGCGCCCCTGGCAGTGCATGGGGTCGGGCTGGCTCCCCCGCCCCCCGGAATGCCAGTCCAGCGCCGCGCAACCCCCCAACCCAGCCCAGCCCAGGCCGACCGGGGAACAAAGCGGCGAGAAAGACCGGGAGGGCCAAGCGCCCGGAGGGATTGATGCGGGGAGACGGTGTACTGGCGCGAGGAGGACGGAAGGACCCGACGGATGAAGGAGCCCGCGGATCCCGCAAGAAAAGTTACTCTGTGCCCGCCCTCAGGGGTGCTGACCCCCAGATCAGGCCCCACAGTCTCACCTTTCCCAGCCGCCCCGCCGGGGGTCCGGCCGGTCCTGCTCGGTCCCTGGCCCCCTGGACGGTGGCTCCCACTGCCCCCCCCTTCACCCCTTTTCTCCTCCTTTTCCAAGCCCGGCTCGGCGCCTCCCGCAGGAAATCCCGCCCCTCCCCCCTCCCTCCCGCCGGATCGGGAGCGGAGGGACCGTCCCGGCCGCGCAGCCAGGCTGTCAGTCAGAGCTTGCGGCCCCGCCCCGATCCACGCGGGGCCCCGCCCCGATCCACGGGAGGCCCCGCCCCACCTCCCCGGGCCCGAGCGTCCGCGCATGCGCCCAGGTGAAGCGGTGGGGGCGGGGAGGGGGCCGGGGAGGGGGCGGGGACTAGAGCGCGATCCTCGGCATCCTGACTGGAGCCTGGGCGCGACCTGGGGCTCTGGAGTTCAGACGGACGGGAGAGACACCCTGTGTGTGACGGGGTGCGAGAGAGGACGCGATGTGACGGGAGCCGGGGACCGAGACCCAGGAATCCCACTTGGGGAGCCCCCCCACTTTCTTCTTCCTCGCCCCTCGTCCTTCCCGGGACTCTCGCAGCGACCTCCGCCCGCGACCCGAAGTCACAGGCCGACGGCCCCTGGTCGGGGCGATGGTGCCACCTAGCGGGCCTTGTGGGGACGGCCCGAGGCGGCGGCGGCGGAGACCCCAGGCTCCGGGAGGCGCTAACGACCGGCTGGGGTGGCGCTTCAGCACCGCCGTGGGTCGGACAGCGCCTTCCGCCGCCCCCCCAAGTCCTGGAAGCCCGGCTTCCGAGCCCCCAGGCAGGGACCCAGCGGAAGGACCTGAAAGAACTGCGGGCCCCCCTAGCCTGCACCTGGAGGCCCGTGGTGGCCCTCAGTGTGCGAAGCTGAATTGGGGAACCCAGCGTTCTCCCTTCTCTAACCCCCGCCCCTCTTCCTCCCGGTCCAGCCTGGGTGATGCGGACTAAGCAGTCCGGGGTTGCAGAGGGGAGGGTCACGCTTGTAACTCTTCACACGACGCTTTCTAACGCCAGCCTCCTCGAGAACTACTAGAGAGGAGCCCCAGAGGCGGGCGGGGGATAGGAGAAGGGGAGCTCCTACAAATCCAGAAACTAGCGAGCTCTCCGCCCCCAGTAATCGCGACTCAGATTTGTCGGCGGGCGCTAGGACCCAGGACACCCAGGAAGGTGGGAAGCAGGTGGGTGGACCGGAGCCCCGGGGAGCGGCTGTGGGACCCGCGCGCGCTAGGGCCCTGCGGACTACCGGTGGTGGGCGGGGCAAGGCGGTGCGCGCGCAGCGTAGGCCAGCCCCACCCGATGGATCCCGAGCCCGAGTCGGCCTCCGTGGAGGTTCCGGCCGGGCGCGTGCTCAGGTGCGGCGTGGCCGGGCCTAGGGGTTGGGGGCGGGCGCCGTGGCCGCGGGGTGGGCGCGGGAGAGGGCCCGGGGCACCCGGGCCGGGGATCCTCAGCCTGGGCCGAGTGGCCCCGACTGCGCGGCGCTAACGCCGAGGCCCTTTCGCCCCCAGTGCCCCGGAGCTCTTCGCCGCACGTTCCCGGTCCCAGAAGCTGCCCCAGCGCTCGCATGGCCCCAAGGACTTCCTCCCCGACGGCTCGGAGGCCCAGGCCGAGAGGCTGCGCTTGTGCCGCCAGGAGCTCTGGCAGCTGCTGGCCGAGGAGCGCGTGGAGCGCCTGTGAGGGGGGCGGGCCGGGGCGGGGGCGGAGCCGGGGCGGGCTGGGCGGCTGGATCCCGTAAATCTCATCGGGTGGGCTTGAGACGGACCCGTCTCCCCGCTCCTCGCCAGGGGCAGTTTGGTGGTCGCCGAGTGGAGACCGGAAGAAGGCTTCGTGGAGTTGAAGTCTCCTGCGGTGAGCGGCGGGGCTCAGAGACCGGGGACCCGCCTCCTCTGCCTTCCCGGGCTCCTTCGTGACATCTGCTCTGGGTCCCCCGCAGGGTAAATTTTGGCAGACCATGGGCTTTTCAGAGCAAGGCCGGCAGCGGCTTCACCCAGAAGAGGCCTTGTATCTGCTGGAATGTGTGAGTGGGGGCCCTGGGAGAGTGGAGAGGGGATTGTGACCAAGGAACCGGAAGGACGTTTCCACTGGGGGAGAAAGTATCTACAACCGACTATTCAGGGGGCTTGTAACCTGATTTCTAGAGCAGGAGAGGGAGCAGGCTTTCCAGTCTGTTAGTGATGCCTCCCTCTCCCCCCTCCCCTTCCTGGCCGGCCTGATTCTTGCCGTGATGGGTGGGGGGTGTAGCACGCAGATAGCAGAGTGGGGAAGTTGCTCCCTTGGCGGTGCCACCGCAGGGAGGCTTCAGAAGCCGAGCTGTGGGCTGCACTTTCAGGGCTCCATCCAGCTCTTCCACCAAGACCTGCCACTGTCTATCCAAGAGGCCTACCAGCTGCTGCTGACTGAGGACACAGTGACTTTCCTGCAGTACCAGGTATCTGCCACCCTTTATAAGTACCTACAAGAGCTTCCCTGGTGGCTCAGTGGTAGAGAACCCTACTGCCAATGCAGGAGACTCCGGTTCGACCGGGAAGGTCCCCTGGAGAAGGAAACTGCAACCCACTCCAGTATTCTTGCCTGGGAAATCCTATGGACAGACGGAGCCTGGCGGGCTACAGTCCATGGGGTCACAAAAGAGTCAGACACAACTTAGTGACTAAACAACAACAAGGTGCTGGACACAGAGCCACGTGTTGAGGCTACAAGACTGGCAAAGGCTTATATCCCAGTGGTGGCACTTGGGTAATATATAGGTAAGAAAGCAAATGGATGGCTGACTTCACAGTTGAGTGCTAGGAAAAACACAGAGGAGGAGGGGCTCAAGGTCAGAGACATAAATGTGGAGATCTTGATGGCATGGATATTTCAGACTCCACTGGGCTGTAGGAAGGTGTGGCTAGAGTAGAGGCCTGTGTCTGAAATCTGGGGCACTCTAACATGAGGAGGTCAGGGGGAAGATAAGGGAAATGAGGAGTGTTCAGCAATGCAGAAAACCTGGAGACGTGGCATCACAGAGACCACAAGAAGGTCTTTTCAGGAAGACATGCTTGGCTATGTTGAATGCTACTAAGAGATCAAGCAAGCTGGGACGTAACTGCGTACATTGCTCATATATGGATGCAGGGCCACATGGAGGAACATGCGGTTCATCCAAAAACCCACCCATCTTTGGAAGTGTTGTGGGGTGGCCAGATGTCCATCTCCTTCTGCTGTCTTGTCTGTATTGTAGTCAGGAGCTTCACTCGTGACAGCTTTGGTATCAAAATACTCCAGCTTATAGTTTTTTTCCTGGTCCATCAGCTATGAGCTTTTTGAGATTTGCGTTTAAATCAAGAAACTGCTGTCATTTGTGCCCAGAGTAAGGCAAGTGAGAGACAGGAACTCAGAGACTTGAGACCTCAGTGTGGGGAGGGTGTTTATTAGAGAGTATGGTCCTGCCGGTGCCAGGGTTTGGCATCTGGGGGTGTGGTGAATGGCTTCTGTCTGGAGAACAGTTTGTTTTCAGAAGTGGACGTCTGACTTCTGGTTTCTTTTTTTGAGGTCTTCAGCCACCTGAAGAGACTTGGCTATGTGGTTCGACGATTCCAACCAAGGTAAATCCCTGTCTTATTTCCCTCGAATTTATCCTAGTCCCCAGTGACCAAGCACACACTGACCCCTTACTGGCGTGGGCCCTGTGCTGGCTGCTGAGGAATAGCAGAGGACAAAAGCACCACCCCCCAGGACTTGTGTTTAGAGGTGCTTACACAGAACACCATCACTTTGCAAAATCAGTGATCTTGGAAACCTCCTATAAGCCGAACAGGGAAAACATGGTCACACGGATTAGAGTTTATCCCTCAGAGCAGCACTATCTGATAGAACTTTCTGTAGTGACAAAAATATTCTATGTCTGTGTTGTCCGGTATATGTGGCTTGTGGAGTTTTTAATTTTAATAGATTTAAATTTAACTTAAACAGCCCCTTGTATCTAGGGCTACTATAATGGACAGTAGCCTCATAGCCTTAAAAAAAAAAGAAAAATCATGGGGGGGATGAATGCTATAATAAAGGCCATGATGTATTATTGAGTATAAAAAAGGACCAAACAGCAGTATGTTAGCACAGTGTCATTTTTGATGGAGAAAGACAGTCAATATGTGTGTTTGTAGGAAACAAAATGTTACAGTGGTATCCATGGGTTTTATTTTCATTTTTCCTTATTTTCCAAGTTTTCTAGTCCTCCTGACTTTTCTCACCAGTGTTAATTATTTATTGGTGGTTCTGTAGGAGCCCTGGTGTCAGGGAAACTCTGTTCAAAGGTGCCACTGATGAGACCCAGAGACCTGGACAAAGATGCACAGGGAGGCCCCTGTGTCTGCCCCCGTTACTCTGTGTGGGGTCTGCTTGGGGCTCCAGCCCTTGGTTAAGGCTCTAGCCCTGGCCCACTGACTTACTCTGGGCCAGTCCCTCACACATTCCAAGGGGAGCAGCAAACTGAGGAGGTGGATCAGTTGCCCGCTCCCCACCCCATTCTCACCCACAGCTCCGTCCTGTCCCCTTACGAGCGGCAGCTGAACTTGGACGGCGGTGCCCAGTGCCTGGAGGGCAAGAGGAAGAGGAGGAGCTCCAGCTCTCAGTAATGCTCCCCGCGTGGCCACCCCGCAGGGGGAGTTCTGTGGAAGTGCTGGTGTTCGGGACCTTGGAAACTGGCTGGGCTTAAGAGCTGGGCTGGGGCGGCTCCCAGTGGGGGCTCAGGGAGGCAGTAGGGCCTGTGGGGGTCACGTGGACCTCAGCAGTCAGGAGCAGATGGGCTGTTTCCTCCCCACGTCCCTCAGGTCCATTAATAAGAAGCCCAAGGCCCTGCAGAACCCCCTGCAGGGGATGGATGGGACACCCGAGAGCCTGGCAACCTGCAGCCCACCTCCCCAGAACCAGAACAGCTGCCGCCCAGAGGAGGAACCCCAGGAGTCGAGCCCCGTGGGCCCCCTTCAGCTTCTGGGGTCCCTGGAGCCCTGCCCTGGTCTGGGCAGGGAGGGACCGCAATGCAGCCCAGAGAATGGCAAAATAGAGGACGGGGTCATGGGGGCTCGTAAGCCCCGCTGGAACTTTGAGCAGATCTCCTTCCCCAACATGGCTGCGGACAGCCGCCACACCCTGCTGCTCGCCCCTGCCCCTGAGCTGCTCCCAGCCAACGTGGCTGGACGGGAGACGGACGCCGAGTCCTGGTGCCAGAGGCTCAACCAGCGGAAGGAGAAGCTCTCTCGGCGGGAACGGGAGCGACAGGCAGAGGCCCAGCACTTCCGAGAGGATGTGAACGCCGACCCCGAGGTGCAGCGCTGCTCTGGCTGGCAGGAGTACAAGCAGCTGCTGCAACGGCGGCACCTGCAGAAGACCCAGAGCCGCCCCCCACACCTGTGGGACCAGCCTATCACCCCCTTGCTGAGCCCCGGTCGGGCCGACTCCCCAGGTACCCTGTCACCCTGCCATAGGCCACGGGCAGCCGAGGAATCACAGGCCTTTAAAAGCGGCATGCGTTGACTACAGCTGATGGAGGCTTAAGAAAGATGGGGGAGGAGAGAGCGGTGGGTGGAGTGGAACCCACAGGGATCATCCGCTCCGGGAAGCAGCGAGGAGGCTCGTGGGAAGGTTTAGAAACAGCTTGGTCGGTGCCCGAGGAGAGGTGAGGAGGAATGTAAACTACAATCGCATCCTTAAAATCATAGAGATGCATGTGGATGGTTGTGGCCCCCTGCTTTCCCACCTCTGTTAGAGGGGAGCAAGGGGGTGATATGTTGGCCAAATAAAAGGAAGGTCTCCTGTATACCCCACTTGTTAAAATTAGAGAATAAGACAAGAACAGTGCTAATGAATTCAGGACTACAATCCTTAAGGAACTAGAGTGGGGTTGCCAGAGCAGTTAAATTTGAATTTCAAATAAACAACTTTTTTTAGTATAAGTATGTTTCAAATATTGCATGAGACGTGTGGGTTGGTTGCCCAGTTGTGTCCAACTCTTTGTGACCCCGTGACTGGAGCTCGCCAGACTCCTCTGTCCAGGCAAGAATACTGGAGTGGGTTGCTGTTTCCTTCTCCATGCATGAGACATACCTATACTGAAAAAAATCTGCTAAACTTGGCAACCCCGAACAAGATGGCAGGTTCAGAGATGTCAGAGGTCTGGATGGTTGCCTCTCTTCGCCAGTGCCTTGTTTTCACCGTCCTTGTAGCCACAGTCCTTCAGCAGATCTCTGTGATGCAGACGACACACCTTGCTGATGGAGGTGTCCGGTGAGTCTCCAGGTAGTGCCCTCATCTATAGTACTTGGGGCGCCAGCAGGAGTTGGCAGCTGGGATTTGACTCCTGAGGTTGGGCATCAGCTGGGGGATCATTTCAGGGGCCCCTACCCTGGTAATAATACTCATGTGTGTCCGCGGGAGTAAGAGCCAAGTAGACTGATGATTTATCCCACTGGTTCTGAGGTAGGGTCACCTCCTGGAGGAGGCTGCTCCCTGAAACCGGGGGAGGAAAAAGGTGGCATGGAAAGAAAAGGTGGGAGAAGAGTGCCCCTGTCTTCTAAGGTTTCTCACTCTGTCCTCAGGCTGCTGGAGAAGCCCGGGGGCTTGGAGATCAGCTTTGATGTCTACCAGGCTGACGCCGTGGCCACCTTCCGAAAGAATAACCCTGGCAAGCCCTATGTCCGGCTGTGCATTAGTGGGTAGGAGACCAGTGATCTCGGCTGGGAGTCCTCTTGTAAATCACGTGGACGTCCCCTCCTTGCCCCCCCTCCCCCGATAGTCTTCAGTCCCCGAGAAGAACGAGCAGTCCAGAGAGAGGTCACACAGCCAGTTAGTGCTACGGGAACCCAAGCTTCCTCATCCTCAGCTCACTCCTGTCCTTTTTGAGTAGCTTCTCTCCGGGGCCACTTCAATTCCAGGCTCAGCCAGCAAAAGGATGTGAATGAGCAGTTTCCGGGCTAAAAGAGAGGCAAGACCCTCACTATTCCCAGTCTCCTTACCCAACCAGGGCTCTGGGTGTTGGAGAATCAGAACCGTGCAGTTTGTAGACATGAGAGCCCAGGGCCAGACTTCTCGTCCCCCCAACTCCTGTCATACATTGGCCTTCCCTGGGAGTTTAGGAGGGCTGGCTTCTCAAAGGTTATGGGTGGGCTCTGTCCAGGTCTTAGTCTAACCTTGATTCTTGCAGATCTGATGAGCCAGTCCCAGACCTCTGCACCCTCAAGCGGTTGTCCTACCAGAGCGGGGATGTCCCTCTGATTTTTGCCCTAGTGGATCATGGAGACATCTCCTTCTACAGCTTCAGGGACTTCACGCTGCCCAGGGATCTGGAACACTGACCACCCAGCTGGGGTCTGCCCTGGGGGACCTGGACTGTCCACTCTCAGGGACCATCGCAGTTGCCTCCTACACCCAGACTCTGACCTGTAGCTTCAGAGGCTAGTCTGGGCCTTGGCCTTGGGTGTCTGATGCCCACAGGAGAGCAAAGCCTTGCCCCGCTACCTGGCCGCTGCAGCGCTTCCAAGCCCCAGGTCTGAGACTGCTGCCTTGCAGTAATCCCCTTGGAATTCAGGACTAGTTTCCAAGAGGCCAGCAAGGTGGGGCAGAAGAGAAGACTCTGTGCCTTTAAATGAGAGGGTGCCTGCTTCATGCGATAAAGCCAAAGCCATTAAAAAATAAATATATATCCTTTTACTGCTGTGGCTGGATTTACTGGACGAGTCCTCCCTACCCCACTATCCTTCGTCCGTAGAATTGGCCCTCAGGCCCTGCCCACCCACAGCGCTGCTTTCTCTGGTGCAAGAGCTAGAAGCAGCCCACTGGAGGGCAGAAGTGCGACCCCAAGCCTTTTTCCGGGAAGTCACTAACCTCTAGTTTGGCTTTCAGAAAGGTAGTCCGAGGTGGGAGGTTGGCACTCCACCGTTCCTTCCCAGAACGCAGCCGGCTCCGGGTAGAGGGGTGGCGGAGAGGCGCCACGTCGGCGTGGCTCGAACGCTAGTCGTTTCAAACTGTGCGGTGGAGCGTGCCATCCACGCCCAGACCTCGGGCCTGGCCTCCGCCCCTCCCCCTCCCCCCCCCCCCGTTCCTCTCCCCTCTCGTCGTTCCAATTCCCCTCCCTCGTTGTGCTAAAAACTCCGGTTGCTGCTGCTGCCGCTGTCGGCAACTTGGAGGAGGGCTCAGGCTTGGGGCCCGCCCGGAGAGGAGGTGCTTCGGCGACGCCCCTGTTCCCAAAGCACCTAGCTTTCGGTCCCGAAACTTGGCCCTGTGTCCGCCGGTCCTCCTCCCTGCTGGGGTTGGGCGCTTTCAGGAAGAGCAGGCAGGGCTTTGCCCCTCCCTCCGGGGCAGCCCGGGGCCCGGTCGTGGGAGGGGCCGCTCCCCTCTGCAGCCGGGCCTGGGAGGTGGCCCGGGGCAGGCGCGCGTTCCGGGAACTATTTCCTCCTCCAGGAGGCGGCGGGACACTGGGCGCGGCGCGGCAGTCCTGCGGTTCAAGGTGCGCGCAGGTGAGGCTGGGGGCGGGCCGGCAGTGCCTCGTGCATATTCACGCGGGCCGGGGCCCCGCCCCTGAGCGGGACGGAGCCGCGGATTGGCCCGAGCGCAGCCCCGCCCACCCGAGGGCGCCGGCGCGGCGCCTCCGCCTCGACGGCCGTGGATGGCCGGGGGCGGGGCCAGGCCCAGGGGCGGGGCCGCTGGGGCCTGGCGCTCCGGGCCGGCTCGCCCTTTATGTAAATAGCGGCGGCCCCGCCCCCTGCTCGCCGCGCCGGAGGTGAGCAGGAAGGAGACTGCCGCCCAGCAGCCCGCGGGCCCGCGGCGGAGCGAGCGGAGCCGGCGGCGGGTGCCGAAGGAGGACTCGGAGGCCTCGGGCGGGGGCCGGCCTGGGGTTCCAGGTGAGGTGCGGGCCGGGGTCCACCTGGCCGAGGCCGCCCCCTCGGGGCGCCCGCCAGCCGGTGCGGGGAGACAAGGGAGGGCCGGGACCCCTGGCTTCCCCGGACGGGGAGGGCTGCGCGCGAGTCCGCTCGCCTCTGCCCGGATCCCGCCGCTCCGCTCGTCTGGGAGACAGACACCTGTAGAAAGTGCGGCTGGGAACTTTTCCGTGCCGGATCCGCCCGCGATCACAGAATTTGAGTTTCGGGCTTGCACAATCGTGTTGGCCTGGTAGAGGCGCGGAACAGGTGCTCGGCCCGGCTGGGTGCGAGGGTCACTGCGGGCGGAGACAGAGCCCCCGGGGCCTGGGCCCCACGTGTAGGGCGCCTGGCCGGAGAGGCCGGCGACGCGCGCCCGCGGGGGCCGGAGCGCGTTACGTCGGCGGCTTAGCCCCTACCCCTGCCATCTGGGCCCTCTCCCTGCCGGCCCTTTGTGCCTCCTAATCCCCGGACGCAGGAAGCCCGCGGGAGGGACTTGGGTCTTGGGGCTTTTCTCCGCCTCAGGCAGCTTTGGCTCCCTTTAGGGGACGTGATGGAAACCCAGGCTCTTTTCCACGGCCACGGGGGTGGGGTTGCGCTGCGGGACGCTGGGACTTGGCGAGAAGTGAGAAATTCTGTTGTGCCAAAGAAAGTGCAGTTTTCTCCTGGTTTTCTCGGGGCTGGACGGTTCGCAGGCACCCTGAGTTTGGGCTGCGGGGAGAACTGACGGTTACCAAGAGAGCTGTGGTAGTGGCCCCCTGAGGCTCTCACCTGAGACAGGTGAGCTTTGGGTGAGGTGGGCGGGGCGTAGACTCAGCGCCCTTCCCTTGGGGATCCTTGTGCCAGATGCAGGGCGTCTTAACCTCGGCTCTAGGGACCCTTCCCAGAGTTTACAACTCAGGGTCTTTTCAGTCTGGGGAGGGGATTCAGAGCAGAGAGGGGAAGAAGGAGGGGTTGTGTGTCATGGAGACAGGAAACCCCAGGTGGGAGGTGCAGAGCAGCTGTGCTGAAGAGCCCTGGCCCAGCTCAGCGGGGAGCCAAGGGCAGTAGTGGCTTCTGAGGAAGAGGTTCTGGGTCTTTGTGAGCTGAAGCATGGGAATGGTCCTGGAAGAGATGGGCCAGCTTCTCTACGTTATGCACAGGGCATTCGGATTTGGTTTTCTTCAACCATCTGCCACAGTGCTCAGTGAGGACTCATACCAAGCTCTGAGTGCCTGCTGCCCTTCTCTAAAGTTAGATGGGGCCAGTCTCAGTGGGAGCCCCCGGGCAGTTGTTTCCAAGGTCTAGGTCATCCTGCATCCCTAACCTTCCTAAAGCGTCCCCTTTAGCAGCAGATTAATATAATTTTATTAATTTAGTAACTTAGTCCTTTGTTATTGTTTAGTCGCTAAGTCCTGTCGGATTCTTTCCCCACCCCATGGACTGTAACCCACCAGATTCCTCTGTCCATGGGATTTCCCAGGCAAGAATACAGGAGTGGGTTACCATTTCCTTCTCCAGGGGATCTTCCAGACCCTGGGATCAAACCCATGTGTCCTGCATTGGCTGGTGGATTGTTTATCGCTGAGCCACAAGGGAAGCCCAACTTACTCCTTAGTAGCGTTTAAAAAGTTCCTTAATCCCAGATAACCCGTAATAGGTTCAAAAATTTTAAAGGTAATAGGAGCTCCCTGGGGCAAATGAAGCATTTTAGAAAGAGGAAAATAAGAGGGAAAAAACTTCCCTCTTGCTTCATAGTCTTGCCTCAGGTGTAGTGCTTGCTTTTTTTTCCTTTGGTTTTTTTTTTTTTTTTTTTGGTTGTGCTAGGTCTTCTCTGCTGCATGGGCTTTTTTCCAGCCGTGGCAAGTGGAGGCTACTGTAGCTGTGGTGTGCAGACTTCTCGTTGCAGTGACTTTTTGTTGTGGAGCACGGGCTCTAGGGTGCACGGGCTTCAATAGTTGCAGTACCTGGGCTCAGTAATTGCGGCTCCTGAGGTCAAGAGCACACGCTCAATAGTTGTGGCAAATGGGCTTCGTTGCCATGCATCATGTGGGATCTTCCCAGACCAGGAATTGAACCTGTGTCTCCTTCAGGTGGATTCTTTACCACTGAACAACCAGGAAGCCCTCTGTTAGGTTTTTAGTGTCTTTCCAGACTCAGGGATAGTTTTGAATTGTGCCATACTGATTTTTTACTACATGACCTTGACTCTGTTACTTAACCATGCCAAACCTCAGTGAGCCTTGTTTTTACAGATGTTGACGAGAGGATGAAAAATATCATAAACACCTGGTTCTGGCTGGTGCCAGGTGAGGGTGAGCTGCTTAAGCCTCCCCAGGAAGCATAAAAGTCACGCGGTCACTTGCAGCAAGCCTTAGGGCAGATGCCGGGGCCTTCTGAGGCCTGACGGGTCGTGAGGGCAGTTGGCGTCTCTGTCCAGAAATCCCGATTTCTGAAAACCTCTGGAGAATCAGAACTTTGAGAATGAGGCTGTTGCTTCTTGGAGGGCTGAGGTAGAGGACAGAGGCCTCTCCTAACTCACTTCGGTTCCAGTGGCCCTCGGTATTTCTGCTGCTCTTTGGAAAAGCCAAAAGTGAGGCCTGATGGCCAGACCCCAGCTGGGGCAGCCTTTCCTGGGGGGAGTGTGTGTGTGTGTACAATCTAATCTCTTCTGCTTTGTGCTCAGGGGAAGGCTTGACTGTTACACATTCTGCACCCTAGTGGGTGGGTGGCGGGGTCAGTGGTAGGGGGAGTGCGTTCCTGAGCTGCTCTGTTGCCATTAAGGAGATTTTTCTGTGAACTCTGTCGTGCCTCCCCTCAACCTCATTCAGGGAAGAGGTGTCTCCTGCCAGGACTTCCTGGCCCCGGGACCCTCCCTCCCATAGAGAAGGTGGTGCACGGAGCTGGGAAGGGTGGATCCTCTGCCATCAGCCTGCGCCCAGCCGTCTGGCCCATTGGAGACACTGAGCAGCCCTGGCGGGAGTCAGGGGCAATGTGGCATCCGCAGAAAGGTCCTCCCAGACACGTCAGCCGCGGCTTTTGAGACACCCGAATCAGGGGCCGGGCGAAGGCCCAGGAGGCCCATGGCCTCCGCCCCTGGGTTGACTGCTTTGAGCGGCACTGGCGGCCTGGACCCACTTATCCTGAGCACTCAGCCCGGAGAGGCCTTCTTATCTCACGCGGGCGATAGCACTATCAGGGCTCCTCCTGGGTCGAGACTCGGCGGGTCTCTTTGGCACCGTTGTTTTCCCCGGCCCTGGAGTCCTTTGCAGGGAGAAGTGGGGTGTGGGACAGAAGATGGGGTCCCCCTGGGGCCGCCGGTACTGTTTGCCCTTCTCCAGCCTCAGCTCCCCAGGGTCCCCAGGAGAGCCTCCCCCGCTGTGGGCTGTCCCCGTGGGGCTTTGTCCACCTCCCTTGGGGGTGGCCTTCTGCCCCCGCCCTGCCTCTCAGAGGAAACTGGTCCTCGGAGGAGTCACCCCACACCTTCCCCTCCCCAGGAGCCACAGTGAATTCTTGAGCTAGGAGAGGCTCCTCTGGGCGTGGGGACAGGGAGGCGGCTAGGCACCTGACTCTACCCTTCAGGAATCCAGCAGAGACTGGAGACTTTTCTCGAGACACCTGACTCAGTATTCCCAGGGTTTGATGAGAGGGACATCTGGGCGCAGGACTGTTTGATTCTAGTAAATAATGTTATTATTTGATCTCCTTGCCAAGGAGCCAGGTGTCCTGAAACGTGGGGCTAAGACAGGGTCCATAAGGGTCTCCCCAGCCCCATGTCAGGTGTAATATGCACATGGCCCTGGCCTTGGCCGGAGACTTGAGAACAGGGAGCTCCCCTGGGGCCCCAGCCCCGTGCTCTTTAGGATCAGTGGCTCCTACCAGGAGAACACGTTTGCCTACTTGATCCCCATTCAGTCCCAGCTGTTCATTTATTCAACAGGTATTTGTTAGTGTCTCTGTATGTGCGGTGTGCTTTAGACACCAGGCGTAATCCTTGCACCTAGCAAAGATCTCGACTGTCACAGGACTCCTGTTCTAAAGGATGGGAATCTTGAGTGGCCAGGAATAAGTGTAGGTAATAGATAATCTGCTAAAAGGCAATGTGAGCTATAGAGTAAGTTCTATACTCTATAGAGTAAGAACTGAGGCGGGGGATTGAGACCCCTTGGGAGGGAGGCAGGTTGCAACTTTAAAAAGGTGTCAGGATGGGCTTCGTCAAAAAGATTATACGCTTTCCGAAGGTGCCTCAGATGGAGCACAGGCTTTCAGAAGGTGCCTGGCCTTGCTCAGTCAGTCGTGTCTGACTCTTTGGGACCCGCCAGGCTCCTCTGTCCAAGGGGATTCTCCAGGCAAGAATACTGGAGTGGGTTGCCATGCGCTCCTCCAGGGGAACCTTCCTGACCCAGGGATGGAACCCACATCTCCTGCGTTGCAGGTAGATTCTTTACCGGTGAGCTACCAGGGAAGCCCTACAGGAAGTGAGGGAGTTCTTTAAATAAAATTCAGTGCCTCTCATGTGTCAGGGCTCTAAGCACTGGAGATACGACCATGGAAGGTCAGGCATGGTCTGATCCCTCCACCCTGGGGCTGACATATCCTGAAAGCTCCATGGGTCGGCCTCTCAAGTTTTAGGCAAGTCGGAGGTCGTGTTATGGAGCTTGATGGGATGAACCAGGCAGCCTACCCACCCCCACCCCGGGCAAGCCATTCTCCCCAGAATGGCTTTGCTTTTCCCCGTATTTGGCCAATCCCAGTCTGTCACTTTCCTGGAGGGAGGCTGGGGTTAAATTGCAGGTGAGGGCTGAGTCCCCCAGAACGGGGATGTGGAGAGATGCAGGCATTCTGACTTCCCACCCCTGCACCCTGCAGGAGGACCCTGGGGGTGGCGGGAGGGCCCTCCCAGGGTGGGAGGACTGACCTGTGGCTCCGTGGCATGGACAGTGGGGCGTGAGGGGGTGGCAACTGACCTGGACCCAGCCAGGGAGGGCGAGGGCTCTTGGGGAGCCCCTTTGTCCTGGGAGGGAGGCTTGAACTGAGCAAACGCTCTGCAGTCTGGTTGGAGTTCGGGTTGGGACTTGGGCTTGTCTCAGGCTTGCTAGCACTCAGAATTAGCTGTTTCATAAGTAGTTGGGAGAATTACATGAGATGATGCTTGTCGAGTGCTTCAAGCAGCATCTGGCCGCACTTCCCTCTCAGTCGCTTTTATTACCTAACAACAGCAGCGACAACAGTTCTGTGGTTCCCGCCTCCTCTCTCTAGTCCCACCTCCACAGAGGTGCCCTTTCAGCCAAGGTTTGGTTGCTAAGCTGCTGGCCAGGGGCTGCCTGGTGCCTCTGGGGGATTGGGTTTCCCAGGACAACCCAGGCGCCAGCAGAGCAGCCGTGGGCATCTGAGTTGGCACGGGCAGATGCCGGAGGGGTCAGCAGCTGCCCCGGGCGCTTAGAGCCCTGCCTTACCATTCCCCCAGGGTGGGAGGTGCAGGGGCGTGCTCACACCCGGCAGACGGAGGCCAAAGCCACACGGGCCTCACACAGGATGTCGGGGAAGGGAGGGCGGTTTCAACAGCAGCAGGCTGTGGGGAGCTGGCTTGAGCCAGGGCTGCGCCCCACACCGGGCGTGCTCCCAGCGATTGTGAACAAGGGACACATGCTTCCGTGGCTCCAGGAGCCTTCTCTCCCGTGGGCCCCAGTTGTCCAGAGCGCTGCTTCCAGATGTAGCCTCTCCCAGCAGCCCAGGCCATGAAGGGACCCTCTGGGAGGGCTGGCCCATCACACACCTCCAGGACAGGCTGGCACAGCTTGGTCAAGCCTTTGTTTCCTGGGGATAAATGAGCCCAGGTGCCCCAAACCATGCCAGCGTGGGACGAGCCGTCTGTTCTGAGGACCAACCCCTTTTTCCTCCCTGTGACACAATCAGAACTGCTGCTTAGGGCGGAGAGCCGAGACAATCCCACCCCCGTGCGTGTTTCTTCTCTGCCTCCAGCAGGCCTGTGTGCATCCCCTACCCTTGAGGGTCTGAGCAGGGATAGGAAGGGAAGACCAGGTGTGATTATACTAGCCTGTGGCTAAGTAGGCGGGCTTCCCAGGTGGCTAGTGGTTTAAAAAAAACAAACAAACAAACACCCACCTGCCAATGCAGGAGAGGCACGTTCAATCCCTGGATCGGGGTGATCCCCTGGAGAAGGAAATGTAACTCACTCCAGTATTCTTGGCTGGAGAATTCCATGGACAGAGGGGCCTGGCGGGCCGCGATCCCTGGGGTCGCAAAAGAGACACCACTTAGCGACTAAACAACAATCTGGCCAAGTGGGCAGCTCTCCTGTTTTTTTTCCCCCAGGGTGGGCATCAGGGTGAGGGGAGACCAATTTTAGCCAGAAGTAGTGTTGGACGATTGGAGCAGTGAAAGGGAAGGGATTGCCAGGCCAGCGGCCCGCGGGGAACTTTCAGGCCAGCTCCACGCAGGAGTCACAGACCTGCAGGGCAGAGCAAGTACAAATGAGCCCCAGGTCGGCAAGCCTCACGGCCGGCAGACCCTAAGCCCTAAGCGCCCACCCCCGAGGGGCCAGAGAGCTGGGCGGAGCAGGGAGGGTGGCCCAGGTAGGTCTGGTGACAGACGGAGGGTGTGGGGTGCAGGATCGGAGGCTGAGTGCCGGACACATCAGTGCTGCTTCTACCACGAGGGATGTGGGAGAAGAAGTCGAGGCCCCTCCAAGCTAAGGAGCCCCCACCATGTCTGAGGCCAAGAAGAAAGTCACTCAGTCATGTCCTACTCTTTGCAGCCCATGGGCTGTAGCCCACCAGGCTCCTCTTGGGAGCCTTCAGAAAGTTCTGTTGGGCAGTCTACAGAAAGTTCAGGGGATGGAGAAGGTGTTTCTTCTCAGGAAGCCGCCCCCGACCCCCCACCAGGGGTCATGCTCTAGCCAGGTGGCTCCCCCAGCACAGGAAACCAGGACCCTCAGAGCTCCTCCATCCCCAGTGAGCTGGTAAGGAATCTGCCTGCAAGGCAGGAGACCTGGGTTCGATCCCTGGCTCGGGAAGAAACCTTGGAGAAGGGCATGGCAACCTACTCCTGAGTATCCTTCCCTGGAGAGTTCCATGGACAGAGGAGCCTGGCAGGCTGCAGTCCATGGGTTGCAAAGAGTCGGACACGACTGAGTGACTTTCTTCTTGGCATCAGACGTGGCGGGGGGCTCCTTAGCTTGGAGGGGCCCCAACCTCCTCTCCCACCTCCCTTGTGGTAGGAGCGGCATTGATGTGTGTGGCACCTGAGAGCGCGCCAGTCCCCTCCCAGGCCTTCCTGTTGAAGCTCACGGCTGCCCCCACCCTTGATCGCGGCCTGCAAAGTAGTAACACCCTCGGCCTGGGCCCCTGAAGCCTGAGGTCTCACAGCTGGTTCCACCCACCTGTCTGCTGCCTGCCTTAGCTCTCAATTCAGGGTCCATAGTGGCAGAGGCGGGGGGTGCGGCAGGAGCAATCGCCCCCCAACAGGACTGAGGGCCGACTGTGAGCACAGGGCCTGGGCCCCCCTCCGTGTGATCTTCTTACCTCCCTTCCTGGGAGGCAGATAATCAGAAAGGAGAAAAAACATCACTGGTAATCCCATAACCCCTCCAGTGTGTTGTCAACTTATGTAAATATTTTTAATAGATTCTTCCCGACTCCCAGATGCATTGGACATATGTTTCCACAGCCATCATCTCCTGCCCTTTTCGTGACCGTCTGCCTCCCGTCGTGGGGCTGAGCGCCCTTCACCCGTCCCCTGCTGTTGGCCGCTTAGGTGGCCTCTGATTTTTCCTAGTAGCTTAATGATCAGCATGACAAGGTGGGAGAGGGCATCCATGAAGCTCAACGGGTGCCCGTGTCCACGGTGGTTTTAGACATCATTTTAGCCTAAGGTGCAGTCCAGCGCTGAGGGAGCATGGTGAGCGTGGTCAGGATGGGTTCAGATGCTTTCGGAAGGTGATTAAAAAAACAAAAAAAGTTTTTATTTTATATGGGATATAGCTAATTAACAATGTTGTGATAGTTTCAGGTGAATAGCAAAGGGACTTGGTACCGATACATGTATCCATTCTCCCCCAAACTCCCCTCCCATCCAGGCTGCCCCATTGAGCAGAGTTCCCTGTGCTATATGGCAGATGATTTTTTAATATGCTGCCAGAGGGGCAAGAAGGTTATTTCAGAGAGAATCGTGAAGACAAAAGCATGGAAACCAAAGTGAATGGGACTCGTGCGGGGCTCCTAGCAGATGGTCAGAGGGCCAAGCAGAGGGGGACACAGTAGGGGAGGAGAGGGCGGACCCCATCAGCCCCCTGCCCAGGACTGTCAGGGGGTCCCCAGTGGGGACAAACCGAAACTCTTTGCTGGGGCCACCAGGACCCCCTTCCGACCTAGCGTGTCCCTCCTGTTGCCTGCCCCCCCACCGCTCCAGGCGCACAGCAAGCATGTTCTGGCCGCCGGACATGCCCTGCCCCGAATCCTCCCAAGGCTGACTGCTTCCTGCCATCCAGGATGGAGTGGAGGTATTGTCACCTCCATTCATTCATTCAGTGAGCTCCACGGGGGAAGAGGTGAGGGTGGGAGGCGTGAGAGCATCTGGAGGAAAAGCGTCCCAGGCAGAAGGAATGGCAGATGCAGAGACCCAGGCCCAGGAAGGTTGACCGGGTCTTTCTGACCACCCTGGTCCCTCCGTCAAAGCGTCTTCCCCTGTTTTCCTGGAGGCTCTGACCTCTACCTGAAACCAGCCTGCCAACTGATTTCGTGGACCTGTGAGTCACCACACCCCCCTGCCAGGGTGTAAGCTTGGCGAACTAGAGGAGCTCGTCGGGCTGTCAGAGGATCTTGTACGCGGAGTCCGAGGACGGGGTTTGCTCCGTGCCAGGCCCTGGAGTTAGGCGCTGCGCCCACTGCTCACAGCAGACCAGCTCCCTGGGCCTCTAGGAACTGCCCTGAGGGCCACCCTGCTGCGGTGCTGGAGCCTTGGCCCTGCGTCCCCAGCCCTGGGCTTTTTCCCTGACATCTTTTTCCCCTGCTTAGGACTGGGTTGAGTCGATAGCATCTGTTCCACCCCCGGAAGCTTCAGGCAGGCCCAGGTTCCTGAAGTTTCTCCACAGAGAACCTGCTTGTCTGGGGTGAGTGGAGCCGAGGCTTTGCCTGGAGCAAAGCCAGCTCGCCCCAGACCTGTCCTCCTTCAAGACGGGATGGCTCTTTTTAGGCCCCGTCTTGGGCAGTGTTTCTGTATTGGGAGCTACTCTGAAGAGTGGGTTGGAATGAGGAGCAGATGCAGTGTCTACCCCACCGTGGTCCCGACTCCGTCCCCCCAGGCCACTGAAGTCCCAGCCTGCGGTGGAGTGAGTGGCAGGGGCAGGCGAGGCCACCCAGCCCTGCCCAGCCACAGCTTGCCGGCAGCCACGCCGCTGCTTGCTTGGCCCCGAGTTGAAGGCATGTGGGAGTGTGTCTACGTGCATCTGTGCCTTTGAACCCAGGGCTATAACCAGGCATCCTCTGTCCTGTCGTATGCCTCCTTGGCTGCCTCCCAGAGCCCCAAGAGTTGGGAATCCACCACTCCTGGGGGCAATCTGCATTCTGTCCGTCCCTTCTCAGTGATCTGACGAGTTGCCCAGCCTCTGTGGTCTTCATTTCCTTGTCTGCCAAGTGGGGATATTCCACTCACCTTCCAAGGAGGCTTCTGGAAGGTGAATGAACACCCAGGATGAGGTTCGGGTGCACCTTGCTCTAACTCACAAAGGTGTGTTTCAGTGCCTGGTAGGCAGCAGGGGCCCCGAGGGGTAGCCGGATGGACGGAGCGTCTGTCCTCCCTCCCCAGGTGGGGTGCCCCCCCCACCCCCACCTGCGCATCTTCCCCAGGACTGTGCAGTGTTACCCTTGGGCCCGTGTGGGTCCTCGGTACAGACGGCCCCGTGCCTGCTTGACCCCAGGCGCTACGAGGGTCTCCCGGGCAGAGTCCAGGGCAGCCTTGCCCTCTCCTCCTCTGGGGCAACCCTCCTGGCTTCCTCTGACTTCTGACCCAGTGACCAGAGCCGGAGGAGGGGGAGTGGCACCCCCAGGAGCCCGGGGCAGCCGGCTGATGAGCTGGTGCTCCCTCCCCCACGGCTGGAATGCCTGGCCACCAGCTCAGCTGTTTGTCCAGGAGGTCGCTGCAGCCGGGCGCGCAGTCTGTCCTCACTCCCAGGAGCCTGCGGGACTTTCCCATGTTTGTTCCCCAAACTTGCTGCAGGGCCTCGGGTCAAGCAGGCACCTGGGAGTTTCCTGACTGCCTGTTGGTCCTTGGAGGAGTGGGGCCTTCTCTGGCTCCCCTCAAATGGGAAGCCGTTTCCGGGGTGGGCCTGAGCCCCTGCGTTTCCAAGGACAGGCCCTGGCGTCCTGTGGTCAGTGGGAGGTTGTGCTCTTGGAAGCCGGAAGCTGGCGCCCATGTGATCCCACCCTCTTCCCCAAGGATGAGCCAGAAATAGTTCCCCTTGGACTGGGGAATGCGTTCTGTGGTGGGCGGGCGGTTTGGGGGCCTTGAGCTGGTTTCTTTATTGGGAGCAGGTTTCTTCTCCTGATGAGCCTCCACTTGGGCCCATGGGAAAAACAGCGCACCCCATCAGAGCCCAGGGGCGCTGGACCTGGGAGAGCCAGAGATGAGACAGGGAGGTGGGGCGGAAGCCTGGGGCTGCGGAGGCCCCAGCAGCTGTGGGGGTGGACCCAGCTCCCGCGTGGGTCCCGGTGCGGGGGGGATGGTGGGAGCAGCCTCAGCCCAGAGCCCCCGGACAGCCTTCCCTGAAGTTGGAAGGAAGAGTCTGCGCAGGGGTGCTGACCCCCGCGGGAGTTCCCCTGGGCCTTCCCCCTCCCCAATCTGGGTTCTGATCTGTGAGCACTGGTGGACTGCCTTTGCATTCCCACTGCCCGTCCCGCCCCCCCCCGTTCTGGAGACAGAGGCTTGTGAAGTTTCCCTTTCTGTGTAGCCAGAGTTTTATGGTTCTCCAGAAAACAGGTTAACAATTAAGCTTAATTAACCTCGGGGCCTCTGGCCCTTCTTGTTCCTATAAAGCCAGGCTAAATGGCTTCCTCCCCCAGCTTCTCCCGTTGGCTTTACAAGGGCCACAGGTGGCTGGGAGCAAGCGTCAGAGCATTAACTGAGGGCCTACAGGTACAGGGCTCCCTCCCTCCGGTTTCCTGTTAGGGAAGCGCACTCTAGCGACAGGCCGATGGGAAGGGGAAGCGGAGGGCGAAGGGAAGCTGGACGGGCGCAGGGCTTGACGACCTGCAGGCTCGTCTCGGGGCCCAGGGCTCGGCCACCTGCAGGCTCGGGGAGGGAGGCTGCCTGCATTGGGTGCTGGGCCCGGCTCTGGGGCCTCCCTCACCAGGCACTCAGCTACTCCCCACTTTCCCCAGGGGGCCGCACACAACAAGATGAGGAGATTCCTGAGGCCTGGACACGACCCTGCGAGGGAGAGGCTCAAGAGGGACCTCTTCCAGTTTAACAAGGTAAGGAGCGGGGTGGCGGCCGCGTGTGGATGGCGGCGTGAAGGTATCCCTCTCCCGGGAACCTCCCCAGCAGTCCAGTGGTTAGGACTCTGTGCTCTCACTGCCGAGGGTGCAGGTTAGGGTTATGGTTAGGTTCGATCCCTGGTTGGGGAAATAAGTGCAATGCAGCCAAACAAGCAAACTAAAGGTATCACCCTCCCCCAGGCGGGGGCTGGCACTGGGGTCACCTTTACCTGGACTAGGGTGCTTACTTGGCACCACCCACTCTGCCCCCTGGGACCTAGGTTTTGGAAATGGGGTCTGGATGGCAGCTTTCCTGGGCAAGGAGAACAGGATGCCCAACAGTGGGCTCTCCTTGCCCCTCTTCTCTCTCTGACCTCGTTAAGGTCCTCCATCTCTCCCAGCCTCAGTTTCCCCACCTGTAACGTGGGGATAAGACCATGCGCCCCGCCTATCTCCCCCGGGGTTGTGGGGGAAGCTTAGGGCCAAGGAGGATGGTTGGTGAGTCCTGCAGAGTGTAGTCCTGTTCCCGTGATGCCAGCTTCCTCGGAGCCCTGGGGCCACAGGCCACAGCCGTCCCCTCCCTCCTCAGATCATCCTCAAAGGAAAGCACGGCATTCCCTGCAGGCAGGACGTGCAGTTCCTTCTGGCAGGTTCTAGGCCTGGGCAAGTGGGGAGAGGCGCCTGTGAGAAGGTGCAGGATTGGCATTTGACTGCCCCCACCCCACACCTGCTCCTAAGCCCCCCAGCCCCCCAAAGTGAGTGTCCTTTTCCCAAGATCACAGGGCTTCCTCTGAGGCTGGGCCTGGGAAGGCCAGAGCCGGGCTGTTAAGGGGAAGGAGCACAGCGTGGTTTATTAGCTCCGAGGCCACCTAGCAATCTGAAGCTAATCCAGGGTAATTAGCCCCTCATTTCTGCTTTGATGTAGGCCTCGGCCTCCCCTCCGGAAGGTGGACGGCAGGAAGGGGAGTAGCAAGGTGCTTCTCCCCTTGGAGGGGTGCCCAGGGTCCCTCCAGGCCCCGCTGACAGGTGGGCTTCCAGTCCAGCTTAGCCTCTTAGAAGCAGGGGGGAGCCTCTGCCCATCACGCACTGCATAGGCCCATCATGTGGACCACGTGGAATTAGATCATTTAAGTGCTGGGCACAGTGGCCGGGAGTGCCCGCTGCTGTTTCCTGGGGCTGCACGCCTCCCAGGGAGAGGGAGCTCCCAGGGTCCCAACGTGCTCTGCCATTTTCCTCTAATTTTCTTGACCTGTGGCTCTGAGGCTACCTGTCTCTGGGATCAGGGCTTCCCTAAAGGAACACCTCTTCCCCCTGGGGTAAAGAAGCCGTGGGCGGGGCTTTTAGGCCTTGTGTTGGGTGTGTGCACACGCAGGTGTTATGAACGGGGGAGCTGCCATTCTCATTCCCAAGGGAGCAGCTCATGGGTGTTGAGTGCGGGTCTCAGAACCTCAGCACCCACCACAGGGCCTGGGTGTGGCTGCTGTTGCCTTCCATTGCCCCTGATGACGCTGGGATCTTACACCCCAAAAAGGTTCCAGCGCAAACCGGATAGACAGGCTCAGCGAAGAGGGATGAACCCCCGCCCCAAGTTCCAACTGTGGAGCAACAGGGTGGAGCTGGGGTGGGGCCTGGGTAGAGGAATCGCCCCCCCCCCCCCCCACCACCATGCCCCCAAGTTCGGCTGCCCCACCCCCAGGCCTGGCTGGGGAGAGGGAGGGGAGGCTCCTGGAATTCTTTCTTCTTTCCATTCTCTTCTGAGAAACATGCTTTGAGTACCTACTGTATACATAGCCCAGGGTTGGGGCTTTGAGAATCTCAGATAAGACCTTTGCCCTCCAGGATGTTTATAATCTGGTGGAAGGTAGAGGGCTGATGGTCTGAAGTGGGGAAGACTTGGGAGATCTTTGGGGAAGGGGAGGACCTTAGACTTCTCTAGGCTCTGGGTGAATGGTGGAGCCCGAATGGTCAGGATTGGAGGGTGAGGCGGATCCTGGGTGATTGGGGAGCCCAAGCCCCACCCCCAGCCATGAGGTCCAGGGAGGCTGGAACCTTGGAGTCTGGGTCTTCTACACCAGAGCCTGGTGGGTTTTGAGCAGGGGTGTGAGTGGATCTCATTTATGACTTAGCTAAGGTGCTTCTGGGACTTTTTTCAGCCTTTCACTCCGAAGCAGGTAAGCTCAGAGCCCTTAGGAGATGTTGCATTGACTGGGTGGGGCCCAGCAGTGGCAGTGGGGTGCCGGGCTTGGCACTGTTGACATTTGGGGCCTTCAGGAGCAGCAGCATGCCCGGCCCTGCCTTCCTAAGACGTGACAACCAAAAACGTCTCCAGACATGGTGCCAGTCAGGTACCCTACTGCCTGGGTTCACCAGCCAGGTGACCGTGGACAAGTTCTTGTTCAGTCGCTCAGTCGTGTCTGTGGACTGCAGCACGCCAGGCTTCCCTGTCCTTCACCATCTCCCAGGGTTTGCTCAACTCCTGTCCATCGAGTTGGTGATGCCATCCCACCATCTCATCCTCTGTCGCCCCCTTGGACAAGTTCCTCATCTGTAAATGGAGGGGCTGGTAGAAACTATCCTGCAGTGTGGGTGTGCGGATTAAATGCGTTAGTGTGTAAGTCAAGGGGCCTAAGTGGCCAGTGATTCCAGTATTAGCACAGCGCTGTGAATGTTATCTGACTCGAGGTTGAATTTGGAGGGTCTTGGCACCCTCCAGCAGAGGTATGTGACCAGGTTCCAGCAGACAGTGGAATGGACAGAACTGGAGCTCAGAGCCTCACATCTGGGGAAGCAGGCAGTGTCCGCCCTGGAAGGGCTGGCCTGCAGGGCACCGAGCTAGGAAGTGGGACTTGGCACCATCATCGGCCAGTCCCAAGCGGCTTGCAGATGCCCACTTCTAAACCAGCGCTGGGTCTCTCCCTCCAGCACCTTCTGGCGAAACTCTTTGACACTCGCTGCAAGGGAGGTGCCTCAGAGAGAGCCGCATGTCCTGTGTCTTTGGGAAGGAGCTCTGTTGCTCGGAAGCCCCTGCTGGGGGCTGATTGTCTGAAGGGCAGCTCCGGTTCACCGGGGGCTCTAGGCCAGGCAGCCAAGGGGCCAGGTGGCGCAGTGGTTGGGCCAGGACTCTGGAGCCAGGTGGTCTGGGTCTAGATGCCAGCTCCCCGAGTGACTGCAGAAATGTTACTCTCTCTGCTCCTCAGTTTACTCATCTGTAAAGTGGGTATTATAGTAACCCCTCCACCCCGGGTGGTATGCTGAGTGAGTTAAATTGCTTTGAATGGCACCCACACACGTCCGGGGCCCTACAGAGTCAGCCTCGTCTTCGCCTGTTCCTGACGGCTCAGGTGGTAGTGTTCCCGCTCCTGCAGGTGAAACTGAGGCCTCCAAGCTTGCACGGCCTGAGCAGCTGGAGGGGCACCGACTCGGAACACAGCACCCAGTTCCATCTGCCCACAGCCAAGGCCTCAGGGTGCTGGCCCTGACTCTCACCCGTGCCACCTGCTGGGTCCTCGGGCCGGTCGGGAGGACAGAGGAGTCAGCTGGCCATGCCAGCAGGGCTGCCAGGGGACCAAATGTAGGGACTGCAGGACCCACAGGAGGGAGGAAGGGACCCTGAGGGCACGTCGCTTAAGTAAAATCTCTCCCTTGAAAAATCCCTCGAGGCCCGGCCGGCCTCCCTCCCTGGTGAGACCTGCCAGCCGGCTGATAAGGGCCCCCTTCCTGCCTGGGACCACCCTCCCCCACCCCAGGCCCTGAACAAACAGCGTGTTCCTGACCAGCTGCCCCTGTCCAGGGCCAGGCGGTCTGGTCCTGGCTTTTGCATGGCTGGGCCCCTGGTGTCAGGTGACAGCCTCCCAGGGAGGCCAGGTTGCTGCCAGCGCCAGGAATCTGGGCTGACCACACCCAGTCTGGGCCAGTGCCTCCCTGTCCCCCACTTCGCCCCCCAGCACAACCCCGGGCGCCCCTGGGCAGCCTTCCCCCGCCTCCGGCAAGTGCTAGGGGCTCCTCAGCCCTCGGTCTTGGAGGGGGTCCCCCCTTTCTAGGGGCAGGAGGAAGGGCCCCCTGTGCTCTCTCCCTTCCGGGGAGCCCGAAATGGGGTCCCGGAGCCCGAGTGAGACAGACAGGCCTTCTCTCTCTCCACACCAGGCTAGTGTTGCAGTTTGGCGGCTCCTACAAATCTCTTCTTTCCCAGCTCCCTGTCAAAAGGGCTCATTGTTCTCCCTTCCCTCCGCAGAGGTCACCTGAGCCAGGGGGCAGGGCGGGGACAGTGCCAGGTAGGCTGGATGCTGGGCCCAGGAGGTAGAGGAGGACAGCCCCGCGGCTCCCAGGCTCTGCTCAGCCTCTGCTTTGAACCGGAGCCGGAGGCGGCCGGGAGGGCTGGGCCTGCGTCCTGGGCGGAGGTGATGGGGGTTGCTCTGTGCCTGGGAAGTGCACACAGGGCCCCCCGCCCCCGGGGCTGAGCCCCTCCTGTACCTGGGGGCTGCCTCCTTTAAGGGAGGTCTGATACCTGCCGTGCTCTGGGTCCTGGAGCTGTGCCTAACCCTCCACCCGCCGGGGGAACCTGGGCCCACCTCCCCACCTGGGCCCGGTGGAGCCGAGTCTTCAAAGGCCGTGAGGAGTTGGAGGGAGGGGCACCTGAGCGTGGGGGGCAGCCGGAGCGCAGGCCACGGTGCCTCGTGGAAGCCTCTGCTTCTCCCGGCGTCTCCCGCCCTGGGGGTCCACCTCCTCCCTGTTCCCCTCTAGGCTTTCACTGACCTCTCTTCTCACCCCATATCCAAACCCCAGCAAGACCACCGGGGCCCCTCATAACTGGCCTGGGGTCCCCATGGCTCCTTGTTCTGCTGGGTCCTCAAGCGCATATTCCTCATTTCACTTTGCCTCAGCCAGGGGTTCGTGGGTCTTATTTGCCTGTGGAAGCAGGGCCACTGTGCCCACTCCCGGACCTGGGGAAGCCCCTGTCTCCACACTAATTACACTCGAATCCACTCTTTTGGCCCCAGACAGTTGTTGTTCAGTTTGACTTTGCCACCCCATGGACTGCAACATACCAGGCTTCCCTGTCCTTCGCTATCTCCCAGAGCTTGCTCAAACTCATGTCCATTGAGTCGGTGATGCCTTCCAACCATCTCATCCTCTGTCGTCTCCTTCTCCTCCTGCCCTCAATCATTCCCAGCATCAGGATCTTTTCCAACGAGTTGGCTCTTCACATCAGGTGGCCAAAGTATTGGAGCTTCAGCATCGGTCCTTCCAATGACTATTCGGGATTGATTTCCTTTAGGATTGACTGAGCCAGTTAGGGTCACCATTAAATTCCCTCCCATTTTGTTTTGTTTCAGCCACATTGTGAGGCCTGTGGGGTCTTGTTTCCCCGACCAGGGATCAAACCCACACTTTCTGCATTGGAAGCATGGGGTATTAACCAGTGGACCACCAGGGAACTCCTCCATTAATTTGTTTTTGAGGGAGCTTTGGTCCCTCCTGAGTTGTCAACTTGGAGAAGACACCTTGAGGGATATGAGGGAATGAGAGAGAATCTTTGAACGAGGCAGGGGTCTTAAGGAGCAGGCCTTTGCCCTGTGAGGCCAGCTGGGCCTGAGGCTCATCTTGTCCAAGCCAAAGGCAGCCCTTCTCCATGCAGTCCTTAGGATCGTCCTGTGGACCACACGTGGAATGAGGCAATGTAGCTCGCCCAGCTCCACACACTTTTTAAGTGATAGCTGAGGATTCTAAGTTTCGTGGGCCTGACTCAGTTCCTGTTCTTTCTAAACCAGCCTATGAGAAAGAATGTGGTTTGGGAGGGAAGGGTGTCCTCAGGACCCGAAAGGAAATGAGCTATAAGTACAGGTGATTGAACCGTAGACCTGACCTTTATCTCCCAGTGGGTTGGAGGAAAGAGTGACCTGCAGCAGGAATGACTCAGGTGTGATATTAGGAGAACTTCCTGCTGATTCGCTGATAGGATAACGTGTGCTCTGAGCCCCTGATGGAAACCTGTTGTTTCTTTGGCTTGACTTTCCTGCCAATGTCCCGAGGTAGACATGTCTAAGGCAGCACCCTGGTCTGATGGGAATATGAGACGTACGCAATTTAAAATGTTGTTGGAGTCACATTACAGTTTCTTAAACAAGTGAATTTAATTTTGATGAGGTATTCTGTTCAGCCCAATATATCCAAAATGTTATTGTTTCAGCATGTAGTCAATAGATATTAGATTTTCTTAATTTTTTTTTTTAAATAAAAAGGATTATCCTATACTTACAGCACATCTCAATTTGGCCATTACGTTTTCTTTTGGAATATGTGATCTATATTTAGCATTTGGAAGTTGAAAAAGGAAATTCAAGGCTTTGGTGCGCCTGACTCCAGCCCCTGTTGCTCTGGAACCCAAGAACATAACCTGGAAAGTTTCTAATTACTGAATTGTGAGGGCCCATGCTTGAATTTAAGTTAAATGCAATTAGAAGCTCAGTTCCCTAGCGGCAGTAGCCACATTGCAAGGGCGCAGGATCTCCTCGTGGCCAGTGGGTGTCTTACAGGGCATCAGGGCTTGGGCCCCCCAGGCTCCTGCTGGCTGTTTTCTCCAGCGTCCTCCAGATTCCAGAGGCTTTGGCCTTGAGCTGCTGCTGCTGGTGGTGATGGGAACATGCTGTCAGCCCAGGGAGGTCCCAGCAACCTGGGGCCAGCCAAGGGGGGCTCCTGGGGCAGCTTGTCCCACACACCGCATCAGCCTCCTTTTCCTGGGAAATGTTTACATTCCAGATACCCTGCTATCTCCCCAAGGCTTTTCCAGGCTCAGCATATTTTGCATAGCTGAACAGGAACCTGGTCTGGAGTGGGTGGGGGGGGTTCCTGCCGGCTCACTGCTGCCCCCTTCCAGGTACAGCCACTTAGAGGGCAGACTGTTGTCCCTGGCAGAGAACCGGGCCTGCGGGGGCCCACACCTCTGCATCCCAGAATAGCCACTCTTTGGAGCTCTCGTCCCCTGGTCGACCCCAGCACAGGGCCTCCTTCCTGGATCCACTGGCCAGGGCAGGCAGGCAGGCAGCAGTTGGGTTTGCTAAGCTATCGCCCCAGCTGTCACCAGGACTTATCTCTCTCTGCTCCTTGGAGGCCAAGTGAAGCCCAGAGCAGAGCCTTGGGCCTACAGAGAGCTGCCTCACTGGGGAAGCCTTTTTCTGCAGGACAGTCTCCATGGCTTAAAATAAAAGAATCTTCAAAGTAGCTGGCTGACGTCCTGTGTCCCACTCTAATCTAGCTCTATGGGTTCAGTATCCCCTGGGGTGGGGGCCAGGGGCTGAGGTTTGCCGACGAAGAAACTGGTGAAAACCCTCCTGAAGATGGTTGTCAATCTCAGTCCTACTGCTTACATCCATACCTTTTTAATCTGTAATTCCACCCCAGGACATCTGCCTAAGGAAATCTTGGTTATAGGCAGAGATAAGAGAGCAAGAATGGTCATCAGTGTAACTGTCCGTTGCAAAACCTCGGATAACAAAGTAAATACTCAATAACAGAGACCTAGTGAGTTAGGGTGCCTCCCCTGAAGACTATTCTTCAGCCATTTACAAGTCATTTTAGGGAGTTCCGTGGTGGTCTAGTGGTTGGGACTTGGCACTGCCATGGCCTGGGTTCAATCCCTGGTTGAGAAACTAAGATCCCACAAGCTGTAAATTGCAGCAAAAATATAAATAATAATTTTTTTTTAAATAATAATTTTTTTAAAAGTCATTTTGGTGTTTGAACAGCCTGGGCTGGCTATAGGTAGGAAGACCAAATACAGAGCTGTATGTGTGTACATATATCCATGTGGTGTGATCCCACCTAAATCTCTGCTTTTTTGTTTGTTTTTTTAATTTATACTTTATTTATATTTTTATTAAAAAAATTTTTTTAATGTATATGTATATATATATGTATTCCCTGACCAGGGATCAAACCTGTACCCCCTGAAGTGGAAGTACAGTGTCTTAACCACTGGACCTCCAGGGAAATCCCAAAATTAAAAAAAAATTTTTTTAGAACGGTTACTTCCATTTACAGTTATCACAAAGTATTAAAGTTGCTCAGTTGTGTCCTACTCTTTGGACTATACAGTCCATGGAATTCTCCAGGCCAGAATACTTTCCCTTCTCGAGGGGCTTTTCCCAACTCAGGGATCAAACCCAGGTCTCCTGCATTGGGGGCGGATTCTTTACTGAGCCCCAAGGGAAGCCCAGGAATACTGGAGTGGGTAGCCTGTTCCTACTCCAGCAGATCTTCCTGACCCAGGACTCAAACTGGGGTCTCCTGCGTTACGGGCAGATTCTTTACCAACTGAGCTGTCAGGGAAGCCACAGTTATCAAAGTGTTGGCTCTATTCTCTGTGTTGTATGATACATCCTTGAGCCTATCTTAGACTCAGTCATCTGTACCTCACACTCCCCACCTTTGTATGCCCTTCCTGACCCCTTCCCACAGGTAACCACTAGTTTGTTCTCTACATCTGTGAGCCTACTTCTTTTGGTTATATTCGCTAGTTGGTTGTATTTTTTTAGATTCCACATATAAGTGACAACATAGAGTGTTTGTCTTCCTCTGAGGTCGCTATCTGCAAGTATAGAGCCACACACCTACGCCCTTGCAAGCAAGGGTTTCTCTGGTCGTGAGAGTGTGCGTGACTTTTGTTCCCTTTCTCAAGCTCCTTTGTATGTTCCAGGTTTTCTACCACATGTATTACTTCTAGAAAGAGAAATGAGCAAAGGCATGTGTCTGTGACAAGCACTCGAGAAGCTTCCTCCACGAGAAGATGGTGGAAGAGAGCTCAGAGTGGCAGGGTTTCAGCCCTGGAGGAGCTTTGGGTGGCCCAGAGTCAGGAAGGGCGGCTGTGGGCGCAGACCCCATGCGCCCACCTGGAGCTGTGACGCAGCCGGGCTTCCTGAACCGCCTGGTGCCTCCTCTGTGCCGGCCCCTCAGACTTGCCCCGCACCCGGGCAGGAGGGCTGGGTGGGCTCCCCACGGTACGGGCGGTGGAGGAACCATGTCAGAGTTCCTGGAGAGCAGGGGGCTCCCGTGGCGTCTGGGGGAATGAGCTCCCAGGAGGGCCTCGTGGCCAAGGACCAGGTCAGGAATGGATGCAGGGTGTGGCCCAGGTGGGTCCAGCTAGGGACCCGGGTGCGATTGAATTCCTCCTTCCTGCTGTGGGTGGCTCTGTCCTGCAGCTCCACCCTCCGGCGCTGACCCCTGCCCCCAGCCGTGGAGGGGCAGAGGGGACGTGTCTGCAGGCCCGTGCATGCCTGATTCTCTTTGCAGACGGTGGAGCATGGCTTCCCCCACCAGCCCAGCGCCCTCGGCTACAGCCCCTCCCTGCGCATCCTGGCCATCGGCACCCGCTCTGGGGCTGTCAAGCTGTATCCTTTCTGTCCTCCCGGCTCCCACTGAGGGAGGCCCTGGAAGGGCTGGGGGTCTTGGCATTGGTGAGATTCAAGAAAAGACTCCTCCACTGTCCACATAAAAACAGGTTGCAGATGACTCCTCTCATTCCCAGTACGTTCCAAGTACCCTCTTAGGAGTCAGCCCTGAATGCAGCAAATGCAGTCCAGGGATGGGCCGAGCAGTGGTGCTGCGGTTGTTTTTCTTTCCCCACCCCCACCCCGGAAGAATCAGTCGACTGGCCCCAGGGCTCTGTCCAAACCAGAGACAGGGTGGCCTTGGGTCAGAGGAGCTGTGCTAAGGCAGCTGCTCTTCCAGTTTCTACCCCTGATCATGTACACACACACGTTGGCAGGGACAGTCTTTCCCTGGCCTGAGGGTCGACATGGTCCAGTGGGTCTACTTCAGAACCCAGGACGGGGGATCGCTGCTCAGGTCATCTGGCCTGTGCTGGGCTACAAGTCTGGGAGTCCCACTCCTGGATCTGACCTGAGCCCCCAGGGTGGGACCCAGAGGGACTGGGAGGTGGGGGGGTCACCCGGGGAGGGCCCAGCTGGCACCTCCTCCGGCGAAGGTGTAACTCCCTCCTGCTCCTCTGCTGCCGGATGGGGGTAGGGAGCTAGGCGGTGGGTGGTGTATGCACAGGGGGGCAGAGGCCCAGGTTCCACAGGGCTCAGCCCTCCCTCGGCTGGTTAATCATTGCCGGCCCACAGCCATATCCTGGTTACAGCTCTCGGTGCTAAGACTGGTGCTCCCCAGTTGCCGTGGGTGGGCCCACGGGCGCCCGCTGTGTGTCTCCTCACGGGTGCCACCCGGCAGTAGCTGATGACCTCCTACAGCTCAGGTTTTGGGGCTCGGGGAGGCCGGGGGCTGCAGTGGGCAGGCTGACAGTTGCCAAGATAAGGCTTCACCCTTCTTAGGAGTCAGCCCTGCTGACCTGACTGTGACAGCCCTCCCTGATTGGCTGGCTTCCCCCCCGGGGTCAGGTTCCGGACCTTGTCCTTGGGCTGGCCCACTGCTGCCTCCTCCCCACCGCAATCCCACCCCACCCGACCCCCCACACAGAGGGGTCCCGCTGCCTGGGGGAGGGAGGGAGCCCTTCTCTGCTGCGTAGTTGCAGGCCGGGGGTGGGGAGGGGTCCTGCCTTCTGGAGCTGTTTTCCTGAGCCCTCTCCTCCTAGCTATGGCGCCCCAGGGGTGGAGTTCATGGGCCTGCACCGCGAGAATAACACCGTGGTGCAGATCCACTTCCTGCCTGGCCAGGTAAGCCTACCCCATGCCTTGTTATTGGGTTTGGTGCTGATGAGAGGACCCGGAGCAAACCTGCCTTTCCCCAGCCGCAGTTCATGGCCGCCCTAGCAGCCGCCAGGGCGCTCTGAAATGACCCGCATCTCTGAAATGACACCCTGGGCAGCCCTGGTTGTCGAGGCCATGGCGAACGCTGCCCCGCCCTGGTTAACGAGGCTGGCCGCTCCGCCCCATTCCCTCCCCAGTGCCAGCTGGTCACCCTGCTGGACGACAACAGCCTGCACCTGTGGAGCCTGAAGGTCAAAGGCGGGCTGTCGGAGCTGCAGGAAGATGAGGCGTTCACGCTGCGTGGCCCCCCGGGGTGAGAACTGGTGGCACCCCCAGCCAGGAAGCGGGCCGGGCTGCGGGCCACCTCCTCCCATCCCCTCTGAGCCCCAGCTCTCTGCCATAGGTCTCTGGCCTTGGCAGAAAAGAGTCAATATGTTTACCCAGTCTGAGTCGCTATGGACACCGTTAAAGGGCCCCCCAGGCCTGGGCTTCCCTGGGGCCGCACAGGGAGTTGGGGGATTACTGCCGTCCCGCCGTGGGTCCCCCTTTGCCTGGGCAGCAGCCAGCTCACAGGCCATCCTTCCCTTCCACAGGGCTGCCCCCAGCGCCACGCAAATCACCGTGGTCTTGCCACACTCCTCCCGCCAGCTGCTCTACCTGGGCACCGAGAGCGGCAACGTGTTCGCAGTGCAGCTGCCAGCCTTCCGCGCGCTGGAGGACCGGGCCATCAGCTCGGACGCTGTGCTGCAGGGGTGAGCCCGGGCCCCGTGGGGTGGGCGCGGCCCGGTGATGCCTCGGGAGCTCATCCTTTCTCTCTTGGGAAGTCTATAGGAACAGGAGGGCAGACTCTCAGCGCCCCCCAACCTGTCCCCCAAACTAAGAATCTCGCCCTCAAAAGTATTAGCACCCCAGCACCAAAAGGGGTCTTGGGAGCAACTTGTCGTCCCATTTAAAGGGGAGGAAAAGGAGGCTCACGATGACCGTGTGGTGATGCTGCTCTTAACCCAGCGTTCCTGGCACTGGTGCCACCCCTTTCAAAGCCTGGGGGCTCCACCGCAGGGCAGACCAGGCCCAGGCCTTCCTGGTCAGCTGGGCAGCTTCTGCTGATGCTTGCGTTTTGGAGTCTCGGCTACTTGTTCACTCTCAGGCAGGTTCCAAACGCCTGACAGCCATGACCTGTAGGATTCTTGAGACCATTTCAGAACCTTTGCTCCTGGACAGTGGTGTCTGCGGTAGAGAGGAGTTCAGATCAGGTCTGGGGGTGGGGAGGGGGTGCCAGGGCCCAAAGCGAAGCAGTGGAGGAGTGCAGCAGGAGCCCGCGGAGACCGCAGGGCTGGGACGTGCAGCCCCTTCAGGCTTGAGCTTCCTCAGGGCTCCAGCCCGGGCCTGTCGTACTCACAGTCACCAGGCCCCAGGTGATGGTCAAGCCGAGCTGGGTGTTGCTGGGCTGAGAAGATTCCTGCTTGCGGCTGGGTCCCTCTGAGCACTGGGCAGTGTGACTGTGGTTGGAGCAGGACTGTTTGCAGGGGGCCAGGCATGGCTGGTGCTCAACGGGCCACCTGGCCTGCAGCAGGACGGCGGAAGGACCTGCTCCTCATTGTGGCCGAGCCAGCACCTACCTCACCCATACCGATGAGCATGTAGTGGGTCAGGGAAGAGCCTTCACTGGGCTTTCCCAGCCTGAGTGCCCTGGGAATCCCTCCCGTGAGTCTGAATCCTTGTTTTAAACATAGCAAGTTAGATTTGGGTTTGAGCATAGACATGCCCTCAGGATTCAGGCTGTTTCCATTTCATCCTTGGTGTTGGCTCTTGGTCCCGTGCCTGCCGCCTCATAGGCTTCTGTTGGCTGCAGCACATCCAGACTTCACATCAGCATTCCAGGCTCAGAAAAGGAGGAGGGGCTCAAGGCCACGACAGCTGATAACAGAGAGTTTTGTTTTGTGGGGCTTAAAAACTGTTTTTATGGAATGCCAGTGCCTTACAGAAGTGCACTAAATTTGAATGTACGGTTTAACAGATTCTTGTTAAGCGAGTGTCCATGCAGCCAACTCTGGGCAAAGATAGAACTTTGCCAGCCCCGGCCCCTCCACCCAGGGTCCCCCTCCTGCCCCTCTCAGTCACAGCTCCCTCCCTCCCCCAGAGGTAACCACCACGTAAACTTTCCTAGAAATCACTTCCTTGCCTTTCCTTGTGGTGGTGTACCCCCTGTGTCTGCATCCTTGGGGGGTTTTCTCCATCTCTGTGTATTACTGTCCTTCTCTATGCATTACTTCTGTCTCCCCATGACGATGCGTCCTAGCAGCCTTTGGATGCTTGGCACGTTCAGCGCCCACTGCTTTGCAGGGGCTGTGGATGTAGTTAACGGATGGCCACGATTTCAGCCATGCGGCATCAGTGGCTGGTGACCTGGCTCACAGTGTTCCCTCGCTCAGGTTGCCAGAGGAGGCCCGCCACCGGCGGGTGTTTGAGATGGTGGAGGCTCTGCAGGAACATCCCCGGGACCCCAACCAGATCCTCATCGGCTACAGCCGGGGCCTCGTCGTCATCTGGGACCTGCAGGGCAGCCGCGTGCTCTCTCATTTCCTCAGCAGCCAGGTAGGAGTGCCACCCGGTTCTCCCCGTCCCCCACCTGACACATCCAGCCCCTGTCTGAGGCAGGGGGGCGCAGGCGATGGGACCGCCCCCCGACCCCAGCCCACGCATGCTGTTTCTCCTCTCCCTGCGTGAAGCAACTGGAAAACGTCTGCTGGCAGCGGGACAGCCGTCTGATCGTCAGCTGCCATTCTGACGGCAGCTACTGCCAATGGCGCATGTCCAGCGACGCCCCGCAGCCGGAGCCCGTGCGCAGCTGTGTGCCTTACGGTCAGTGCTCTGCCCGCCGCCGGGGGCCGCCCGCCAGTGAGCGGGGCAGCGTCCTCTCCAGTCCCCAGCTGATCTCCTGCTTTCCAGGTGTAGGTGCCCAACTCAGAGGAGCAAAAGCTGGGGCCCAGAGAGGGTGGAGGCAGTGTTGATAGCCATACGGCAGGTTTTCTGATACCCACTGTGTGGCTTTCTTTGGGAACTGCTCTGGGCAAGACTCCCAAACCTAGATTCGCTCCATGGGTGCGCGGGGGTCTATGCTGCGGCCCATGGGCCTCTGAAAGCGGGAGGAGCGTTCAAGCTTATTCCTTCTCTTTTAGGTCCTTTTCCTTGCAAAGCTATTACCAAAATCTTCTGGCTGACCACGAAGCAGGGGTAGGTGTCAGAGCTCTGTCCTGTTCCCTTTCTAGAGTCTTCCTGGGGAGCCAAATAGGCTGCTCAGGCTTATACCCGGGGGAGACGGTGCGTAAAGGATGCCTTTGGGTCCCACATCTGGGTCTCCAGGCAACAGAGAGGGGGCCATTCATACCTCTCTCTGGCAAATTCCTGAAAAAAAATTCCCTTTCTTTCCCTTTCACCCTCCTGGAGAGAGAATTCAGATCAGCAGGTTCCAATCTCTGTCTTACCAAACAGAATCATACAGGGAAACTTGATACAGAAGCAGAAAAAGGTGATGGTGTCTGATTGAAGTGGGCGTGGTGGCAGAGACTCAGCCCACAGCCTTTGTGCCCTGTTGCTCACCCCCACGTTCTCCTGGGCTACTGAGTTGAGACAAGATAGGGGTCTGCCCCAGCGCCTCCTGGGAACCTTGAGTGCACACTCACCCTGAGACAGGCCGCCCTCCCAGGCCCTGCCCGAGAGGCCAGTCACAGGACTGTCCCTCGGCCGACTCAGCCCGCCAGGTGAGCCCCAGCCCACCCCTGCTCTTCCGTGCCTGCCAGGTTGCCCTTCACCATCTTCCAGGGCGGCATGCCGCGGGCCAGCTACGGGGACCGCCACTGCATCTCCGTGGTCCACAACGGCCAGCAGACAGCCTTCGACTTCACCTCCCGTGTCATTGATTTCACTGTCCTCATCGAGGTGGACCCTACCACTGGTAGGCGGGCAGGAGTGGGTGTGGAGAGCGGGCCCCCACCTGTAGACAAAGAGGAAGGGCCTGCACGTGACCCCACCGCTGCTCCTTGAGTCCCTCAGCCCCACCGGGCCTCTTCTTAGTGCCCAGAGGGGTGCTTCCTTTCCTTCCCTGCTAGCCTGAGGCTTGTCCTTGCTGGCCACACCTCCTGCCCACCCTAAAGCTCTCTTTGCCCTTCAGTGGCTCACCTGGGACTTAGCCCAAAGGGGGCCAGATCTGCACTATTGGGTTTAACACTCACTTGGACATAGTGAAGCCCTCCTTGTGGGGTGGGGCAGACAGCAGTGTGGGCCCATTCGAGCTGGCCTCCTGGAGCTCAGCCAGGCCAGCAGAGCGCTGAGTCAGCTTCCTAAATTGGGTGACAAGCAAGACCAGAAAGGGCCGGTGTCGAAATCTGGAGAGGAGGCCTGGCGGGGAGATCTCCTGATGACTGCTCCCTGGACAGCTCTGACCCAACAGGCCCGAGGCCGCCGGGTGAGGGTGGGCGCAGGACGGCCCCGGTCGCCCCGGGCTGTGCTCTGCAGGCCTCGCTGGCAGCCCTTTGGAGGGAGGCTGTGAACCTGCTTTTCCCCTTCTTCTCAGCCCCTTCTGTCCTCACAGCTGACAGCGTGCTGGCAGCCAGGGCCAGTTTTGGGTCAGTTCTTTTAGATTTCCAACACTGATGACCTGTGAACAAAACCAGTTTTCCTTCTTCCTTCCCAATCTGCATAGCTTTTACTTCCTTTTCTTGTCCTACTGCGTTGGCTAGTGCTTGAATAGTAGTGGTGAGAGGAGGCTTCCTTGCCTCGTTCCTGACCTCAGTGGGAAAGCTTCACGTGTCTCACCATCGATTATTACATCCACTGTAGGTTTTTTCCTAGATATTCTTCATCAAGTTGAGGAAGTCCCCTCTATTCTTCTCTTTACTGAGAATTGTTCTTTTTTTTTTTTTAATCATAAATGGGTATTGGGTTTTGTCAAACACTTTCTCTGCACCCAGTGTTATACTCATGTGATTTTCCTTTTTTAGCCTGTTGACACAATACATTGCATTAATTGATTTTCAGATATTGATATACCAGGGATATCTTGCATACCTGGGATGAATCCCACTTAGTCGTGGCATATAGTTCTTTTTATGCATTGTTGGATTTGGAGCCTGTTTTAAATAATTTATTATTTTTAAATATTTATTTAACTTTATGTATTTTTCTGTGCCCAGTCTTAGTTATGGCATGCAGGATCCTTAGATGCGACATGCAGGATTTAGTTCAATCCCTGGCCGGGGATTGAACCCAGGCTCCCCGTCTTGGAAGCATGGAGTCTTAGCCACTGCATCACCAAGGAAGTTCTGAGACTGTGTGTAAAGTGCAGATTCCCCGGCCACAGCCCCTGAGCCTCAGACTCCACAGGCCCGGGCCGGGCCGGGCCGGGCACACTGCTTCCCTGTGGCTCCTGCAGCCCCTGACCCTTGGCCTGTCCCCACAGCCTTCGATGACCCGTATGCCCTAGTTGTGCTGGCCGAGGAGGAGCTGGTGGTGATTGACCTGCAGACGGCTGGTTGGCCGCCGGTCCAGCCTCCCTACCTGGCCTCCCTACACTGCTCTGCCATCACCTGCTCCCACCATGTCTCCAACATCCCGCTGAAACTGTGGGAACGCATCATCGCAGCCGGCAGCCGGCAGAGCACACACTTCTCCACCATGGTAGGTTCGGCCCGGCCCCGCCCTGCCGCAGGCCCCGCCCCACCCAGGGCAGGCCCCGCCCCGCCCCGCCCCGCTGTAGGCTCCGCCCCGCCCCGCCCCTGAACTTCATCATCTCCTCCAGGAGTGGCCCATTGACGGAGGCACCAGCCTGGCCCCGGCCCCGCCGCAGAGGGACCTGCTGCTCACGGGGTAGGTGACGCCGATGGCACTCTCCTCCTGCCGAGTGGGACGTGCGGGGTGGGGGCAGAGCCCAGAGAGCTGCGTGCCGGCCCGGCAGCCTTCTGACTGGCGCAGGCCGGTTCCGCCCACAGGCACGAGGACGGCACGGTGCGGTTCTGGGACGCCTCGGGCGTCTGCCTGCGGCTGCTCTACAAGCTTAGCACCGTGCGGGTGTTCCTCACTGACACAGACCCCAACGAGAGCCTCAGTGCCCAGGGCGAGGAAGAGTGGCCGCCCCTCCGCAAGGTGAGGCCCGGAGCCTGCGCTCCAGGGAGGGTGGGGGCGGGCCAGGCCCAGAGCTGACGGCCACTCACGGGCCTCCTCTTCCTCGGCAGGTGGGCTCTTTTGACCCCTATAGTGACGATCCTCGGCTGGGCATCCAGAAGATTTTCCTCTGCAAATACAGCGGCTACCTGGCTGTGGCTGGCACAGCAGGGCAGGTAGCATTCCAGGCTGGGTGTGGGGAGCAGCGGGGAGGGGTGGTCAGAGGACGCAGGGCAGCGTCCAGGGCCAGGAGCTTCCTTCTCAGCATTGTGCTGGGGGGTTGGGAACAAGCAGGGCCAGGAGCCTGGGCTTCCCAGGTGGCTCAGTGGTAAAGAACCCGCCTGCCCATGCAGGAGACATAAGAGACCAGGTTTGATCCCTGGATCAGGAAGATGCCCTGGAGGAGGGCATGGCAACCCCACTCCAGTACTCTTGCCTGGAAAATCCCCATGGACAAAGGAGCTTGGCGGGCTACAGTCCATGGGGTCTAAAGAGTTGAATGCAACTGAAGTGACTTAGCATGCACACTCAGGGCCAGGAGCTAGCCTCCTGAGCACCCACTGATGGTGTCACCAGGAGCGTCACCTGCCCTTGACTTTTCCCAGTGAATAGGAGTTCCCAGATCCCATTAGAGGGAGGCCTTTGGGATGGTGACTTCTCCAGAAGCCAAAATTAAGGACCAGAGGTTGGGCACTTGTGACCCTGGGCCTTGGCGTGTGTCTTGGGTCCTCTGCCATCGGGGCCCCGCCCCCAGCTGTCCCTTGGAGCCAGGGTGGCTCAGCCCATCTGCCGCCCGCCCAGGTGCTCGTGCTGGAGCTGAACGACGAGGAGGCGGAGCACGCGGTGGAGCAGGTGGAGGCCGACCTGCTGCGGGACCAGGAGGGCTACCGCTGGAAGGGCCACGAGCGGCTGTGTGCCCGCCCGGGGCCCGTGCACTTCGAGCCCGGCTTCCAGCCCTTCGTGCTGGTGCAGTGCCAGCCCCCGGCTGTGGTCACCTCCCTGGCCCTGCACTCCGAGTGGCGGCTCATGGCCTTCGGCACCAGCCACGGCTTCGGCCTCTTTGACCACCAGCAGCGGCGGCAGGTCTTTGTCAAGTGAGCAGCCCACCCAGGGAGGCCGGGGCCCAGGTCTGGGGTCGGCGCCTGAACCAGCAGGGTGTCCCTCAGAGCGTGACGGTGCTGACGGCCCCGCGTCCCTCTGCCCCCAGGTGCACGCTGCACCCCAGCGACCAGCTCGCCCTGGAGGGCCCGCTGTCCCGCGTGAAGTCCCTGAAGAAGTCCCTGCGCCAGTCTTTCCGCCGGATCCGCCGCAGCCGGGCGTCTAGCAGGAAGCGGCGGCCCGCTGGCCCTCCGGGAGAGGTGAGGCCAAGGCTGGCCTTGCTTACTTAGGCTGCAGACTCTGGCTCGTCTCCCCCACCCGACCCCGTGACCTCGGATCTATCACTCTGCCTCTCTGTGCCTCTCTGTCCCCAAGTGTGAACGGTGGTCTCTGTAACACCTTGGGGTCACGTCTCGGTCTCTGAGACCAGGCGGATGTCGGGGGGCGCGGTGGCTGGTCCTCCCTGAAGGGAAGCGTGGAGCAGTCCAATGCCCTCCCCCCTCACCGGGAAGGAAGGCCCACACCCACCCTCAGGCCGCACCCACCCGTTGCAGGTGCAGGAGGCGAGCAGCAGGGCGGAGCGGACCGGCCTGCAGAACATGGAACTGGCGCCCGTGCAGCGCAAGATCGAGGCGCGGTCAGCAGAGGACTCCTTCACGGGCTTCGTCCGGACCCTCTACTTCGCTGACACCTACCTGAGGGACAGTGAGTGGCCGGTCTGAGATGGGGGGGCCCGGGCAAGCATCCTCTAGCTTGAGGGTGTATTGGAAGCTGCTGGCTGATTTGCCCTTAAGAGGGTTGCCGCTTCCTGAGCTCGGGGAGAGCTGGAGCCCCCGCGCCTGCCTCTTTTTCTCCGCGGCCTGGGTCTCTGAGTCTGGTCGCCCTGGCTTCGTACCTAGACCCCACCACACTCTAGAAGTGTGACCTTGGATGTGTCACTTAGCCTTTCTGGGTCTTGCTTCTCCCCCTGTAAAATGGGGGCGTGACTTCCTCCTAGAGTGGTTGCATGCACTGGGACATGCCACATGCCTGCTGGTACCCAGGAGGCCCTCTGGAAGCTGTCTGACTGTGTCTCTTCTCCTGCCAGGGTAAGGGTGGGCCGAGGGCTGCTTGCTGCTGTAATCTTGAGGGCTGAGCCATCCTGGGCTTGGGATCATCCGCACGGGGCCCGTGGTTGTGAGGGAGCCTTGCAGGCCCTTCCTGTCTACAGCAGGACGTAGGCAGGGCCCATAGCAGCTCCATTTCACAGAGGAAGAAAGTGAGACGTGTGAAGGTCACTGCCTTGACCTTGGAGTCACACAGGTAGTGAGCCAGGTCTCCTGGTTCCCCTTGAGCCCCAGAGTCAGGGGTTAAATGTAAACCTCGGCCTCCTGGTAGGTTCCCGCCACTGCCCCTCGCTGTGGGCTGGCACCAATGGCGGTACCGTCTACGCCTTTGCCCTGCGCGTGCCCCCTGCCGAGCGGAGAATGGATGAGCCAGTGCGGGCGGAACAGGGTGAGTGCTGGGCAGGGGGAGGGCGCTTGTCTGCCTAGGCTGGGGGCAGGGTGGCATCTCCAACCTCACCTCCATCCCTGCCGCCTCCCTCTGTCCTGCAGCCAAGGAGATCCAGCTGATGCACCGAGCGCCCGTTGTGGGCATCCTGGTGCTGGACGGACACAGCGTACCCCTTCCCGAGCCCCTGGAAGTGGCCCACGACCTGTCAAAGAGCCCAGACATGCAGGGGAGCCACCAGCTGCTCGTCGTGTCAGAGGAGCAGTTCAAGGTGCCTTACGGGAGAAGGCGGGGCCCCCAGGGATCCCTCCACGAAGGACAACCGCTGGGACCCCCTTAAAGCTGTGTTTGTAGTTGTGTGAGGGCTGCAGAGGCAGCGGAGAGAAGCGGGGGTCTTGGTGGAGTCCCCAGGGTCAGTGGTAGGAACACTGAAGCAGGACTTGTGTCTGTGGAAGGGACAGAAGATGCAGACAGGGAACTAAGAGACCCTGGCGTCCTCGCAGTGCAAATGCAGTAACTCACGTCTGAGCGCCGAGCGCGGGAGCACTGGGGCTGAGCAGGCTTCGCCGGGAAGCTGGGCAGGCGGCAGAGGGCCACGCCCAGCAGCGGCATCGGGCAGGGACGCGAGAAGGCCTCGCTGGGCTGGATGAAGCACTGCCCCCTGGTCTGGCCGCCAGCGTGACCGGCTGCCCTGCGCCCTAGGTGTTCACGCTACCCAAGGTCAGTGCCCGGCTGAAGCTGAAGCTGACTGCCCTGGAGGGCTCGCGGGTGCGGCGGGTCAGCGCGGCCCGCTTCGGCAGCTGTCGAGCCGAGGACTACGGGGAGCATCACCTGGCCGTCCTCACCAACCTGGGTGACGTCCAGGTGGTCTCGCTGCCCCTGCTCAAGCCCCAGGTGCGGTACAGCTGCATCCGCCGGGAGGACGTCAGCGGCATCGCCTCGTGCGTCTTCACCAAATACGGCCAAGGTGTGCGGGGGGCAGGCTTGGCGGGGCCTCTGCCCCCCTGGGCCGGGTTTGGGGCTCCCACTGCATCGCGGGTACTGCATGGAAGAACAGCATGGGGTATTTCGGCCAAAGCCAGGCTCCTTAGGCAGAGAACTTTCGAAGGCTCTGGTCCCTAATGGTCCCCAAGGTGGGGATCAGGGGTGGGTAGTGCAGTGCTGTAGGCAGCCACAGGGCCAGCTCGGGCTGCCCTCACCTGCCAGCCTTCTCCACCCCACCGCCAGGTTTCTATCTGATCTCACCCTCCGAGTTTGAGCGCTTCTCTCTTTCCACCAAGTGGCTGGTTGAGCCCCGATGTCTGGTGGATTCAGCAGAATCAAAGAACTGCAGCCGCCCGCGCAACGGGTCAGGCCCCGAGAAGTCCTTGGGCCGAGCCAGGTGGGTGGAAGGGCAGATGCCCTTTGCTCCAGCCGCTCCTCACCCCGCCTTCCCTGGTGTGCCCGCTCTGGGGCTGCTCAGAGTCCCTTTCCCCCGAAACTCAGCCAGCACCCCACCCACCCTTTCCCAGCCAGAATGGGGAGCCCCGTGGCCCCTGATCCTCACTGTCTCTTCCCCACAGGAACTCAGGCAGCCAGAGTGATGGAGAGGGTAAGACGGGGCTCTCTGGGGCCGGGGGTGTGTGGGGGCAGAGGTGCGACAGGGGCAGCTGGGGAGGGTCGGGGAGCCCAGGTGGTCAGGAGGCGTTCAGGCCGGGGGTCACACAGCTTCCCTTGTGGTCCTGGGCTCCAGCACCCCCGCCCCCACAGAGAGGGGGCCAGGGCAGCAGAGGGCCCACGGCTCACGTGGCTTGGCCCCTGCCTTTCAGAGCGGAGGTCAGGCCCTGTGATGGAGCACGCTCTGCTCAATGACGAAAGTGAGTCGGGGCAGGGGTTGGGGGGTTGGCAGGAGGGAAGTTCGGGGTGGGGCGGGGGTGGGGGGTACTTGGGAGGCCAGGGTGGAGACGTGGGCTGGTTTCCGGAAGAGGGCAGGCTGGTTCACTGGGTCGGTAGAAGGAGGGGAGAGGCCCACCTCCACCGGCCTCACCAGGCCTCCGCTCCCCGCCTCTGCCCTGCAGGGGTTCTGAAGGAGATCCAGAGCACGCTGGAGGGAGACCGAGGGTGAGTCACTGTCCGGCTCGCCGGGGCGGGCCCCAGGTGCCAGGAGAGCTGTGGGCATGAGGGTCCCTGTCCGGAGTCCCGTGGACAGTGACAGCCCCGACTTTGCCCACGCAGGAGCTGTGGCGATTGGCGTTCTCAGCGCGTGGCCGTGGGGTACAGACTCAGCAACGGGGGAGGTAGGGGCTCTGGGCGCTGCTGCGGGCTTGGCAGGGGTGGGAGGAGGAGGAGGCCCCGTCCCCGCTCCCCTGGACCCCTGGGCTCATCCCAGCCCTAACACGTGCCCCCACTTGCCGGGAAGCCTCCGTGTCCGGGCTGACACTCTGGTGTCCCTGTCTCTCTGTCTCCCGCAGCGGAGTGAACGGGACGCGTGTGCAGCCTGCACAGTGATCACACTACTGAGGGCTCCTCCGCGGGGCCCCGCCTACCTGGAGAAGCCCAGCACGGGCCGTGCAGGGGCTGGGGGCGCCCAGGGTCCAGCCTGCTGCTGCTCCTGGCCCCGGGAGAGGAGGGATCCCGCGGCCCAGGGCTGTCCCTCCGGGGCTCTGACTCTCCTGGTCCTTCTGTCGATGTTGCACAGTTTTGAACCCCCTTCCCCTCTTCCCCCCTTCCCCTTTTGTAGTGGGTTGGGTTTTAAATTATAAATGTTAATTGCCTCCGGGTGAAAAAGTTTTTAATAAACACCTTATTACCTCTTCACCAGGCTGGTCCAAAGATTTTAATTTTTTTTTTTTTTTTTTAACTTGTGCAGAGATTTTCCATGTAAATAGAAACGATGGCTAGCTGGTTCCTTGCCTTTGCCCTCTGGGGTCTGTCCCCTGGACCAGGCTGGTGCTCAGGAGAATTTGTCGGTTCTTTTCAGCTATTTGGAATCAGATACACAAACTGTACATGCTTGTGCCTAAACACCACGTGCCTTCTCTCTTTGGGAATAAACGATAACCAGTTAACCGAGTTGAGTCTGTCTGACTGATCCCTGGGTGGGGGGCCGCAGGGGGGCCCTGGCCGCCCCTGGCCAGCCTTTCCCTGCTGTTAGGAGGGGAAGGTGCTCACAAGATGCTGACCTCACGGCTTCTCCTGGACTTCGGGGAAGGACTCTGGGGTGCCACCGAGGTGGGGTCAGTGCCTGAAGGTTAAGGTCTTGACAAGCCAGGGACTTGATTCTTCTTGGGCTACATCTTTACGCACTTGGTATCTTTTTTTTTTTTAATTAAACTATTTTTGGCTGTGCTGGGTGTTGGTTGAGGCACACAAGCTCTTTGTCGCTGTGCACGGGCTTTCTGTACAGGCTGTTGCAGAGCGCAGGCTCTAGAGCGTGGCTCGGTGGTTGTGCTGCACAGGCTTCGTTGCCGGACCCGGGATCGAACCCGTGTCTTCCGGCACTGGCAGGCGGATTCTTAACCACTGGACCACCATGAAGTTCCCCACCCGTCTTCATTGAGCACCTCCTGTATGCTTGGTGCTTGAGGTTCAGAGGTGGCCAAGACAAGGTGGCCCCTGCCCTTGTGGGGCTCACGGTCCTTACAACTGCAGGAAGTGGTAAGATGAGGGAAATCCGGGGCCTGGGAGAAATGTGCCTCGGGAGGTGACATTAAGCTGTGACTAGAGGGACCTCCCTGGTTAAGACTCTTGAGTGTCCAATGCAAGGGACACAGATTTGATCCCTGGTCGAGGAACTAAGATCCCACATTTTGTGAGGTAGCCAAAAAAAGGCATAAACTGTGAAAGGAGAGTTGACCAGGAGTTGGCTGGGGGGCAGGGAGGCACAGCAGCACGCAAGGAAATGGTCTCCTCACCGTGGAATGAGTGAGGAGCCAAGGGTGGTTGGCAGGAAGTGAGTGAAAATGCCGGGGCCAGTCAGGGAGCCCCGGGAGCCTCAGGGGGGCAAGGGCACTGCCCTGGGTCACGGGGGACCCCCTCGCCTGAGTTGTGAGAGGGCCTATTGGAAGGACAGCGATCAGCACGGGGAACAGAGGGGGAGTTGAGTTCCAGGTTCTAGGACAGACACCCCGGGGCGCACCCTCTGTACCTGCCCACTAAAGACGCGCTCTGAATTTGGGAATTGGACCACTCAAGCTCCCTTGTTTCTCCTTGGAGGAATGGTAGGGGCTTACCCAGATGGAAGAATTGATGCTTTTGAATTGTGGTGTTGGAGAAGACTCTTGAGAGTCTCTTGGATAGCACGGAGATTAAACCAGTCAATCCTAAAGGAAATCAACCCTGAATATTCATTGGAAAGGCTGATGCTGAAGCTGAAGCTCCAGTACTTTGGCCACCTGGAGTGAAGAACTGATTCATTAGAAAAGACCCTGATGCTGGGAAAGATTGAGGGCAGGAGAAGAGGGGGACAGAGGATGAAATGGTTGGATGGCATCACCAACTCATGGACCTGAGTTCTAGAATTATTCTTCTAGAGACCACTGTAGCTTCAACCCCAGCAAGTCATACTTGGACAAATTACTTACCTGCTCTGCATCAGTTTCTCCTGGCAGATAGGGTGATAATAGTATTCCCTCGTGATCTTTTGCGAGGTTTCTATGCGTCCATGTAGTTAACGGGTTAATGATGGTGCTGACCCTGTTAGGATCAGGGAAAACATCTTGAGAGTTTGATGCACAGGATGTCTTTATCCTTTTTTCTTGGGTCAGCATATGAGATCTTCACCTGTGTCACGCAAACTGTTAGTTGCGGCCTGTGGGGTCTAGTTCCCCAACCAAGAATCAAACCCAGACCCCCTGCATTGAGAGTGCAGTCTTAGCCACTGAACCACAGGGAAGTCCAAGAAGTCTTTATCTTATCACAAGTTAAGCTTTGCTCTTTCAAACTTGGGTTGGCACCGGGATCTTCAGTCTGTGGGTCAGGATCCTGCACCAAAAGTGGGTGTCAAGGAAGGAGTGGGAACATCACACCTGGGGAGCTGGGCGGCCCCTCCCCCGCCTAGGGAGAGGGCATGCTTTTGTGACTGGCCGTTTAGGGGGCCTTCCATGTTAACTAACTCACACAAATGGACAAGCAACATGAAGTTTCCTGCCAAGTAACTAAGGATTGGAGACACTACTACTAATGCAAAGACCAATAAATCAGAAGAAAATTGCAAAGCCAACACTTCCATGACTCAGAGGGGCTTTGTGGCTGCAGCAATGATCCAGTTAATCAGCTCCAACAGGAAGTCAACAGCAAGTTGACCTGAAAATACCTAGAGGCCTCTGAAAAGTTTGAAAACGGATTGACCCCGTGCCCATTAAGGATGAGCTCGGCCTTAAGTACTTTGTGCTTCAAAGAGTGAGCTTATGTTGGTGGTTCGCCTTTTCAGTTCAGAAGAAAACATTTTCATATTGGGAACATGAGCAGCAATTCATGTGGCTAGGTATGCACACACGGAAACACTTGGTGTGTTCTAGAAAGGGGATTAATCCCGGTGGAGGAGTGGGGTGTCCAGGAAGAGGGGGTGAGAGCGGCAAAGCAGGCACCGAGAGGGTGAGTTGGCCAGGGAGGCTGCCAGAGGACAGGGTGTGTGAGCGGGAGGGTCACAGCCAGTTCCAAGGGCCTTGGAGACAGTTGGTCTGGAGACTTACATCTGAGGGCCTTCGGCATCCTACGTTTGAAAGTCGGGCCAATCCTACCCTTTGTCACTGGCTTTGCCTGTGACCGGCTGTGTGACCTTAGAGGTCATCTGACCTCACTTCTGCACCTTTGTTTACTTATCTTTAAAATGGGCTGTAATAATAGGGTGGACCTCAGAGGATGGTAAGGATTCAATGAGAATCTGGAACATCCCACAGGACCAGGCTCCCAGTTAAGACCCAAACAAAGGAGGTGAAGCTTATTGTGAGGTGGATGAGGCCAGGAGAGGAGGGAGGGAGTGTGTGTGGAGTCAGAAGAGGACTCACACAGATGGAGGAGGTGGTCACAGCCCTTGTGAGCAAAGCGGAAGAAGGACGGGTGGGAAGAGGAGGCAGGGGGTGGCGCCCCTCTCCCCTGGTTTGTCTGAGGACTTCCCTGGAGGCTGCTGGAAGCCACACAGCCAGGAGGTGGGGGGCACGGGGAGACCAAGCCTGTCTGGTTCCGAAGCCAACCCCAGTGAAGTGCCGTGGAGCAGCATGGTGGGGCCCTCGAACTGGGTCCCCAATTCCTCACTTACTGCCTGCATGTCCTTAAGCCACTTACCCACTCTGAGCCACTTCCCCATCTATGAAACGAGACCATATCCCCTTCCTAAGGTTTGGGGAGGTTTGGATGAAACGAAGCTTGGGAAGGGAGCTGAGGCTCAAGGGATCAGAAGCGGCCTTGCCATCCCAGCTGTGTGCTGGTCGCTCAGTTATGTCCAACATTTTGTGACCCCAGGGACTGTGGCCCGCCAGGCTCCCCGTCCATGGAATTCTCCAGGCAAGAATACTGGAGTGGGTTGCCAGGGTTGTCATGCCCTTCTCCAGGGAACCTTCCTGACCCAGGGCTTGAACCCGGCTCTCCTGCATTGTAGGCAGATTCTTTATCGTCTGAGCCATCAGGGAAGTCCCATCTGAGTGAGACACAAGCGCAGACCTGGATCACCAGGAGGGAGAGATGGGCCCAGGAGAAGGCTGGAGCCTGGAGGTGGGAGCATGGAGCTCTCCTTCTGCTCCAGTGCTCACAGGACACATCGTAATGGGCTGGACAAATTGAAATTCCATGTATAGCTGGTAGCTCTCCTGTCAGGCCTTGGGAGCCAGACTGAGTGGGCATCCCAGTTCTGACACGCAGCTGTGTGCCTCAGTCTTATCATCCATGAAATGGGAATCCTTATAGCACCCATCTCTTAGAGTGCTCCTAAGAGTTAAGTGAAGGCTTCCCTGGGGGCTCAGTGGTTAGGAACCCACCCGCCAATGCAGGAGACTTGGGTTCAGTCACTGGGTAGAGAAGATCCCTGGAGAAGGAAACGGCAACCCACTCCAGTATTCTTGCCTGGGAAACCCCATGGACAGAGGAGCCTGGTGGGCTACAATCCATAGGGTTGCAAACAGTCGGACACGACTTAGTGACTAAACAGCAATAAAGAGTTAAGTGAACTTGTATGTAGAACAGTGTTTGTCATACAGTACACCCTGAAGTGTTAGCTATTTTTTTTATTATTTTTATTATTATCATCATTATTAGTCCAGGACACAACAGTGACCTCTTTCTCTATGTTATTTATTATAAAATGCATACAGAATAACACAAGTCATAGGAGTACAACCCAGTAAACCTTCACAAACTGAACAGTATCATTGACGGGGGTTTCCTTGTGACCCTCCTAGTCACTACCAACCTCCCACCCCCAACCCAGGCACCACCCTATAACCAACTTAGCTCAGTTTCCTCTTTTTGTCCTTTATATAAATAGCACCAGACAGTGACTCTATAACTCTTTCATGACTGGTTTCTTCACTCACCATCATGTTTTGTGAAATAACCCAGGTATGTTGCTGGCAATGGTCTGTCGTTATCAATGCAACGATCCATCGATCGTTATCTACTTTTGGCAGGTGAAAGAAGCCCTCTGAACCTGATTGCCCTTTGGCTTGCTCAGTACTGGTGGTGGGGAAGCAGAGCGTACAGATTTTCAAAGACACCAGTTTTATGAGTCACATGTAACCAACGTTACCCATTTGCTTGTGTTGCTTTGGGACAGCTGCTTCCTTGGCAAAGGCCACGGCACTTTCAACTCCTTGCTCAAACCAGGCATCCGGGCTTGAGCGGCCCTCCTGGGTAATGTGAGTGCTTGCAGAAGCTCCACCCAGGTGGGAGGTTGGTTCCAGATGTGCAGAGAGGTGGGTGTGAGGCAGTTCAGTTCAGTCGCTGAGTTGTGTCCAACTCTTCGTGACCCCATGGACCACAGCACGCCAGGCTTCCCTGTCCTTCACCAACTCCCGGAGTTTACTCAAACTCATCTCCACTGAGGCAGTGATGCCATCCAACCATCTCATCCTCTGTCATCCCCTGCTCCTCCTGCCATCAATCTTCCCCAGCATCACGGTGTTTTCAAATGAGTCAGCACTTCACATCAGGTGGCCAAAGTATTGGAGCTTCAGCTTCAGCATCAGACCTTCCAATAAACACTCAGGACTGGTTTCCTTCAGGATGGACTGATTGGATCTCCTTGCAGTCCAAGGGGACCCTCAAGAGTTTTCTCCAACACCACAGTTCTAAAGCATCAATTCTTCGGCGCTCAGCTTTCTTTATACTCCAACTGTCACATCCGTACATGACTACTGGAAAACCCATAGCCTTGACGAGATGGACCTTTGTTGGCAAAGTAATGTCTCTGCTTTTTAATATGCTGTCGAGGTTGGTCATAACTTTCCTTCCAAGGAGTAAGCATCTTTTAATTTCATGGCTGCAATTACCATCTGCAGTGATTTTGGAGGCTCCCCCCCCCAAAAAAAAAATCAGCCACTGTTTCCCCATCTATTTGCCATGAAGTGATGGGACCAGATGCCATGAACTTCATTTTCTGAATGTTGAGCTTTAAGCCAAGTTTTCACTCTCCTCTCACTTTCATCAAGAGGCTCTTCTTCACTTTCTGCCATAAGCGTGGTGTCATCTGCATATCTGCATTTCTCCCGGCAATCTTGATTCCAGCTTGCGCTTCTTCCAGCCCAGCATTTCTCATGATGTACTCTGCATATAAGTTAAATAAGCAGGGTGACAATATACAGCCTTGACATACTCCTTCTCCTATTTGGAACCAGTCTGTTGTTCCATGTCCAGTTCTAACTGTTGCTTCCTGACCTGCATACAGGTTTCTCAAGAGGCAGGTCAGGTGGTCTGGTATTCCCATCTCTTTCAGAATTCTCCACAGTTTGTGGTGATCCACATAGTCAAAGACTGGCATAGTCAATAAAGCGAAATAGATGTTTTTTTCTGGTGTTTTTTTGATTATCCAACGGATGTTGTCAATTTGATCTCTGGTTCCTCTGCCTTTTCGAAAACTAGCTTGAACATCTGGAAGTTTACGGTTCACGTATTCCTGAAGCCTGGCTTGGAGAATTTTGAGCGTTACTTTACTAGCGTGTGAGATGAGTGCAATTGTGCGGTAGTTTGAGCATTCTCTGGGATTGCCTTTCTTTGGGATTGGAATGAAAACTGACCATTTCCAGTCCTGTGGCCACTGCCGAGTTTTCCAAATTTGTTGGCATATTGTGTGCAGCACTTTCACAGCATCATCTTTTAGGATTTCAAATAGTCCAACTGGAATTCCATCACCTCCACTAGCTTTGTTTGTAGTGATGCTTCCTAAGGTCCACTTGACTTCACATTCCAGGATGTCTGGCTCTAGGACAGTGATCACACTATCGTGATTATTTGGGTCTTGAAGATCTTTTTTGTACAGTTCTTCTGTGTATTCTTGCCACCTCTTCTTAATATCTTCTGCTTCTGTTAGGTCCATACCATTTCTGTCCTTTATTGAACCCATCTTTGTATGAACTGTTCCCTTGGTATCTCTAATTTTCTTGAAGAGATCTCTAGTCTTTCCCATTCTGTTGTTTTCCTCTATTTCTTTGCATTGATCACTGAGGAAGGCTTTCTTATTATCTCTCCTTGCAATTCTTTGGAACTCTGCATTCAAATGGGTATATCGTTCCACTTCTCCTTTGCTTTTCCCTTCTCCTCTTTTCACAGCTATTTGTAAGGCCTCCTTGGACAGCCATTTTGTTTTTTTGCATTTTTTTTTCTTGGGGATGGTCTTGATCCCTGTCTCCTGTACAATGTCATGAACCTCCGTCCATAGTTCATCAGGCACTCTATCAGATCTAGTCCTTTAAGTCTATTTCTCACTTCCATTGTATAATTCTAAGGGATTTGATTTAAGTTATACCTGAATGGTCTAGTGGTGTGAGGCAGGTAGGAGATAACTGGAGACCCCTCCAAGGAAAGTGCCACAAACTGGAATGTCAACCTCCCCCACTCTGATTCTGGGTGGGGCTCCCGGTTGAGGAGAGGTCAGAGGTCAGCAGGGGCATAGGAGTTCTGTGGGGGCACTGAGATTTGTCATGTTTCAGAGGGGCAAAAATGTTGGATGATATCCTGCCTCAGTGCCATGTGAAGATGGGTGGTCTCCTCTCTTGTTGATGGGAGTGTAAGCTGGTACAGCCTCCACGGAGGAAAATTTGGAGCTCTCCGAGTTATACAAAAGCACACACCCTATGGCCCAGCAATTCCACTTCTAGGAATTGATTCGGCCTGGACACAGGTGGAATCAATGTTGTCTGTAATTGAAGCAAAAGGTTAGATGAAGGCAGCCTCCATTTCAGTCGTAAAAGTCTGTTAACCTAAAATAATTTTAAGAGCCAATTATTTTACCAGCAAAGAATTACAACATGGGACAGCAATTAATGCCAACTACACGCAACTCTGAAGGAAGGAAAACTTTTTATAAAGGAAACTCTTTTATAGAGGAAAAAGGGAAGTTGGAACAGGCTGTTATAAACAAAAAGTCCATAGGAGGAAATTGGGAGTTTGAAGTATAGCTGCTTTTCATTGGCTTCGTTTGACAGTTTCTCATTGGCTGAGCTATTGCCGGGCAAGAGGAAAAACTTTCTTCCTCCAGCTGGCAGCAGTAAAGTTGTGTCACTTCCTGCCTGAGATCCAAAGTACATTTTTTTCTCTTGGGATCTATATATATCGAGGTGAACTGGTTAAGTGTATAAGGACTCCCCCTTCTGGCCTCTGGCCTCCATTTAGTGAGTGTTTCCTTTATTAATTTTCACACTATCAATAAAGAATTGGTTAAACTATGGCACATTCATTTGCTGGAATATTATGAAGTTGTTAAAAAAAAAACTTTACTATTATGAAATCTCCAAGATAATCTGTTAGGAAAAATCTGTTAGAGTGAAGCACCATGAGCTAGAAAAGCTTCCACCTGTTCTCAGAGAGAAAAATAATACTTGCTTTTCTCTGCCTGGATAGCTCTGGAAGGAAACACAAGAAATGGGTAACCTCAGGGGAAAATGAAAAACTGTGGGTCAGGAATGGGAAACTTTCATCTTCCGGACTACCTGTTCAAAAAAACTAAATATTAGAGCAACACACATGCTCAGAAATTTATTGGGGTCTGATTATGTTCCATGACTAAGAAGCATTTACTTACTTCACACCAGTCCAAGGTGTACATTTATGTTTTATGCAGTTTTCTTTAAATTATATTTCACAATCTAGAAGAAGAACAACAACAAAACTAACAACCCTTGCTGGGATCTGGCCGTGAACTAAGGTCAGCCTGGTTCCAGCCTCCAAGGGGCTAAGTAAGGAGGGTGGGTTCCCCCAGAGCCTCCCAGGACAAGGAGGATGGCCCAAGTGGTTTCTTCTGGCACCCGCCCCCACCCCCTGATGCCAAAACAGTGAGGCAGGAGCAGAGCGCGGGCCCCTCGGTCGGGCCTGGTGCCAGGCTGGCCGGGCTGGCAGCAACTCAGGGCAGCACGGTTGCCCTGTCCATGGCCTTTGTCCGCACCTGCAGCTCTTCTTTCCTGATTGGCCTCCACTCTATTGTTGGCCGAGGAGGTCAGGACCAGCAGCCACCTGCATTATTGATGCCCTCAGGTAAGGCGGGAGACGTGGGGGCGGGTAGATGGAGCCTGTAGCCCCCATCAGCACAGAGCCTGTGTGGTGTGCTGCTGAGAGCACGCCTGCGAGCAGCCAGCTCCTGGGGCGAGAAGAGGAGAGAGGCCCCAGGAAGCCATGGGCAGGAGCAAGGGCAAAGCGCCCCAGCGCCCGGAGGGACCCCAGAGGCCCCCCTCGGGGGAGCAGGATTCCGGGTCTGCCAGCGCAGACAGCGCGCCCAGCCGGGAACATCGAAAGGGCCACCGTAAGGCCCACAAGGAGCCCAGCGCCAGGCGAGGCCAGGAGCCCCCCAGCGCCCACAGGAAGCCCGCTGTAGGGGAGAACGGGAACTGCAGACGGGCAGAGGCAGGGCCACCGCCGGAGGCCGAGGGGAGACGAGGCCCCGGGCACGCCCGTGGGGGATGCCGGGCTAAGGAGAGCGACAAGCCGGGCGACAGCCACGGGGAGCGCCTGGAGGAGAAGGGTCTCCTCCCAGGAGGGAGGACACGCGAGCGCGACCGCCGCAAAAGGAGAGGAAAACGACGCGGACGCTCGGCTCAGCGGGGCCGCCGAGAGACACGGAGCCTCGACGGGAACACGTCGGGTGGAGACGGGGCCAGCTCCTGCCTGGACAGCGAGGCCCAGGAGAGCCGCAGCCAGGGCGGTGGGACCCCAGAGCAGAGGCCCAACTTGGAGCAAACGGACATGGGCTCGGACGGCTCTCAAACCAGCGCAGACCCAGCGCTGGAGGCACCAGGAGCGCAGCGGAACAGCAACGGCCCCAGCAGCAGCAACAAGCCCCCCTCGCGGCCCCAGAGCCCAGAAGGATCGGCGGCGGCGAGGCCCCAGGGAGAGACCGAGGATTCCGGAACAGACCCAGACTCGAGTCAGGAGGGGGGCAGGTCTGGACGGAGCCCAGGGGCAGTCCCAGAAACGACCCGCGGGGCCCCTGAGGCCGGCGAGGCTGACCCAGGTAGAAAAGCCGCAGCTTCCAGCCCGGTGGAGGGCAGCCCTGCCTGCAGCCCTCGGAGCTCGCGGGGTTCTCAGGACCCCAGGCAGGGCGGGGATACAAGAGAGGATGGGGTGCAGCTCGAAGCTGAGCCGAGGGGCGCCCCGCCCGAAAAAGCCGAGGCCTTGACCGCCCGAGGTCAGCGCCGCCAGGTTGGAAAGGTGGTGGGGAAGGCGCAGGAGGCGGTGGGCGTGAGCGACACGGGGTCTGGGGGTGAGGGGCCCCGGGCCCCAGCGCCGCTGGCCGCCTTAGTGGCGCTCCGCAGGCTCCGCGCCAGGCCCCCGCCGGGCCCCGCTCCCCAGGCCGCTGGTCCCCGCCGCGGCAGCCTCAAGGACCGGCTCGTGCGCGTGGCGCGGGCCCTGGGGTTCCTGCGGTGGCTGCGGCTGCGGCTCCAGCGGCGCGCGCACAGCGCGCGGAGTCCCGGGACCAGCGAGGGGACGAGCCGCGGGCCGGGGCCGCGCCGCCGCCGTCTAGCGCTGAGCCTGGCGGGCGTCGCGGGGCTGTGGGGGCGACCGAGGCCTCCCCCTGGCGGCGGCCCGAGTTCCCCGCAGGTTGCGAGAAGCCCAGCCCATGACCCTTCGGGGGATGAAGACCCGACACCAGATCCCAAGTTCGCCGTGGTGTTCCCCAGGGTCCACGGGGCAGGGAGTACCTCGAGCCGCGGGAGCTCAGAGGAAGGGTCCGCGGACGCCCCCGCCGGGGAGGGGCGCGATTGGTCCTGTGCGGGGGCGTCTGCGGACAGTGCAGGGCGCAGGGCGAGTGTAGAAGGGGTGGCCGGGTCCCCCCGCGGCTCTCTCAGCCCGAATTCCCACGAGGAGTCCCCCCTGGACGAGAGCAGCTCCAGCAGCGAAGCGGAGCCCGAAACCTTGGGAGCCGCGCCTCCGGTGCATTGGGCGCAGTGCTCAGACCCCTCCGAGGACCCCGGGCTTGACACCGAGGCACTGCTGCCCCGACTCACCCTGGAGACCCGCCGGCGGCCGGAGGGGAGCCCTGGCCCGCGCGGGTCCCTGAGGGATCGATGGGAGCCAGAGGACGAGGTGGAGGAGGCGCTGGAGAGGGACCTGGAGCTGAGCCTCGCACGGGGCCCGGGGGCGCCTCCCTTTCCTGGCGGCGCAGACGGCAGGAGCGTCGGGGAAGGCCTGGAAGACACCGAGGACCTGGCCCGGCTGTGGTGAGTGGGCGCTGCCCCAAACCTGCCCTGCCTGGGTCACACCCAACCTCCGGTTTTTATGGAGGGTCTCCTCCCAAGGGGGTTTGCCACACAGGGTCGTCAGGCTGGAAGGGGCAGCTGAGGGGTGAGACTCCAGGTGCCCCTTCTTTCTCTAATTGGCACAAAGCTTCCTTCTGGGTCAGCAGCCTGGTCCTGCCTGTAGCGCCCAGGGTGGGAGCTCTTGCTCAGCAGGGGGTGGGGAGGCCCTGTGTTCTGGATGGGCTTGGAGAGGGTGTGGGACTTGGTGGAGGTGTCTTTGCCACCAGCGGCAGGGCTAACCCAGGATCTCTTTCTGCTCCCAACTCCCCTCTCCTCCACCCCGCGGCCCCGCAGGCCAGTGTGTGACAGCTCCATGCTGCTGTGTCTCAAGAAGAGGTTTCACCTGGGCCGAATCTATGTACGGGGGACCCAGGAGGGGATGGTGGGCTGGGATTCCCTTTCCCCTGGGGTCAGAGGGCCCTCTGGGCACCCCCACCCCGAGCCCGGCCGAGTGTCCCCCTCCATCCTTCTCCCTGGGCTGGGTGCTGAACCCTGCTCCCCCCACATTCTGATGAGAGCTTTGTTCCCAGACCTTCGGGGGGCCCCTCCTGCTCGCTCTGAACCCCCGCCGGACCCTGCCTCTCTTCTCACCTGAGGTCCTGGCCAGCTACCGCCCTGGGAAGACCCCCAACACCACCCCGTATGTGAACTTGCCCCACCAGGCCTCTGCTCCCGCCTGGTGGCTAGACCCCAGGACGTCACACTGACTGGGGCCCAGGGGACTGTGGGCGGGACCTGCCTGCACCTAGGAGGCCCCAGGTGCCCGTCGCTGGTAACCTTCTCTCTCATCCCCCAGACACATCTTTGCCGTCGTGGCATCGGCCTATAGCCTGTCTGAGAGCACTGGGCAGGCCACCTGCGTCCTGCTGGGGTGAGTGGTGGCAGAGCCCTCAGGCCACGCTGAGGGCCGGGAGGAGGGCGATGTGAGGTCCGTGTTTGAAACCGCCCGTCTGGTCCACTGCTGGGCAGCAGCTCTGGACTTGCTAAGACCGTGCCCCTTGAGCGAGGCATCCTGGGGACTTTTTGTTCTGTTTGGCCTCCCTGCCCCGACTCTGTTTCTGCATTTCTGGGAGCCTCCTTTAGGGTGGGCGTCACTTCCAAGTGGGCACATCCCCGCTTTGGGGCTCATTTGGGATCACCCTATGTGCCTCTTTCTGGAGGCCCTGCCAGCCCTTCTCTCCTGCAGTGGGGACAGCGGCTCTGGGAAGACAGAGGCAGCCAAACAGATGGTGCAGTTCCTACACAGCCTGGAGTGGGAGCGGACGAGGGGGAGAGGGTGTCGGGTGAGGGACAGCTCGCCACTGTCCAGCGATCCAAGGGGGACCTTGCCACTCCTCTGAGCCAGGAGAGCGGTCTTCAGGCCTCTGGCTTCTCCTCGGGGCGGCCCCAGGCATTGCCTCCTGCGGCGGCAGGGTGGGCTGGGGAGACCGACCCCTCCACGGGCCGACAGAGCCCCCACGTAGTGTCCTCTCCTGGGATGCCCCCTTAGGGGCTGCTGCGCCCAGAGGGCCTTGAATGTCCCCCCCTGCCTACCCAGCTGGACGCCGTGCTGCCCCTGCTCGGCAGCTTTGGCCACGCCAAGACAGTCCTCAACACCAACGCCAGCCGCTTCGGCCAGGTCCTGGGCCTCTGCCTGCAGCAGTGAGTGACGGGGGTCCAGGTGGGCAGGGGCACCCACGGCCGGCTCCCCGGACTGGGAACCTGAGCCTGCCGCCCTTGGGTCCAGCCCTCGGTGGGTCCCATCTGAGCAGGGGCCCCGGGCAGCGTGTACCCTGGGCACCCTCACCCAGGGTCCTGTGCCCACAGGGGGACCGTCGTAGGCGCTTCTGTGTCACATCACCTGCTCGAGACCTCAAGGGTGGTGTTTCAGGTACGACCCCAGCCCACTGCTCCCAGCACGGGGGAGAGGGAGGCGCTATGACCCCTCGTTCCCCCAGCTGGCCTTCCCTGGGGGCTTGTCCTTGCTCCCGGGGCACAAGACCTGGCTACCGCTCCCCCTAAGCCAGTCCTTCTCCCCCCAAGGCCCAGGCTGAGCGGAGCTTCCATGTTTTTTATGAGCTGCTGGCAGGGCTGGACCCCATGGAACGGGAGCAGCTCTCCCTGCAGGGGCCGGAGACCTACTACTACCTCAACCAGGTGAGGGGAGGCCGGTCGATAGCGCCTGCTCAGGGAGGAGTCCCCGCTTGGGGTCTAGGCGAGGGAGGCCATGGGAGGCCCGGCCCCATCCCCTTACCCCTGAGCCCTGCTGTGTTTGGCAGGGCCGCGCCTGCAGGCTCCAGGACAAGGACGATGCCCAGGACTTCACAGGACTGGTGAAGTCCCTGCAGGCACTGGGCTTGTGCGCCGAGGAGCTGACCGCTGTCTGGGCTGTGCTGGCCTCCGTCCTGCAGCTGGGCAACATCTGCTTTTCCTCATCAGAGGTGAGCTTCTGCAGAGGCGCCGGATCGGCAGTCTGGCTGGTCTGCATCATCAGGGCGGCGGTAACCTCAGAGTGTGGGAGGCTACCCGCAGGGCCTCACTGCTGTCCTGGAAAGTGGATGGATTTCCATCTTATAAATGAGAAAGCTGAGACTAGGGTCTTCTGCCTCCATACTAATCCTGTCCCACTAAGGCACCACCCTAAGACGGATGCTTGGCGTTAACTGAGCAGCTATGATATACCTGGGACTTCACATGTATATATATGTGTGTGTGTGTGTGTATGTGTGTATATATATGTATGTATGTATGTATATTTGGGTGGGGAGTCTACACCGAGCAGCTTGCAGGATCTTAGTTCCCCAACCAGGGATCAAACTTACACCCTCAGCAGTGATAGAGCAGAGTCCTAACCATTGGACCATCAGGGATTCCCTACATAGAGTTTTTTAATATATATATATTTGTTTGGTTGCACCAGGTCTTAGTTATGGCATGAGGGATCTAGTTCCCTGACCAGGGATCAAATCCAGGCCCCGTGCATTGGGAGCGTGGAATCTGAGCCCCTGGACCACCAGGGAAGTCCATTTAATGCTCCTGAGAACACCATCACATAAAGCTTATTATTTCCCCTCTAACAACAAGACAGTGGGGGCTCAGAGAGGGAAAGAGACTTGTCGGGGCCTCACTCAGGCCCTCAGACTCCAGAGCCAGCCCCCCTGCCCAGGTCTACCTCTGGGTCACGGGCACCTGGCCGGTCTGAGTGTGGCGCTGCCCTCGTCCGTGGGGTGCAGCCAGTCCACAAGCAGAGCGCGCCCTGCTCCCTCCCGCCTCCATCCAGAGGGAGTCCCAGGAGGTGGCCGCCGTGTCCAGCTGGGCCGAGATCCACGCCGCAGCCCGGCTGCTGCGGGTGCCGCCCGAGCGCCTGGAGGGGGCGGTCACCCGGAGGGTCACGGTGAGCTTGGGGGTCCTGGGCGAGGGGGGCCTGAGCAGACCACCCAACGGCTCGGGGAGCCCTGGGGTGGGCCTTGGGCCTGGCGCACCACCTGCACATTCTCCACCCTCAGGAGACGCCCTGTGGCCAGGTCTCGAGATCCCTGCCCGTGGAAAGCGCCGTCGATGCCAGGTAGCCCTGGGAGCAGGAGAGAGCCGGGAGCAGGCCTGGGCCCTGCTGCACGGGGCTCACTCACCACGCCCCCAGGGACACCCTGGCCAAGGCCCTATATGCACGACTCTTCGCCTGGCTTCTGAGGAGGGCCAACGCGCGGCTGGCATCCCCCGCGGAGGCAGGCAGCACGGCTACCGTCACTGTTGTGGATGTCTACGGCTTTGAGGTCACCCCGGGGGTGGGGCCCAGAAAGGGGTGTCCACCTCGTCCTGGATATTCCTGGGGACCCCAGCAGCTCTTCTGTGGGGCACACTCGTGCACTGCTTGCCTCTCTGACCATAAGATGGTCCACGAGACAGCTGCACGCTCCTTAGGTACAGCCGTCTGCCCTGTCCAGTCGTGAGGTCGCCTCTGAAGAGTTCTGCCTGCTTGGCCTTGTTGCAGAGTCTCATGGAGCCTTGAGGCAGTGAAAGACCCCAGGATGGGTCAGCCTCACTTCCTGTGTCCAAGAGGCGGGGGGAGAAGGGGACTCCCCCAGATCACCCTGACTTTTCATAAGCTCGTCACCCCCTTCCCAGAACATCCTGCCCCCTCAGGCCAGGGAGGAGGGACGAGATGGGCACCGTTTACTGTTCTTTGCTCTTGCCTCCTCTCCAGGGTGTCCTTGGTGACCATCCCCTCCCTGCGGAAGGGATGACCACGGCATCTGTGTGTGTGTGTGTGTTCATGTGCACATTTGTGTGTATTTTAGAGCACGTAAAAAACTGTACAAAGCTGCATGAAGTAGGGGCTCTGCTAGGCTTGATAGTTAAGTGTTGGGGATACAGAGGAAGGAGACTGGAATTCCAACAGAAGGACTCCTGGAAGGCTTCTTGGAGGCAGCAGCCTGGAACTCTGCTTATGAGAATGTGGCATTCTGATAGTCCCTGAGCTAGGCTGTAGGAAAAGTTGCCTCCCAGACCACAGGGTGGCTGTGATCAGAGGCCCGAAGGCTCACAGCGGTGCTGAGGCAGAAGGCAGGGGGCAGCTTGCTGGAGGGAGGCCTGACTGGGGCTGGGGCAGGACGGGGCGGGCGCACGCTGGGCCAGGGTCTTTGGATTTGACTCTGGAGGCGGCAGCATCAGCCCTGGGGCAGCATCCGGCCTGGTGCTGGGGAGAACGTGGGCAGCTGTGGGAGCGGGGGAAGGGCACCAGGCCTGTGTGCTGGCTGCCCCGGCCCCCCACCTCGTGTGGGTGCCCACCTCACTGCTTGTGCGCCCCCAGGCCCTGCGGGTCAATGGTCTGGAGCAGCTGTGCAACAACCTGGGCAGCGAGCGCCTGCAGCTGTGGCGCCGCCAACTGCTGCTGGCCCAGGAGGAGGTGCGGGAGCCGGGCTGGGAGGAGGCCGGGATGCCCAGCTGTCTCCTAGAACGGAGACCATCCCTGGGGGAGAGTGGGCACTCACTAGAGCCCTGCCCCAGAGCCCCCTTGCTCTAGGCTGTCTCGGTCCTTCCGAGCCTCAGTTTACGCATCTGTACAATGGGAAGGTCAGCCCTGCTCTGGCTCGGATGAGGCCCCCCATGGGCATGGGTGGTCTCCATGAACCAAGCGCTGGCTGTTCCCAGGAGGAGTGTCGGAGGGAGTCGCTGCCCTGGGTGCCCATCCCCCAGGCCCCGCAGGAGTCCTGCCTGGACCTCCTGGTAGACCAGCCGCACAGCCTCCTGAGTATCCTGGATGCCCAGACATGGCTGTCCCAGGTGAGCCCCTCATGTTGGGGGACAAGGAGTGGGGGGTGCCTGGTGGCCAGGCCAGAGCCAGCTGGGCCTTCCAGGGGAGAAATAAAGTCTGAGGTCCTGGGACCTTGCTCACAGGCCCTCAGTACAACTTGGGAAGGCGGTGGCCACACTCGGTTCAGATCTCTAGTCTCTGGATAATCCTGAGTGAGATGCTGACCTCTCTGAGACTCCTCGCTTCAGGAGGGGGATCATCGTGCCTGAGGGGCCGGGTTGTGCAGACTGTACAGGCTCCATGAGGGGCTTGGGGTTTCATCAAGGTTCTTTGTTCTTAAACTCCATAAAATAGCCTCTTACTGGATGACTTTTTATATGTGAATCTTAAAAAAAACACACATCCCATGTCTGTTTTATGTTTCATTTAAATATACTGTATCCTTCCCCCTTTTTTATTTTCTTGGCCACACTACATGGCATGTGGGATCCTAGTTCTCTGACCAGGGATCAGACCCACACTCCTGGCATTGGAAGCACAGAGTCTCTTTTTATTTTTATTTTTTCAGACTATTAAGACAGTTAACTCTTAACTGGCCTGCCAGGGAAGTCCCTGGATGGGTTCTTAAAAGTATCTTTGAAAAACTTGTTCAGAAACACCTGTAACTGTGAGACCAGATTCCCAGGAATCACTGCCAAAACTGCCTTCAAGTCCCCCAGCCCCGTTTCTTTTAAATAATTTTATCAAACATTCTTTAAGCCACCAAATCTTATTGACTAAGGTGTGCAAGGCTTCCATGTTTTTTCTTGATTGTTCAAAATAGTCCCTGGGAAAGAGGTTGCGCCCTTTATAAGGACTCAGATATGGAGCAACCTCCTAAGAAAGTTTGGGGATCAAATCAAAGCTCGCCATGTGTTCAGTGTCTGTGGTTTTGGGGGGCAGGGGGGAGAGGCACAGCCCCGCCAGGGGAGCCACACCTGCAGAGGCCTGAGCATCTCCTCTCATCAGGCCACGGACCACACCTTCCTGCAGAAGTGCCACTATCACCATGGCGACCACCCGTGCTACACCAAGCCCCAGCTGCCCCTTCCCATCTTCACCGTGCGGCATTATGCCGGGACCGTCACCTACCAGGTATCAGGGTGAGGGCAGAGTGACCCTGGGGAGTCACCTGACGGGTGAGCGGGGTAAGTGTGGGGAAGCCTCTTCCAAGGCCTTAACCCTCTCTCTCTGTCTGGGCCCCTCTGCCTCACCTCGTGCATGACTCCCTGAGCTCTGAGCAAGCATTGTGGGATGGGGGAGTCAAGGCCTAGGGACCCTCCAGACCCAGAGGGGCAGAGTGTATGCATGGGACCTGGCTCCGATGACCTCAGGCAGTCTGCTTCTCCTTCTGTGCCTCCGTTGTCCTCATCTGGAAAATGGGAAGGGGAACCTGTCCTGTAGCACTGTCCTGAGGGTTAACGTAATTACACGGAAGTGGTGGGACAGGTGCCTGGCACATCCAAGGTACTCCGTAAAGGGACCTCGTCTCCCCCTTCTGAGTTTCGTGATGATGCACACCTACCCAGGAGGAGAGCTTCAAGGGGGCGGGGGCCTGGTGTAAACGGTACAGTCGGGTGACTGGTTTGGGGTGGAACAAGTCATCCTTGTGGGTGGGAAGTGGTATCTCGTTGTGGTTTTGATTTGCATTTCTCTAGTGATTAGTGATGTTGAGCATCTCTTCATGTCCTTGGTCATTTGTGTGTCTTTCTTAGAGAAATATCTATTCAAGTCCATTTTTGAATGGTGGTTTTTTTTTTACACTGAACTGTACGAGTTCTGTACGTTAATCTGGATATTAATCCCTTATCTGATACGTGATAGTTCCTTCCATTTTGTGGGCTGACTTTTCACTCTCAACACTGTATTCTGATGCACAGGAGGTTTTCATGTGAATGATATCCAGTTTATTTTTCCTTTGTTGCCTGTGCTTTTCGTGTCTATTCGGGAAATCGTTGCCAAGTCCACTGTCATGAAGCTTTCTCCCTTTGTTTTCTTCTAAGAGTTTTACAGTTTCATGTCTTATATTTAGGTCTTTGATCCTTCCATTTTGAGTTGGTTTTGGTACATGGTGTGAGATAAAAGGCCACCTTTGAAGTTGGACTCTTAACTCAGAGGGAAGAGGCTGGATCACTTGACAAAGGGACTGGCTTCCACACCCGCCTTCTCTCCTTGACTTCCCCTCCCCGCCTCACATTGACTCTTGCAGGTTCACAAGTTTCTAAACAGAAACCGGGATCATCTTGACCCTGCCGTGGTGGAAATGCTTGCCCAGAGCCAACTGCAGGTGCCCCTGCTGGCCGTCCTGTACCTGCCCCTGGCCCGTTCTGTCCTCCTCGCCCAGACGGTCTTGCCAAGGGGCTGGCACCTTGAGCCTTTGGCCGGCGCACCCCGGCGCCCCAGGGAGTGGGGATGGGGGGCAGGCTGGGCCATGGACAGGCCCAGTGAGCCGGCGCAGCCCCTGTCTCACCCCACAGCTGGTGAGCCGCCTGTTCCGGGAAGCAGAGCCTGATGAGTTCAGGGGAGGACCAGGCAAACCCACGCTGGCCACTCGCTTCCAGAAGTCCCTGGGGGACCTCCTAGCCCAGCTGGGCAGGTGAGAATAGTGCCCCCACACTTGACCTCTGGGAGTTTGAATGGGGGGCCAGTCTGTGCTCACGTGACTCCCCTTTCCACCCACGAGGAGCCATGTCTCCTTCATCCAGTGCCTCAACCCCAATCCAGGAAAGGTGAGCTCTCCTAGCACCTGGCTGCAGAGCCCTCCCACCCCTGCCCTGCCCTCTCAGCACCCCCGCCCCGCCCCTGCCCCGCCCCGTGCTCCCCACGGCTATGAGCCCCTCGACTCCATGTCCTTGGCTCTGCCCCATTGCCTGGCCACAGCTTCCAGGCCTCTTCGACGTGGATCACGTGGCAGAACAGCTGCGCCAGGCGGGCATCCTGGAGGCGGTGTGTACCCGCGGCGCCAACTTCCCCATTCGCATGCCCTTCCAGGCCTTCCTGGACAGGTAGGGCCCGGGATGGGGTGGCGGCAGGCACCTCAGGGCCAGGACTCACTAGGCAGGCCCCCTGGAGTGGCTGGCAGACCTGGGGCTCCTTCTGGGGAAGACGGACCCACTTTCCCAGGGACCCTCCACTCTCTGTCTCTCTCCTTCTCTCCCTCCATCTGTGTCTCCTTCCGCTATTCGTCACCCCCATGCTTCTGCATGCCTCTGTGCGTCCATCCACTTCTCCTCCTCTTAGCAAAACTCTTCTGGGTGTCTGGCACATAGTAGGTGCTTTCCAAATCACTGTTGAATGACTTACAGACTGAATGCACCCGAGGGGCTCGGGGATCAAATGAGTGTGGGGAGAGGTGCTCGTTGCTTGTTCTGACCTGCGTTATCCGTCCCTGGGCAGGTTCCGGGCCCTGGGGGCCGAGGAGCAGGGCGAGCTCTCTGACCGGGAAAGGTGTGGCATCATCCTGAGCCAGGTGCTGGCGGCTGAGTCACCCCTCTGTCACCTGGGAGCCACCCAGGTGGGCGGTGTGTGTCTGCAGAGAGGCAGGGAGGGCTGGCAAGCGGGAGGAGCATTCTGGGATCCTCTCAGAATCTGGTGGTCCTTCCAGGTGGTGGGGAGACGGAGCGGGCTGGGTGTCCCGGGCACCCCGGGAGAACAGGTTGCCTGGAAGGAAGCTGAGGCCTCAGGAGCAGGGCAGGGTGGTCCCCGCCCACACAGTGGTCTGCCTCCAACCCACACCTCTGCCCCCAGGTACTGCTGCGGGAGCCGGGCTGGCAGCAGCTGGAGCAGCGCCGGGCCCAGCAGCGCGCCCAGGCCCTGCAGACCCTGCACCGAGGCCTCCGCGTCTGCATCTCCCACCAGCGCCTCCGCCTCCTGCCGCGGATGCAGGCTCGTGTGCGCGGGCTCCAGGCCAGGTGTGCAGGGGCCGCTGAGACTGTAGGCCTCCTCAACGTGGCGGGGCAGGCTCTGGGAGACATAGGGCCTCGAGGCAGGTCTGCCTGCCTGCCTCCCATCGGCACTGGACTCTTCTTGCCGACACCCCTGCCCGTACCTCTGCTGTCCCTGCCTTGACTGGTGTTTTGGTCTTTTTTTTTGGCTGCTTTGGGCCTTCATTGCTGCATGTGGGCTTTCTTTAGTTGCAGTAAGCAGGGCTACTCTTCCTTGTGCTTCAACAGCTTCTCGTGGCCGTGGCTTCTCTTGTTGCGGAGCACGGGCTCCAGAATACAAGCACAGGCCTCAGTAGTTGCCAACACTTGGGTTTTAGTAGTTGTGGCTCACAGGTTGAGTCGCTCAGTGGTATGTGGGATCTTCCTGGACCAGGGATCGATCCCATATCCCTCGCATCGGCAGGCAGATTCTTAACCACTGGACCACCAGGAAAGTCCAACTGTCCTTTTTTCTAGTCTGTTCTCCACTCTGCAGAAAGAATACTCTTTTTTTTTTTTTTGGCTGCATTGGGTCTTAATTGAAGCATGCAGGATCGTTGGTTGTGGCATGTGGAATCTATTAATAGCTCCCTGACCAGGGATCACACCCAGGTCTCCTGCATCGCAGGCAGATTCTTTACTGTCTGAGACACCAGGGAAGTCCCTCCAAATCGTTTCATCACCAGCAAGAACTCTGTACCCATTCAGCAGTCATGCCCCACTCTCCCTTCCCTCCAGCCCCTGGTAACTTCCAATATAATTTGTTTCTGTGAATTTGCCTCTTCTCGATATGTCATCTAAGTTGACTCATACAATATCTCCCTTTACATCTGGGTTATTGCACTAAACATATTTTCAGGGTTTGTCCTTTTTGTAACATGTGTCAGAACATCATATATTTTTTTACACCTGAAAATTGTTCCACTGTGTAAATGGACCACAGTCGTTTATCCATATATCTGTTGAGTGTGTATATGGGTTGTTTCTACCTTTGGGCTTATTGCAGATAAGGCTGCTATAAACATGAGCATGCAAGTTAGTTCAAATCTCTGCTTTCAGTTCTCTGGGGTCTTTGGAGTGGAATTCCAAGTTATCTGGTAATTCTGTCTATACCTTTTTGAGGAATTGCCAGATTGTTCTCCATAGTGGCTGCACCATTTTACCTTCCTACCAGCAGTGTGGGCAGCTTCCAGTTTGACTACATCCTTGCCAAGACTTGTTACTTTCTGCTTTTCAAATTATCGCCAATCGAGTGGATGTGAAGTGGCATTTCATTGTGGTTTTGATTTGCATTTCTCTAATGACGAGTGGCGTTGAGCATCTTTCATGTTCTTCTTGGCCATCAGTATGTCTCTTTGGAGAAACAACTGTTTCAAGTCCTCTGCTTGATTTTTAACTGGGTTGTTTGTTTCTTATTGAGTTGTAGGCATTCTTTATATATTATGGATACTAAACTCTTATCAAATATTTGATTTACAAGCAGCCTTCTCTCTCTTTTTTATTTACTTATTTTTTAGTCTCCTCTCTAGATAGTGTACTTTGATGGAAGAAAGGCTGTAGATTTATTTTTTATTGAAGTATATTGGTTTATAGTGTTGCAGGTATATAGCAAAGTAACTCAGTTACAAATATATACATACATATATATGTATTCTTTTTCAGATTCTTTTCCACTATAGGTAATTACAAGATAGTGAATATTATTCTATTCCATATTCTATATAGATATAGATATATATGTATGTATACATTTGTAATTGAATTACTTTGCTATATAGTGGCAACATTGTAAACCAATATGCTTCAATAAAAGATAAGATCCTTGTTGTTTATCTATTTCACATCTAAATGTGTATCAATTAATTTATAAATATTTATGCTCAGGGCTACTTCCTTGAGGAGTCTGGTCTTTTTCATATCTGGAAAACTCTCAAAGATATTGTCCCTTCTGGGATCTCCTATCAGACTTCCCGTGATATAATTTTTTTCATTTTTAGGAGTTTTTCTTGGAGGAAAAAAAAAAGTTCTGTTTCTTACATAGTAATATGCCAGACTCTATTCCAAACACACCTTTTAATTCATTTCATCCTCTTGTGGAGCAGACAGTCCAATAATTCTCATTTCAGAGATAATGAAAATAAAACACAAAGAGTTAAAGTAGGGAATTCTCCGGCTGTTCAGTGGTTAGGACTCAGCACTTTCACTGCCAAGGTGTGGGTTCTACCCCTGGTTGGGGACCTAAGATCCTACAAGCCACGAGCTTGTCTGAAAAAAAACACAAAAAATCCAGAGAGGTAAAGACCTTCTCCAAGACTGGAACCCCGGCGGCCGGCTCCAGAGCCTCAGATCCCCGTGCACAACAGCCTCTTGGTTTTACTTGCTCTTCTGTTCTATCCTTTCCCTGTTGCTTGTTGGGCAGCCTGGCGCTTCACTGGGGTCTGGTTTTACACTCATGTCTTAACTTGGAGCATCTGGGTCTTGGGTGTGAGCTTGGACTCCTCACCAGCCCCCTGCCCGGCCTCCAGGAAGCGGTACCTCCGGCGGCGGGCAGCGTTGGGGCAGCTGAACACCATCGTGCTGGCGGCCCGGCCCCTGCTCTGGAGACGGCGGAGACCACAGGTGAAGCCCACGGGTGGGGTGCTGCCTTGGGGGAGGCTCAGGGGAGAAGCCAGCCAGCCTTTGCCGGTCAAGTTGGCCTAATCCCGACAGTGACCACCCTCCACGCCCAGCCACAGGAGGGGCGAGGCCTCGGGGACCGCTGCTGGCGGAGTGTCCCGTCCCCGCTGCCTGGCCGGGGCAGCCTGGGGCCTCCGGGAGCTCATCGCCCTCCTTCATGCCAGGGCCTGACTCTCTCCCTGCTGGCTGGGGTGCCTCCATCCCCTTTGGGGGCCCCTTGGGCTGCTCCCTGTCTTGCCCAATGACTCCAACATGAGGGCCATAAAGCAGCTCAAAGGTCAATGACTACACGCCGGCCCCTCTCCCGCCCTCCCTGCCTGGACTTTGTCCCCAGGGGGCCATTTCTTCCCTTCCTCCTGCCCTCTTCCCGGTCCTGGCAGACGGGCAGCGACACTCAGTGCTTTGGCTGGTGAGGACTCTGGAGGGCGGGGGGCAGTCGCCAGCCCCCTTGGGTCCGCACCTTTATTCCGCTGGTGCCTGGGCCTCCTGGGAGGACGAGGGGTCAGCTGAACTGCCGAGCGGGCGAGGAACCTAGAGGGAGCTCGGGGTGACGCTTCACGGAGATACCATCTCCTCCCGCATCTCCCCCAACAGCTTGGGCATCGGCGCAGCTGGCACAGCGGCGGGGCCTTCGAGACGGTGCCAAGAATGGTAAGTGGCCTGGAAGCTGGAGGGTGTCTGCTGGGTCGTGAGCCTGCTGAACCTGGCCTGGCTTGAGGGGGAGCATGGGGTCCTGGGGTGCCGAGATGGGTCCTGCCTCAGGCCTATCCGTGTGCCCCCCAAGAAGAGGTCTGGGTGCCCTTGGTTTCCCTCTGAGGGCTCAGGGGGCCCTATTGGAGTGCCCAGGACGAGAATCCTTGGTCTCTGGAGGGGAAGCTTACAGTCTCCGGGGGTGAGGAGGGCCCCTGGGTCCCTGTGCCCCCTCCCTGAGTTTCTGGTCAATTGCTCCTCTCCGCCAGGAGCTGGGGCGCTTGGAGATCCCGGCTGAGCTCGCCGTCATGCTGAAGACAGCGGAAGGTGAGTCGTGATGGGCCTCGTTCTTCACCACCCCCTCCTCTCCTGATGGTCGCTCCCTCTGGTGCTCTCTCTGGGTGCCCCCAGCTCGCTGCCCGGCTCCCCCAGCACTGGAGCCAGGGGCTGATGCTGGGAGGTGGAGGCGACACCAGAGCCAGTCGCCTTACCAGGGCGTTTCTGGGCCGCCTCCCGTGTCATCCCAGGCCGTCAGCACGCCTGGGTCCAGAGCATCACCGAGGCCATGCCCCCAGAAGTTCCCGCCCGGCCCAGCCTGACCCTCCCGCCTGACATCAACCAGTTCCCCTTCTCCAGCTTCATCTCCATCGGCTTTCAGGTGGGCTCCCAGGCCTCAGCTCTGCTGGCTGCTGCCCACGTTTCCCCAGACACAAACCCCCAAACAGGCAGAAGCTGTCTTTGTCCTTCTTTCTCCAAACTCCTCCTCCGTCTCCTGTTGTGGATGCAGCCGTGTTGCTCGGAAATTCCGCTGAACCTACACCTCACTCTGTTGTTACTTATCAGAGATGCCACACCTTTGTTACACCTGTGGCATCACCCTGCCATTGAACGCTGAAGTGTCGTTAAAGCATGTTTAATGACAAGGCAGAGTGTCCAGGCAACAGTGTTGGAAACAAAAGCAGGATTCAAAAGTGCACGTCATCGAGCACGGTCCCGGCGTTCTGGACAACAGCCGGGCGGGTGGGGAGATGACGTGTGTAACTTCACACAGGAAGTAAGACTAGGAAGAAAGAGGTGAAAATGTTAACTCTGGTTATACCTGGCACTGGTATATTGATGGTGGTTTTTATTCTTCATCCTTTCCCTGTTTTTCTGAGTTTTCCGCATGCACGGGCTTTAGTTTTCTAATCAGAAAGAGTAATTGAGGTGTATGTTTTTTAATATTTACTTTTATGTTTTGGCTGTGCTGCATCTTTGATGCTGAGAGCTTTCCCTAGTTGCAGCGCGCAGGCTTCTCACTGCGGTGGCTTTTCTCATTACGAAGCAGAGGCTCTGGGGGCAGGCTTCAGCAGTTGCGGTGTGCGGGCTCAGGAGCTGTGATGCACGGGGTTAGTAGCCCCACGGCACGTGGGATCTTTCTGGACCAGGGAACAAACTAGTGCCCTCTGCATTGGCATGTAGATTCTTAACCACTGGACCACCAGGGAAGCACAATCAAAGTGTATTTTTAAGGCGGTTCTACTTCCATTGTGGCTCAGATGATAAAGCGTCTGCCTACAATGCAGGAGACCTGGGTTCGATCCCTGGGTCGGGAAGATCCTCTGGAGAAGGAAATAGCACCTCCAGTACTCTTACCTGGAAAAATCCCATGGACAGAGGAGTGTGGTAGGCTACAGTCCATGGGGTCGAAAAGAGTCGGACATGACTGAGCAACTTCACTTTTCCTCGCCAGTCCGTCTTCCTCTCATATGCTCCTTCGGGGCTCCCGTGGGCCTGTGTCTGGCAGGTCAGCACGGGTCAGCCTCTGCTCAGGCATGTGACACCCTCCTTCCTTGCAGGAGCCCTCCTTGCCCCACCCTGGGCAGCTGCTGACCAAGCCCCTGACCCGGCTGGACGGTGAGAACCCTCAGCATGCCCTGGATATCAACAAGGTGGTGAGTGACCCAGCGGGGAGGGGACAGGGTGGGCCCGTGAGGGGGTGCTGGCGGGGGTGACATAGCGGGGAGGGGACAGGGTGGGCCTGTGCGGGGTGCTGGCGGGCACAGGGAGCCCTGCACGACCTGCCTCCCCTGGCTTGGCGTCCGCAGATGCTGCGGCTGCTGGCGGACGGGTCGCTGGCACCCTGGCAGGAGCAGACCATGGGCCAGTACCTGGTGCGGCAGGGGCAGCGCCGGCCGGGGCTGCGTGACGAGCTCTTCAGCCAGCTGGTAGCCCAGCTCTGGCACAACCCCGACGAGCAGCAGAGCCAGCGCGGCTGGGCCCTCATGGCCGTCCTGCTCAGCGCCTTCCCACCGATGCACACCCTGCAGAAGCCACTGCTCAAGTAGGGGGCTCAGTGGAGGGGGGGGCCTGTGGGCGGGTCAGCAGGCCACCCCAGGCTCACAGCAGCCCTATGCTGCACCTGCAGGTTTGTGTCTGACCAGGCCCCCAGGGGCATGGCAGCGCTGTGCCAACACAAGCTGCTGGGGGCCCTGGAGCAGACGCAGCTGGCCCCTGGGTCCGCACGGGCCCACCCTCCCACCCAGCTCGAGTGGACGGCCGGATGGAGGCGGGGCCGCATGGCGCTGGACGTGTCCACCTTCAGCGGTGAGGCGCGCCTCCTGCTCAGGGCTCCCGCAGCAGAGCCTGCCTGGCACCCTCGCCCCCACAGACCTCCTTCCCGCCTCAGCCCTCCCGATGTGGTCCTGACCTGCCAATGTGACCTTGAGCTCCCTGCCGTCCTGCTAGTGGGACCCCCATGGGACAGCACCCCTTTCCCCGTCAGGGTGGACCCTGATGTCCCTCACTCTGACCCCCGCCCCTCATCCTTGCAGAGGAGTGCTACTCGGCCGAGGTGGAATCCTGGACCACAGGGGAGCAGTTCGCCGGGTGGATTCTACAGAGCAGGTCTGGGGGCCGGAGATGGGGGAGTCTGGCCAACACTGACCGTTGTCCCGTCCTCCTCCTGAGTCCTCCTCACCCTCCCAGCCTGCTGTCCCACCGAGCCCCTTCTGCGGCTGCTCCTGCAGGCCAAGGCGTGCTGCCCAAGGGGTGGGGTGGGGCGGGGTGGGGGCGAGGTGGGGGGGTCGGCAGGCAGGGTCCAGACAGCAGATTCTAGATGGAGAGCGAGTAGGGAGCATTCCTGCTAGATTTGGCCCAGACTCTGATCAAATTGGTAGAAGAATAAATGCAGCAGAAAAATACATAAAAAGAAACAAAAATAAATACCTCAGAGCCGACGCAGAGGTAGAGGGCCTTTTTTTTGCAGAAAAAGAAGGGAAACCGGGTCCTCGTGCCCCCCTCTGCAAGCGCCTCCCCCTGCTGCACCTCCAGGTCCTTGCGGCTTCCAGATGGTCACCCGCCCGGCTGACCACCTCTCCTCCCTGCCCCTGTCCCTCCCAGAGGCCTGGACGCGCCCCCGCGCGGCTGGTCTGTGTCACTGCACTGCGGGGACTCCTGGAGGGACTTGGCCGGCTGCGACTTCGTGCTGGACCTGATCGGCCAGACGGAGGACCCGGGGGACCCGGCCCGGCCCCACAGCTACCCCATCGCCCCCCGTGGCCGGTAGGCGCCACCCCAGCACCGCTGGCCTGCTCCTGTCCGTATCCTGTCGTAGGCGACCCCACCGCCACCCTGTCGTACCTTGGGGTTCCCTGGTGCTGCTGCGGGACCTGCCCCCAAGCCTCCTCCCAGCCCGTGGGGACGACCCTCCGCCTCCACTCTGCAGCAGCTTCCACACCTTGCCTCAGCCTGGGCACCCCACCTGCTTAGCTGGGCCTCCTTGGCTGGAGGTGGCCCCCCAAGCCCTCAGCTGGGCCCACTGTCTCCTGCAGAGCTGAGAACGTCCCCCTGGCCCCCAGCGTCCAGGCCCCCTCACTGCCCCCAGGCCCCCCTCCGGGTCCAGCCCCAGCACTGCCCAGCAGGGGGCGTACAGGTAAGGCGGGGAGTGGGCACCCTCAGGCAGGCAGGGGGATGAGAATGGGTTTGCAGGAAGCCCCTGCCGCCGGCAGGTGACGCCAAGCTCCCACAGGTGAGTCCCGGACCTCAGGGAGTCTGGATGGCTTCCTGGACCACCTCTTCGAGCCAGTCCTCTACCCCAGCCTCAGCGTGAGTGTCCTGCACCCCAGCCCAGCCCTGCCCCTCCCAGCCCTCCTAGGACTCTAGCTCTGGCCTTTTGACCTGTGACCTTTGCCTCCGCAGGATCTGGAGCAAGGCAGGGCTCTGAGTGGCCGCATGAAGGGAGGGGGTGCCATGGGGCCCATGCAGCAAGGCAGCTACCCCATGGGTGAGTGCGGGGCTGAGCCCCATCCGGGGTCTCCTTGCCCATGTCGGGGGCAGGTGCGGCCCGGGCCTCCCATGTAGCTGCTGTTGGAGCTCCCGTCCGCACCTCTCTGGCCCATGCTCATCTCCCTGCCTAGGGCTGGAGGGAGGCTGTCTGGGGGCCCGGGTGGGCACTGACATGGAAGGACCCTGTCCCCGCAGTGTACCCAGGGATGGTGCAGATGCCCAGCTACCAGCCACCCATGATGCCGGCACCCATGCCCATGATGCCAGCCATGGGGCCGGTCCCAGGTAAGATTGGACTGTGGCCGCCTGGTCCCTTCTGGGGGCGGGGGGGCGCCGCAAGCAGGGACTGGAGGAGGGAAGGTCCCACCTGGAGGCCACAGTGGGCAGGGGGCTGGGAGCTCGGCCGTGGCGCTAACGCACCCTGACTGCCTGCCTGCCCGCCACGCCCCCAGCCATGGTGGTACCACCACAGCCACAGCCCATGCTTCCCAGCATGGACGCGAGGCAGCTGGCGGCCCAGCAGCAGGACTTCATCAACCAGCAGGCGCGGATCCTGGTGAGGACGGGCGGGGCCCACGGATCACCTCGTGGGTGCCGGCCTGTGGGGAGAGGCAAGGCCAGCTCTCATCTGACGCACCATGCCCCGTCCATCAGGCCCAGCAGATGACCACCCAGGCCATGACCTTGTCCCTGGAGCAGCAGGCAAAGCAACTCCAGAAGCAGAGTCAGGCCCTGGCCCCAGCCCCAGCCCCAACCTCAGCCCCGGCCCAGGCCCCAGCCCCGGCCCCAGCCCCTAGAGCAGTCTCCCCGACTTCACCTCCTCCGGCCATCACCTACAAGCCCAAGAAGACACCCACCCCCCGGAAGGAGCCAGAAAGTGACCTGGAGTTGGTAGGTGCCCGCCTGAGGGTGAGGAGCCAAGGCTGGGGAGATGGTAGGGCCCATGGGCAGCTGGCTTCAGGGCTGCAGACATGGGAGATGTGGGGGCTTGGGGATGGGGCCACAGGGCGACGCAGAAGAGATGCTGCCCAGCCTCGGCCCCACGGGTCCAAGTGCATGTGCTATGTGAGTGGCAACTTAGCTGGCAGGGCTGCTCCTTCTCGTCCACTTCCTGCCAGCAGGAGACCCCGCAGGAGGCTGAAGACAGGTGCCCACGGCCCAGGAGCTTCCAGCAGAAACGAGACTATTTCCAAAAGTTGGGTGAGCGCCCTTGGGGAGGCAGTCCCACGCAGAGGCTCAGACGCCGCCCCCGCCTGGCCAGGGGACGGCGGGGTGCCCTCTGGTCAGGGTGGCCCATCCAGGTGCCCCATGTGCTTAGTCGCTCAGTCGTGTGTGACTCTGCGACCCCACAGACTGTAGCCCACCAGGCTCCTCTGTCCATGGGGATTCTCCAGGCAGGGATACTGGAGTGGGTTGCCATGCCCTCCTCCAGGGGATCTTCCCAACCCAGAGATCAATCCCAGGTCTCCTGCATAGCAGGCGGGACTCTCTACTTTCTGAGCCACCACGGAAGCTCAGAGGAGTGGGCCAAGTGGAAGGTGATAGGCAGGACCCTCTGGGGCATTTACAGGGCAGCAGCCGAGCACGGTGAAGACCATGAAGCCTCCAGCCAAGGTGAAGCTCCCCCAGGCGGAGGTGCAGGACGAGGAGCCGGAAGAGGAGGAGCAGAGAGCAGGTGGTGAGGAGGCGGGGGGCAGGCTGGGCCTTTGCGGTTCTGCACAGGGTCTCATGTCTTTCCTCTCTTCCTGGGCAGGGTCCTCACCTCCACCTCCCCCAGTGGTGAAGAAGCCACCACCACCGATGCGAGGTGCAGCCAAAGCTGAACGGGAGGCTGAGGCTGAGCCAGCCACGGAGGCGGGGCCTGGCAGGGGGCACAGGCCAGCCGAGGGCAGAGCCGTGGTGCATAGCTCGGACCCTGAGCCCTGGCGGGCAGAGCCCAGCAGGGAGATCCGCAACATCATCCGCATGTACCAGAGCCGCCCCGGCCCCGTGCCTGTGCCCGTGCAGCCAGCGAGGTGCCAGGGGGAGGGGAGGGAGGAGGGGGAGGGGAGGGAGGAGGGGGAGGGAGGAGGAGGGAGGAGGAGGGAGGAGGGGCTAACCCCTCCCCAGAGAGTCACCCGTGAACTCATGACCTCTTCCTTCTTTCAGGAAGCCCTCCCAGAGTTTCCTGAAGAAAAACAACCCTAAGGATGAGGCTCTGGCTAAGCTGGGTATCAGTGGTGCCTCTTCGCCCCCGCAGGTGAGGTGCCGTTGGGTCCAGAGCGTGGCCGCCCTGCTCTGGAGTCCTCCTGAGGCTCCCTGGGGTGACCCTGGCCCCGGCTCACAGCCTGTGTGTGTCCCCTGTGCCTCCCCAGACACTGTCCCCCAGCCCAGGGAAGGCCCCCCCACCGGCCGTGGCCCCTCGACCCAGGGCCCGACCACGGCTGATGCCGTCCAGCTCCATCAAGGAGAAGCAGGGGCCCCTTCAAGAGCTGTTTGGCCAGAACCCACCCACTGCCCAGAAACCCCCGCCTCCGCCTGCACCCCCACTGCCCCCGCCCTGGGAGCCAGTGAGCCCTCCAGCTGAGCCCCGCAGTAAGGAACCCCACATTCCTGTGCAGTGGGCTTTGAGGGGGGCGCGGTGGGGGGGATTCCCAAGGACCTCTCTGAGTTCACAGCACCGAGGTCAGAAGCTCGGGCTTTCGGACTTTGAAGTCGTGGGCAAGGAGCCCCAGCTTCCGCGTTCCCGCGGGGGGCAGGGCCGGGGCACCCCTGGGGCCTGTCTGGCACAGACGGACTGTCACACACAGGGCGTTGGCCTCGTCAGGAATTTAGTGGCCCTGCTGACGTGGTCAGGGAGGGCCCACGCACGTCTGGGACAGCTGGAGGCGGGAGCTGGGACGGCGGGTGGGAGGGAGGCGGCAGAGGTGAAGCTGGCCTGGCGTGCAGGGCTCTGGGGAGGACGGTCTTCTCTGCCTGTGCCCCCATCACCCCATGCCACCAGGCAGGTCCACGCCCGATGCTCATTGGCCCCTCCATCTGCCAGGCTTGGTGGAGCCCATGGGGGACCAGGGCGTCTCCACCCAGCTGCTCGTGCCTTCGGGCAGCGTCTGCTTCTCCTACGCCAGCGCCCCTTGGAGGCTGTTCCTGCGCAAGGAGGTGGGCGCCAGGGTGGGCTTCAACCCGGCCTCTCTGGGTGGGGGACGAGGCACAGGCGGTGGGGGAGCCAGCCTGGGACCCCAGTGTCAGCTCCCCACCGCCCACCTCCTTGCCTGGTTTCCTCTGAGCCCAGGAGGCGAGGTGGGGCAGGGAGCCGGGCTGGCAGGGGGACCACCCCCGCCCACTCTCGCTCTCCCGTGCCCCCGTCCAGGTGTTCTACCCCCGGGAGAACTTTGGCCACCCCTACTGCCTCAGCCTCCTCTGTGAGCAGGTGAGCACCCAGCCCCGCTGCGGTATGTGCAGACAGAGCACCCTCCCCACCCCGGCCAGGTTTCCTCCGTGGGGCGCGGGTGCGTTTCAAGTCCTGCCTTCCTTTATTTACTCCTCACAACGTCCCTCAGAATGAGGAGCACGTTTGACTTCTGTGTGTGAGTCTCTGTCGTGTCCGACTCTTTGTGACCCCATGGACTGCGGCCTGCCAGGCTCTTCTGTCCATGGGATTCTCCTGGCAAGAACACTGGAGTGGGTTGCCATGCCCTCCTCCGGGGGATCTTCCCGACCCAGAAATCGTTGCAGGCAGATTCCTTACCGTCTGAGCCACCAGGGAAGCCCCTTTTTGGCTCATAATGAGGATTCAAAATGAAGCATATGCAGCACCCAACACAGGCCAGGCAGACAGCAGGTGCTCACTGGCGCCTGCCTGCCAAACTGTGGATGCTCCCAGAGGCTCGTGTTTGCTCCCCCCCCCCCCCATTCTACAGCACCCCCTCCTCCCCCAGGTCTGTTCTTTCAGGGACGCTTAGCTGGAGGAGGAGCAGCAGCTCGACTAGTGCAGGCAGCTGGTGGGGGGGGGAGGCGGGAGCGCCGTGTGGATGTGGCCCTGAGCTTGGAAGCCCCTGCGTCCCTCAGCGTCATGCCCATGGGACCCTGCAGCTTATCCTGCACGCGTGGCTGCATCTGGGGTAGGCTGAGGCCTCAGGACCGGGTGGTGAATGCCTTGCTTTGCCCCCAGATCCTGAGGGACACCTTTGCTGAGTCCTGCATCCGCATCTCCCAGGCCGAGAGGCGCAAGATGAAAGACCTGCTGGGTAGGATCCAGGGACCACGGGAGGCTCAGGGAGCTGGAGTAATGGGGGTTGGACCTGTCCAGAGGGAGGGAGTAAACGCTGGGGTCCCTGCTGTGAAGCAGCCTGAGGACAGGCTGGGGCTCTTCCCGCCCGCAGGAGACCTGGAGGTGGGCCTGGACTCACTGGACACGGCTGAGGACAGCGTCAAGAAGCGCATCGTGTTGGCCGCCAGGGACAACTGGGCCAATTACTTCTCCCGCCTCTTCTCTGTCTCGGTCAGTGAGGCTGGGGATGGCAGTGGACTAGGTGCCAGCTGGATTCCTTGGCAGCAGGATGAGAGCCAGGGAGGGCTGGGTGGATGGTGGCTTGGAGCTGGGAGCCAGGCTGTGACCCACCCGCCTTCCGGGCAGGGTGAGAGTGGCAGCGATGTGCAGCTGCTGGCTGTGTCCCACCGCGGGCTGAGACTGCTCAAGGTGACCCAAGGGCCCAGCCTGCACCCCGACCAGCTGAAGACTCTCTGCTCGTATAGGTGAGCGGGGCCCGGGGCTGGGCGGGGGGCGGGGCGGGCTGGTGGGACGGCCCCCCAGCTCACGCCGTCACCCTGGTGCAGCTTTGCTGAGGTGCTGGGCGTGGAGTGCCCGGCCGGCTCCACCCTGGAGCTGTCGCTGAAGAGTGAACAGCTGGTGCTGCACACGGCCCGGGCGGGAGCCGTCAAGGCCATGGTCGAGCTCTTCCTGAGCGAGCTCAAGAAGGCAAGTGTGGGCTGGCAGGGGGCCTCCACTGCTGCTGCCTGCTACCCAGGCTGCCTTGGCTGGTCTCAGGGCTGTCAGCCATGCTCCTTTGAGCTGCCTGGAGTCAGGGACGCTGGGTGGAGAGTGAGGCCAGCAGGGGAGCAGGGGGGACAGGCAGGAAGGGGTCACAAGCAGGCTGGCCCCTCACCCGCCCGCCCGCCTGCAGGACTCCGGCTATGTCATCGCCCTTCGAAGCTACATCACCGACGACCACAGTCTCCTCAGCTTCCAACGTGGGGACCTCATCAAGCTGCTGCCGGTGGCTACCCTGGAGCCAGGTATCCACGGGGCAAGCAGGGTGGCAGGGAGACAAGGCAGCGCCTCCGGTGGGCCGGGGCGGGGGAGGTCAGGTGGGTGAGACTCCATCCTTGGGCATCTCTAGGCTGGCAGTTCGGCTCCACCGGCGGCCGCTCCGGACTCTTCCCTGCTGACGTCGTGCAGCCGGCAGCTGCTCCGGACTCGTCCTTCTCGACAGGGCAGAGGAGCGGCCGGGGGCACAAGGGTCAGCTGCAGCGCAGAGAGTGGGATAGGGCGTCGGAGGTGAGGAAGACGGGAGAGGCAGAGGCAAGGCCTCGCTAGGAGCTGAGGAAAGGGCTCCGTGGCCCCCGGGCGGCTGAGGACCACCCCCCGGCCTGGTGGGCAGCGCTTGGCCTGGTGCTGCCCCTCTGCCCGCTCCCAGTTTCTTGCCCTGTCTCTCCCCAGCAAGACTGTGAGCTCCCGTGGGCAGGGGCGGGGTGTCTGCCTCTCGTGCGGCTCTCGTGGTACCTAGTTCGGTGGCGCCTGGAAATGCTCAATAAATGGCTCTTGACCTTCCCGGCTTCTGGTGGTGTGCTCACTGCAGCTGCTCTGCCTGCTCCTCTTGGGGTGGGCGGGGCTGGGGGCTGGGGCAGGGCCTCGGGACAGGCCAGCGGACCCTTGGGTGGCACCAGGTCTCCTGTGTTCCTAAGTTGCCCACCCACCCCTGGAGCCAGGCGCGCAGTGACAACTCGGCCACCAGCCTGTCCCCCTCCGGGGCCTACGTCACCCTGCCCACGGACTCCGACTACACCATGCAGGAGTTTGCTCTGCGCTACTTCCGGAAGCCCCAGACCCTGTGAGTGCCCTTCCTGCCCTCCCCACAGCCCCGTGCCAATCCATCCTCAGTCCCCCTGAAGCAGGTCTCCCTGCTAAAAGCCCCCAGGCCGAGGCTCTCTGTACCCTCCAGACCCGGCCTGGGATGGGGGTGGGAGGGCTGAGCAAGCAGGGATGTCCTCCCCGTGCCCTCAGGCCGGCCCAGACCGGTGGAGACGCTGAAAAGGCCATGGCCAGCCTGGTGCAGTACAGCAAGGTAAAGGGGACCGTGGGGGGGAGCCAGGCTGCGGACCTGCCCCCAGGCCCTGCCCCGCCGGCCCCAGACCTACAGCCCAGCCTCTGGCCGCAGGCTCCCATCCAGGAATCGCTCATCAGCTTCAGCAACGAGGACACGAATAGGCAAGCTGTGGAGAGCTTCCAGGGTGAGTGGCCACAGCCTCTTGGGTCCCTGTGCCTGCGACCTAGGAGTCCAGCCACCTTCTTGAGTTTGCCTTCTCGGGGCAGCGCACCGGTGGCTCCTGTGCTGCATGCCCCCCCCCCCCCCCACTTCTACTCATGCCCAAGGGGGTGTGGCCTGTGTGGGGTCTGGGCTGGAAGGCAGTGGTGGGTCCGGCTCGCTATGCGCTCTGTGTAGCCCTGGGGCCCACAGCATCTCTGAACCCTGTCTCACTGTTAAGGCTGGGACTGCCACTCTGCCTGGCTCCCATGCATCTTGACAGCAAGGCATGAGATGGCCCCGCGTAGTGATGGCCGCATGAGCCAGGGTCAGGCCCCTGTCCTGGCTCACCACACATCGTGTCCTGCCCACAGCTCTGATGCAGTTTATGGGGGACCAGTCCAAGCCGCGGGGCAAGAATGAGCTGGATCTCCTCTATGGGCTGCTGAAGGTGAGCACGGGCTGAATGTGCCGGAAGCTGCAGGGGAGACAGTGAGCCCTGGGGGCCCCTCTTGGTCTTCCTGCTGGGCCTCCAGGGCATCCCCTCTCCTTGGTCAAAACATGCTCAAATCATCCAGTAATATTCACTGCGCACCTGTTACATGCTGGGCTCAGGACAACTTGGCCAAGTTGGTCAGGTCCCCACAGAGCCTACAACCTAAAGGAAATGGTCAGTAAACCATGATGCAGCGAGCCCGGGGCCAAGAGCACCATGGAGTGCGATAGAGCAGGGGCGGGGCTGCTATGGTGCAGCAGGCTTGGCGACACCGTGACCTTGGAGCAGAGGCCTGGAGGAGGCCAGGGAGTGAAGCCTGCGCGCCTGGGGGCAGCGCGTGTGGGCTGGTGAGAGGAGGAGCCTGGCCCCAGCGAGCGAGGGGGAGTGGAGGGTGAGGACCAAGGACAGTGGGTCCAGGGCGCAGAGGCCTTGCCATCCACTGTCAGGACTTCTTAGTTTTCAAGATCGGGGAAAGCACTGGAAAGTTTGAAAGACAGACGTGGCTTACAGTTCATGGGTTTGCTCTGGCTGTTGTCTGTGATTCTGGGAGTTTACAGGCAAGGGACAGGTTACTGCCATGATCCTAGGTAAGACATGGTGCTGGCTCAGGCCCAGAGGCAGCAGGAGGGTTTGCTATGGGGTGTGAGACAGAGAGGCCAAGGATGACACCAAGGCTTTGGCCAGGGCACTGGCTGCTCTCCCACAAGGACGGCCGAGTGAGGAGCAGGGCTGGCCTGTGGCGGAATCTGTTGGGGACACATGAAGTCTGAAGTCCCAGTCTTCAAGTGGAGGGTCTGGGCTGGAGGCAGGCCTGGGGAGTCATGAGCAGATGACCTGAGCGGCTCAGGTCACCAGGGAGCAAGTGCAGACAGAGGCCCGAGGGCGCTGCAGCCTCTAGAGGTCCCGGAGGTGAGGGGAGTCAGCCGAGATGACTGGGCGGAGGGACCGGAGAAAGAGGACAGGCCCCAGCTCAGCCTGGAAGCGGGTGAAGGTGGTGACCTGGCGAACGGCCGGCGGTGCAGATGCTGTTGAGGAGAGTGAGACCAAGCCCGACAGAGGACGGCGGGCTGTCACCCCGACCTGCCCTCGCCCCCACCGTGGCCATTAGCAGGGTCTCTCTGACCTCAGATCCCACACCATCCCCACCGCTCTGCCCCTCCTGTCCCCACAGCTCTGCCAGGAGGAGGAGGATCTCAGGGACGAGGTTTACTGTCAGGCCATCAAGCAGGTCACGGGACACCCCCGGCCGTGAGTGGGGGACGGGGGTGGGGGAGCAGGGGCGGGCCTCTCAGGGAAAGCACAGCACCGCGGCCTGGCCAGCTTGAAGCCCAGGCTCTCTGCCCTGCAGGAAACTCTGTGCAAGAGGCTGGCGCTTCCTCAGCCTCCTCACGGGCTGTGTCCCCCCGTCGAACACACTGATGCCCTACGTGACCAAGTTTCTGCAGGACTGGGGCCCTCGCCAAGGTGCCGGTGGGGAGGGGCTTCCCGGCGGGGGTCTCGGCAGCTCAGGGAGGGGCTGGGAGATGCTCATGACCCGGCCTGGCTCCTCTCTGCAGAGCTGGCCCAGAGCAGCCAAGAGCACCTCCAGCGTACAGTCAAGTATGGGGGGCGCCGGCGGCTGCCCTCCCCAAGCGAGATGCAGGCCTTCCTGGTACTGGGGGTGCGGGCCGGGTGGTGATCCGGGACTCCCTGTGAGTGGCAGGAGCTTGGGCCTCTTTCCACGGGTGGACTGACCCCGCGCTTGCCCTAGCAGAAAGGACAAGTAGTCCACCTGGTCCTAATTCACCTGCCTGGGGGTGTGGATTACAAGACCAATATCCGCACTTTCACAGTGAGTGCAGGGCTGCGGGGGGGGTGGGGGGATGGGAAGACACGGGAAGCCATGGGTCTCAGTTCTGGGACACCCCCCACCCCCGCAGCCCCGTTCCTTCCCCAGCACCCCTATCGCAGCCCTGACACGCCCGCAGCCCTGTTCCTTCCCCAGCACCCCTATCGCAGCCCTGTCCACACGTCTAGGTGGCAGCAGAGGTGCTGGAAGAGCTGTGCAGGCAGATGGGCATCACGGACCCCCAGGAAGTGCAGGAGTTTGCCCTCTTCCTCGTCAAAGGGGACGGTGAACCGCCCGGGCTGGGGAGGAAGCATGGTCCAGGTGGATTCTGCTACTGTGGCCTTGAGGGAGGCGGTTCCCACGCCTGGGGCTGGCAAGGCCGTGGGCGGGGCTTGGCCCTGGCAAGCCCGTTCAGGCTGTGAACCTGGACTCCCCGCGCAGGTGAGCTGGTCCGGCCCCTGTGGCCCCAGGAGTACCTCAACAGCGTGCTGGGGGGTCCGGGCGTGAGCCTGCACAGTCGGCGGCTCGGCTGGGAGAGCCGGCTGCACTTTGACAACCCCACCTACATCAGCATCCACTACGGCCAGGTCAGCCTCGCACGGTGGTGCCAGCCTCAGCGCCTGGGCAGGGCCCTCCAAGACCCCCTGCCCTCAGAGGAGAAGGGGGTGGCGGCAGTGGGCCTGGGCTCAGGAGCCGCGCCTGTGCCGCCCCTGCCCGCTCAGGTGCTGCGGGACTACCTGCGGGGGAAGCTGGGGCTCAGCCCCCAGGAAGACGCCCGACTCGCCAGGCTGGCGGCCTTGCAGCAGCTCAGCAGGAGCAAGGAGGAGCTCCCCCCAGAGTGAGTGGGAACGCAGCCCCCATGCTTCCTGCCACCCCTCTACCCCTCCTCCAAAGTCGAGGCCACTGGTGCCCTTCATGGCCCTAACCCAGAGGGCTATGTACACCTGTCCCCCCATCCCGCCCCATGCTCCTCCAGGGCAGGGCCCACACCTCATCCATGTGTCTGGATCCCTGGTCTCACCCATGGTAGCCACTGGTTGATTGATTTAGCACCAGCTGTTCGCCCAGCCTCGCCTGACCAGGCTGTGTCCTAGGCAAGACCTCCTGGCTTACTTGCCGAGGCAGCAGCAATGGCAGATGAACATGGCCACTGTGAAGAGCCTGATGGATCGGGAACTGAGGCAGCTACAAGGATGCAGCTCCCAGGAAGCGCAGATCAGCTTCATCAGTGGGTCTGGGGCAGGGGGACAGCCAGGGAGCGGGGAAGGGGGCACCCAGGAAGGAGGGGCACGGGTAGAGGGGATGAGCAGCTTCTCCGGCAGCCCTGCTCTCTGTCTGCAGAGGCTGTGAGCGAGCTGCCCCTCTTCGGGTACACGGTCTACATGGTGCTTCGAGTCAGCAATCCGGCCCTGCCCAGCCCCGGCCTCCTGGGGCTGAACCGCCAGCACCTCATCCTCATGGACCCCAGCTCCCAGGTGGGCCGGGCTCCTGCCCCCGTGCCGGCCTGGGCACCCTCAGGGCACTGGTCTCCCACCCCCGACACTGACCCCACCCCCAGGAGCTGTGCTGCTCCGTCGCCCTGAGGGATCTGCAGCGGCTCCACCTGCTGAGCCCGCTGGACGCAGAGGGCTCCCCTGGCCTGGAACTCAACTACGGCTCAGCCGACAGCCCCCAGACCATCTGGTTTGAGCTTCCGCAGGTGGGTGGCCTCCACACGCCCTGAGAAGGAGGCGAGTGCCTCACCCAGGCCCAGTGTGCCCGGCTGCCTGAGCGCAGGCTGCTGCCCAGGGCTCTGGCGTGGCAGGGCTGGGGGACAGAGGCGGGGGGCTGGTGGGGGAGCCCTGCCCTCACGTGCCCACGCCCGCACAGGCACAGGAGCTGAAGCACACCATCACCTTCCTGCTGGGCGGAAACCCTCCTTCCAGCTAGCGGCTGCGCTGCACCCAAGGCGGGGGGGCAGAGACGGAGACGGGACCCCTCCCCGGCCCCCGTCTCACCTGACAGTCTCCTCTGGGTGCGTCAGCCCAGTCTGGTTTGGACGTCACCGCTTGGCTGTCCTGGAATCCACTGTAGCACGGCCCACAGTGGGGTGGCTACAGCGACTTCAACTGGGGAAGTGCTGGAGCCTCACTCTGGGGCAGGCCTGCGGTGGGGACTGCAGGAACTCGGCCTGGGTGTCTGGGGGGTCACCCAGCCTGGGGGAGATGTCCACTTGGGCCCTGGCCCCACATCAGCACGTGCCCAGACCTGGGAGGAGCAGCTGCTGAGGAAATAAAACTCCCGAGAGAACGGGTTGAGCGCGTGCGTGTCAGAACCAACCGGACACTTTATTCTCCTGTAAATGCTGATGTCCCTCCCGGCCTTCCTGACCAGGAGCTGAGCCGGGCAGGGCGGGCTGCTGCCCCTCTTGGCACGAGCTCTGCCCCTGGGCTGGGCTGCAGGCAGCATCATGAGGGGAGAGGGCTGTGGGGTGGACTGAGGGCAGCAGGGGCTCCTCCTGAGCTGGCTCCACAGCCTTGGCCTGCTGGGCCTCGCCCTGAGTTTAAAGTGTTTTAAGAGCGGGAGGGACCGTTTTCCTTCTGCTTCTCCGGCAGCTGCCACACCACATGCCCCTTTCTCACTTGTGGATCTGGCCCAGAAAACCCAACCACGAGGGCCAGGGAGGCAGGGAGGTGAGGAGAAAGAGGACCTCAGGCTTTGCGAGCAAAAAGAAAGGTGGGCTGACCTCACTTTGGGAGGTGTCCGGGCCCATTTCCAAAGTGAGGTGTGGCCAGAAGCGAGGAGAGCCGGACAGCAGGCCACCCACCATCCCTGGTCCTGAGCGAGGCCGGGTGGGCCACGCTGGAGTCTGGGGGGCGAGTGGGAACGCGGGCCCATCGGGCCCACCGATCATCTCTGCGGGCCACACAGGCCGTGCCAGTCGGCTTCACTCTCGCATCGGGCTCGGCCGCGGAACAACTGCTTGATGATGTCCTGCGCCTCTTCCTTCACTAGATTCAAGGGGGGGCGGGTAGGCGTGAGGGCCAGTCCCCTCCCAGCGGAGCCCCCACGCAGCCCTCCCGGCCGGTGCTGCTCACACTCACCGCCTCTCCTCGGACAGGGGTTCTGGGTCAGCGAGTGCGAGAGGTGGCGGGCGAAGGCTTTAAACAGTTCCTGGAGAGAGAGGGTGCGGAGGGGCCAGGAGCACAGGCCTGCCCCCTGAGCCGCCCAGGCCACGGCCCAGAGCAAGGCAGGCCCTGGAGGAGGCCGCAGGCCTCTGGGCTGGCTGGCTTCCGCCTTGTCTTGTCCTGGGCTCACACATCCCCCACCCCGTCTGCACCCCAGTGCCCCCAGCTCAGGGGAGAACAGGGCCCAACCGCCTACCCTACCTTGGATGCAAACTTGCCCTCCTTGTAGAAGGGGGTCAGACACCTGACCACCACATTCGCAGCCTCCTTCAGGGAGATGCTGGGCGCCGAGCGCTGGCAGGAGCCTTGGGGGCTCGAGGGGCTCTGGTCACTGGCTGAGACGCTGCCCTTCACCTCAGCTAGGATGGAGGCCTTGGCTGAGAGGCGAGGCCTCTTCTGAGCCTGGCTACCTGGGTTCTCCTGGGCAGGGCCACAGCGGAGGGTCACTCTGGAGTTCCCTGTTCTGGGCCCCTCCCTCCTTCTGGAAGACTGGGCCTCCGGGCCCACTGGCTCCGTCTGGCCCGACCCATCTGCCCTGGGATGTGGACAGCGGAGACGATTGTCTCAGGCCCCTCCCCAAGTAGGCTCCAGCATGGCAGCCTTGTGCTTCTCGGTACCTGCTGAGGTCTGGGCCGCTTGCCTCTCTGTGCCTCCTCTGTGGGGCTGGGCTGGCCTTCGGGGGGCCTCTGGTCTCTGAGCAGGCAGGCACTGGCCAGAGGGGGAGCAGGCGTCAGGGTCCAGTCGCCTCTGCCCCCTCAGCCTGGGCAGCCCAGTAAAGCCCATGGCAGGAACCGGCCACGCGGCAGAGGCCCAGGGAGCCAAGAGGACGCCAGGACCACCCGTGCGCTCACCTCGGGCCCTCCTCAGCACACTCCTTGGTCTCGGGGGGTGCAGCCAAACGCCCCAAGGCTCCACGCCCCACAGCTCCATCCTCCTGCCCTGAGCCCTTCTCCAGGAGCATCGGGGGTCCCCGCGCCCCATCATGGGAGGGGCTGGTACTATCTGCCCCCGGGGCTGCAGTGAGCGGGGGCGGGCTCTTGGTCTTTCGGCAGAAGAAGCGGGCAATGTTCTGAGAATCCTTGAGGGCCGCAGCGGCCAGGAGCTGCTGCTTCTTACTGACCCGGGCCTTGGCGGTGGGGCTGCCCCGGGCGGGGCCTCTCTCCTCCTCAGGGGAGGGCCCCAGACAAACAGCACCACTCCCGGCGGCCTCTCCTTGGGGCCCAGGCAGGGGCTCAGCGCACTCCACACCCTGGTGGTCACAGGGCTGGCTGGGGGCCCCCTGCTCGCCGCCCTGCTCAGGCCGGGGCTCTTGCTCCGGGACCCACGTCTTCTCCATCAGCTCGGTGGCCGTCTGGAACAGGCAGGAGCCTTTGGGGAAACCAGCTCCCACCCGCTTTGGCTTGAGCTGCGAGGAGGAGAGACGCTGCTGACCACAACCCTCCAGCGCTCGCTGGCGGGTCCAGGTGTGGCCGTGAGGGCCTGGGCAGGCAAGGCTGGGCAGGCCGAGGCTTGGGGGTCGGGCTGGTGAGAGAGGTGCTGTGGGGGCTCCAGAGCAGGGGAGAGCAAGGGTCAGGGCTGTGTTGCCAGGAGGAGCAAGGGCTGTGCCGTTACTCAGGGCGCGGGGCCGGGGCGCCGCTGGCTTGGGAGGCGCGAGGACACCACTCACCGAGTACACCTGGGAGGCGGGCAGGACGTCGTGCTCGGTGGGCTCCGGGGGCTTGGCCTGGGCGCTGCAGCTGCTGGTGCCACCGCCCACATCGTAGAGGTGCCCGTCCTTCGAGGCTCTGTGGATCTCAGCCACCTGGGGCAGGGAGGGAGCGGGGGATGCCCTGGCTGGCACCCGCTAGCTCTAGGCTTTCCATGAATGGGTTCTGTGGCCCATGCTTGCAGGCAACTGGACACCGGACAAGTCCTAGCCCCCACAGGGCTGGCTAGGAATCCTTGCAGCCAGGGAAGGAGGGAAGTCGGGCTTCTCCCCGAATAAGTGGCCCCCTGGGTGGGGAGCTGCCCCACCTACCCCTTTTTCAGCACACCTACCTTCTTCAGCACGCTGGCCTTATACAGGTTGGCCACCTTAGCATTTCGGAACGTCTCATGTTCCAGCTCCACTGCCTTGGCCTGGAGGTCAAGTCTGAGGGCAGCAATGAGATTAAGGTGTCAGGCCTGAGGGCAACCCTGTGAGACTCCCCCAGGGGACCCTGGAGATGGCTTCAGGGCCTGGTGGGAGTGGCCTTGGGCACAGGGATTCCAGCCTGGACTGTCTGGGCGCTGTGGCTTACTGTCCCTTGGCAGTTCCTGGCAGCCTTTCATGGCCAAGCCTGCCCCCCGGTGGGGCTGTGTGAAGACCCACACCCCCTTGGAAAGAAGATGAGTCACAATTTGGGGAGAGGTGCCCGAATAAACTGGGCTTCCTAGGTGGCTCGGTGGTGAAGAACCCATCTGCCGATGCAGGAGACCCAGGAGACGTGGGTTCAATCCCTGGGTTGGGAATATCCCCTGGAGGAGGAAATGGCAACCCACTCCAGTATTCTTGCCTGGAGACTCCCATGGACAGAGGAGCCTGGCGGGCTACAGTCCACGGGGCTGCAGAAAGTCGGACGTGACTGAGGGACAGAGCACACACGCATGCCCAAACAAGCCAGGGGCTGACGACACTCACCCATCAGCGGAACCTGCGGCTTGGCGGTTACTGCTCAGCGCCTCCTCCAGGAGCCCCAGGCAGTGCTCACGGGCCTGCATCGGGGCGAGAAGGGGGTCACACAGGACCCAGGTCGGGGGAGAGCCCGGGGGCAGGTGTGAGGAGCTGCCCGCCTCCTACCTTCACAGTGAGCCTGGGGATCTTCCTACTGGCAGCCTCTCTCAGGGGACAGTCCTCATCTGTGGAGGAGAGGCGAGTCCTGCCACCCTACTTCCTGCTCTCTGGCATCCCCGGTCCCCCAAAGAGGCATCCTCCACCCACACCCTGGGACCAGCCCAGGGTACATTTCTGTACTGACCTGGGGGTATGAACTCCTCTGTCTTGGGGTCTTTGCCCTGGAAGATGACATGAGGTCCTGTGAGCCATCCTGCCCCACAGCAACACAGCTCTCAGTCCAACACCAGAGAGGGGCTGAGAGGGCGTGAGCAGGGCCACCCGGAGCCCCGGAGCCCCACCCCCTTCACCTTGCGCAGGCGCATCTGCTTCTGGTAGAAGAGATTCCATTCCCGCTTCTGGGCCTCGTCTCTGCTCTCGTCCCCGCTGCCTCCAGACCCTTCATCATACCTAGGCAACAGGCTGGGCATGAGCCGTCCTGGGTCTGGGCTTTGCCCTCCCATCACGCGTCTGGTAGGGAAGTGATGTCTCTGATGCCCTGGACGCGTGGGCGCAACACTGACGTCCTGGCCCCAGCGTGGCCCTCGGGGCGGGGGCATGTGTCACTTCTGATCTGGCCTTGGCCCCAGGGAGAGAATGCCAGACTATTTCCAGTGGGTTGGGGAGCCCTGGCCTCATGGCCCCTTACCTGCTAAAGCCCCCGTAGCCCCTGCGGCCTCCCTCATACAGCTCGGGGTCATAGCCGTTCCCCCGGGAGGGCCCAATGCAGGTCTTGTTCCCGCTGCCTCTCGGCTCCAAAGCATCCAACTGCTTCCGCACGCCCGCGGGGTTCTGGCAGCAGTCGCAGCCTTTGGTGCAGGCGGGGGGCGCGTCCCCGAAGTACTTGGCGATGGCGGCATGGCGGCACCTGGAGCAGGGGTGGTGAGGGACCCACTCGGGCCAGCGTTCGTTTACCCGATCCCCAAACTCTGGCTGAGTATGGCTGTCTGGCAGTGTGGCCAGCATCTCACGCAAGCCTCACAAGGCATCACTGGGCAGGGTGGGGCGCCCATTTTAGAGATGAGGACAATGAGCTGAAGGAGATTCCTCAAAGTCATGTAACACACGTGCCCAGGGGAGCCAGGGCACGGACCCCATTCTTCTGCTCCTCCATGGGGCACTCCTCCAGGCTCCAGGCCCCAGCCCCCTCTCCATCCTCTGGTAGGGGGGCACCCTGGGAGAAGCATCGCCTCTGGGTGCAGACACTGACTCAATAGCTGAGGCTGTGTCCTTGGGGAAAGAGTCTGACCTCCTGAAATGAAGCCTAGGCACCTCGAGCACAACACACCTACCACCCGGCACAAGGAGAGCCCTGGCCCCTCGGGCTGCCTAAGAGCCAAGACAGCGCTCTGAAGTGCGTCACAGCACTTAGCACTTAGGCCTCTTACTGCCGCTCCTTACTCTTGCCGAGTGGGGCTGGGGAGAGGGAAGAGCAGGAAGTGGCCCTCCCCCCCCCCCTGCTCCGTTTCTGTCTCCTGGCGACTCCTCCCTGTCGTCCCCAACAAGCCTCTGCCTGACCCAGTGTACACGGCCCAGAACCGGGAGACTGCTTGGGAGCAGGAACCAGGCGGCCCTGGGCCGGCACCCCATGCCGGGCACTGGTGGGCGCAGCCTTGGCTGCGGTCTTCCTCCTCGCATCTTCCTCTGCCCTGACCACCACAGCCCCCTTGGGGTGCCAGCCTCCAGCAGTCTCTCCCGTGGGGGCCCAGTGGATCACTGGGGCAGATGTAGAGACGGGGGGGAGGGGAGGGCACAGCTCCATCTGGGCCATTACAAACAGTGGTCCCTGCAGCAGGCATGAGGCACGGGGTGGGCAAAGCCTCCGGAGAGGCCAGAGCAGAGGCAAGGCCATCCAGGTACCACATCCCAAAGACAAGAAGAGCTGGCACCACTGCTGTAGCTGGGACAGGACTTAAACACGAGCACTGCCTGGGGCCGCAAGGAACAGGCTGAAGAGTGCAGACCCAGGGGCCAGCTCCGAGAACACAGCCCTGGGGAAAGGTGGGCTGGCTGCGCGGCCACCAGAGGGCGCCATTCCCGCCGCACCCAAACCCACGCTGCTCATCCCGCTGCCCAAGTCTGTGCCACCGCACAGTGGCCGCCTGTCCAGCCTCTGCGACGCTCTGGCATCCCAGTGGTGTGGCCACAAGCCTGGCTTCCTTCCCCGCGCCCTCCCCCAAGCCCTGACTCACTGGCGTTTTGTGCTCACACTCAAAGGGCTCCATTGACTGCTCGCAGATGCGGGCTGGGGTCGGCCCCTGTCCTGCTCCGGGCACCGCCTGGTCTGCTGGGGTGGCACGACCAGCCAAATGTCAAACAGCCCCGCTGGCCGCTGGGCTGCTGTGGAGCCTGTCCCTGCTGGCTGGGCCAGGACTGTGGAGACGGCCCCAGCGGACAGTCGAGAAAAGATCAGCAGCGTCCTTTCTCCTCCGGGGCCACCCTCTAGGGACGGGCTAAGCCCGGGCGACTCCCTGGTCACTCGGAACTCCCACGTCCTTCCCCGAGATGCCGCCCCAGAGGGCTGACGGCCTGGGTGGTCTGGCAGCTCCCCCACTCTCTTTCCCAGGAGAAGAGAGGAGGAGGACCTGCTGGGGAGTCGCCTGAAGGACAGATTGGGGGCTGAGGGCTATGGGCCCTCCCAAGGAGTGCAAAGGGCTAGAGAGCTGCAAGCCCCCCTCCCTCCCGACTGCTACTCAGGTGGAGCCTCCCAGAGGTCATTCTTGCCAGGGAACGTGCGAGTCGCCCTCCTCTTTCATCAGCTCGCAGCCCAGGCCCAGCCCACACCCGCCCGGAGGGAGGGGAGGAAGAGGAGGAACAGGAGGGCCGCGCAGACCTCGGGGCAGGGAGCGGGCACAGGAAGCCTGCAGGACGCCGTCCCGGCAGGGGTTCCCTCCGGGCACAGCGGTGCCACTGGCTCCCCACTTGAGCGGCTGCCCCTTGTAATGTGACACTTGGATCTCCAGGACGACCAACAACAAAAAAGCGGAGGGAGGCCGAGACAGCGGCTGGCTGTCAACAGCCAGGAGCTCCGCTGCGCTGAGCAGAGGCACCCGGGGAGCACAGCCGCGGGTCAGGAGAGACGCGTCCGCAAAGGAAGGAAGAGGTGTGAGCCGACCAGGGAGGCAGGCGGGAGACGCTCGAGGCAACTGGCGGCCCTGCACCTGTGGCCGCCCCCGCCCCCGCCGCACCTGACTCGCAGGTGAGTGGCCGGTCACAGAGGAGGGGGGTGGAGGGAAGGGCGCCGCCAGGGTCCCCCGCCTCGAGGGTGGATCCACCATGAACACGGAGAAGAGGTTCTGGGGGACACACTTGGGCACAGCCTCCAGACAGCCTCCCCCGCAAACCGGGCTCTCCCTTCTCTCGCTGGGACCCAGCAGGGCTGAGGCTGCAGCCCCTCAGCGCGGGGTGGTTTTCTCCCCATTTGCTGAGCAGGCAGAGGGGCCCAGGGTGCCTGCTTACTCGACAAAAGTTAGTTTAAGCCTTTTCTATTCAGGGGGCTTAAACGAGGGATTTGGCTGGCCTGGTCAGGGAGAGAGCCGTCGCCTGCCCACTGAGCCTCCCTTTTTCCCAGGATCAAGTCCCTGCTTTCTCCCAGTCGAGGAGGCCCAGCCAGTTCAAACCACCCAGGATGCAGACGTCCTGAACAAGAGCAGCAGCTGCCACCTCTTGTTGGGGGCACTTGGTGTTCTTGGCTTGGGGTGGGGCCAGGTCCAGGTCCTCCTCCCAGCGCCCGCTGAGATCGCCAGGAGCCCCCAAATCTCCTTGAGCGCCAGGCCAGCGCTTGAGGGCTCCAACCCCAGGGTGGGGTGGAAGTGAAGCTGGGGGGGGCGCTGCCCCGCCCCAGTACTGGGCCCACTGCAGCCACCACACTGCGGACCCCCCCACTGCTCCAGCCTCCCTGTCCTCACACAAGCAGCATTAAAGGCTCCCTCCCCAGCCACCCCCACCCCCCAGATGTCTTCCCCAAGGCAAACAAGTCCACATCTACTAGGAAAGAAAACAACTACCCAGGTTAAAGTGGAAACCAAAGATCAGTCTGTGTGTTCCTGGCTCCGCTGAGGAACTGGCCTGGGCTGCGGGCTGGGGAGGTTAAAAGCCCTGCAGCGATGGGCAGTGATGACAGAGAGAGGGGACAGAGGCCGAGCGAGGGAGGGACGCAGCGGTGAGCCACCGTAAGATGGCCCAGGCAGGTAGGCGGGGATCAGAGTCCCCAGACCCGGAGGACGCAAGTGGACGGGGCCCCCCAAACACAAGTCCCTGAGTAGGGATACAAGGGTGATGCCCAGCTCCTGGGACTGCAGGAAGTCCGCAGCAGCAAGCAGAGCTACGGGGCTGGAGATCCTGGGCTGCTGCGGGCTCAAGTGTCTCCCTTCCACCGCAAGGTGGAGCCAAGGCCGGAAGCACAGTGCACTGTGGGCATCTCTGCTGGATAGGCCCAGGGAATCTGCTAAGATGCCCACGGACTTCAGCTATGCCTCATTCTCGCTGTTTCTCCAACAAGTAAGGAGTAAGGATGAAACCCACCTTGATAAAATAACAAGGCAGGGCAAGAAGCCCGTGGACCCTGAGGCACCAACACGCCCTTATCAGTCACCAAACACCCGCAGGCTGGGTGCTCCCCAGGCAGCTGTGTCTGGACTTGGAGTTTGGCAAGAAGGAAGCAGGGCCACTTCAGTACCAGGTGGCAGCTGTCTGGCCTGCAGGACGCCTGCCTGCTCGGTTGCAAGGCCCTCTGTGCCAGGAGATGCCACCCAAAGGCACGTGTCCTAGTGCCTCCAGCTCTGCCAGCCTTCCCTCGGCTGGCTCATCTCCCCGCTCTGCAGGCTGCCCGTCTGGCTGGGGCAGGGCCATGACGGGCCACGTGGGACAAGAGCCAGGAAAGCCACCACTTGTTCTGGCTGCTCCTAACCGAGGTGCTACCGGGCGTGGGGCTGGGCGATACTCTAGCTTCCCTGGTTCACAGGCAGGAAGTACAGCCTGGGAAGGAGTGTGGTGGACCTGAGTGAGGAAGACTGGCAAAACCCATAGAGAAGCCCACAGGGCTTCCCTGCCCATCTCCCTCCAAACCTGGGAGGAAGGTTAAGGGGACAAGAGGCAGCCCTCCCCGGAGTGCCCCCTCTCCTCGGGCCACAGCTGGGAACGCTGAGGGCTCCCTGCTGAGCAACTGCTGGGCCACGGCCACATGGTCACCTGACGACGGCTGGTTATATCGGGCACCCGGCGTCAGGCACCCTTGGCCTTGCTTTAAATAGCGTGCTGGGAAGCCCGCCCGGGACCTGCTGGAATGTGCCTCCACCCTCTAGTTGTACAAGGCCCCTCCAACTCCCCCATGGGCCCCACTAAGGCTCCTTTCACTCAAGGCCAAGCTGGAAAGGATGAAATAGCAACTGGAGAGCAAAGGGGGCTTCAGTCTTTGGGGCAGATCCACTCCTGTCCCCGGTGCAGACGGGATCGCACGGGCACCCCTGGGGCTGACCGTGCAGCTGGCCGATTTAGGTCCCCACAGGCCTCGGCTGTGCGCATCTGTGGCCTGCGGCTGGCGTGGACTGACGCTCTTCCCAGAGTGGGGCCCGGGCCCCCCGGGCATGAGTCTGCAGCTTTCTGACTTCTAACCCCTGGAGGGCCAACAGGCCCCGCCTTTCCTGCACAGCAGTTCAGCCTCTGCTCCACCTTCCTCTTCCCTACTTTGGGGATCACACCTGCACCCCCTCCGCACCCCGACTGACCAGAGTCTCCAAGCAACCTCTCACTCAGAAGTGGAGTCATCCCCTCTGGAATCCCTCCTGAGCCTTTAGGCACGGGGGCACAAGTGGAAAAGCACCCCTGCCAGCCCGCGCGCCTGCTTCCTCTCTGGAGTGCCTCTGATGGCTCCATTAGGCAATGCAGGCCCTGGGCCAATCAAGCTGAGAACGCCAGGCTAAGTGTAGCTAAAGAAGGGAAGCAAGAGCGGCCCAGCTCAGAAGCCTGGTGCAAGCTCCCTGAGGACGTTGGTTGGCCCACTGGAATGGGTCAGGTGGGCAGGCTCCCATCCTCCAGGAAACCCAGGGAGTGGGACGCCCAGGGGCCCGGGACCACACTCCTGTACACGTCTGCTGCACTGGGCCGCAGGAGGAGGTCTGCTCGGTGTGACCCGAGGAAAGGGGTCCTCATGAACTTGACACAGAAAAACTCGCGAGATCTGCCCTTTGGTGACAAGTCACAGGAGGTTCTCAAAGAGCAGGCGCGGCCCAGTGAGTGAAGACGCGGTGCTCCAGACTCCCACGTGTGGGCGGGGCACAGCCCTGGTCCTGTGCTGAGCCTGTCACACGGGCCAGGCCCTTGGTGCGCAGCTCCTGGGCTGACTCATTTTGACTGCAAAGAGCAGGCTGCCCAGGACAAGAGCCCAGGGAGGCACAGTGTGCCCGGGGAGAGGCCCCTTCCTCTCTCCGGTCTCAGGGTCCCCACGTGCAAAAGAAAGGAGGCAGAAGGGGATGACACGTGGCATTCTAGAATCCTATGCCTCCCAGGACATTGGAAGACTGGGCTCCTGATCTCCTCTGTAGAAAGACGCAGACCCTGGGCTGGGGCGTGGGAGAAGCTGGGGGGCTCTGACTCCAGTAGCTTCGCCCTCTGACAAGAAACCATCCAGTCCTCCACGGAGCCATCTCCACCTGCCTGCTACGCCCACCATCATTTACAACACAGCTGCCCGCCTCCAGCTGGCTCCCTACCATCTCCCTTCACCTCACACACCACAGACATCCTGGCATGAAGGACGCAGATGACACCCCCAATGGTGCTGGAGGAAGGCCACTGATGGCGTATGCGGGGAGGGGGCCGTGACTGCCCCCAAAGGCCGTCTGGCCTCTCCCCGCCCAGAGTGGAACCACGTGCCCCGGGCACTCCTGGAGCCCGGCGCTGAGCTTAACCCTCCCTCCCACCAGCCTCAAGGCGGGCACCCCGTCTTCACGTAAAATGAGGGGAGGAATAGACCCAGAGAGACAAAGTGACCCCAAGTCACAGAAGCGAGGAGGAGGCCAGCAGCATCAAACCCGGGATGATTCAAATGCTGTGCTTCGGGGGCCGGCTGGCCAGATGGGAGCAGGTACCCCGTGGAGAAGGAGGCACCTGTGCCAGCCACCATCCAGGCCCTGGAGGACTGCGGGGCAGAAGTGGCCTAAGTGACCATGGGTGGGGCTTATGAGGCCACCAGGAGATCCCACCTTCTAACGACCAGAGCTGCTCAAGGAAGGGTTGGGCAGGAGGGGGGCTCCCCTCCTCGAGCAAAGGCCACGCGTCAGAGAGGGCAGGGAGCCAAGGGCGGCGCAGAGGGCCCAATGACCTTCCAGGCAGCTCTGAGGACGCTACGCTGCGGTGGCAGGGCCAGGGCTGACCGCAGCCCGCTCCGGACAGACCTGCCAGGCAGAGAGCAGGGACGGGGCAGCGGTAACAAGAGCTTAAGGTCTGGCGCAGGCCCTGGGCCGCCGGCAGCCCCGCCTCGGTGAACAGGTTGAGGCTGGGTTGGCCCAGGCTGTTCATGAGCTCTCGCTCAAGAGGCGCTGGCTCCCTCGTGCCCACTGGTGAGGCGCCAGAGGAGGAAAGTCTGGGGTATAACGTGCCCTGACTCACTGACTTGGCCTGGGCCTTCACCTTCGGCCCCTCAGGCAGGACGGACCGGAGGAAGCCCTGGGTCACAGGTCTTGGAGGCTGACTGGCCACTCAGGGGGCGGGGGTGTGGGGGAGCGGAGGAGACCCTCTTGAGAGCCAGAGAGCAGGTCCCAGTCAGCAAGAGTGGGGCGCTTACACCCTCCCGGGGACGCCTGGTCCCACCCTGAGAGAAGACTCCTTGGGGAAAACTGGAGGAGTACCGTGTCACCCCACCTTCTCACAGGAAGACACCGAATGAGGAGAGAAACAGGGCTGATGAGAGGGGTGGGGGACCCCAGGGGGCCTCAGATCCCACCCCCCGGCCACGGTCAGCTCTCACCTCTGGCCGACCCTGGCGAGCAGCCCCCATGAGCCCGCTCCCAGGAGAACCTGACCCTCTGTCCCCAAAAGTGACGAAAAGTAAGGGTGCAGGCTGGGATCCCAGAGCCCCATGTCTGCACCAGGAAACCAACGGGGAGCTGTGTCCATACCAGACACCCTGACAACACCTAGTTGTGTCTCAAAACAAAGGAGCGGAACAGGGCAGTCACCTTCACAGCCAGCAAGCATGGCTGACCCTGGCTGACTGGCAGAGCCCTCCAGGGGCTGGCTGTGCCCGGGAGCCCCGTGGCGGGGCCTCAGGCTCCCTGTCCTCCTGTGTCCCGGGCAGGGGCAGTGCCAGCGAGGCGGGGATGAGGGCCAGCGCTGAGCGAGGGGCCCCGTGGCGCCCCTCCTCCCTGGTGAGCCACCGGACTCTGATGGGTGAGGCCTGACAAACCCGTTCTGCGGGCCGGGGTGGGTGAGAGGGCGGACTCTCGGGAGCCAGCTCTGCGGGGACGCCAGGTCTCTCTCTGCTCTGCAGCCCAGGAGGCACCCGGCAGGGACCCGGCGCAGCATGGCAGCCAGCGACCTTGTGCAGGAGTTACACTCCATTGGGGACAGGCTGCTACTCAAGCTGCAGAGGCTGCCGCAGGCCGAGCCCGTGGAGATCCTGGCTTTCTCGGTCCTGGTGGTTTTCACAGGTAAGCCGGGGCTCTTCCTCACATCCGGGAGAGGAAACCGTGGTGCCAGTCAGAGGGCTGGGTGGTCCCCCAGGCAGAGGAGGAGAAACAGATGTCTCCAGAGGGTGGGGGGCAGGGGATCTCCCCCTATCCTCCGACATCTGCCCCTGGGGATGGGGTGTGCTGAAAACCAGGGCCCCGGGGTGCTCCCGGGACCTCAACCCAGGGATGAAGGGAGCAAGAGCTCTGGGGGCCGGCGTGGGGACAGTCACTCCTCTCCCCAGATTCTCGGTGTTTCTGACCAGTAAGCAGACCTTTGGGGAAGGCCCTCCAGGCCCCCACGGGGCTTCCTCAGAAGTGAGGCGGGCGCGCTTCCTCCCCACCCTGTCTGAGCTCCCCGTGCTCTCTGCTGTCCCCCACCCCTCCAGCCACCGTGGTGCTGCTGCTACTGATTGCCTGCGGCTTCTGCTGCTGCCAGTACTGCTGCCCCAGGCGGAGGGGCAGGAGGACCCAGGTGGGGCCCATGACCCCACCGTGAGGGCCAGGGAGATGAGAGAAGCCGGAGAGGAGAGCACCGACGCCACGACCCAGGTGTCAGCCTGGCCCTGCAGCCCTCGCCCCTCAAGACAAAGACCCACGGCTCAGCCCTGGCCAAGCCCAGGGACCCAGACGCTGACGGAGACCTGGAGCCTCAGCAAGGACACCGGCTGTTTTGGCCACAGAACTCTCACCTGCAGGGCGCCCAGGAGGGATCGAAGGTTTCAAAGACAGAAAACCACCAGAGATTCTTTGTCGACCTGCGCTTTTTAACAAAGCACAGAGCGTGGTGCCCGTACTTGGAGAACAGCCCGCATCTGTGGGGAGCTGGCCCTCGGGGGTCCCATGCCAGAGAGGAGCAGGTCAACCAGAGAGGCTCTGTGCAGGAGCTACCGGGTCCCAAGCGCCCCCCAGAGTGGGGAACATGTGTGTTCTATTCCAGGGTTTGCCTGCTTCTTTCCAGTAAAGGCTTTCTGGTTACGCGTTTCCGCAGCGCCCCACTCCCCGGGCTGGGCCCTGTGCATCGCGAGTGCGGTGTGCCAGGACCCCGTGGGTGTAGCCAGTGTCTTCTCCTTGCAGCCTCTGCTCTCCCTGTGCCCACGGAAGCTGGAGAAACACGCAGGCAAGAATGCCACGTGGGGGGGCGGGGAAGGGGGTAAGACTCCGGAGCCAGGGGAGGGCTGCAGGGCCCCTCCTGCCGAGCGCCGCCTCCCAGGTGCCTGGTCGGCTACGACGGAGGCTGCATCTGCCGCAGGCAGGTGCCGGGCTCAAGAATGCCACACCACAGTCACCACCGCCATTAGCTGTAGGCGGCACGCCCTTGTCCTAGCAGGTCCTCCCAAACTTCCGGAATAAGACAGGTGAGGTCCCTGCTGTCGTCCATAACCTGCCTCCCGACCACACCATCCTCTCCCCAAGGGGCCAGACGGTCTGGGTTCAAATCCTCGCCACCCCGCCAGCCCCCAACCGGCGACGTGAACAGATGTTAGCGACATGACCTTCCCCTGCGAAATGGGGCCAGTCCTGGTACCCGACTCCTGGGGTAAGCCTGTGAGAATAAACCAAGACGGCTTTGGCATGCCCAACACCGGGCATAGCCTAAGAGCTCCACCGATACGAAGCATCCGTATTTGCCCCTCTATTTGGGGGGCCGAGTCAGAGCAATGTGGACCCATTTTAAGGAGTGGTCCTGCTGACACACAACCCTGCCCCGCCTCCTGCCCTCCAGTTTACTTTCTCTGCACAGAATTTTCCAGGTAGAGCTATAAACCCAGGAATGAGGGTAGGGGAGGCAGAGGCTCTCACAGTACCTGCCGCCCGCCCCCAACACCAGTCATCAGAGCCATGAAGAGCCCCGTGTTCCTACACACCTCCGGCGTCTAGGCCTGTGCAGCCTGCCCTGGTTGCCTGGAGGCAGAGCCCCAGCTCCTCGGGAAACGGGAGGGGAGAGGGGATGCCAGCCACCGCCACTCCACCGCCTCCAGCTCAGGCCGGCAGCAGAAGCCCTCTCCCCGGCTGGCTTCCCTTCCTGGTGTCCAGGGACTTGTCTAATGGGTTTGGTTTGGGTGGAAGACCCAAAGAGGAAATGCTTCCACAGAAAATAAAAGAAATGCAAGAATCTGTCTGTACACTCTACCCTTCTACCACCACCATGAAAGAATGGGGTTCAGAATAATAGTGATGATAATCATGACAATAATGCTGAGAATGGAGGTGGCTCAGTGCCGCCCCCCCTCCCCAGGCAGTGTCTGAAGCCTTCTGACACAGATTAATTCATTTAATTATCACAACAACCTAATGTCAAACAGACCATTATGATCCCCTTTTCAAAGGTTAGGAACTTGCCTAAACTGGACCAGCTGAACAGTGGCAGGACCCGCCTGTCTGGCTCACCACTCCCCAGGCCTCTAGCTGCAGTGCTGATAAGGCTCGCACTCCATCACCCACCACCTAACAATCTCAGGCCCCAAAGAGCCGCACCCCACACCCATCCCCGTGAGCGGGTGTGGCTGAGGAGTTAAGAGCTGGGGTGGGGCCCATCCACCGCTCCCTCTCAGAAGGAAAACACAGGGAAGGTGGGAGCATGTGACGCCCTGCCTTTCCCAGGTGCAGCACCCGCAGCTGGAGGGTCCCCAGGAAGCCCTCGGTTCAGAGGACACAGCAGCCTCATCCCAGTGTGATCTTCCTTCAGCAGGTTCATCAGCATCGAGAACATCCTTCGTCAGGGTAACTGACGCTCAGCCTCTTTTCTAGCAAAGATTCACGCTCCTGCGAGCAGCTGCCAAGAAGTGGGGACCATGGGCAGCCCTGGGCACCTACAGGTGGACAGGAAGTTCACTTCCTGTGTTTTCCTCCCCCAGGCCAGGCAGTACCTAACTGCTGAGTCCAAATAAGATTCTGTCCCCGCCCTCGGGGGCTTCCAGGGGCACAGCCCCACCACCAGTGGCTCCCCCACGGCTGTCGGGTCAGATTCCAAGCAGGCTCCAAGCCCCCGCGGCTCAACCAACCAGACCTCCTTGCACACAACAGCAGCCTGACACACTCTGGCTGGTCCCCTGGGGAAGATGGGCAGGGAGAGGAGACAGCAATCCCCCCCCATTGTAGGAAGGAATACACAAGGAGGTACAGCAAGGCAGGTGGGGGCCTTGGAAGAGGTGCCGTCAGGCCGTCCGAGCCCCAGAGAACACCCGGCTGACGCTGGCGACCAGACCTCTCCGCTCCCACCGCCGTGCCACCCTGGACCAGGCCGCCAGCGGCGTTGGCCTGCAGTCACTGCCGCAGTGTCCCCGCCAGCCTCGGCACTGATCTCCGCGCCTCTTCACGCCCCAGCCTCTGCCTGTGGCCTCTGCTCCAACAATGCCCACGACTGTGGTCTCTGCTGCCTCACAAGGGTTTTTCACTCTATGCTTCAGATCTGCATAGTTTACTGTCCAGACATTACACCTCAGAAACTACAGTCAAGCCACTGGTGCAAGAATCTCATTAGCAGAGGCCACACAAAACCGTTTTCTCTGAAATCTGTTTTCCCGAACATTAATGTTTGAAAGCAATCTACAAATAACAACCTTTAGGACAATATATTTGCTTGTGGGTAACAAATTCCAGAGCCTAAAAAGCAGAGGACAGAGAGTTCCCTGGTGGCCTAATGGTTAGGATTCTGGACTTCCACTGCCATGGTCCAGATCCAGTTCCTTATTAACCCCCTGGGTTAGGTTCCTGAGATCCTGCAAGCCATGCGGTACGAACAACAAAACGATCATTTAAAAAATAACTGAAAACGAAATAATTCTGTACTTAGAAAATGTTTCTTCACTCTCCTTGGGGAGCAGTTGTCTGCTGTCCCCTAATTCTAACTCTTACATCATCTTCACATCTCAACTTAATCATTGCTCCTCCCAGGGGAGTCCCCTGGGCCCCAGGCCATGCCAAGGACACCAACAGCATTCTCTACCTCTTCCCACCATATCACTCCCTTCCTGGTGATCATTTCAGAAGAATTTTCTGACCTGGGCCAGCAATCAATTAAAGCAATGTTTGGGTACATGAGACATACACAATCTACACTCCTCATCTGAGATGGAAACACAGACACACATCTTTATGATGTAGGGCCAAGGTCTTTTCTCTGAGTGTGGGTTTGCTGATCAGGTTTCCTGACTTGTCTATTTAGCTAATTTTTATTTCTTTGAGGCAGAATAAGGGGACTTCCCTGGTGGCCCAGTGGTTAACAATCCACCCTGCAATGCTGGGGACTCAGGGTCGATCCCTGGTCAGGGAACTGAGACCCCACACTGCCTCAGAGCAACTAAGGCCACACGTCACAACTTCTGAGTCTGTGCACCACAACTAGAGTCCATGGACGGCAATGAAAGATCCCGCTTGACTCAACTAAGACCCGACATGGTCAAACAAATAATATTGTTTTAAAGTAAAAAAAAGCTTTCTAAAAAAAAAGGCATCTGCAAAGAAACCTGATTGTGAAATCCTTCTGCATTTTTAGGAACTGCTTACAGCTGTCTTGTCCACATCTATTTTTGACAGAAATGCCATCTGAATAATTCTAAAGTGGTCAAGTAGTATTTACAGAAAGACTTTCCCTCTCCGCTTGTTCTGAGGTCCAACATAGTGCTTCAGAGCTCAGACGGTGCAGCTGAGAGGAACAGCTGGGTCCAACCCTCAGAGCAGTAACTTCTTAGCTGTGTGACCTTGGGTAAGTTACTTAACCTCTCCCTGCCTGTTCCCCGGTTGTCAAACTGGGGTTTCAGCTATTACCACTGCTGCGTTTCCATGTAATCGTAACTGAAATTATGTAACTATTAGCAACTACAGCTGCCACAAGACAGGTTGGGGAACAAACAGCTGACTCTTAATAAGCATCCGACTAGGCTGATGGAGTGGAAGCCCGAGGGTGTGCTTAGACCCCGGCGGCCAAGGGCATTAGTCAGAGTGTTTTACGGAAGGAAATACGAGGCAGCAGGTGAGCCCGAGTCAGTGAGGCCAGGAAAGCTAAGAAGGACTTCACGGAACTCGCCCACCATCTCCTGAGTCCCGGCTGTACGTGAGAATCACCTGGCGAGTTTTACCAAGCACAGGCTTCTAACACGCCTGGAGGAGGGGCCTGGGCACAGGCCTTCAGAAATGCTCCCACACGACTCGAACAGGCCCTAGAACATAACCCCTGGGAGGACAGAGCCTGCCTGTCTTGCTCACGATTGGACACAAGGTGCCTAGCGCAGTTCCTGGCCACCATGGACACTTGACTCCTGTCTTTTAAGGAGGGAATGGCGGCCACCAGTTTTCACGCACCAGGGCACAGGCCCCACTCCTGCTTCCTGGCCACTCCATCACACCAGGGGTGGGAACCCGCAAGAAACAGTTGAGGCCAGGCCTGAGCGGCAAAGATACCAAGGGAGAAGTCAGGCCTCCCAGGAAGCTGGGGCCTCGCTGATGATAAACACCCCCATGCTGGTTCCAGGAGGTGCCAGCAGGGAGCTGTGGTTAATGATCTACCCGGTGCCGTGGAAAGCAAGCAGCCATGGGTGGCGCCCCAGCCCTGGGGCCTCCTGAGCAGCTCCTTTCAGGGGACAGGTCATCTGGACCGAGGGGAAGGACACAGGTGAGGGGGACAGGTGGCCTGGGGCAAGGGCCCTGGAGCCATTCTCTCCCCCTGACTCCAATTCTGATTTGTCTCAGCCAGGACACCTCAACCCACACGCCCCGAGCAGCCCCCCAAAACAGCATTGCAAGAGGACAGAACGCAGCAGAGGGGTGAGTGTGAAAGGCGGAAGGGGAATGCGGTTGCTCGGCAACAGGCCCTAGCCCACCTTTGTCTGCTCAGGGCCAGCCATCGGGGTGACCCCTTTGCCTCCCAAAAGTTGCTTCTCTGAGTCAGGGCAGAGCTCTGGCCTCCTGGCAGTGTCTTCAGCTTGGCCCCCACAAAGCGTGGCTCTGAAGGATTCCCCTGACCCACCCTCTCTTAGGACAGAAGACCGAGAGCAGCAGACCCAGGTAATGGCACCTTCCTCCTCCGCCTTTACTCCCTTCAACTGGCTACTGGCTCGCAGCCTGCCCGTCTCAGCTGTGTTTCAAGACGATTAGTTAGTCCTGCTTTCACCTGCCTCTAAGGAAGCCGGCTGAGCTCCCAGCTTGAGTCTGTCCACTCCTTGGCTCCAGTGCAGACCTCTCAAAATGCTCCCCAGATGTTCGCAACTGAGGCAGGAAAACCGGAAAGGGTCTATATCAGTGCTTTTCACTTATTTTTTTGGCCATGTCACGTGGCGTGCAGACTCTTAACTCCCTGACCAGGGATCGAACCTGTGCCCCCTGCCCTGGGGTTAGGATTAGTGTCTTAACCACTGGGCCACCAGGGAAGTCCCTATAGCAGTGCTTTTCAGGTTCTGGCTGAGCAGGTCTCAGGGATGGGAGAGAAAGCCCCTGATCACAGCAGGGCTGCTGAGGAAAGGCCTGGGGAAAGCAGAGCACACCGGACCACCCACAGGACCACCTTCGCTTCTGCGGAGGAGGAAAGCCCATCTGTGGCCTGCCCGAGGCACCGAGCCCCATGACCCACTGTCCCTTCAATGCCCACTAACTGCAGAGGTGGCGGCTGTTCTGAGACGGTGCCAGAGAATGAAGTTAGGGGAGCAGGGAGAGGCACACGGGGAGGGCCATGGAGAAGCCCCGGCATTCAGGGCCTCTGTCCCTGCCTTTCCAGGTTCAAATGGACAGAATGCTGTCGAAATACTCCTGGAAGACGGAGTTCTGGCAGAACCCTTGGGACCAGGGGGGCCTGGCAGTGATCATCCTGTTCTTCACCACGGTCCTGTCTCTCGTCTTGTTTGCTATTATCTTTGGTTTCCTCCCCGTGAACAAAACGACCAACCAGGATGAAGAGTCGTGACCTGACTTTCTGAAGGCGAAGGGGGCCACTCTCAAAACACTATGCACTCTTTCTTCAAAGCCCTTTAACAGTCTGGAATTAAACATTTTTCATATAATTATCTGATAAATACCTGTCTTCCCCACTGGTTCAAGTACAAAAAGCAGGGGCTGGGTCTCCTTCTGTTCCCCATTGTACCCCCTTTTCTGGTGGCGCCTTGCCCAGGGTGAGTACCTGTCAATGTTTGCTGGTTGAACAAATGAATGAATGAACAAATGAGCAAAGGAATGGATAAACAGAGGCATGCCTGAACTGTTGGCTCTCTGAATCTCGAGACCCTGGGAGATGATGGAGCCCAGTATAATCTGGGCCTAAACCAAAGCAGTTCTTCCTATCTCAGGGTGCAGAGGCCTCTAGGCCAGAGGTTACTTTCAACCTAATTACTATTCCTTTTTACACTCAAAGGTAAATTAGGCCACGTCATCAGTCATCAAACGCATCTCATGGTCACGCTCAGAGAAAGTAGCTGCACATCGAGCAGACAGGAAGCCGGCTGGATGCCCCACACTGGCCTCCTTCCTATGACCCGCTTGTCTTTTTCTCTTGGTCCCAGAGACGCTCAGGTATCCCCCACAGAGCCCCCCAGCCCCCACGCACCCCACCCACAATGCAGCCTCTGTGGACACGTCCCCACCTCTGCCGACGCCGCCATGCTGGCCTGTCCCTTGCTGCCAGGTGCCCTCCCTTTGCAAACAGCTGCTTCAATGTCAGCTTCAAACCAGGCTATTCTTAGAAAAGGGGCAAATGTCTGGTGGAGAAGGGGCTTTGCCTTTGTGCTATGTACCATTTGTGCAATAAAGAAACATTCTCTTTCATTCAAAGAGCAATTTCAAATCCAGCCACACTGGCCATGTTGCCTTCATCCCAGGGCCTGGAAGTCCTGGCATCAGACACCCTCACGTGCCACAAGAGAGACAGAAGAGATAAGGCAGCTTACAGGGCAACAGGAAGCCTCCCAATGCCCAGCCCCTGACACATTGAGGCCCCAGCTCCTTGAACTGAGACAGAAGGCAGAGGCCCCTGGGAGGACCTGTCCTCTTGTGTGGTGAGCTGCTGCAGCCTAGAGGTGGCAGAGCTAAGCCTCCGGACAGCCTCGCAGAGCCTCAAACTCATCCCCAACAAGAACCCAGCCAGGGCGCTTTCCAGTACAGGGGACTCTGATACCCAGCAAGGACATAGAGCCCTTTCAGGACAAGCGCTTCACTCAAGAAGCCGAAGGAGGCCTAATTTAGCAGTTCATAGTATGAAAGCCTACAAAGGGCTCTGGTCACAGGGGCTGTGGGCAGGGGTCCTGACCACCTCTGCTGGGCGTGGTCTTGTGAGGCCAAATGAGAGATGGCCGCTTGGAAAAGGAGACAGCTTCAACCCAGGAGCCACCAACTCATCAGTGAAGAGGAGGGGGTGAGAGTCAGAACACACGGCCCAAGTAAGAGCCTCTCTGGTCTCCAGAGGAAACCGTCAAACCTCTGCTGGACACGAGGACCATGCACTTAATCAGCTCCGTGCTTCGAGAACCTAGTACAGCAAAAACCAAGATGGCATGTGTGTATGAAAACGTGCACGTCCCTGACAATTGGAAGACTGGGGATTAGCATCTGCCCAGCTGTGAGCTTCGTGACCATGACCTCTCTGGTCCACTCAAAGTCTGAAGCCATCAGTTCCGCATCTACCTTACAGGTTGTCCAATGAGATCTAACTAATGAGAGTAGAGGAATCAAAGAGCTTTTTGACCCAAGGGCTATACAAATGCTAGGGCTCCTAGCCTGTCTCGAATGCTCCTGGACGTCCCTCACATAGTGTGCCCACAGCTGCTCGTGCCCGGGGCCCGCCCTGAGCAGCTATCAGGCTCTTTCATAGCCCCCTCCAGCAGCAGATGTGGATCAAACGGATACGTGGTTTCCAAAGTGGGCAGGCTGCTATTACGTTAGAAACATTGATGTCTCTCCAAGCACATTACCACCCCCTCTGCCCCCTAAGAGATAAGCTGAGCCACATGTTTCTGTTTGGGTCTGGGACGAGACTGACTACCCTACAAGTGAAGCCAGTGGTCCAGCTCCATGGCACATGACAACTACAACGCCAGTGGCGCAGAATGGGTTACATCTCTTGGAATGGAGTCATTCATGGGGCCAGCTACTCCGGAAGTGGGTAGAGTGGGATGGGTGGGTGACCGCCCAAAATACACAATGAATCCTCACAGGGCCAGAGTTTCTGGGGCCTTCCACAGAAAAGTGGGCGGGTACCACCTTCCATGCTCCCTGACAGGACACATCCCACACGATGGCCCTCAGCAGGCAGGGGTCCCTTGGTGGCCCAGGAGCTGCCCTACATGAGCTGGTTAACGTGTGGTACCGGGGGAGGGAAAGATCTCATCAACACTTGGCTCCACACACGAGATAACGTCACTCACCCTGATTCTTCGCAGAAAGCCACCAGGGCATCAAAGGCCAAGACTGCAGCTTTATCAGATGCTTTGTTCCCTCTCTTTTCCTGGAGACAAGAAACAACTATTCAGCAAAAGTCTTACATAGTTGGACTACCGTATAGCCCAACAAATGATGAGAGAAAAAAACAGCAAAGGACACTAATAAAGCCATTCACGAAACAGTCTCCACACCTGACCATGCATCACCTGAGCAGCTTTTGGAAAACAGAAATTCCCCAAAGTTCCAGCTCCAGTCAGGGCAGGTCCCAGGTCACTTTTTTAAAGCAATTTCAGGTGACTTAGTTCCAGAAATAGGCTATCTCGCTTAAAGGGTACCTATATATATGTAAGTACGTATGTACTCTTTTTGTTTTTTTGGTATGTGGGATCTTAATTCCTAGATAAGGGATCAAACCTCACCCCTTGCAGTGGAAGCTACAGGGTCTTAACCACTGGACCAGAGTCTTAACCACCGGACCACCAGGGAATTCCCTACCTGTATTTTAAAATTTTAATAGATATTGCTAGATTGCTTCCCTCTGCAAAAGACTGTAACACTGTATTTTTCTCTTGGCAAAGAGTAGACACTCTTTCCTACACGTGCCCATAGCAACAGGGTTTGAGCTCTTTTACACGTGTGTCAGATTTTAGTTTAATTTGCACCTCCTTGATTACTACCAGATTTGAACATCTTTGGATATATCATTTGATGAGTTTTTCTGGGAATTTTTATTTCATATCCTTTATTTTTTTCTTGTCAGTTGGGGAAAGCTCTCTATTTATTGCCCACTTTAACCTTGGTTTACCTTTTATGTTAAATATCTTTCAGGTCTATTACTTATCTATTGCCTCTCTTGATGGTATCTTCACCACACAGAATTTTTCCACAGATTCAGGATTTATGGAAACTTTAGATTATTTATGTACCCAAATATTTGTTTTTTTGAAAAGACAGCTTTCTGGATTTTTAATTTACATTACAAAAGTATCTTCACCGGATCTCCAGCCCCAGGTGACATGCTGGACTAATCTTAATCCTTTTTCTTTGGGCCACACAGTTTTCAGGATCTTAATTCCTTGATCAGATATTGAACCTGGGGCCACGGCAGAGTCCTAAGCATTGGACCATCAAGGCAGGATTGATCCTGACTATATAAAATAACACACACACACAACAGACTGTACGAAGATAAAGTAAGTATAAAGAAAAAAGTCTAACCTTGTTACAAGCTATCTACCAACAATGCCCCATTCACCCCATTGTACTTTTGAGCCTCAGGAGCACCCCTCCGGATTATAGAAGCCCCATCTGGGTTCCAAAATACGCTGTGTGAAATCGTGGCGCGGTGGGTTCGGACAGGAAGGGCTCCTACTGTCCAGGACTCACCTGGAGTTTTGCAACTTCCTTCCTGATCAGGAAGCTGACTTGGTCCCGGTCGCTCCTGGAGTAGTAGAGGCGGCACCAGGAAGGCTTTCCATCTCTGCCTGCCCGGCCAGACTCCTGGTAGTACCCAGCCATAGACTTGGCAATATTCCAGTGGGCAACAAACCTGGGATCCAGGGGACAACCACCATGAGATGTGGGGGGAAAGCCGAGGGGAGGAAAAACTCTGGGATGGCTGAGCGGGGCCCTTCACGGGTACCAGGAGTGGGGAGGCTGGCAGGGAGATGGGACCCCAGAGTAACAAGGCTAGGACACCTGCAGTCTGCCAGCAGGCCTCCCTGCCGTGGAGCAGCCCACAGAAAAAGTGGTGGATTTAAATAAGGTTAGGACACTTCCAAGCTGAATAAGTCCTCTACAACATCTTTGAAGAACAAAAAAGGTAACCTTTACCAAGTACTTACTATGAGCCAGTGTACGTGTTTATCTTGTTTAATCATTACAGTCATCACATGGGCTAGCCTCATTTCATAGACAGTAAACTTGGGATTCAGAAAGGTAAACTGGTACTAGGGGATGGTAGAGCTAGGACTTGAGTCTAGGGGTGTCTGATTCCAAAGTTGTTCCCTAACAAGACACAGCTGACCCAGGATTCAAGCCCTGACTCCAAAGTCCATGTTCTCTCAAGCGTAGTTCATGGTCTAATTCCTACCCTGACCAAGGCAGGGTCACTGTGAGGCTTAATGAGACCAAACGTGCAAAAGTGCTCTGTAACTCACACAAGGCATTACTGTTGGTATTAATCAGAGCAAAGGACTTGGGGCTGTAGCCCAAAATGTCTCCAGAAGGTCAAGAGGTAAAAGATGCCCCAACAGTGGCCAGTGTGGGGCTAGGAGGCTGGGACGCACCCATCTCTGCTGGACTGTCCAGTAAGCAGCGAGAAGGGGAGACAGTAACAAGATCTCTGCCTTTGCCTTTCCATAGGGAGTGGTTTTAAGATACTTCATTGCACTCTCTCACAGGCTCCAGTTGCTAAGATGGGAGTGAGCAGGACTTCGTTAAAGGGTGAGCCTGAGGGGCGGCAGTGCTGCTCTGCCACCAGGGGGCAGACCACACAAGAATCATCAGCATCTGGACTATGACTTCCGATGCTGTCCTGGGGCCTCCATTCCCCACTCCTCCCACCCCCACCCGGCCCCTGGACCTAGAAGGACACACAGTCCTGGTCCTCCAGGCAGAGCACCAGGAGGCCCGCCCCACCCCGAGCCAGGGCCCGAATAGCAGAGTCAGACAAGAACCAGAGCTCACCTGACATTAGCTTTGTCCACTCCCATCCCAAAACTAATGGTCGCCACAATTACAGGGACCTTCTCCTCCATCCACTCGTTCTGCACCAGTGTTCTTTCAGGAGCCTTCAGCCCTAGAAAAGAGAAGGTGAGGAAGGGAACTCGCATCTCTCGTGGGTTTCCCCTGGGGCCTACCTGCACATACACTGTGAATCCATCACCTACCAGGTGTATGACCTCGGGTCAGGCACTTAAGCCACTGAGCCTGAGCCAGTAACATAAAGACCCTGGCCTGTGTGTGGCAAAGGTTCTCTCATAAATGTGAGAGCCAGGATTCAAACCAAGTCCAGGGACTTCCCTGGTGGTGCAGTGGCTAAGATTCCGTGCTTCCAATGCAGGGGGCCTGAGTTCAATCCTGGTCAGGGAGCTAGATCCCACATGCCACAACTAAGAGTTCGCATGCCACAAGGAAGTACCATGACTAACACCCAGTGCAGCCAAATAAATATTACAAAAAACAACCCCCAAACACCCACGTCCTTATTGGCCTCCAGAGTTGTGCTCTTGCCACAGCACCAATTCCTGGACTAAAAAACTCATCACCTGCTGCAGGGTGGGCACAGGGTGACGACAAGAGTTCAGGAGATCCTTTAGATCTCATTCATGTCTAGGCACCTTTTTGTGGATTTAAGTGAATCATTTTAGCTCTGCCTGGGTATCTGGAACTAGATGATGGACCATCTGATCATCCAGGATTCTTCCAGAATAAGAGATGGGCCAAGAGGCTTCTGAGAGGGAGGAGAGCCAGAGCCCAGGTGCCCCTTACCTGCGTGGTACGCCTTGGCGCTCACGCCCCTGTAGCTGAGTTCTATGGCCAGCTGTTCACAGGCCTCCCTGGTTCTGCAGTAGACGATGCCACAGCCGGACACCTGAATGTGGAGACACAGGGAGAAAACAAGCATTGGGAAAACAAAACACTCAGCCCATCGTACTGCGGCCGCTTCAAAAGTGGCTCCTCTCAGCCTCGCGATCTCCTCTGAGGCAGACCACCTCGCACAGCCCTGCCACTTTCTAACAAGGCAGGACCAAACTGGCTCAAAACCCAACCTTTCCAACCTCTCTGCCTCCTCCCCTCAAGTCCCGGATAGGTCTGCAAAGGAGGAAGAGTCCAGGACACAGGAACCCCAGTAAGTGAAACAATGCCAGCAAACCAAAACTCTTGTGTTCGAGTTTTAAGAAGCTACAGCTGGGGCTTCCACCGCAAACAACACAGGTTCGATCCCTGCTCAGGGAACTAAGATCCTACATGCCACACAGTGCAGCCCCTCAAAAAAAGTAGCTACAGCTAGTCCTGGCTAAGAAAGCTGGAAAAAAACAAAGTTTTTAGAAACGAGAATCTATCTTTATGCTGCGGCTAGCACCCCACTGGCCCTTCGACCCTGACTTCAGTGCCCTCACCCCTTTATCAGCCTTCTGCCCAAGAGCCTTAAGGCAGAAGTCCCTCAGGTTCCCGTAAGGATCAGGAAGCAGTTCCTTGAACTGCACGTCATAGAAGAGGTTGGCCCGGAAGCAGGGAGTCTTGAAGGCAGCAACTGGCTGCTTCAGGTGCAGGGCAGCAAACACATCCTCTCGGACCTGTGGGGTGGCTGTGGCGGTCAGAGCCACGCACGGGGCGTGTGCCAGGCGGGAGCGCAGGGCTCCCAGACGCAAGTAGTCAGGGCGGAAGTCGTGCCCCCACTGGGAAACACAATGAGCTTCATCCACCACCAGGTAGGAGAGCAGGTGGCGGGACACCAGGGAGTTCAGGGTGGGCTGGAAGGAGGTGGAGGCCGCCATCTCCGGTGTGATGTACAGAAGCTTCGTCTGGGGCTTTTCCTGCTCTAGGTCAGAGAGCAGCTCCTTCCTCTCCTGCACCGAGAGCTTCGAGTTCAGGGAACTCACTCGGACCTTCAGAGCCAGCAAGTGGTCCACCTGATCCTAAAGGCAGAAGGGGGATAGGCCCAGAGCAAACAGTAAGTGGCCCTCAGGACTCGTAAATGTCACTGTGACTCCCTGAGGGTGTTTCACAGGCATAAATTATCCTCCTCCTACCCTCTAATGTGTCTTCTCTTTGCATAAAAGAGGTACAGACGAGGAAGCCATGGAAATGAGGAGCTAGACAGGCACGGCTTTAATCCAAGCTCAATTACCACAAGCTCTTCAGCTGGTCCTTGAACTTTCAACTTTCTCATTTTCTTTCTCTTTACTATAAAAACAGTAAAACTAAATAGTAGGATTGCTGCAAGAATTAAATGAACTTTTATACCTCAAAGGTAAGTTAACACCCCTCAGGCACTTAGCACAGAGCCTGAGACTAGGGCACACTCGTGAAGCATGGTCATTGCTGTTCTCTGCCTTGCCTGCTCTCTTTCTCCTTTTCTTCATGGCGGATGGCTCTTACCCACACAGCCACACTTCCTCATTTCTGATTCTACCAGCCCATCTGCAGGCTTTAAATATAGCCAGAAGTACAGTTAACAACATCCCAACAAGTTTCTCATCTGTTTTTCTGTCTCACAGCTGTGTGCCCACCAGAAGCAAGCAGAACATACCAGGGATTCCCCCATATCAATTTACCTCTCTACCCATCTGCATCTCTAGAACATCAACAGCGCACATGTATATATATGAGAATGTATATGTACATACAAATACAGTTCCATGTTCCCCCAGACAAAAAGTTACAAAGGAAGGTAAGAACCTCAGGCCATCAAAACAGAGAGGACTCAATCATAACCCACCAGAGTGATATGCACTTGTGGAGAACCCCACATTTAGGCAATTCAGAAACCTAATACAGAGGGACAAAAACAAATCAAAGGAAAGCAAGAGGCAAAAGACCAATGAAAGGAGAAGCAAAATTTCCAGCTACTAAAAAAAAAGTCCCCTAAACTTTCTGGGCTGCCATCTTCATTCACCTGAGCCTCACCTGAATCAAAGCAATGAGAGGAGAGACCACGATGGTGATGCCTTTAGCCAACAGAGCAGGGAGCTGATAGCAGAGGGACTTTCCTGCCCCTGTGGGCATGCACACAAAGACATCCTTATCACCTGCAAAAAGACAAGAGAACAACATCTCAATGCTCCTGCCTTTTATATATTCCTCTCATCAAGGCTGTTGAAAATTAAAGGATAATGTAAGAAAAACCCCTAGCAGAGTGTCTGGCCCATGGAAGGGTCTCAATATAATTGCAATTCTCTTTTCCCTAGGAAAAGAGGGGTGATCCAGGGAGATTCAGCAATGCATGCCAATCATTTCCAGCAGTGGTATCAACTACAAGGGTAAGAAGTCGGAGTCTGCTGGGACACGGATGGTTGAACTGAGCTGAATCAGGATTCAACGAAAGCTGAATCCTTCTGGATGGGTGAGCATATCTGTGTAGACATGGATACAACATCACTTAGAGGGATTTTGTTTATAAATGTTACAGTGTCACTAACATTACACTCCTGCTCCCCTCTTGACAACCTCCACTGTCAACATGCTGCTGCTGCTGCTGCTGCTGCTGCTAAGTCGCTTCAGTCATGTCCGACTCTGTGCGACCCCACAGACGGCAGCCCACCAGGCTCCCCCATCCCTGGATTCTCCAAGCAAGAACACTGGAGTGGGGTGCCATTTCCTTTTCCAATGCATGAAAGTGAAAAGTGAAAGTGAAGACACTCAGTCGTGTCCAACTCTTAGCGATCCCATGGACCTCAGCCTACCAGGCTCCTCCATCCACGGGATTTTCCAGGCAAGAGTACTGGAGTGGGTTGCCACTGCCTTCTCCCTCTGTCAACTTAGCTCTGGTTTATAATGCTATTACTCCTCCCCTATTTGGGACCCAAGCCACTCAATCTTCAACAAGGAAATTACCTGAAAGATGACTGTCTTAAGACTATTCCTGCCAACTACCCCCCCTGCCACACACACACACACACACACACACACACACTGTTGTCTACACGAAACAAAAGAGAATGGAAATGTATAATGTGTTTTCAAAGACAACCTTAGCTCTGACTGTGAACTATCAGAACCAGAACAGTTGTATGGTTCTGCTGAGAAAACTACGTTTAGGGTGACACATCTACATCTCCAAAACCAAATATGGCCTGAGGGCAGGGAGGTAGGAAGGGTCAGAAGCAAAGTGCTCTGCAGCAGCGCAAATGTAAACACAGGTAGTTTGGCAATGTTACCTTTCACTACAGCCATGATTGCCCTCTCCTGCAAAGGCGTCTTAAAAGAGTCAAACCCAAAGACCTTCTTCAACGTGTTCCGGACTCGACGCTCAGGGTCAAAAGGAGAGGAAGGGTGGGTACTCATCTTTACCAACAGTGGCCAAAGGTTAAGGCAAAGGTGATGATCATAATGGTTGCAACTAGAAACCTCTTTCTACTTTTAAAAGACTGCTTATTTTTCTCTATGAGTATAAATTTGCTTTATTATACTCAAACAATGCACTATTTTCAAGTAATATAGCTCCAGGTGAAGAGCCTGGAGCAATACATTCTTGAGTAATTAACATCTCTATTTTTATGCTCAGTGAAAATAAAAACTTCTAACTATCCCCAGGCCACGGTACAGCGCAGAGCTAGATATCAGATCACGAGAAGAAACACAAATGTCTTAGGAACAGTTTGGAGAAGATGGAATTTTTTCCCTAAGATCCACCCTCTACTCCATAAGCACTGCCACTGACGACCATTCTTCCCCCCGGGACCTGACCCCTTCTTCCCACCACCCTCTCCCCCACCCCACGAAGGACAGCTCTCCCCGTTTCCTCTACTCAGCCCCAGATCCGCTCTTTTCTCCCTTCCCCAGCCAAAGCCTCCCTCTCTTAACCCCAAGATATCAGAGCCGGCCGTGGGCTCCAAGAAGCGAAGGCTCTTGTCGGGCCGCTGCTGCCCGCTGGCTGGCTCGGGAACTACTCGAAGACCCCCATACGCCTCAGGTAACTGAAAAGCCAAACTGCTGGGAAAGCAGTGTCAGGTAAATCCCACAGAAGCTTGTGTCCGTCGCGCAGTGATGACGTTCGCAAGCGTTAGCACGAGGGGTGGAGCCAGGCGTGGAAAGGGCCGTTTTGATTGGTTCTCGGTCTGGAAGGGGCGCGGGGTCTCCTGGGATCCGGAAGAAGTCGCCTTTCTGTGCGGAAGTCGGCTCTTTGGAGTCATAGAAGTGAGCCACGCCGGGGCTGTGGAAATAAGATGGCGGGGAAGAAGAATGTTCTGTCGTCTCTGGCAGTTTACGCGGAAGATTCAGAGCCCGAGTCTGACGGAGAGACTGGAGTTGAAACGGCGGGCAGCGCGGCTGGTGAGGCCCGAGAAGGGAACTGGAAAGGGAGAATCAGGTTACTGCTTCCCTAGCCGGCGGGAGGGAAAGAGATGGTCATTGTACCCCAAGTATCGGGCCCCGGAGCCCCAAAGGGCGCTCAGGGTCCTGGGCTAGACCGAACGTTATATGCTCTGTAGCACGAATGAACCGTCTCCTTCCGTTAATTAGATTATCCTTCCGTAATTTACTGAAAGTCTCCGTGCTGGGCATGGTGCTGGACAGAAGGATGGACAAAGGGGAGAGGATCCAAGGCTACTGAACCACTCCCTGTTTTCTCCGGGCTTGTTTGTGGGGAAGAGCGAACCTTTTAATTAATAATATGCCCTAGACATACTTTGGAGCTTTGTACCTCCGGTCTTCACCGCGGGAAAGGCTTAATTCAGTAGATCTGGGGAAGGACCTGAGCGTTTGTGATCCTTCCAAGGCTTCTTGGTGATTCCGTTACTTTGTGAGTTGTTTAAAGCCCATCAATGTTTTGTTGCCGTACTCACATTGAGAATGACAGTAGTAAGAAGTGGGAACAGACTTATATGGGAGTGAAGAGAGTCAGCAAGTTACCCAACATATTTGAGCCTTGGTTTCCTCATCGGGAAGTGATGGAGGGGCTTGGACTAAGTTAGCTTCTCAGTGAAAGTGGTCTTGGCCTGACTGGAAGTTCCCTGCTGGTTTCCCAGTAATTTGCATTGTTTGTTGTTTTTGTTTTAAACATTTTGTTGATTTTGTTTCTCAGGTAGATATGATTGGGAACCTCTCAAGGCACCCCTGTTTTAAGGTCCAGTTCCTAGGGGAGGACTCACAAAAATGAGGATGACAGAGTCGTCGTCTTCTATGAGAAGACTACTTCATTGGTGCCTGTTATACAAAGTAGACATAGGCAGATCAAAAGAGGGGCTTAAACAACGTGATGTAACAGTTCAGAGAAAAGAGTTGGCATAATAGGTGGATTGGAAGCATTAAGAATGAAATTTAATATTACTTGGCTTACTTTCCTGTTCTTTTAATGAATTCATACACTAAATTTTGTAGTCTTCCCCAAAACGGAATCTGGGCCAGTTGTCACTTACATGAGATTTAGGTTTTCCTTGTCTCTTCAGAGATAGTCCTGGCCCCTCAAATTACTCGAGTGTTTTTCTCCATTCTTTTCCCCAGTCATTCATCTTATTTTTCTCTTCTGTTTAAGAGGAGAAAGGCGGATTGGTATCTGACGCCTATGGAGAGGATGACTTTTCTCGCCTTGGGGTTGATGAAGATGGTTATGAAGAGGAGGAGGATGAGAACAGCAAACCGTCGGTAGGTAAATCTATTCCCAAATCCACAACTGCTCAAAGCATCATTTCATCTGTCAGAAACTTTCTGACCTGTACCAACAGTGTTCCATTCCCCCTCCCCCCTCCTTGTTTTGTGTGTTTAGTATCAGTTGAGAAAATTGGATTGGATATCCGTAGTTCTCTTTGAAAATCTAATTTTTTTTCACCCGAACCATTTTGTATTGAACCATTTTGTATTAACCTTTGTATTGAAACCTGGGGACAACAATAGTGGACAATTTTATTTTACCCAGATATCAATAACTGTTTTATGTTGATTTTCCCTGTTGAGGTAATTTATTCCATTTGAAACAGTGCATTCTTCCCAATTGATGTATCATTTATATCTGCAGTCAATTCTGTGTTATTTGTAATCTCAGTTGGGGCTCATTCAAATCTAAGACTGGGAAGGACAGTTATCTGTGATTTTATATTTATTAAATCCTTTCTTGATACTCTGCTTGGCACTTTTTATCAGAGTGTTCTTGATCATCAAATCTTGCTTAAAGTTTAGTATGTGCTGACTAGCAAAGAAAAGAGAACTTGCATCTTAATTTAACCAGAAAGACTTTAGATACACTGTCACCTAAAATTTTAAAGTTTGGAGAATTTAAGTCTAGGGAAAAACAAGGATTCAGACTGGTACTTAACACAGACATACAAACTTGTATCTCAATGTAAAATCTGACTGGTTAGCAACAGCTTTAATTAAAACACCTAATGAGTTGGTGATGGACAGGGAAGCCTGGCGTCTGCTGTCCATGGGGTTGCAAAGAGTCAGACATGACTGAGCGATTAAACCGAACTGAATGTTCTATATTTTATTTGTTTGAAAATGTTATGCATTGCTACATAAACGTTAGAGTTAAAATGCTTTACAAATTAAACAAAAATGCATTTTGTATATTCTGTTCTTTTGGAAGATATTTTTGTCCCTTGAGGTTTCCCCTCCCCCATTATTGCTGATAATTCAGAATTGACTAAAATTGTTTAGAAAAGCTTTGTAAGTTGTTTTATTTTCCTGACTCTTCTTAAGTGAGTATATACATACTGGCTTAACATGCAGTAACTATTTCCTTCAGCAAATTTGCATGATGTGTGTTTTTGAGGTGTTCCTCTGCAGTTACTTTGCATAGAATTTTCACCATATTTAAGCTTTATTTCACACTTTAGTAAAATCCTCACATCCAGTCCCAATATAGACATTCTAAAATGTGATTGTATTTAGCTGAGCTACATCTCTGATTATTTGGCCTGATGGATTTCATTTGCAGCAGATTGTCTTTAAAAGCTGTGGCTGTCTTGACACCTTGCAGAACAATTAAATCTCAAAACCATCAGGCTAATTGAAGTCTCTCAGGTGGTGGTTATTTTAACCTCTGGTGTGCTCTTTGATATGGGGAGGGGTGCATTTAGGGTGATTGAAAACAGCAGTTTCAAATGAAACTTTCCTCTGGATGTGAAATTACAGCTCCCGTGCATTGGGGTGTGCTCATAGTGGAACAGACACAGGAGACAGTTGCCTGACAGGGTAGCTGATCTTTGACCTTCATTGGGTTTCAGTGGAATGGTGGGCTAGCTTGTGTGAGGCCGGGGCACGCATTGGAAAATGTGTCCAAATGGTACTCCGTGTCAGGCAGGCCATTTGGATAAGGAACAAGGCTGACTAGAATGGGTTAGTTCTCCAAAAACTTGGATGGAGGCGGGGCCCCCTCAGCTGGGTCCCAGGACAGTCCTGACTTTCCCAGTTCACTTGCCCTGGTCATTTGATGCCTGCCTTCCTATTGTTCATGCTGATGTGCAGATGTTGCTGGGTTGATGCGCTCGGGTATAGCATTGGGGTGAGGGGTCATGGCACTCAGGGAGGCGAACGCTGTCATGGAGCTCTGAGTCTGATGTCTTTGTGTTCATGAAAGGCAAAGAAGGAAAAAAAGATTGCTGTACTTTGAAATCATGGGTATTTCACTGGCAGCGCCATGCCTGCTTTATCCTATGGGGCCTGAACTTTTCTCAAGCGTATTGCAGCCTTTCTCCGTTTTTGTGTGTGTGGTCTTTAATCTTAGGCATTTTCATTGATATAGACTATGACCTTGCTGGAGTAAGGACTTTGAGCGGCTGATGTTCTGTTTTTCTTACCCAGAACATCTCTTTTTCCCTTTCTCTTTCTCTAGAGTCTGGGTCATATGGTAGGGGAGGGATTCTTGGTGGGACGACCCAGGCTGGGTAAATTTGCTCCATACCCTAGTTATGCATGTGAGAACCTCAGGCCCACTCCTTTAAGCTTAATCCTCTAAATTCTTTGTCTTGTAGGAAGATGACGATTCAGAGACTGAAAAACCTGAGGCTGATGACCCAAAGGTATTTGGTGTTGGCTGTGGTGGGGTGGCTGGATATGAGCAAGGCATTTTTAACTCATGGCTCAGTTCATATGTCTGGTTCCAGGTCTGTCCCACTAACATACCGTGTAACCAGTATAATTTGGGGGGTGGGGGTGGGGATCAACCCTGCTTTAAGAGAACTGGAGACCACTCTGGACTGTCTTGAGGCAGCTTAATTTGCAGCCCCCTGCCTGTCCTCTAAATCCAGGTGGGCTTTGTGGGGTCTGTGCCCCTGCAGGTGGGTTAGGTGTAGGAATATTTTTAGAATCAGGAAACCACAGGGGCCACCTCATGCACTATGGGTTCTCTTTAGTTGTCCAGATGTGAAGAAGGGCCATAGAGGGTCAGACAAAATGAGACCTCTCCCAGCTATTGGGGATGTTGAGCCTGAGCCTTGTTTTTGCAGGCTAGTGGCCTTCCACTCTCCAGTAAACCATACAGAATGGTTTGTTTTGAAACAGCATGGTCATTTCTTCTTATTTTTCATCCCAGTAACAGCTGAGAATAATTCACACATCTGACCCGTTGTGATAAAGGTTAAGACACACACAGCCCACCCCCACCCCCCATGTTGGATAGCTTTGTGTACTATGTGCTGGGCATCAGCATAAATGTGCCTGGTAAAGAAGCATTCTTTGGGGGATAAATTCCCCCCAGCCTCCAAAGAAAAAGACTAATTCCATCACTCTGGCCTTGGGGAATAGCGACCAAGTTTTGTGTGTAAAAACTACTTTACAACCAGCTGAGGCCTTTAAGGTAACGTAGTGAAATTTAGAGAAACTATCCCCACTTACAATCTATCCCCAATTATAATCTAAAACAAGGGTATGTCCAAAAAGATAACATGAACTGTTCCAAATTTGAGCTGATTCTGTGATTGGCTAGAACTGTGTGCAACCATTGAAATAAAGCATGAAGAGCTGTGGATGATGCAGATAAGAAAACATTCTACCGAGAAAGTTCAGGCATCAGCATGAAGGAGAAAGGAAGAATGTCCCACAGACTGTAGATACCAGCTCCTTTCTGTACCTAGTGAGGAGCCCGGGCTTAACCCAGCGAAGCATTACCAGTAGGAGGGTAGACCGTCGGCCTGCATCAAGGACCACTGAGCTCTGCTTGGGCTCGCAGAAAGAAAATGGTCAGCAGTGTTAGTGCCCGTCTTCTGTCTTAGTGTTTGGGATATGTTGGCCTTGGAACCTGTGCCTAAAATAAGCCCAGGGGGTCGCCAAGTGTCAGGGCTTCAACTGTGGACCAAAAGGAGCATCTGTGGGACTTGGAGCCTCTCTGTCTAGAGCTGCCAGCATGAACCTGGAGCCTCCTGGCGAGGCTGGCTGGAGAGGAGGGCACATGCCCTTTAACTGGCTCCCCTTCTGGAATGCAGTGATACAAGCTGGAGATCCTCAGGGATGATGGCATGCCCGTGTAAGAGAGGAGAAACAGTCCCCCCACCCCACAAATAGGCAAAATCCGGTAGTTTACCAATGTCTTTTGTGTTCAGCCTCTCCTTTCTCAGTCCCACATGGAGGCTGACTGATGTGCTTGACTATTTCATTTGGTCGTTTGAATTTCCAGTCTGTGGAATGAAGAGTCCTTGTGGAACAATTTCTGTTCCTATTAGGGAGCCCTCAGAAATCAATACAAAACCCAGCTCTCAGAGTGACTCGACATAGTTTTTGTGGAGGGTGAGCGTCGGAATCAGACTGAGCTCCACCAGCTCAGACGTCCTTTGGTCCCCAGTGGCCAGCAGAGGCCCTCTGGGGGGAGGGCAGAAAGCCGAGTCCTCGTGGCATCTCCACGACTAGAAACACCCCCAGCATGAGTTTTGTGTGTTCCCTATGGTCAGTCCTGCCCCAGCTTCCCCTTCTGCCTAAGCTGGCATCACACTGTCTTCCACATCTTAGTCTCCGCCTCAAACCCCTCCTACCTCTCCCATTTCTGGAATTTTTCTGTCACATTTAAGTTTTATTTCAGTCAATATTTAACAATATTTTTGTTTTTCAAACCATTAACTTTGCATATTTCTGCCTTAAGTATGTGAAGTGTCTAGTGTTAGGATTTGTCACTGGAGAGGTCATTTATTTTGTTAGCAAATGAGTTGGTGTCATAACTCTCTTTCCCACTAGATGGCCCTCCTTCCTACGTTGGCTTTTTAAGATCCGCTTTTAATTTTTTACTATAGCACTTTTCAAAACAGTGTTTTTTAAATTGGAGGATACTTGCTTTACAGTGTTGTGTTGCTTTATGCTGTACGACAGTATGATTCAGCTATAAGTGTACATATATTCCCTCCCTCTTGAACCTCCCACCCACCCCCCAATTCGGTTTCTTCACACAGTCAAAAGCAAGAATCCCAAAGAACTTTTGTTCATTTTGGTTTTATCTTTTGATGTTTTAAATATTTGGTTTTTTTTTTTTAATTTAAAAATAACATACCTATTACATACTAACATAAATAACATTTTTGTGAGAAATTACCACCAAAAAAGTTAGAACAAAAAATGATATTGTTTTAGCATTTTACAAGTCTCCTTAATGTCTAATGTCTAGTTGAATAGGCAGCTATTAATAGGTTCTTATAGCTGCTTCTGTCTTCAGTCTGTTGCATTAGGTTGTTTTCGTTGAAGAATTTGAGGAAACTCTGGCTTGATGCAGGCAGATTATTGGAAAAAGAGTATTTTGGTAGCCCTGCAAGTCCTTATGGATGTTCTTTGACGCTTCATCAAAACTCAACAGATGGTAGTTTCCTAAAGGTTAGTTGCAACAGGAATATGAATCCTTATCAATGAACTGTTCGTTCTCTGCTTCGTTAAAATCCTTGGGTGTCTCCCACTATAAATGCCTCTTTTTCTCCTACTTGATATCACATCATCAGACACTGATGATTCGGACAGTGTTGGCTTACTGCATAATGTGGGTCCCCTAAATGTTGACACATTTTGTTCTATTCTACAATGTCCAAAAAAAATGCTTATTTGTTAACAACATTACTGATCTCATCAGACAAGCCAATAAATATCAGAAAGCAGTCGTGCTCACAGTGGGAAGTAGGTACTTTCTCAGATTCTAGTCTTTGCTTGAGAATTTGAATCTTATCGCCGGTAAATAACCATGAGAGACAGATTTAGTCTTTAAGAAAATGCCCGCCAGCTACATAAGTCTGAAAACTGTAGTTTGTCAGTTACTTTTTCAAGTGGAAATGATGTTCTGTGAAGAAAGCAGCTAGTTCAGCTTGTAACCCAGTCACACAAAATGTTGTTTAAAAAAAAAAAGGACTCAGAGAAGTCAAGGATCAAGGCCAATCATTTTTATGCTCCACCAAGGATATTGTTAAGTGAAATTGACTTTTTTTTTTAAACCAAGATTATAACTACTGCTAAATCTGGTGCAGCTGCCTCGATTTATTCTAAATGGCCAACAAGTTAACATTTTTACTTCTGTAAATGTAACAGTGAAAGTGAAGTCGCTCAGTCGTGTCCGACTCTTTGCGACCCTACAGACTGTAGCCTACCAGGCTCCTCCATCCAAGGGATTTTCCAGGCAAGAATACTGGAGTGGATTGCCATTTCCTTCTCCAGGAGATCTTCCTGGCCCAGGGATGGAACCTGGGTCTCCTGCATTGCAGGCAGACACTTTACTGCCTGAGCCACCAGGGAAGCCCTGTATCAGTGAAAAGGGCAAATCAGTGTCTTACTCAGTATCATACAGAGGACTTCTGACCCTGCAGACCTCCAGGGGTCCACAGATCAACTTTGAGAACCACTGTTTTTCAAAACCAAAAATCTTGGGCGGGTAATGTTAGTTAACTGCTGGCTGCGTTCATTGCCCTCTGCATGTCCGTTGACTGCTAGCCTCACGGGTGTCCTGAGCCACGTAGAGGGCAGCAGAGCGTCCCAAGGACGATAAACCCACATCTTCAAATCTGCCTCTTCTGTTTCATGAGGATTGACGAAATGTAACAGGCACTTAGCTTTCAGTAGTTAGTTGTGGTGACCAGCGCTCCCTCGGCTCGCTTCCCAGACCGGCCACACGTGTCACTGGGCCTGTTGTGAGATTTTGGAAGCTGCATTTTAAACCGGAGTGTGCTCTGAGGAGAGCAGAGGTGAGGGGACTTAAAATCACATCAGGTGGAGAACGTTAAGGAGCTGGGAGAGGGAAGACCAGGGGCATCGCTGGAAGTTTCAGGCTGCTGTTTGAAGGTCTAATGAGGGCAGGGCAGTGGCAGCCCTGTGTGGAACTCAAGGAACGCAGAGAATTGCAGGGAAGATGTTTGCCTTCATATAACAAAGTCAAGTGGGCCTTAGGAAGCATCACTACGAACAAAGCTAGTGCAGGTGATGGAATTCCAGTTGGACTATTTGAAATCCTAAAAGATGATGCTGTGAAAGTGCTGCACTCAATATGCCAGCAAATTTGGAAAACTCAGCAGTGGCCACAGGACTGGGAAAGGTCCGTTTGCATTCCAATCTCAAAGAAAGGCAATCACAAAGAATGCTCAAGCTACTGCACAATTGCACTCATCTCACACACTAGTAAAGTAATGCTCAAAATTCTCCAAGCCAGGCTTCAACAATATGTGACCCCTGAACTACCAGATGTTCAAACTGGATTTAGAAAAGGCAGAGGAACCAGAAATCAAATTGCCAACATCCATTGGATCATCGAAAAAGCAAGAGTTCCAGAAAAACATGTGTTTTATTGACTATGCCAAAGCCTTTGTGTGGATCATCACAAACTGTGGAAAATTCTGAAAGAGATGGGACTACCGGACCACGTGACCTGCCTTTTGAGAAATCTGTATGCAGGTCAGGAAGCAACAGTTAAAACTAGACATGGAACAACAGACTGGTTCCAAATAGGGAAAGGAGTACGTCAAGGCTGTGTATTGTCACCCTGCTTATTTAACTTACATGCAGAGTACATCATGAGAAATGCTGTACTGGATGAAGCACAAGCTGGAATGAAGATTGCCGGGAGAAATATCAATAACCTCAGATATGCAGATGACACCACTGTTATGGCAGAAAGCGAAAAAGAACTAAAGAGCCTCTTGATGAAAGTGAAAGAGAGAGGAGAGTGAAAAAGTTGGCTTCAAACTCAACATTCAGAAAACTAAGATCATGGCATCTGGCCCATTATTTCATGGCAAATAGATGGGGAAACAGTGACAGACTTTATTTTTGGGGGCCCCAAAATCACTGCAGATGGTGACTGTAGCCATGAAATTAACAGACGCTTGCTCCTTGGAAGAAAAGTCATGACCAACCTAGACAGCATGTTAAAAAGCAGAGACATTACTTTGCCGACAGAGGTTCATCTAGTCAAAGCTATGGTTTTTCCAGTAGTCATGTATGGATGTGAGAGTTGGACCATAAAGAAAGCTGAGCGCTGAAGAATTGATACTTTTGAACTGTGATGTTGGAGAAGACTCTTGAGAGTTCCTTGGACTGCAGGGAGATCCAACCAGTCAATCCTAAAGGAAATCAGTCCTGAATATTCATTGGAAGGGCTGATGCTGAAGCTGATGTGAAGAACTGACTCATTTGAAGACCCTGATGCTGGGAAAGATTGAAGGTGGGAGGAGAAGGGGACGACAAAGGATGAGATGGTTGGATGGCATCACCGACTCAGTGGACATTAGTTTGAGTAAACTCCGGGAGTTGGTGATGGACAGGGAGGCCTGGTGTGCTGCAGTCCATGGGATTGCAAAGAGTCGGACATGACTGAGCAACTGAACTGAACAAAGAACTGCCCGACTTCTCAGGCCAAACATGAGTCAAGCTGCTTCAGGAGGTAGTGAACTCTGTTTCTGGGCCTTATATGAAACCACTAGTCACCAGTGTCCTAAAAGAAATGTGAGGGTTGGAGTTGGAGTAAACCCCCAAGGTGCTTCTTTGGAAAGGACTTGGCATTGTGGATAAGCAAAGTTGTGTATTTTCCAACTTTATTATCTGTTGACTTTGAGGAGTACAAAAGTAGAATACAGAGACTGGAAACGGCCCTCATTTTTATCACGCTGATGTTTGGGTTACCTATGAGTGCAGAGCCCCATATTTGGGAGTTTGAGGAAGAAATGAGAACTCCAGGCCCCACCCCCACCCCCCCACCCCCCCCACCACATAGGGAGCCTGTGTTCCTGATCCATCAGCCCAGGGTGGCAGGGATCGGGCCCTGGGGTTGCTGAGTTGGCCCTAAACTAGAGAAAAGGAGCTTAGAGGAGGTGGCAGAGTGTCCCGCAGGAAGCAAGATGCCCAGGTGCTTCTGTTCCATCAGGTCTTGTTCTCGCCTCACCTCCTCAGTAAGCAGCCAGACTCAGGTGTTCCAGTCACTCAACAGAAGGTGGCACTGCTGTCCTAGACAGAGTCAGACCGGGCGGGGCAGCCCTCTGTCCGGCTCCTCACCACCGTGATGGGCCCCCGAAGCTCAAGTGCTTCCTCCATCTGTTTGCCCTTGGCCCACAAGCTTCCCTTTTCGCCACCCTCCTTTGTCCTTGTTTTACCTCGGTTGCCCTGGAACTTTCCCCCCTGTTTGTTTTTTTTCCCCCACTCCCACTGTTCTGTGGATAAAGGTATTTCCACTCGTCCACTGTCCCTGACACCCTTCCTCTGCAAACAAACACAGGCACTGAGAGCTGGCACGGGTGAGCTGGAGCAGCCTGTGGGCAACTCACTGGGAGGCCCAGCCTCCCACTGCGGGGCGAGGCGCGCTGGTCCAGGCTTTGACCCAGGGAAGGAATCCTCGAAGCCCAAGGAGCAAACATCTGTCAAAACAAAATAGTGTTTCTGGGTCAAGAAGGTGACATTGGGTGGGGAAAAAAATTGTTCCAGCATTTTTTAAAAGGCGTGAACAACCCCAGTTCAAAGAAAGCATTTCAATAATCCTTCAAACCCCAAAAGTAGTGCAAAAATGAGGAATTCACAACCCAGAGCCAGTCTAGTAGGTTTGGAGTCGGAAGACTGGGGTTGAGCGCTGGCGTGGCTTACCCCCAGTTGTGGGTCACCAGGCAAACTTCAACCACTCTGGGCACGTCTGAAGTCAGGGCTGTGATCCCAGGCAGCGATAGGGGAGAGCGTGTAGGGACGTGTCTTTTCTCAGCCTGAGATGGGGTTTTGAGCAGTGCTTGGCTGTCTGATTCTGTCCCCATCCTGGAGGTCAGAAGTTACTATAGTTTCTCAGTTCACAGCACCCTTGGTGTCACAGGAATTTTTCGCAGAACTCCTAGGCCAAAAGAAATAACCTAACAGTTGTTCAGTAAGTAATGTTCTCCAAACAATCAGCATCAGTGTCCTCATGATTTAGTATGTTACTGTTTGGCTGCTAACTCGTGACTGTAGACCACCAGGCTCCTCTGTCCATGGGATTCCCCAGGCAAAGATACTGGAGTGGGTTGCTGTTTCCGTCGCCAGGAAATCTTCCCAACCCAGGGATTGAACCTGCGTCTCCTGCACTGGCAGTCAGGTTCTTTACCACGGAGCCACCTGGGAAGCCCCACAATTTAGTATAGCCACGTGGAAAAAATAACCCATAAATTAGTGTGGTATCAGACAAGATGTCGAGTAATTGCTGTTTCCCTTGAAATTTGTAAATTTCATGGCCATTTCCTGGGGTGCCTTGATGGACACCACTGCATTGGTGGACATTCACAGAGTTTCAGAGCAGTGGGGCTTGGTGGAGGCCTGGCTCAGCGGGGTGAGTGGGCTTCCGCCTTCAGTGGCTGCATGTACACACCTGAACTCCCTCAAGAAGGACCAGCGTCCTGGTTGCCGAGTGTTATTTATTGACCCAGAACTGAGATGAAGGATTTGCCTGGGGCAGAACTGAGTCAGTAATCCGCACTCTTCCTGCCCTCTCCAGCCGCTTCTCCCCAACCCAGCATTATTAATGGTCTTTGAAAATGTCAGAATCAAAGGCCTGGAGACCGAAAGCAGCCCACAGAGCTTGTTTCCCTGGAGTTTGTTGTTGACACCCATTCTAGGAAGAACTTCAGGAGCCTGCCAGCATTCTCTTAGTGACCACGCAAGGGAAGAGGCGCCAGCTTCCGCAGGATCCGTGCAGAGCAAATGCTTTCCTCCCTGGGCTTTGGGTCTGTTGGCTGTACCTCCAGGGCTCTAGAATCAGAAAGGGAGATGCCAGACTTTTCACGAAGAAGCAGCATAGGGTTCTAGTCATCCTGAAGGATACTCCAGAGGCAGGTTGTGGGGGTGGCAGAGGAACCAGAGACCCTTTACAGCCAGCGGCGATTGGACCATTGTATGCCTTTGCTTGGTGAGCTTCTGGCGAAGCCTCCCTTGTGGATTGTTCTACTGAGAATTCTTTTTCAGGATGGGACAGCAAAGGTTACCTTGTTAGAGTTTAAATATGGACCTCTTAGAGGTCTTTGACATGGAAAGGGTCATATGGCACTTTTTCTGGTGGTTATCTTGTCAGGATTTTGTTTTTATTTTGTGCATATTTTGTTGTAAGACTATAATAATAGCAAGATTGAATATTTAATGAAAGAAAAAAATCACCTAATACCATGATCCTGACAGTGTTGCCAGTTTCATTCTTCCATCTTTTTAGGTTTGCCGGTGTAACAGGGTAACTATTTTGTATCCAGTTTTGTTCTCATTTGTATTATAAACATCTTCAGTATTACAGTAGTCTGGGTAATTCTATAATGTTGTTTTAGTCTGACTCTTTTATGACCCCATGACTGTAGTCCACCAGTCTCCTCTGTCCATGGGATTTCTCAGGCAAGAATACTGGAGTGGATTGCCATTTCCTTCTCCAGGAAATCTTCCCAACCCAGGGATCAAACCTGTGTCTTCTGCATTGGAAGGTGGATTTCTTACCTCAGAGCCACCTGGGAAACCTAATTATATAATATGGCATAAATGAAAAATTACAGTTGAGAATAACAGGGTGGGTTTTATATCTCAATAAAACTACTTTAGGAAAGATTGTTTTTATAATTTTCTAAATACCTTCAACAAATGGAGAATGATGAAGAAAAGGTTGAGATTCACCAACTTTTATTCTACTAGTAATGCCAGTCAGTAGCAACACATTTTTTCACACCAATTCCCTTAGTCCTCCTCATATGTTCAGCTAAGGTAAAATCCAGAAATGGCACATCAGAATAGCAAAATATGAAAGTATTTTTGTAGTTGTTGTTAACTAAAGTGTTGTATAGGCAATTTCTTTCCAATGAGAGTCCCTGATGGACAGGAAATGTGCGGTGCTCTTCACACAAGTCACAAGAAGTAATTCATTCTTTAAAATGTAAGTTCTCATTGGAAGTCCATGGGATTGTTCACCCAGTAAGGGAGGCTGGCTCAGTAGGATTCAGGATTTAGTAGCATTTCTTCTGTAAGCCCCCAGGAAATCTCTAGCTAAGGATGCGGTGGCAGCACCCAGTGTGTAGGTGAGTAAGTCCTCAGGACCTGCCCTTCCGTTCATGTAAGCTCAGACATTACTCACTGGGGCACCATGAATTCTTGAGCTGTTTCCCCTGATCACTGTAGTTAAAAGATAATAGATCTGGCCATCTTCTCCTTAAGTGGAGGGTGTAACACCTGCCTGCCTGTGACCTGCTGTGGAGTCATTCCTGGAGAGGAATTTCACCTCCTGGCTCTTTAATGTTGGGTGGCTCAGACAGTAAAGAATCTTGCCTGCAATGCAGGAGGAGACCCAAGTTCGATCCCTGGGTCAGGAAGATCCCCTGGAGAAGGGAATGGCTACCCACTCCAGTATTCTTGCCTGGAGAATCCCATGGACAGAGGAACCTGGCTGTCTCTAGTTCATGGGGTCACAAATAGTCGGACATAACTGAGCAACTAACACTTCCACTTTCTCCAGTGGTTGAACCAAGGGTCTCATAGAAATTGTGGCTATTCACAGCCTCCTGGTCTCAAGGGAGGAGGCAAGAAGTTGGGAAATGGTATTTCTAGGCTTTGCAGTCAGGCTGGAGTTTGAATTCCAACATTGACATTTATGGGCATAAACTGCTTCATTGTATTTTGCCTTGGTTAGCTCCTCTGTGAAATGGAAATAATAGTCTGCTTCACTGCGGTGTTATGAGACTCGATGGATGTATGTTGGCTTTTGGTGAGTTGTGTCTGTGTGTGGAGGAGGATGTATGCTTGGTCCTTCCAGAGATGGTTTTCATTTCCTGCTTGCCCCGGTGTTCTGCCTCCCAGACCCATGATCCTTTGAGTACTGATTAGGAAAGGGAAAAAAAAGACAGCATGACTCACCTACGTGCACAGAAGGAAATGGCCCTTGACCATTCCCGGCTTGTGAGCCTTCCGGTCTTGTCTTCTGGCCGCTGTAATGTGGCCTTTGAACTGTTGAAAATGCCCAGGCCTATTTACCACTAGCATTTCCCTGCTTTCACCACAGTGAGTGGCCGCTTGGCCTTCTTTTGGGCTGCTCTTGAACAAGGCAGAGGTGGCCCTCACAGAGTAAGTGACAGAATTCCCATGCCAGGGAGAACCCAGCCACCCCAGGCTAGGGTCTGCAAGTCCATCTGGGTGATGATCTGATCTGAGCAGCAGACAGGAGGACAGAGGCAGGGCACGCTGTGCAGATAGCTCTCTTGTTCAGATTGAAAGAAATCCAAGGTAGGTCCTCTGTCTCGCCGCCTTCTGAAGGCAGCTTGGCTACACTTGTAGCCGAAACACCGCTGGGAGAAAGGTTGCAGTTGCTGGGAGTTGTGATCTCCTGCAAAGGGAAGAAGGACCGCTACTGTCCCTCTCACCCCCCGTCCCGACAGCCCCACAGCTGCCATCCGGGCCTTCTTGACAGCACTCGCCCCGCTCAGCTGAAGTGGAGACTCCCAGGAGCCCCACCCCGCCCCTGCGTGGTTCTGCATCCAAGAAGGAGCCGCTGCATGCCCGGTCCACCCGCCCATCAGCCACGCCGGCCCCGGCAGACTTCCTTCCCTTCGGGGCCACATGCCACGAATTTCTAACCAAGGTGTGGCTGGGTGCCTCCTTCCCCAGTGAGGACTTAACTTTTCGAAATTTATGTTGTAGAAGGGAAGCTGCCTGTCTTTAGGGATCCGGCACTTCTCACCTCTGTTCCTTGCTTCAGTCCATGTCCCTTGAGATGCTACTGTAGGATTCCTGGGTTTGACAGGATTTTACTCATTTGTATTAACATTGGGCTTCCCAGGTGGTTCAGTGGTAAAGAATTCCCCCCTCCGCATCTTCAGGTGTCTCTAATCAGGTCTGTGGTTAAATTTGAAATAGTCAGCTTTGTCTCCCCTTGGGAGGTGGCTCCAGCCAGAGCTTGCCTTCACATGAAGTCTGGGTAGTTCCACGTGACAGAGCCTCAGCGCCATGGGGGCATTACTGAAGCCAGGATTTCAGAGAGACTGTTTCTCTCCCCCTCCCTGCCTTTGCTTCCATCTCCAAGGCCAGCCCTGGAGCTGGCTTAGACTGTCTTGGCAGACGCCTGTTTAACCCTTTCCTGTAGAAACCTCTCTGCTTGTGGAGCTGAGCCTTCCCAGCAGTGAGCTGGGTGTGAAGGCAAGTCCATTGAATCCGAAATGGCCCCACCAGCTTCCGCCCATTTTTCTGATATGTTGAGTGTTTCCATCCGCAGGCAGGCAGCCTGCCGTGGCAGTGGCTCAGTCCTGACCAGCAGGATACAACTGAAGGAAATGTGCTGGTGACAGGCTTTCTTCTGGGCGTGTAGGTGAAGCAACCCCTGCCGGGGGTCTGCACCTCAGGGGGCTGCCCCCACGCAATGCTGGGTTCAGTGACTGCCGCTGAGTCTTGGGGTTACTGCCTCTCGTCCATGCCCCTGACACTGTCAGACCACAATGATTTTATTCTGGAGCTTAGAGCCATTTGGAATGGCTGCTTTCTGGGCATCCTGAAGTGACTCACATGTGTCACAGAAAACCTTGCTTGTCCGTCAGCTTGAAGCCTTCAGGCGGCCTTCTCGGGGTTCCTCGGCTCCTGAAACAGCAGGATTGTCTGCCTACAAGCTCACAAGGCTGTCATGAGAACTAAATGAGGTCTTTCACTGAAGTGCTTAGCGTGATACCTAACATTATTCCCCAAGACTGAGTTTTGTTTGTATCACATGCCTAGTGTTTGGCCCATTGCCTGGTACATAATAAATGCTTGGTAAGTTATTTGTGGAATAAATAAATGAACTTTACAATAATTCTTTTTTTTCCTTGTCTTCAGATCAGGAGCAACAAGGTAGACTTAAGGTGTTTTAAATTCTGTATTGGTGCCCCCCCACACACACACACACTCCTGCCTGCCCTGTTCTGCTCCTTTAGCTGCTCTGCCACCTTGCTTTCTGATGTTGAGTCCACACATTGAAACTCCCTGTGGATTTTAACAAGTTTGGAGTCTGGGGGTGATGTTTGCTTTGAAACCCTAAACAGGACTGAAAAACTACTGACCACTGGCTGGTTAGGCGTGGGTGGCGGCGGAGCGGAGGGGAGGGAGGGTGTGTCTGTCTGTCTGTCTGTCTGTCTGTGTGAGATCCGTGTTTGAGCGCCTGTTGTGGGCGGGGCACTGGCTGTTGCAGGCGCTGGGAACACAATGGCAAACAAGACATTGAACACACAGAACAGGGCAGGCATCCTCGTTGGCCAGGTGGGGGTGGGGTGGAGGACTGCTTCCTTGAGCAGAGGTCTGAAGTCTAAAGGGGGCTTCCTAGGCCGGAGTTGGGGAGAGGGTGATCCACGGAGCTGCCTTGCCAGGACCCTGGGGCAGAGAAGGAGGCCGACTTGGCCAGCAGAGTGTGCCCGGGGCTTCAGGCCACAGTGAGGGTTCTTTTTGAGTGAGATCTCTGCTCATGGAGTGAGATGTCACCAGGGCTTTGTAACTGCTCGGGCTGCCCCAGGTCTGAGAGGACAGAAGATTTGGGAGGCTTTGTTTCTCTGGTCTGCCTCCCCAGCTGCCCCCTACTTTTAAGATGCAGCATTGCATCTTCGGCCAGAAAAACCTAGTCTGGAACATTCTTTCCCCTGGAGTAGGGAGCGACTGTCCTTTGCCCTCTGCTCAGAGGGTTTTCTCTGTGCCTAGTGCTCCCGAACGTGGGGAGAAAAGGCAGAGTTTAGATTTGGCGGAATCCAGCCCCCAACTTGCCTTGTCTCAAGTTGGACCCCGGAGCTTCGAGTGTGCTTTGTGGGGCTGGCTCGGAAGTGTTGATGAAGTGTTGGCTGTAAACAAACCTCCACCCTCGCCACCAGGAGCTGCCGCTCCTCTGCTGAGTAAACCGCCAGCTCACGCGGCAGCTTGTCCCGTGTCATGGAGCCATATTGTTTTCACTTCCTTCCTCGGCCCTGGTCATGGTTTTGCTGGTGGCCGGACTTTTGTATTCTCTGCAGGGAGAACCACATCCCAGATTCCGTAATTCCAAAAAATGAGACCCCTGCCAAAGGACTGTTAGATTCTTCCAAGTTTCAGACACGACTGACTACAAAACCAAAATTATTAGGTTCAGATCACAGCCCTTCATGGACGGCCCCAGCCCACGGCAGCCACCTCACACCCTGGTCAGAGGGACTTAAGCCCTGGGAGAGTAGGGGGTGCAGGCAGTCTGAAGAAGAGGCCTCAGCGTTTTCCTTCTGCCTTTCTCACTTGGCTTCGTGGGACGATACGGATTTTGTTTTGCTTTGTTTTTCCTGTGTCTTAACAGGAATTGAACTGGGGAGCAGAAACCAGATTTGCCTGGTCTTTCCCCCTGGGAAGTGCTATGTGCAGTGCTCTCCCGGGCAGGACGCCCTGTCTCCACCTTCCTGAGGAATTGGGTGAAAAGCGCCCCGCCGGGGTGTCTGAGGGGGCGTGTGCTGTCACGTCCAGGTCTGTCCAGGTCTCTGGGACTCGTGCCTCCCAGCCGATGCAGACAGTCATCTGTCTGATAACTGGATCTCCAGGCTGAGTTCATTTCTGTGGCCAACGGAATATCCACCTAGAGGCCAGGGAGGGTGGGTTCGTACAAGTCCAGGCGGGTGTCCTGTGAGCCTTCTGAAACCGTGCTTTGGAGGAAGGAAAGAACAGTGGGCTCTTGTTGCTTTTTGCTCGTGTCCTCTCCTGCTCCCCTCCTGCCTCTTTAAGGATGTACCAAGTCTCTCTCTGGCAGGTTTTGCCAAACCGGTTTCTTGAACTGCTGGCAGCTTAATGTGTGAACCTTCCTTCAATCTAAGGAGATAGCCCTTTTAAATACTTCATCAGTTGTTTTTTCCAGCACCATGGCTGGCATCCAAGATAACTACCCCGAGCACTTCGTTCATTTTTGTGCTGAATTCCTGGTATCTGAGGCATGACTGTCCCTCTGGGTCTTTGTATTGAAGGTGGAGCCCCGTCCTCACCCGCAAAGCAGCTTTCGTTGGATGAAAGTTGCCTCGATGGACAGTTGAGCGTAAGTGGTTCTAAAAAGCATCTCTGGGGTGTTTGACGCCTGTCCTCAGTGGTCTCCCCGGACGCCCTGACTCTCCTTCCTCGCTGGGCTTTCCTCAGTACCCCCAGTGTCCAGTATCCCCAGCAACCAACTCCATTCCGAGAACATGTGTTGCGTGGCTCTAGGTCCTTCTGGGGTGTAGTCCAGCCCTTCTCAGGCTCACGTTGGGACAGCGGGGGGTCAGGCACCTTTTGGATGTGGAAGCACTTGGGTCATTGGCTTTCTTCTTCGGGGGCACCTTGGTACCACGCCACACGCCCAGGAACTCAACAGACCCACAACCCACGTGTCCACATCAGAGGGCAGAGGAATTCCCTGCTAGAGCGTAACAAGGTGTGGCCACCAGGAGGCCCAGAGTCCCATTGTTTGACTCTCCGGGGCCTTAGGAATCACAGGCGCCTGTGACGCAAGTTGGGGATCTAGACAAGCCGACTCCAGAACCTTGCCGTAGCTTGTGGCTCCCAGCCTGCGGAGGCTCAGTTAGGTGTTTGGCTTTTAGTGTTCTCTCAAGGCAGGAGAATCTTTGCTTGCAGTTGGGTCCGTGCACTTTGCTTGCAGATAGTGTGGAGCTGGGTTCCAGTTGGGAAGGGGTGGGGGTGTGGAACTTCTTTCTGGGGTGCTGGTTTGGAATTGAATAAGAGGCCATAGTTTCATGGGACTTGAGATGCACGCTGTGAGAGTAGAAAAGCAGAGACTAGCTGTCATACTGAAACCAACTACCAGGTTACTTTGGGGAGGGGAGCACGTATAGAAAGATAAATCTGGGGGAAAATGAGAAGCCAGGCCAAAAAAGGAAGGCCTGAAAGTAGAAAGACTTCCTGTTTGTGATTTTGCCCCATCATCTCTTTTTCTCCCCAAGACGTGACTAAACAAAGCTCAGCTAAGCCAGCCCAGGCCCTTGTGAAATGCAGGAATCTCCGCCTCTGCCCACCCACTCCGCCTCCCATCACTGGACACAGGCAGGCCCGGGAGCCTCACACCTTTTAATCTTATAAGAAGCTTGTGGTGTGAACATAGCCTTTCCCCTTTGAAGAGGCTCCTTGCTTGTTTGGTGACCAACTTCCTGTGAGCCTGGAGCAGACAGCAGAATTCCCACATGGCTGTCTTGCCTCCTTCCTCACTGCTCTGCATTTTGGCCTCTAAAGGGCCCAGGGCAGCGCTTTGGGAAAGAGCCCTAGGAGGCCTTTGATGAGTTAATGCATCAGGCCTGTGGGGCCAGCCAGATGTCCCCAGAGGGGAGGTAGGATGTGCCTAAGTGATGTTTTCCCACAGTGAGCACCCAGACAGCTGTCCCCTGGAGAGAGAATTAAGGACCTTTTACAGCCCAGCTTGCCACACTCTTTAGCATGGGTTCCCCCAGAGTCATAGCTACAAAGGGATTGTTGTGGGGCCGGTGGAGACCCGCTCTCTGTGGAGCAGCTGATTGATGACCAACCTGAATTTGGTGCGGCAGCCCTCTGGGGGTGCCTCCGCTTTGCCCACCTGATTGGCAGGGGGCGAGTGACTGGGGGTGATGGTTGCTAAGCAACCTGGCATGGACGTTATGCCCGTCCAGGTCGAATGAATAGCTGCAGTGTTCCAAAGAATGAGGGGGTTTTGGCCTGTCCCAGGGACTTTTTGGAGAAGAGGGCTAAGAACTGCTGGTCTTAGAACAGAGCCTGGGGGCTGGGGGGTTGGTGGCCTCCCTGTGCCTGCCTTCTGAGATGTCACCTTGGTGTCAAGTCGCATTGTGTGAGTGGCATACACAGCGCTGCCCGGCCGCCTCCATGTGCCTGCGATTGTTACTGTCTTATCTCCTTCCTCACTGACCAAAGCGAGGGGACACAAGATCCAGCCTCATGAGCACAGCTTCTGCCACTGTGATCATGCCATGTCATGGCACCTGAGACCCCCGACCTGTGTTGAGGGGCTCGGTTTCTCCAGAAATGGGGAGAACAGGTATGTATTTACCATTGTGCATTTGGGGCAGCAGAAGCAAGGAAAGTAGGTGCCCACCCATGTGACCATGGCCAGAACTGGATTTTCTTGACTACGACACATAGCACATGGGGGTTTTAGTTCCCCAACCAGGGACTAAACCCATGTGCCTTGCATTGGAACCACTGGATCTGCAGGGAAGCCTTTACTTTGAGCAGTGAGATCCGGAGCGGTCTGAAGAGAAACCTTTGCCCCTAGGGCTCTGTATACCTCCAGAACGGAGGACATGGCATGGAAGTGGGTGCTGGGGGCAGGGGCTTGCATGAAGGGTCAGAGAGCTTTCTTTGGAGAGACGGAGCCCGTGTAAAGAGAACCAGCAGGTGAGCTGGGAGACAGTCAAGCTGCCTGGAGCTGGACTGTCCTGAGAGCGCGTGACTCACTGAAGGCCTGCGGCCTGCCTGCCCCCTGCCTGCCCCCGGTTCAGTGAACTGCCCCTGTGATAAAGCCTCCCTTTTTGCTGAAGCTGAAAGTGAGAAAAATCTCTTGGGAGGAGACAGTCTCTTGCGTTTTGGTCTTGAGATTCTGTAGCCACCTCTTGTTTCCTGGGCGCCGGGCAGAGGTGCTGTGTTCTGAGGCGGCTGGCCAGGTCCAGAGGAGCAGTGGCAGGGTCCAGGTTTGCAGGTCATGGCTGGCTGGCTGCTGGTCGCTCTCCTCGGCGTTGGGGGTGTGGTCACTGCTGGAGGCCGTGGAGGAGAGACTGAAGCAGGTGGCTGGAGCATCCGGGCTGCTCTGATGAAGGAAGAAGGAATATTCTGAGGTTCATGGGTCTCAGGACCCCCAAAGTGTCGGCTCGCTCTGCGGGCTCCTCGCAGTGCTTCTACCTTTTCTTCTTAAAAATCCTGAGTGGTGTCTGAGGAGAGTGACTCTGGGTCAGGAGCCCCGCGCTTACTCCTTGTGTTTCTCTTTTTCTCTTGCAGGATAACCCGGAAGTAGAAAAGCGAGATCCCCAGGAATTAGTTGGTGAGTACCCTGGGGTGGAGGGTGCCAGGGGCAGGTCTCTGAGCCTTGCCCAGAGCCAGCTGGCTTCCAGCCACCCAGGCGGCTTCTCTTTGCTTCAGCCGAGGCAGCAGCTCAGCTGAGAGCCTGTCTCCGGACTCTGACTCTCAGGGCCTTTGGCATTTCCTAAGACATCTGGGTGAGACACCCAGGGAACAATTCTTCTTTGAAAACTGTTTTTATGGTGCATTTCATGGAACTTTGGTCAGTTGCCAGTGTTGTCAGGAGGGACTCAGGGCCCCCTCCAGCTGAGAGCTTGTTCTTGAGCTCTGCGCCTGTCCTCCAGCCTTGGACCCCCTGAGCGTCTCCGCTGGCGTGTTCATGGGCTCAGGGCGCAAACGTGGCCTCTGCCGGCATGCTGCTGTGTCCCCGGGAGGGAGCATGGCTCCCAGCCCTGGAGCCTGGGGCCCTTTGTGTAACTGGCCAGGGTGGTTACGGTTCTGGAACATGGCCCATGTGTCATCCCAGCCCCGTGTTAGTCCATCCTCTTCAGCCTTTCAGAAGGTCTCTCGACTCCTTTCATTTCTGCCATGGACTTTGTCTGGCAAAGGCTTCCCCCAAGGCCTGGCCCAGCCTCACGTTGTGGGGGGTTGGCCCTCCCCCTCCGTGGCGAGACTGTCTGTCTCTTCCCGCCCACTTTCCATCATTAATCCTCACAGAGCGGAGTTCCTGCTCCTCTCTCCCAGATGGCGCCTTTGCGGCTCACTCGCCCTGCCGGGGGGGTGGGGGGTGCCCAGGCTGGAAATGCTGTATCCAGCAGCCCCTCCAGCCTGTTCTTTTGCTGGACAGGATGCCTTCACCAGGGCTGGCAGGTGGGGACCCATTCTGGTTGTTGGGAACACCATTCATGATATTTGTCTCCTGAGGGGAGGACTGGGTAGGGCCCTGACCACGTGGAGCAGCCCAGATGCTCGGTGGGATTCTGCCCTTCAGCCCCAGGTTTGCTGATGAATGGAGTATGAGTCTTTCTTCTCCTATTAAAAAACAAACCCAAATTTTCCTAAAACCAAAGAGCCTGATCTTTGGAAAATGGCACCGGAGGGGCAGCGCAGTTGGTTTCACGGGCAGAGGGAGCAGAGCGCAGCCCCCCGGGAAGCCCGCGGCCTTCCCCGAGCAGGCTGTCCGTGGGGCCGGCCCTGGACCGCAGCCTTGTCCTCCCCTGTCCCTGCTGTTCACTGCAGGACGGCAGGGGCGGAGCCGCCCCCCGGGAACGCAGCCGGGCAGCACTCTCCGCTCCTGCTACCGGCGCTCACTTGGCAGGAACGTGTGTGGGCTTCAGCCATCTCAGCCCCAAACTCGTCCACAAACAGCTTTGACTTCTCTCCTTGTCACTGTTCGCAAGCAGCTTTGTGAGGTGTACCACACATAGAGCGGAACCCCCGCCGCAGTCCTGACGCAGGACGTCTCTGTGACTGTAGAGCGTTCTCTGTGCCCGTCCCCTTGCACACGTTTCCTCCTCCGGCCTCAGGCAGGCAGTGATCTCTTTTCTTCACTATAGTTTTGTCTCTTTAGAGTTTCTCATAAATTGGTTTATTTGTTGGCCTCAGCACTACTAGCATTTTGGGGTGGATAATTTTTTGTTGTGGCGGCCTGGCTTGTGCGTTGTACACTGTTTTAGCAGCATCCTTGGTCTCCACCCACTAGAGACCAATAGCAGCCTCCTCTCCCTGCCAAATATGACAACGAAAAATGATTCTAGACATTGCCAAATGTCAACTTGGGGGCACAACTGCCCCTGCCCAAGAACCATTAATACAAATGGACTCATTGTTTGTTTGGTCTGACTTCTTCATTTCCCATAATGTTCTTAAGACCCTTCCATGTTTTTGAGCATATCCATAGTTTTTGTTTCTTTTCTTTAATTGGTAATATTATTTCATTGTGGGGTTACACCACAGTTTCTTGAATCCATTCCCCCATAAAGAACACGGATGAAACTTGAAGCCTCCTGGTTAGGGTTCCTCTTCCCACTTCTCACTGAGGAGGTGGTGGACGACCTGCAGAGTGGCTTCCGCTCACCTGCCCTGGTTGTCCCCACCTTTTCCTTGGCTCAGCTCCTTCCATTCATGCCTCTGGATGGGAAGACTCAGGTTGCTCCACTGGTGTGGACAGCGTTTTCACTTGTGTAGACAGGCCCACGTTTAATGGAGCAAAGGGGAGCAGAGAAGCTGGCTAAGGGCTCCCCAGCTCTGTAGGTGCTTGACAGAGGGGAGCGGGCACCCGGTCCTCCCCTCCAGGTGCCCCGCCAGTGGCCCTGGAACAGCGGCCCCGGGATGATCATCCAGTTGAGTTCTCCGTGTCTCTGGTGAGGCAGAAACACTCCACCCACTCCTGCTTCCAGCTCCACAGCACCCGCCAGGCATGCCTTTACTCTCGCCGTTAACAAACGCCCCGCTGACGAGCCACTCCTGTGCAGATCCATGCCTGGCAGCTGTGGATACCTGTGCGGCTTTGTGAGGTGGGTGTGCACCCGGGGTGAATCACGCTGACACAGGCTTCTCAGAGCCTGAGCACGGTGCCCGCCCAGAACACCCCTGCAGACCCAGAGCACCCACAGGCCTGGGCTGCCCCCGAGGGCCTGGACACGCGTCTCGATGTGTTTTCAGGGAGATTGATTTGAGGCTCTGTGGCAGCGCCAGTAGCCCTATGTGCGGGTCTCATTTCTTCTGCTTTAGATGCATTCTGAGACTTGGGAAGGACAAAGTTGCAGGAAGATTGCTCCTGAAATCTGCGAGAGAAACTTTTACCGTGTTTCCTGCATGTGTCCCTTCATCCCGTTGCTCCCGGGAGGAACTCTCTTGTTCCCAGCCCAGTTCTAGCCACGAGCTTGGGAGGACCTCCCCCTCCCTGTCCCACTGTGTACCACTTGGGTGGTTGGGTTGCTAATGGCAACAGCGTCACACCCTGTTTTTCCAAAAGGCTTTCCTGGCAAATGCCAAAGGGCACTCTTTGTCTCTCTGTCACGTGCACACACGCACTCCCCACCCCAGGGAGGCCGTCTCCCCCTGCTGTGCACCCAGAGCCTGCCCTGGCCCTCCTGGCTTTTGGTGCTGATGCTTACAAAACACGAGAGCCAGCACAGCCCGGGTAATTCCGCTCTCAGCCTGCCTCTGCAGCCTGCTCAAGCCTCGCTTCGGGCTTAGAACTCCTGCCTCTCTCAGGGCTAGGAGGAAGGAGGAAGTTGGGATGAGATCAAGGTGTCACCCTTGCTTCAGGAGGCAGGAGACGGAAGGGGCTGAGCAAAGAGAAGCACACGGTCCCATGGTGGAACGTGCTCCCAGACTGCACTGGTGTCTCGGTCCGCAGCAGGATGACATACCTATGCCCTGTTCCTGGGGCATGACCAGGGAGACCCCACCAACAGTGAGAGTCGGCACGTGTAGCCTTGTTAGGAGATGGTCCCTGGGCTCGAGCTCCAGCCTCAGTGTGCGCAGACTCGTTTGGCAGCAGCTGAGAAGTGAAGCTCAAAGCAGAAAGCAAAGCACCTTATCTGCTAAGAAAATATTAATCCAGCCCCGGGAGAGAAGGGAAAGGTTCACCTGGCCATCCCCCGGCAGTCCGGGCGGCCACTCAGGGCTGAGAGAGTCCCGCCGGGGCCGGCACATGTCGAGTACCCAGTGAGTACTTGCTGGGTGTTAGTGGTGCTGGGTTGTTCATTCTTTGCCTTCATCTTGCCCCACCCTGCTCCGCCTGCTGTTTGCTCATTGTGTAGTCCTTTTCATGAGCAAACGTCTTAAAAAGCACAGACAGAATCTTACAACAAGCAGCCATTGTCTGGGTGATCCAGAGCACGGCTCTGCCTTTGCCAGGGTGGCCGGAGGCAGCAGGGAGGGGAGTGGAGGGAGAGGAAAACGTGGGTGGGCAGGGGCACATCGCCAAGGGGGTTGTCCCTTGGGGGCTGTGGGTCTTCACTTCAGAATCAGGCCTTTTGTTCCCAGGAATGAAGTGGACCGAGTGAGGTTGATTGGTTTACTGCTGAAGGACCCGAAGTTAATAACCAGCAGGTCATTTTGTATTGAATAGATGTCATTTATGTACAAAGCAGTTTTGAATGCTGAGTCCCGAAGCCCAGGGAACCCTGAGCTTCTGGTGGACCCTGGGTAGCAGAGCCTGAGGTGGAAGGACAGCACCAAGCAGCTCTGAGTCCCCAGGATCCTGGGAGAGTGTTTCAGGGGCAGAGCCCGTGGGAGGCAGAGCCATGTGCGAGTGTCTTCCCAGCCCTGAGCTCATGACTTCACGTTGGTAGCTTGAAATTGATTGGCCATGACGGGAGAATTCACACCAGAGAAAGGGACAGATGCTGCGAGTCGTGGGTCTGCCCCTCGCACCTCCCAGCTGGCCTTAAGCACTCACCAGCACCCCCAGGACACAGTCTTTCCTCTGGGCACGGTTGTGATGTGGCCACTCATGCCCTCTGCCTAAACTGCTTGCCCCACCTCACCTACCGGCTCCTTCAGGTCATTTGAGTTCATGCCAGATGCACCCTCAGAGGGCCACTCAGTACGCCCTGTCTTACCAGTCTCCCGTGTGTGGCCCTCCTTGAGCACTTTGCGTGCCTTTCTTGTCTTGGACGATATTTTACTGTCCATGTCGGGCCCCCACCCTGACCCTCCCTCGCACCCACAGAACTCCTCTGTTCTTTCCGCAGCCTCCTTTTCTGAAAGAGTCCGGAACATGTCACCTGATGAGATCAAGATCCCTCCAGAGCCCCCCGGCCGGTGCTCTAACCATTTACAGGTACGTGCACGCTCAGCTGCTAAGGCCCGTGCAGACGAGGAAATCTGGGCGGGTGTCTGGCTGGGTCTGACTTTAAACGGCTTCTGGAAAAGAAACAGCCCAAGTGGGAAGGAGCCTGCAGTCCTGGTGACCTCGCCTAGGCCGCTCCCAGGAGCCAGCTTCGTACCCCCAGCTGCCTTTGCAGCCTCAGCCGGGCCCCCGCCTGCCCCAGGACACTGCCAGCAGAGCAAGCAGCACGCCTCTTGTGGGCATCCCTGAGCCCAGGGAATGTCTCCGAAGGAACTTGGCTGAGAACCTGAGGGGTCATCAGAATGTAAGAGAAACGAGTAGGAATGCAAATACACAAGTATGTAAATGCATACGCTTCAGTCCTCATTTTCCTGAAATGGCAGTTCATTGGCTTCTTGTCTGATGATCCCTATCTTGCGGAGGTGGAGCCTGGAGTACAGTCCCTCCCTCGGGAGCAGGCCCCCAGGCTGGCCTTAGTCCTGGCCTTAGTCCTCCCTGTCAGCCTTGGTGGCGGTTTCTCCTTGTCCCTCTGCGTGTTCCCCTTTGAAGGGGCCCTTGTGAGAGTAGGGCCGACACCCACGGCTGCTCCGGAGTGGGGCCTATGGCTACGCCCCAAGCCTTTGCACACGCTGACGGATGGGTGACTTATGGGGCCTGCGGCTGGGAACGTAGCGACCTGGGTGGGTGCTGAGTGGGGCTGGGCTGCAGTGCACAGTCCCTTCTCTTCCCGGAAATCCCTTCCCTTTGCCATCTCCCCACCACCGCCACATACCACCCCACCCCCGGCCCTGTGTCATTCACACTCCAGGCAACAATCCACAGCCTGTAAGGACAGTCGAGCAGTCACCAGGCAGAGATAGCCGGCCCCAGTCTTCAAGATCAAAATGTTTCTCCTTTTTAGATCCTGCTGGTGGCAGAAACCATGACACTGAGCAAAGGTTTTAGTTCCCCTGAGATAGGAGAATCCGCCTGACAGCTGAGGGCACACAGGAAAGTCATCTGTAAGAAACAGCTGTGCCTCCACCTGCCGAGCCTTCTAGGTAGGCCTGCCTCCATCACCCGCAGAGAGAGGACATGGAGGCATGCACTCGGCTTCTCTCTTCCTGGCAAACGTGTTACAGACCTCTCTCTCCAACTCAGTGCTTCCCCTGGGCAGTCTTGACTCCTGACAGGAGTGGGTCACCTTTCCTGATGTTCCAGAGGACCTCGCTCAGCACCCCCCCCACCTCCTCTTGCAGGTGAAGAGTACCCCAGGTGGTTTCCTCCTGGACAGTCTGTGTTTAGCTGCCACTAGTGGGGGAGGCTGCCAAGAGACCCTACCCTGGGCCAGCACCAGCCTCGCTGGGTAAACCTGCTCCTCCTCAGAGGTGGCCCTGCCCTGAGGCTCGGGTTCCTGAGACCTCTTCACTCCCCGGGCAGCCCTGACGCCATCTGTTGCTGGCATCATCTCCGTGGGCCTGGGGGCACCTATACTGCTGGCCTGGACCCTGCCCAGTGGCTCTCTGGTTTCCCATTGAGCCAGAGCAGGACTTGAGGGGAGACTGGATGAGAAACAGGCTCTTGAAACAGGCTCTACCCCAGCGGTGCCTCTTGGTAAAGTGGTAAGGACTAGCCAGCTGTGAGTCTCCCCTCAGAGGACACTGGGGAGGCTTGTGACACCTCTCCTCCTGCCTTCCCAGGTCTCTAGCTGGGTCTTAACCCCATGTTAAAATTAAAATTCAGCATTTTCAGCTCCCACCTAGCAACGCTCACTCTTGAAGCTTCTCTTCAGATGATTCAGCAGCTGATCCCAAGTGGGAGTTTGTTCACTGTCCTCTCCATGGCTTCTCTAGCTCCACCTTCTTATTCCTCCTTCTGCTGACCACCCAGAGGGGATCAGGAGAAAGCACAGCGAAAGCAGACTGGTCTCTGTCTGTCTCGTCTGCACTGGGTGGAGGAAGACCGTCTGGCCAGAGCAGGGATTCATGGCTCCCCCACGTCCTCATGTCCACAGCACGCGTGACCACAGGCTGGGATTGCGAGGGGTTCCGTCACCATCGTCCTGTCTCTCTTCCGTAGGACAAGATCCAGAAGCTGTATGAGCGGAAGATAAAGGAGGGAATGGACATGAACTACATCATCCAGAGGAAGAAGGAATTTCGGAATCCCAGGTGAGTTTTCTGTGAGCCAACAGGGGGGTGGTTGGAGGGGTGATGTTGGACTGGGGACAAGAATGCCCCCAGAGAGGTGGCAGAGAGGGGCCCGGCTCAGATCCCAGCTGAGCCCAAAGAGACCATCACCCTAACTGCGTTAACCTCGCTGAGGCTTCATCTACCGTTGAAGAGCCGGGCAGCACGTGCAGAGGTGCAGAGGGGAAGCCACGAGACGCGAGCTGGGCGGGGTCTGCCTGGGCTCTCATTCCTTCTCTCCTCCTGGAGCGCATGACCTCCTGAGGGCTTAGTGTCCTCAGCCGTACGAGGAGAGGATTGTCTCATGGTCACCACAGGTCCTCCTACCTCGAGAAAGCTGTCCACTCTATGCAGGTTTGACAGACAGACCTGTGTCTGGGTCTCACTCCGTCCAGCATTCAAGCGAGTGACACACCCAGGAAAGAGCCTCGTGTGCCGATAGGCAAGAGCTGCTCTTACCGCTGTGGGCCTAAATGGGGAGGCCCCAACCCAGCCCCACAGACTAAAGGTCTGACGTCCAGTTGAAACCTCATCTTGACACCATACTCACTCTGGCCGCTGGCCCCAGTCCTTCTCTGTGGAAGGTTGGAAGGCCAGAAGTGACTTTTAATGTCAAGTCAGTGGACATTTGCCCTCCCACCTGGAAACTTGCTTAGAACAGTTCAACTGGGCTAAAGACTTGGTCTGCACCCAACTGCTAAATGGTTCTGATCTCTTGAAATCTGGTGCTACACAGGGCCACGGGCCTCGGGCTCGCTTAGCACCTTGTGGTTTTCTTCTTTCAGCATCTATGAGAAGCTCATCCAGTTCTGCGCAATTGATGAACTCGGCACCAACTATCCAAAAGTACGTGCCACCTGCAGAGGCGGGGCGTGAGGGAGGGGACCCAGGGCCCTGTGCCCTCCCCACTGGCTTCAACCTGGAACCACTGGAAGGTTCGTGTGGCACAGTGGCAGCAGAGGAGAGCCGTCCCCATCGCTCCTGTTTGAGCCCTGGGGCCTCTGATTGGTTAGGGGCTAGTGTGGGCTTGCCGTGCCCTGTACGTCAGCCCGTCCACAGTGCTGCTCTGCCCTCAGTGTCCTAAGAAGGGTTGGCTGGAGATGGGATAGCAGCTGTGCCTCCCTGCCCTTGAAGGCAGGAGACTCCAGGCCAGGAAGATCCATGGAAAGACTTGGGGAGAAGCATGTGGTCTCTTGAGTCATTTCTATTTACTGGCCCTTTCTGCAACTCTGAACTTTTCTTTTTCAGGATATGTTTGACCCCCACGGCTGGTCTGAAGACTCCTACTATGAGGCATTAGGTGGGTAGCCGTTCATTTGCCTGCTCACCCATCCATCTGTCTGTCTCTCCAGTCATTAGGCAACACAGGTTTCAGGGTCTCCTCCATGTTCAGCCATGTCTGAGGAGCTGAGTATGCAACCTTGAACCATCCAGATCCCCGTCCCTGACTTAAGAAGCTTACAACACAGTGAAGAAGATAGGATCAAAGGAGTGATTCCAGCAATAACGAGCGGGGTGATGAGGATGCAGGCTGGGCCGCCTGACTGAGGGCCGGGGGAGGGTGGGCGGCCTCATGGAGGACGCCGTGTCCAAACGAGGTCTGACGGTGCGCAGAGGCGGCCGAGCAGCATGGGCGGGTCCCGGGCAGGGGGCCAGCGGGAGTGCAGCGCTGTGTGCCGGGCCCGCTCCCTCGGGTGCCAGGTCCCAAACCAGTGGCCTCTGGGCCACCAGATACGGCCGGTCGGTGTGTGGTGTTAGGCCTGTATAAGTTCTGTCTTGCTTTAATTTGAATTCAGTGCTAGTGTTTTATCTAAAAATCCAGAGACTTCTCTGGTGGTCAGGTGCTTAAGACTCCGCACTTCCACTCTAGGGCGCTCGAGTTCGATTCCCTGGTCGAGGGACTAAGATCCCATGTGCTGTGCAGCTAGGCCAGAAAAGAAATAATGCAAATCTCAGATCCCGGTTGCTGAGAAGGTGGTTACCCTAGGCCAGCATTCCCCCGTGGCTGCAGCCTGCTGGAGCCCAGGGGCAGCTCACCCCTCCAGATGGGGTGCACAGCCCCAGCTTCAGGGCCTTTGGAGTGTGAGGCCCCGGCTTTGTGCTGGCTGAGGGCTGGCTGGTGACTTTGCCCATCACAAAGAGCTGCTGCAAACAGGAGGCCCGGGGGAACGGCAGGCAGCGGTTCGGGGTTCTTTGGCCTGAGTTAAATCTTCTTGTTTAATCCACTGCTCTGTAACTGCTTGTCCTGTCTTTGTAGCCAAAGCCCAAAAGATTGAAATGGACAAGTTGGAAAAGGCCAAAAAGGAGCGAACCAAAGTAAGTTTTGGGTGGACATCCTGATGAAGGGGGTAGCTGTCTGGGGCGCACGGGTCCTGCAGGCTGAGCCGGGGGGCTTCCCTCACCCCCACCCCACCCCCACCGCTGGTTCACACCCAGTGACACTCTGAGCAGCCTTAGATGTGCTGGGTTTTAAGCCTCCATGACAGCTTGAAGACGCTTCCCGGGCTGCTTCCGCTTGGTTTCGGGGTCTTAATGTTGGCTGCGTCATGTCCCCTCCCCCCCACACCATTACAGCTGCCGAGCCCTGGGGGCTTTCCCTTTGGGCCCATCGGCGGCCTCCTCGGCCTGAACGGAGGAATTAGGGACGTATTGCTCCGTATTCCCAGGGCGCTCTGGTCTGTGCCGTTGTTGGCTTCCAGCACTGGCCTCTGCAGCCCGCCTGGGAGCTTCCATGCCCATCCTGTGGCCAGGTGACCCCTCGCGTCAGGATCTGAGCGTGCTGCTCGCCCCTGGTCTGGGTCCTTCAGGGACGGAAACTGAGCCGTGAGACCAGGTCCTTGGGGTTGTGCCCTTTTTGACCGGAGTCTCGAGGCAAGAACACAGCCGCGGGATGCCCGCTCGTCCACCTGCGGTCGAGCCTGGTCCTCCTGCAGCAGGTGTGGCCTCCAGGACGTGTCCCCCCCCCTCCCCGGGGCCACAGGGTTAATCCCTCGGGGAGCTGGTGCTTGGGCAGTCAGGGGTCCTCATTCTTAACCCTTGATTGAATTTCCCGACTCTCTCTCCTTCCCCCTTTCCAAACCCCAGGCTTGTTGCAGGGACGTGTCTGCAGCACCTGGGGGCCGGAGCTGTCCTTCCCCTGTGCGCACGGGCACCGCCTCCCCCGAGGTGTGAGGGCGGGGCCTGGGCGGGCAGGGGTGCCCCAGCACGGAACAGATGGCCATGGCGGGAGGGGCCCGGTGTCTGCGGGAAGCTCTCTTCAGAGGAGTAACCATCCTCTTCAGGCGCGTCTCCAACGCCTCCCCCACTTCAACAGTCAGAGCTGGTTCTCAGCGCCTCCCTTGTGCGGTGCCAAGTTGCCTCCTGTCCCCCGGGAGCAGACAGCTGGCAAAAAGACGTGGATCCACGCTGTGCGCAGGTCTGACACTCGTCCCTCTTGCCCCCAGATTGAATTTGTGACGGGCACCAAGAAAGGCACCACGACTAACGCCACGGCCACCACCACCACCACAGCCAGCACAGCCGTCGCAGGTACAGGCGGTTCCACTCCGCCTCCACGCCTTATCTGCGGGAGCAGGGCTCTGGGCCTGGGGTGGGTTCTGGCTCCTCGGCTGCCCTCGGCTTCCTGGGGCTGCGGCCTGCCGTTTCTGCTCCCTGGTCTTGGACCGCTGGCCTGGGTGGTCCTGACTTCTCCCTGGCCTCTTCCCCAGATGCCCAGAAGAGAAAGAGCAAGTGGGACTCGGCCATCCCGGTGACGACGATAGCCCAGCCCACCATCCTCACCACCACGGCCACCCTGCCAGCTGTCGTCACCGTGACCACCAGCGCCAGCGGCTCTAAGACCACCGTTATCTCTGCCGTGGGCACCATTGTGAAGAAGGCCAAGCAGTGACCCGAGGGACCCCAGGGACCGCCTTAGGGTGGCTCGGACAGTCTCCCCTCCACGGAGGGGAGGAGCCACTCTGGGACCTGACGAGACCGCGGCCTCCTGGGAGGTTCCACATTGTATATTTCAGGACTGGGACCCGTTCCCCATCCCTCCTCCCTGCGAGGAGCTCCGGGTGGCGTTTGACCTGGAAGAAGCAGGGCTGCAAAGGAGCAGGGCTCTGTGGACGGTGCCCCCACCGCGGGGTCTGCGCCCTATTAAAGTGCCGCGTCCTCACGTCTCGGCGTCTCGGGTGCCCTGGTCTCTTCTACAGTCTGTTTTTCAGGCAAATGTGAAAACTCAAGTGTCCTCTCATCCCTGTTGGGATCCTCACCTCGGGGTTGACAGCGGGGTGACCACAGCCCTCGGCCCGGCTCAGAGGGGGTGGCCCGAGAAGTCACCTCAGTCATTCCCAGTGAATGCCTCTTGGCGCGGGCAGGCAGGAGTCCTGAGAGGGGGGAAGGCCCAGGCTCCCGCTACCGTGGTCCTGGAGCTCTGAACCCCACCAGTTGTCAGGCAGGAGCCCAGCTTGTCCTCCCCTGGGTGCAATTGAGCCCTCCTCCAACCACCTCTTGGACACACCCTGGCCTTTGAAGTCTCACCAGTCACCAGAAGGGCTGGGGCTGACCCCTGGCCCACGCAGGGAGGGGGCAGGTCACAGTGGGGAGATGAATCACCTCCTGGCCTGGCTGGGCAGTCGCTCATTGTTTACGTAAAGCCCAGCTCCTGGGAGGATCCGCCACCCCACCCTTCCTGCGCCTGTTATCTCTGCCCCACAGCAGCCCTCGGGCAGCGCTAGTGGCCTCGGGGCTCCTCTGGGGCCAGAACAGATTTCCCAGCCGCTGCCAGACCTGGAGTCCCGAGTCCGGAGGGAAAGAGTGCTTTTCCTGCTCTTGGGCAGCTCTCTCCCTGCCAGCGGAAGGGCCGCGCGTCAGAGAAGGAAGCCGGGCTGTGAAGAGCTGACCTGCTTCCCCAGAGCGGGCAGGGTTCAGAAAAGTGGTCCCCAGGAGGCACCGGATGCTGGTGCATGACTGGGAGAGTGTGACGACCCAGCCCTGTGGCCCCCAGAGTAGGGATGGAGCCACCCCTGCCCCCTCCCCACAAACACATCCTCAGCTAGAGGAGGTCAGGTCTCCCTGTCTTTTGAGGAATTTCGCAGCCCTAGAGAGAGGGCTTTCCGCCTGCAGCCTCTGCCAGGGCCCCAGGGGGCTCATGTGGCGGCAGCTGGGACCTCGGAGTCAGCACCTCCACTCTGGAGCCCAGGTTAAAAGAATTTGTGTTTTGAGTCGTGTGTGTTTCAGGCCCTTTGCTCTGTAAGTCTTCTCTGTCAAATCATGGTAATAAAGCTTCTTGAACTGGTCGTGAGGAATCTACGAGATGATTTATGCATCGCTGTTGCTCAGTCATGTCCGACTCTTTGCAACCCCACAGACTGTAGCCCACCAGGCTCGTGTCTGTCCATGGGGTTCCCAGGCAAGAATACTGGAGTGGGTTGCCATTTTGTTCTCCAGGGGATCTTCCTGACCCAGGGATTGAACTTGTGTCTCCTGTGTCTCCTGCATTAGCAGGCGAATTCTTTACCACTGAGCCACCAGGAATACGTTTTATAGAGTACTCTACACAGGCTTGTTGTTGCAGTCAGTCCAGCTCCTTGTTTGAGACCAAGGAGGGAAGCACCCTCTATAGATGATAAAATCAGCCTGGGTCACCGCCTTCAACAGTCCTCCAGGCACTCCCAGACCTGCCAACCGAGCTGTCCGGTTGAAGCCGGTTGGAGCAGTGATGGCTATTCCCCGTCGGGGCCCCAGTCACAAGGGCCCTGGGGAGAGAAGCCTGGGAGTTGGACAGCCTAGAGTTAGAGCTGTTCTGCTCACTAGCCTGGTGAATGGGTGAAGGGCTTCAGTCCCGCTGAATTTCATTTAAGTCTCCTGTGAATCAGGTTTAGTGCCTGCCCACCTTGGTCCCACTGAGGGAGCCACAGGGGCAGGTTCTCTGCCTTCTTTGAAGGCTGGGTGTCCCAAAGTGCCCTGTCCCTGCTCACAGCCTGTTCAAACTGCTCTCCAGTCCCGCCCACCTGCACATCCCCACCCTCTCCCCAGGGTCCCCATCTTGGGTGATGACATTGTGATTGCCCCGGGCTCACTGCCTGCACCCTGGACCCCCGTACTCTCCCTGCATGCTGTGGGTCACTTCAGGAACCCCTCTGCGTCATCGTCGCTGCTGCCCCGGCCCCCCAGTTGCTCCCCGCCTCATCTGCTGACTCGCACTCTTCCATCCAAGCTCCAGTCTGGCCAGCATCTTCCTGCCCCCCAGCTCTTACCAAGTCACGTGGTCTCCTGCTGACCACGGGAGAGCCCACTTCAGCCAGGCAGGCAAGGCCACCAGCATTCTCATCACCGCTCCAGCCTTCACCCTCCTCCTCCCTCCCCCACACCCCCATGCTTGGCTCCTGCCAACCTTAGCACTGACACTTTGAAGACATAGCTCTTAATCCCGTCCTGATTTCCACCCCCCGGGCGTTAGTTGCTCCTTTCTAGATCTTTCTTGCATCTCAGGTAATACTTCTGCCTTGTGGCATCTATCCACACCGTCCAACAGCACTGTCCCAAATGCCCGGCGTGAGATAAGAGCCCAGGTGATGGGAGGGATGGAGGGGGTGTTTTTTGGCCACACCACGCAGCGTGCAGGATCTTAGTTCCCTGATCAAGCGTTAAACCCATGGCCCCTGCCTTAGGAGCACTGAGTCTTGACCACTAGATCAGGCTTCCAGGGAAGACGCTGTACTCTCTAATTTTATGCATGAGGGGTTTTTTTGTTGTTGTTGTTGTTTTTTAATCAGGATGTGGGAGATGCATGCAGAGAAACAGTCTGTTTATTTTATTTAAGACGGGAGCAAGGCAGAGATGCACACCTGCAGAGAGAGCGTGTGGGTGTTCTCCCTAATGAGGAACGCCTTTATGCATGTTGAAGATCTCCAGGGACTTCTCTGGTGGTCCAGTGTTAAGATTCCACACTTCCACTGCAGGGGGCGCAGATTCGATCCTTGATCAGGGAACTAAGATCCCATAGGCCTTGTGGCCAAAAAATAAAATCTTTATAATAAAAAAAAAAAATCAAGGTCCTTTGAACCATAAAGAATAAGAAAGGTCTCTGTGACCAGATGTGGAGTGGTCCTCAGGAGAAATAAAATGGAAAAGGGCAAGGTGCTGAACAGTGCGGGGTATATGCTCTTGTATAAGGCAGGGAGGAAGTACAAAACCAGAAGCAGAGAGAGGAAAGAAACACAGAAAACTCATTTTAAAGTTGAATTGGAAATATCGACATGAGCTCATGATTCAAAAATAAGAAAAAAGTCCCAGCTATGTCCTTCGGAAGGACACAGAAGCAATGGCTGGCCCCCTGTAGCAAAGAGCACATGTAGCACCCAAATCTTAATCTTCCCTCCCAAAAGGAACCAGGGCTGCTTGCAGAGAAAGGGCTAATCCAGAAATCTAAGTGCAACTGCACCAGTTTGTCCCAGAAAGCAAGGAGGACTGCAAGGGGGGTTTCAAAGGTCAAAGGAACTGGTTTGAAAAGACCTCCCACTAACCAATTATTGTGAAAAAGGAAAAACTCCCTTGCTGCCTGTACACTGCTGCTCACAATACACATAAAACGCTCTCGAACCAGGTGTATGGGCTTTTCACAACCAAGCACTTCTGACACCAACTGCCTGGAGTCAGCACGGACCCCACAGGTGAAAAGGGCTCCATCCCATAAGACTGTCTCCTACCCAGAAGCCAATTGCAAGTCCGGGCCTCCCTGACTTCCAACCAACTGGCTGTTAATTGGGGGTTCCCATGACCCCTCCTTGGGCTCAATAATTTGCTAGAAGGACTCATACAAATCAGGAGAACAGTTTACTCACTAGATTACTGATTTATTATGAAAGGATACAACTCAGGATTTCAGGATCAGCCAGAAGGAAGAGAGGCACAGGACACAGTATAGGGTAAGAGAGTGGAGTTCTCTCTGGACTCTCCACCCTCCTTCCCAGCACTCCACGTACCCAGCAATCTGGAGGCATCTGAACCCACACTGGCTACGGTTTTATGTCAGGTTGATGACTAGGCAGGGACTTCCCAGGAGGCGCAGTGGTAAAGTCTGTCTGCCTGCCCATGCAGGAGACACAGAAGACGGGGCTTTGATCCCTGGGTCGGGAAGATCCCCTGGAGTAGGAAATGGCAACCCACTCCAGTATTCTTGCCTGGAAACTTCTATGGACAGAGGAGCCTGGCAGGTTACAGTCCATGGGGTCGCAGAGTCAGACATGACTTCGAACCTTCATTACTAGGCATGATTCATTAAACCGTTGGACATTGTTTTGGAGATGAAACGAAATCTCTAACCCATCCCCCTTCTCTGGAGGTTGGGGGTTGGGGTGAGGGTGGGGGAGTATTGAGGCTGAAAGTTCCAGCGCTAATCACATGGTTGGTTCCCCTGACAACCAGTGCCCCTAACTTTAGTGGCTTTCCAAAAGTCACCTCATTAACATAAACTCGGTTGTTATTGAAAGGAGCTTCTTATGAATAACAAAGACTCTCTTTTCACTTTTATCGCTCCATAGCTTTTCCAAGAACCATGGACAAAAATCAAACATATCTTGCTTATTATGTCAGAACATCGCCAGTGTAAACTATTGGACAAGTGAAAATCCATTTGTGCGTGGTATTTGATGTGAAAAAACAGAAAAAATGTATTTGCCACCATTCGAGTTGAATATATCAACTCTCTACTCTGAAAGTTAGAATTAAAAGAATTAACCTTTGTGCACTGCTGATGGGATTATAAAATGATGCAGTTGCTACAGAAAACAGTATGGTGGGCCTCAAAAAATTAAAAATAAGACTACCACATGGTCCATCACTTCTGGGCTTATATCCCATAAAACTGAAAGCAGGGTCTGGAAGATAATGACTGCACACCCGTGTTCACAGCAGCTTAATTTACAATAAGCAAGAGGCGGAAGCTACCCAATGTCCATTGACAGATGAATGGATAAAAACAATGTGGTCTATATATACAATGAAATATTATTCAGTCTTTAGGGAAGAAAACCCTGCCACATGCTACAACAGAGAGGAAGCCTGTGGGCATTATACTAAGTGAAATAAGCCAAACACAAAAAGACAGATTGTGTGATTCCAATTACATGAGGCACTAGAGTAATAGTAGCCCCTTGGACTGCAAGGAGATCCAACCAGTCCATCCTAAAGGAGATCAGTGCTGAATATTCATTGGAAGGACTGATGCTGAAGCTGAAACTCCAATACTTTGGCCACCTGATGAGAAGAACTGACTCACTGGAAAAGACCCCGATGCTGGGAAAGACTGAAGGCAGGAGGAGAAGGGGACGACAGAGGATGAGATGGTTGTGGGGCGTCACCGATGCAATGGACATGAGTTTCAGCAAGCTCCAGGAGTTGGTGATGGACAGGGAAGCCTGGAGTGCTGTAGTCTATGGGGTTGCAAAGAGTCGGACGCAACTGAGTGATTGAACTGAACTGAACTGAGTGGTCAAAATCACTGATTCAGAAAATAGAATGATAGTGAATCAGGGGTGGGGTGGGGGACGTGAGGAGCCATTTAATGGGTATAGAGTTTCAGTTTGCAAGATGAAAAAGTTCTGGAAATCTGTTTCCCAGCAACGTGTGCATAGTTAACACTGTTGATCTATACACTTAAACTGATTAAGGTAATTCCCTGGCAGTCCAGTGGTTCGGTGCTTTCACTGCCCTGGCCTGGTTCAATCCTTGCTTAGAGAACCAAGATTCTTCAAGCCACGAGGTACAGCCTAAATAAATAACTGGTTATGATGTAATTTTTATGTTTTTACTACAATTTAAAAAATTTTGGGGGTTGTTTTGTAATGTAAAAGTAATTGTTTAAAGTTCTATAACTCAAAAAGAAAAGATTTTACCCTGTATTTTGGAGGTGTATAATTCATTCCCAGTTGATGAAGGAAACCTTTTTTTTTTTAATTTGAAGGATATCTTTTATTAAATACAGAAACAGAAAGTCACTACTCTTCAACCCCCAAAGATAATTGATTAAAGCAAGGATCAACAATGGATGCTAGAACTGTTCAGTGAAAGTTTGTTGGGAAAAGGGCAAGATGACAAAACACCATCACCCCCTCTTAATTACTTCTTAATCATAAAGTGAAAATGCATTTTTACAATTAAGAGAGATGGTGAGGCAGCTAACAAGCTGTGCCATCCAATAAAACACAGCACCTCTTAAGACCATCCTTGCCAAGAAACTAAATCAGGCTTTTAGACATAACTTCCAGTTTACAGGAAGATAAAAATCAAGTTAAATAACACCATGAGGAAGTAATCAGACAAATACAGACAGTAGGACATTCTTCTGGTCAACTGGCCGATCTCTTGAAAAGGTCAGTGTTTGCGGTTGGGGGAGGGGAGAGGCTGTTCGGGGGGTAAGAAAGATAAAAACACTAACTGTAGTGGGGGTTGAGATAAGGTCTCTAGACGGGTCACCAAACTGTTCCGGTCATACATTCACTGTCCATTTATCATTTAAGCTGTTTATAGACATGGGTACTACTCTTCCAATAAGTGACATACATTGTCAAGCCAAAAATAGTGGAGGGCTTCCCTGGTGGTCAGTGGTTAAGAATCCAGCTGCCAATGCAGAGGACAGGTTTGATCCCTGGTCCAGGACGATCCCCCGTGCCAGGGAGCAACTAAGCCCATGTGCCACAACTACTGAGCCTGCGCTCCAGAGCCGGGGAGACACATCTACCTAATTGCGCTCACCCTCCACAGCAAGAGAGACCGCCACAATGGGAGGCCCTTGGACAACCACTAGAGAGTCACCCCTGCTCCCTGCAACGAGAGAAAAGCCCCAGCAGCAGCAAAGACCCAGCACAGCCAAAAATATAGAAATAAAATGATTTTTTTAAAGTCAATGTTTGGGGGTGAGAGAGAGGAGAGACTGTTTTAGGAGTAAGATGAAACAGTCAACTGTGGTGGGGGTTAATACAAGGTCTCTAGATGGGTCACCAAACTGTTCTGGTCACACATCCATTCTCCATTTATCACCTAAGTTGTTTCTTTATAGAAACGGGAACTGTAAGTGATGCACACGGTCAAGCAAAGAGTAGCGAATCCTGTGGCGCATCCCTGGAAAATTCACAGCCCACCTCGGATGCCCGTGGTTTAAACTGTAAGCCTTGTGAAGCAAGCAGGTGGTGTGGATCCTTCCTCTGGGATCCCCGGCACCTGGTATAAGAGCTCGTTAAATGCTTGTCAAATGAATAAATGATTGACCTAATAAGGGAGCAAGTCTGGCCTCCCTGAGGCCGTGGAATGAGCGTAGGCAGGTGGGAGCTGCCATCTGGGGTTCCTGGACCTCTGTTTCAGGGACCTCAGCTCTTTGACAGAGTCTGCAGAAGGAAACCCCACTACATACCAGACTCACTCTGGCCCTAAGGCTGTAAAATCAGACAATAGGGGTTTTTGTTTAATTATTTTTTTTGTATGGAAGTAATATGTAGTACAAAGCTCCTTAACACTTTGGGGACCAGTACCTATTTCGGAATTCAGTGTAATCGAAAGATCCTTTTCCCAGCAAACCCACATTCCCGGGTCAGATACACCTTGAGCTTCACACATGATCTCAGATGATTCACGGACCGCCCCCCTGCCCCAGGTCCATACTCAGGTTCCGTGTAATGAAATTCCAGATTTGAAGAAACCGGAGGGACCTCACGGGTTGTCTTCTGAGGGCCTCTCAGGGTGCACGTCCCACCTCTCAGCTGCTGCCAAACTCCTGCTCCCCTAGTCTTTTTTTAATTTTGGTTATGCGTCACAGCACATAGGATCTTAGTTTCCCAACCAGAGATTGAACCTGCAGCCCTTGCATCTGAAGCACCAAGTCTTAACCATTGGACCACCAGGAAGTCCCCCTAGTCATTTTTTATATATGATTTTATTTATTTTTCTTTTCGCCCATGCTAGGTCTTCCTTGTTGTGCGGGCTTTTCTCTAGATGCTGCGAGCGGGGACTACTCTCTAGTTGAGGTGTGAGGGCTTCTCATTCCGGTGGCCTCTATTGCGGACCACGGGCTCCAGGGTGCTCGAGCATCAGTAGTTGCGGCTCCTGGGCTCTAGAGCGCAGGCTCAATTAGCTGCGGTACACCGGCTTCGTTGTTCTGCAGCATGTGGGATCCTGCAGGACCAGGGATGGAACCCGTGTCTCCTAAATTGGCAGGCAGATTCTTTCCCACTGAGCCGCCAGGGAAGCCCCCCGTCAGTCATTTTTAAAAGGGTCTGGAATGAGGAGAGGAAGGGGCTGCTGGCCCCATGGGGTCTGTGGCATTACTGCCCCTGGGCCGGGGTCTCCTCCTCTTGGAGGGCGCATCAGCAGCCCCCACTGCGGGGTGCACCCCCTGATGGATAGTGCTGGCAGGCTGCTCCCGGAGCCTGTATTTCCCAGGGTGGACTGGGCGACTGCTGGAGCAGCTCAAGTCCGTAGGGCATGACCTGGGTACCCCTACCCCAATCAAACTGGGGCTCCTGCCACAGAGCTCCCGAGTCCAGGAGCCAGCCTCTGAGGCCCTGGCCCATGCAGAGCAGAACTCAGAGGACCGGGCGAGGTGGCCAAGGGGTGACCTGTGGCTCTCGCAGTTGCAGTGAGCGCTTGGCGTCCTCGGCGCCTCAGTCAGTCCCAGCTGTTCCTAGGGTCACTCTGAGAGTTGGCAGTGTTTGCGCCTGTTTACAGGTGAGAAGGCTGAGGCTAAGGAAGGCATGTGACAATCCCTTCTGGGTCGACTACACGTTTACTGAGCGACTGCTATGTGCCAGGCACTGAGCTAGGTGCTGGGGATCAAACGATGTGCTACAACGTGTCCAACCTTGGAGTTCACCGTGCAAAGGGGAAGAGACCCCCTAAACAGATAATTTCAAACAAGAATGGCAAATGACAAAAAAAAAACCAAAAACATGCCACAGGGGTACACAACCCAGTCCAGGGTTCAGGGAGGTCAAGGAGGCTCCTTGGAGCATGTGACATCAGCATAAGGCCCCCAAGGATAAGGAGGATACACCAGGCTGGGTGAGAGTGGGAAGACCCCAAGTAGAGGGACCAGCCTGGCGTAAAAGAGCCCTGGTCCCTGTCTGCAAAAGCACGCTGGCTTGAAGCTGCTTGGTTGGGGGAGAGAAGGGGGCATTTTGTGCAAGGTGGGGCCAGAGAAATAGACCAAGTTGAAGTCATGGAGCAACAGGAGAGGGTTGGATCCACTTAACCTGAAGTACTTGAGAGAGGATGGGTGGGGGCGGGGGGCGGCGATGGTGTCAGATTTGTGAAGCAGCTTGTCAAGAACAGCTGTAACCTTTCGAGTGCCTCTCCACCTCAGGTGGGTGCTACCTCTTGAGGGGCATTACTCTCGCTTTAAGAAGGTTTAATTAGCTTGCCTGCAAACACTCAGAGAACCAGTCCTTGCCCAGAGCTCCCTCTGGGCACACGTGGTGAGTGCGTTGGGGAGTAGGGGAGGCTAAGAAGACGGCGGGAAGGTAGACCTGGCCTGGGGCAGGCGCCGGCACACAGAAAGGGGATGCGCGGTGTTGATTGTCGGGTTGTGTGTCTGGGGCACCCGATGGCTCCCCAGGGCAGGGGCGATGGCTCCTGGCCCAGGGTCTGGAGGAGAGGGACGGCGGTCTCAGAAGGGGGCCAGGAGGGGCCGCCTCCAGCTGGGGGCAGACCGGCCCCCGAGTCTGAAGCCCCGAAGGGCGAGGAGGCGCCGCTCCCGGGGCTGGACCGGAGAGAGGCGGGTGGCTCCTCCCCGGCCCCGCCGCCCTGGGTCGGGGCGCGGGGCCGGGCGCCGCGGGAGCCGCAGCCCTTTCCGGGGGGCGGGCCCAGAGGCGGCAGCGCCCGGCTCCTGCCCCGACAGGTGCGCGCCGCGCGCAGGAATGCGGCCGGCCTGACTCACCAGCGCCTCCTTCCTACCTGCCGCCCGCCCCATAAAGCGGTCCCCTCCCCGCCGCCGCCCGCCCTCCCTGCAGCCCGCCCTCCGCACCGTCCCGGCTCGCCCGCGCGCCGCATCTGGAGCCGCCGAGCGGAGCCCAGCGCGGGGAGGGCGCGAGTCCGCCCCAAGGTAGGTCCAGCCATGCCCCCGCACTCCGCCCGCCCCTCCAGGGCCCCGAGCCGCCGAGGCTGGGCGCGCTCTCGGAGATCTCCGGGAGGAGAAGCGGAAAGGGAGTGCGCACCCCAGCCCCGGGCAGCCCCGCGGGGAGCTGATTGGTGGGCCGGCGGCTTTTGTTTCCCCAGCTCTTCCTTTCCTAAAGGCCGGCTGCCCAGGGCAGGTGCCCAGCCTGCCCGGGTGTGTCCAGGGGACTCCCAGGGCCAAGGGGACGGCAGAGCTGGAGAAGGCGCTTGGTTGTCAGACCTCTGGGTGGAGGATGGCAGCAGGGAGGGTCTGGGCATCGGGTGGGTGCTTGGGAGAAAGTGGTGGGCAGGGTCCGGGAGGTGGCAGGCAGGCCTCCTGGGCTGCGCCCTTTTGGGGTTCAAAAAGAAGCAGCCACCTAGGGGCAGAGGCCCTCCGGTTTGGCTGGGCGGTGCCACCGTCCAACTGCGGTCTGGGGACTCCCTGACTCTCCCCTCCTCCTGGCCGGGCACACGCCTGCCTTGTTCGGGACACCCTTCCTCCAGGAAGCCCTCCTAACCTCACGGCCCACCACTGTGTCCTCCTCCAGGGCCAGACCCCCGTCCCCACTCCCTCAGCCCCGGGTGGCCCTGTCAGTTTTAGGTGGGAGCTCCTCCTTCTCCCCAGTGGCCTCGCCACACCCTGAGCCCGAGGCTGGACCGGGTTGTGGCTGCCTCGGGCCACAGCTGGAAGTGAAGGCTGCGGGTCTCCGTCCCGGGGGGCTGAGTGGGTAGAGGAGAGCAATAGGGACAGCGGGGAAGGGCTGTCTGTCTGTCTCCTTGGCCTTGAGTCTGCGGGTGATAGAGCAGCAGAGAGGCCAGAGGATAGGGAAGCAGGAGGGAAGAGAGCCGTGCAGGGTGGGTGCGGACGTGCCAAGCGGGGGGTCCCCTGGGGTGGGTGTCAGAACACCAAGCCCACGTTATTCGGGCCATAGCGCGTGTCCAAGAGTATGTGTGTCCCTGAGCCTGCCAGCCTGGGTGTGCCGCTATGTGATAACAGTGGGTGGCAGGCACACACTTCCGGGACCCAGCTGCTACATGAAAAGGCCACCCGCCTGGTGGGACCCAGAGTAGCCTGGAGAGTTCATGTCCCAAGGGCTCTGCCCATGCCACCACGGTCACGTCTTCCAGGAAGCCCACAGTCCTAACTCTTATGTGAGATCTTATTTTTTCACCCACCAATGACTACTTTGAAAACTTTTTAGGGAGTCCCCTTGGTGGTCCAGGGCTTCCCAGGTGGCAAAGTGGTAAAGAGTCCGCCTGCCAATGCAGGAGACACGGGTTCGATCCCTGGGTCAGGAAGATCCCCTGGAAGAGAAGATGGCAACCCACTCCAGTATTCTTGCCTGGAAAACTCGCATAGCCGGTGGGGCCTGGCGGGCTCCAGTCTGTGGGGTAGCAAAGAGTCGGACACGCCTGAGCACGCATGCAGTGGTGGTCCAGTGGGTAGGAATCGGTGCTCTCACTGTCGGGGCCTGGATTCACTCCCTGGTCAGGGAACCAAGATCCCACAAATCACGCAGTATGGCCAAAAACAAAAAAGCTTTTTAGACAATTCCCTGGTGGTCCAGTGGTTAAGACTCCATGCTCCCAATGCAGGGGGCACAGGTTCATTTCCTGGTTGGGGAATTAAAATCTCTCATGCTGCAAGATTCAGCCTAAAAAAAAAAAATTTTTTTTTAAACACAAGTTGAGTCAAACACAACACTCTTGTGTGCATCACTGCTGCTTCAGAGTCTCTGAATGTAAGGTGAAGGTTAAATGGGGCGGGGGGTCCATCTCATCTGGACAGAGGGGATCAGGCCGTCCTCCCCCACTGGTTCCCGTGCAGATTAAATGGCGATTATGTACGTGACATGCTGGGCACTCGCCCATTGTGTGCCCAGCCTGCGGGCACAGGGGAGTGAGTAAGAGCTGGGCTGGGCAGTGCCGGTACCTGCATGTGTAATGGTGCCCCAGGGAGGCCCGGGGAAGCAGCCAGCATTGTGTAGCCTGTGGGTGTGGTGCCTGTGCCCCAAGGCCACAGGAAAACCATTTCCCCCCAAGAAGCACCCCTCCTCAGCTGGCTCGGGGCACCCTTACTCCAGGCCCCTCTTAGAGGCGGGCTCCTCCCCAGTTGACCGCCCGCAGATGTGTTGGAGCTCCTGGTAGCCACCTTGGAGAGACGGAGGCATGCCCTCCTGCAGCCCCTCGGGTCTCCCCAGAGCCTGGGGTGTGCCAGCCCCACAAGCCAAGGCCTGAACGAGGACCCAAGGATGAGGGCCAGTAGGCATGATGTAGTCTCGGGCTGCTGGGTGACTGGCTCTGCAGAAAGAGGCCGGGGTGGTCACTCTTGCCCTCAGCTCTGCCAGGCCAGGCGCCTCTGGCCTGCCCTTCTCTTCAGCAGGCTGTCCATCTTGAACCGTTCTCAGGGATGCCACTGCCTGCCCCAAAGGTCACGAATGACTTGAGATGGTTTAATAGTTGAACCAAAGGGGCCTTCCCTGGCTCAGTGGTAAAAGAATCCGCCTGCCAATGCAGGAGACACGGGTTCAGTCCCTGATCTGGAAGATCCCGCAGGCCGAGGAGGAACTAAGCCCGTGTGCCACACTATTGAGCTTGTGCCCTAGAGCCTGGGAGCCGCAAGCAGAGAACCCTGCGCATCGCAACTAAGGAGAAGCCCATGCAGCAAGGAAGACCCTGCACAGCAAAAAAAAAAATAAGAATAAATCATTTAAAAAAAAAACAGTGAAGCAAAGGCAGATGGGGTGTCCTGGGGTGGCTGGCAGTGTGTGTGTGTATGAGTGGGCTGCAGGGGTTTGTAATCCCGCTCCAGGCTAAGTTTTGAAAGGGTGATCTGCTCAGGGCCCCCCAACTCAACTCTGGGGCAGGCAGAGGTGAGGGGACCCCTCCTCCAATGGGCTAGGCAACCATTACAGAACTTAGCTGAGTAGCAAATCATGTCCTCCCTTCCCCAGGCCCCAAATACTGGGGAGGGCCCCCCTCCTCCTGGGCTGTATCCCATAACCAAAGGGCAAGTAAGTGGGCCAGGACCCTCTAGGGTGGCCCTGTCCCTGCCAAGCCTGACCCAACCCAGTGGGGTCTGAAAGACGAGGGTGGAAAAAGCCCTGGTCTGCCCTCCGGGGAGCCCAGCACAAGAGACCCGGCACTGGGACAAGCTCAGAGCCCAGAGTCCTCGGTGGTGAGAGGGCGGGGGCCTCCCTGGCAGGGCGTCGGCCTGCAGGGCAGCTGGCCCCTCTGGGGATGCCAAGGAAGGGGGCAGAGGAAAAGAGGGGTCAGGGGCCCTGGGCCCTGCCACTTGTAGGCCAGGTGGCCTTGGAACGTCGCTAGCGTTCTCAGAGCCTCAGTTTGTACATCCGTGCAATGGGAACGGTGGAGCTCTGACGAGGACCCAGTGAGCTGACACGTGGACTAGGGTTGTCAGGCATCGTGTGTCAATTGCGGCTGTTTTACAGGAAGAGGAGGATGGCAGGGCCACATCCCAGCCCGTGGACCAGGCTGCTGCTGACAGCCCTGCTGAGCATCAGCTTCCCCGGGGCCATGGGTGAGTCGGACACGCCCCTGCAGCACCCTTCTTGGCGGGGCCTCAACTTTCAAGGCACTGCCGTTATTAAGGTAGCAGGGTGTGGGGAGAGGCTCTCACTCAGAGTCTTACCCAGACCCTCACTCAACCATTCAACAAACAGCCACCACCCGCTTCAAGGGCTGTGGAGCCGTGATCTTGAGCTGCATGGCCCAAACACTTAGGGAAGCAGAAGAAGACTTGGTCTAAAGGAGGGAAAAGACATCCACTCAGAGAAGGCAGGCGCTTGCAGGGTGTGCTGACGCTTGGACAGCGCAGTTGAGAGATTTTATGGGGATTAGAAGGAGAGGGAGGTGGTCATCACCGGCTCTCTGAGTGTCTGCAGTCCGCAAAGGGCGCCTACTGAGGGACTAGTACCTGTCAGTGGACGCCATGGCTGGTAGCTCAGAGCAGTCCGTGGTGAGAACACTCATTCTTTGGAAATTGGTAAATGCTGCAAGTCAGGGCTTCCCCGCCCTCACTGGAGACATTGGTAAATATTGACAGCACACCTTTTCCTGAAAGTCCAGGAGCCCCGCCCGCTAGTGCACATACTAGGTCCTCACTGTGATTTTAACTGAACAAAACCACAGGGTATCTATCCAAACCTTTGGGGAAACTGAAGTTTCACCTCATTTATTTATTAAAAACTCATCATGTGCAGGGCATGGGCTCGGCACTCGGGACACTGGTAAATGACACACCATCCCAGAGGAGCAGGCAGCGGGGCTGGTTAGGGTGTCCCCGCCAGCAAATGCCCCAGCGCCTCCATCCTAGCCCCCACCCGCCTTCCCTCCAGACTTGGGTGGAAAGTCCCAGTTTGAGACCTAGCTCTGCTGGTTGCTGACTACATACCAACCGCCTCTATTTCCCCCTCTGCATCTTGGGAGAGAGTTGCTATCTCTTTCAAATGAAGATGCTTAAGGGAAGGGCTTGGCCCTGGGTAAGGCCCATCTCAGTGGATCCACCCCGCTCTGCTCCCCAGGGAACCGCTGCAAGAAGGCCCAGGTGGAGAGCTGCACGGAGTGCATCCGCGTGGACAAGGACTGCGCCTACTGCACGGACGAGGTGTGTTGCTGCCCAGCCCGGGGCGCCTCCCCTACCTACGCTCCCCACCCCTGGGCTCTGGCCAAGTCCACGCTTGCCACACCCTCGGCCCAGCCTCGGGCCAGGCGGGAATGGGAGAACGGGCAAGGGTTCAGGAAAATCGAGGGGTGTAAATCCTGGGTTAGGACAGCAGTGGGGATGGGCCCTGCCCTCCTGACCCATCTCTTTCTGGCCAGGTGTTCAAGGAACGGCGCTGCAACACCCAGGCCGAGCTGCTGGCTGCCGGCTGCCGGCTAGAGAGCGTGGTGGTCATGGAGAGCAGCTTTGAGATCACAGAGGTGCCCGGGGTCGGGGCTCGGGGGAGGCTGGGCCATCCAAGCTCAAGGCCGGCTGCTCATGGGGCATCATGGGGTCCCCTGGCTGAGCTGAGCGGTCTCTCCGTTAGGTCTGGAGAGACCCTCCAGCCAGGTGTCCCCCTCCCCTGGGCGCAGGAAGGGCAGATCGACACCACCCTGCGGCGCAGCCAGGTGGCCCCCCAGGCACTGCGGGTGCGGCTGCGGCCGGGCGAGGAGTGGCGCTTCGAGCTGCAGGTGTTCGAGCCTCTGGAGAGCCCCATGGACCTGTATATCCTCATGGACTTCTCCAACTCCATGTCTGACGATCTGGACAACCTCAAGAAGATGGGGCAGGATCTGGGTATGGAGTGGGGCAGGGCGTGGGGATGGTGCCCCCCCCCAACCCCCGCCAGCTGCTCGGGAGACCAGGGCTCAGGCTAGCTATACCCACTCCTCAAGGAAGGACAGGACTTCTGAGCACCCCAAGAACTCCTTCTTCCTATTCTCAGAGGAGAGCCCTGGCCAGACCCCCAGTAACCGCTCAGCAGTACAGAGGAGGGCCCCACTGGGTGGGCCCCAGACCCTCTCTGGTCCTGCTTTTTTGGCTGCACCGTGTCACATGGCTTGTGGGATCTTAATACCCTTACCAGGGGTCACACCCGTGCCCCTGCAGTGGCAGCCCAGAGTCCCAGCCATTGGACCGCCAGGAAACGCCCTCCTCTGGTTCTGACAAGGAGGGTCCCAGCTGCTATGAGGCTGAGGTTAAGTCCTAGCTCGACAGATGGCTGGTCCAACTCCCCACCTGCCCCCTCCAACTTGCTGCATGCATGACTCTGGGTCCCCCGAGTCCCATTCCCTTCATCCGTAAATAATGACAGAGCTGTTGTGTGCAGGAACTGATGCCAAACATGCAGAGCATTGATGTTAAGTTATTAAGTTATTCTTCCTCTTCCTTCCCGAACCAGCCCCCAACACCTATGTGGATGTGGGGTTCTTGGGGCTCAGCTGCCCCTTCTTTTTTATTTTTAAAAAGTTTATTAAAAAAAAAAGTTTATTTTTCATTGAAGGATAATTGCTTAACAATATTGCACTGGTTTCTGCCATCCATCAACATGAATCAACCCCTCACCCTTGAAGCTCCCTCCCACCTCCCCCACCATCCCACCCATCTAGACTGTCACAGAGCCGCCCGGGTTTGCGGTCCCTGAGTGACGCAGCGAATCCCCCCGGCTACTACTTTACATGGTAGTGTATCTGCTTCCGTGCTACTCTCCATTCATCCCACCCTCAGCTGCCCCCTGTCTTTCCTACTGATGCCCAGCTCAGGTCTTGAGGCAGCTCACCAGCGACTACACTATAGGATTTGGCAAGTTCGTGGACAAAGTCAGCGTCCCTCAGACGGACATGAGGCCTGAGAAGTGAGTGACCGAGTGGACGGGGGTCCTGGCCAGGTGGCCCACCTCCTCTCCACCCAGGCACTTTGAAAATCTTGGGGTTGCAATGAGCCACGGGGGTGGTCCCCCAGGAGGGCGGGCATGGGGTGTGGGGGTCTTCTTCCCTGCTTTCTCTCCCCCTGACACTCCCCTTCCCACCTTGACAGGCTGAAGGAGCCCTGGCCCAACAGCGACCCCCCCTTCTCCTTCAAGAATGTCATCAGCCTGACGAAAGACGTGGAGGAGTTCCGGAATAAGCTGAAGGGGGAGCGCATCTCAGGCAACCTGGATGCCCCCGAAGGAGGTTTCGATGCCATCCTGCAGACGGCCGTGTGCACTGTGAGTGCCGGGAGGCTCCTTCCAGCCTAGACCAGGGCTGTGTTTCTCTACAAGGTCAAGAGCTGCCTATTGGCCTGCTCTGGTGCCATACTGGGGCCCCCATGCCCTCAGACAAGCTCGAACCCTCTGGGGGACCCTCAGTTCCAATCCAAGTTTAGCGGTTGGGGCCTGAGCAGTCTTACCCTGGTTTTGTATTGGTCAGCGAGCCAGACCTGAGCCTCGGCGTTCTGGAATCTTCAGTGTCCCGAGGCCAAGCTCCCTGCTAATACCCATCTCCACATCAATTTTTTCATTTAAAAAATAATGCACCGATGTTATAGACAATTTGGAAAACAAAGAACAGAAATTGCCCATAATTCCACCACCATCACAGAGCCAGCTGCTTGATACCCCGCCAGCATGTATTGTTCCCTTATGTAGTTGAAGTCAGTGCACGTTACAGTTCTGCCTTTTTATCCCCCCACTTATTGCTTTCATAAACATTTTCTCTTGTAAGACACGGTTTCCAAAATCACCCTATATATTTCTCAAACAAATGGCCACGTGCCACTGTCCTTGTTTTGTCTTTTGTTGAACGTTGCATGGTATCCACTTTTCTGTGTAGTTGAGAGATGCTCGCAGACTGACTGAGACCTTGAGGGGATAGCTAGCTGAAACTGGCTCCCATCTTGCATGGTGCCCGCTGTGGGCACAGTCCATTTCCCGCTCCCCATGGCTGGTTTCTGTGCCCCCTCTCCACCCCCATCATCCTCCCAGCGCTGTTTGTCCTGAGCGTTGCTCATGGAGGCTGTGAATCCCAAGTCCTCGCTGAGCCCTGCATTAGGACGCGCCTTCGCCGTGACGGTGAGCGACGCTGTGATGTTGCCATCAGCAGGCCGCCTGCTCCACGGGCACCCCCTCCTTGCTCTCCCCAGAGGGACATCGGCTGGCGCCCCGACAGCACCCACTTGCTCGTATTCTCCACCGAGTCGGCCTTCCACTACGAGGCCGACGGGGCCAACGTGCTGGCCGGCATCATGAGGCGTAATGACGAGGAGTGCCACCTGGACCCCACGGGCAGCTACACCCAGTACAAGATGCAGGACTACCCGTCAGTACCCACCCTGGTGCGCCTGCTCGGCCAACACAACATCATCCCCATCTTCGCCGTCACCAACTACTCCTATAGCTACTACGAGGTGCGGGCCTTGGCCTCCCTGGGCTGGGGGAGGGACCCATGGAACTTCTCAGACACACCCCCCACCCTCCTTTCCTTGCTTTCGGAAACTTCGGATGGGCCCTGGTGGGAAGAGGCGGTCACGTGCCCATCCTCTGATCCCACTCCCAACCAGGCAGGAGCTAAGAGCGTCCCCCACCCACAAAGTGGGTGAGCCCCAAAGCTCCTGTCTGGATCCGAAGCGATGACACTCTTGTCAGAGGCTGAGCCCCGGGTCCGACTCTCTCTCCCGCAGAGGCTGTCATCGTATTTCCCTGTCTCTTCGCTGGGGGTGCTGCAGGAGGACTCGTCCAACATCGTGGATCTGCTGCAGGAAGCCTTCAACGTGAGGGCCAGTGCAGGGTCCGAGGGTGGCGGGGGCGGGCGGGAGAGATGGCTGAATGACAGAGGGTTGCAAGAAACAGGATGGGAGGGCGGAAGAGTCTCCTGTGGTCCCTGAGGAGCCCCCTGGGCCTGGCCCCAGGCTCCTGCAGGCTCTGCTCCCATGACCCCCCAGCACCCAGGCCTCCAGGCAGGTAGGACCGCAGCTCAGGCAGCCAGGCCTCGGTGGGTGGGTCTGGGCCCCACCTCCCAGGTCATCGATAACCTACTCACTTTTAGCGCATCCGCTCCAACCTGGACATTCGGGCCCTGGATAGTCCTCGAGGCCTGCGGACAGAGGTCACCTCTAGGATGTTCCAGAAGACGGACACGGGGTCCTTTTTCATCCGGCGAGGGGAAGTGGTATGCCTCCGTGGGGGCCCCGACAGGGGAGGATGGGGAGAGTGCCTACAGGGTGGGTTCTACTCGAGCAGAGATCCGGAGCGTGGCCTCCCGAGGCAGACAGATCTGGGTTTGAAGCCCCCTGGAGCAGCCCCTTGGCTGAGCTCTGCACCACGCTTGGCTGGTGCTCAACTGTAAAGCGAAGATCAGTCAGCACGGAGCCCAGGTTGCTCGGCTGAATGAGCAGGCCGAAGGCAGCCCTGCTTCTTGTCGGGCTCTTGTTATCCTGGCTCTGCCTAGAGGGAGCGAGTTGGCAGCCCCGAGGAAGGATGGGCAGGGAGCTGGGTGGCAGGGGCCAGACACAATCCTGAAGCCTTGGGGCCGAGAACCTTCAGGGAGAACTGCCATCCCGGCTGGTCTGGCCAGGCCTGCCTCGGCTAAAGGCGGGGTCCCTACAGGGCACATACCAAGTGCAGCTGCGGGCCATCGAGGACTTGGACGGCGCTCACGCGTGCCAGCTGCCGGAGGCGGACCAGAAGGGCACCATCCATCTGAAGCCGTCCTTTTCCAACGGCCTCAGGATGGACGTGGGCATCATCTGTGACGTGTGCTCCTGTGAGCTGGTATGCCACGGCCCTTCCCTGGGGGGCGTGGGCAGGGAGAGGCTGAGCTGACTGCCCGGGGACCCAAGTAACAAAGCAGAGCTCCCTGCTCGGGGTGCCCTGAAGGGCGGCGGCCAGCATCTCCTGCCCCTCCCCTCCCCACCCACCCCACCACGATTTCATTCCAGCAAAAAGAGGAGCGGTCATCTCGCTGCAACTTCCACGGGGACTTCATGTGTGGACACTGTGTGTGCCATGAGGGCTGGTAAGTGTGGGGGGGTGAACCTGGCACCCAGGATGCAGCAGCTCCCAGAGGAGGGGCCCGCGAGCGCTTGATGCTGGGCACGCCATGGAGGCAGACCGAGGATGGGGTGGCAGCTTGGCATAGAAGGGGCTGAGAAAGGGGCACGTCCAGTTGGCAGGTGGATTGAATTCAAAGCACTTTGAAAACATGGATATGGGAATTCCCTGATGGTCCAGTGGTTAGGACTTGGTGTTCTCATGGCTGGAGCTGTGGGTTCATTCCCTGATCGGGAAACTTAAGATCCTGCAAGCCATCCACAGCAACACCACCCCACCCCCTCAAAAAAAAACCCTGAATAATTCTTGAAAAAATATCTGGATATATAGGATTATCTCTGGAAAGTCATTCAAGAATCAGGACAGTGGCCATCAGGGGTTGTGGGTCGGGCAGAGGGGGAGGCTGACTTTGCCCTCTGAAAATCCCATGGACAAAGGTGCCTGGTGGGCTACAGTCCATGGGGGCACAGAGAGTCGGACACGACTGAACACACAGCGCGTCTGAGCCATGGGCCCCTATTCCCTGAGCAAAAGTGAGTCAGGAATGAGTGATAGTGAGAGCAAGGGCTTTTCAAGCTTCAAGACATTGAACAGATTTGTCATGACTGGAGGGGACAGAGGGAGGGTCTCAGGGAACTGAGGTTTGAGTTCAGTTCAACCACTGCTGTCTGCTTAACTTAGACCCACTTAGAGCCTCAGTTTCCTCATCTGTAAAATGGGATGGTGAAAGCCCAACTGTCTTGCTAGGCAGTGGGGAAGTGACTGGCTCCTCCCGCAGGAGTGGCAAGACCTGTAACTGCTCCACCGGCTCCCAGAGCGACCTGCAGCCCTGCCGGCGGGAGGGCGAGGACAAGGCGTGCTCCGGGCGCGGCGAGTGCCAGTGTGGCCACTGTGTGTGTTACGGTGAAGGCCGCTACGAGGGTCAGTTCTGCGAGTACGACAACTTCCAGTGCCCTCGCACCTCCGGCGTCCTCTGCAATGGTGAGCTGCTGGCCCGAGGGGGGTGGCATGGGGCTTTGGGGGTGGCCTGCGTGCCCAGTCCACACCCTGCCCCGCTGACTCTCCCATCAGTCCAAGTTGGGAGAGCCACACCAGGAGTCAGAATCCCCGTGTGCAGGCCTAGCCCTCCTCCAGATTCCCTGAGTGCCTCCCCCAAGTCCATTCCCAACCTGGACCTCTCTCCTACTCCAAAAACTTGATGCCCAAGGCCCCTGCCAGCATGACGTTACCCTTATGCTTAAGACTCTGGTCCCCTGAGGTCCTCCAGTCCATGCCACCTTCTTCTCCACTCTCCCATCCCACTAGGGTGGGTACCACTCAGCTCAGTCTCAGGGATTGGTGCTATAAGGCATGGCGATCTTCGTTTCTTGGAAGGTGCTACATCTCAGGCAGGCAGGGCCTGGGGTAATGCATCACATAGGGCCCAATACAGTGTGGGTCCAGGCCAGGGGCCCATAGGCTGGCCAGAGCTTCCGGAACTGGGCAGGGGTCACAGAACCCACAGGGGCCACATGGAAGGACTGACTGGGCAAATGGAGGAGACTGAGTGAAAATCCACTGACCAAATACTTATTAAATCCCAGCTGTATACTTGCCACTGGGGGTCTACTCTTTCCTTCATTCTTGCTTTTATCTGCCTTCTCTTCTCTTTACCTGCCTACCCCACAGTGCACTCAGAGAAATGAAAGGAGAACCCAGGATGTCTGGAGAAAGACAGGTATTTAGCACAGGCAGAGCCATGAGATAGGAAGGGAGGGAGATGCAGCTGGAAAAGCGGCAGGGCCAGAGTGAGGGGATTGGATTCCAGGCCAGGATGTATCCAGTTTTTATCTAGTCCACACTTTTTCTTAAAGGGCCAGACATTAAATGTTTTCAGTTTTGTAAGCCAGACCGTTTCTGTCACTACTACTCAGCTCTGCCATTGTAGCAGAAAGCAGCTATAGGCAATACGGAAGCAAATAAGTGTGGCTCTGTTCCAATAACACTTTTGCAAAGGCAGGTGGTGAGCTGGATTTGGCCTGCAGGCTGCAGTTAGTCAACCCCTATTACAGCAAGGATATTGGACTTTATCCTTTGGGCAAAGGGAGTCATTGGAGGTTTTAATTTCATTTTCTAACTCTTTATATGTTAACTTTGTATCCAGCCACCTTGCTCAACTAACTTATGAAACCTAGTACCTTATCTATAGATTCTTCTTGCTATTTGGGGACATTTCTGATATTGGCAAATAATGACAGTTTTTTGTTTCTTACTTTCCAATATGTATGTTTTATTTCTTTTTCTTACCTTATTGCATTGTCCAGGGCTCATCAGAGGTTCTTAGATAGGGGAGACATGCGACTAGGTTTGTGTTTTGGGGTGATCACTCCATCTGCAGAGCAGAAGGTAGTGGGCAGAATAGAGTGGGGAAAATGGAGAGAAGGAACTCCAGGAAAGAGAGAAAGAGATGGCTCTGCCCGTGGCTGGAGACTTCCCAGCTCCCAAGGCAGCTCCGCCGGGTGGGCAGCCTGGACTGCAGGTGCAAATGTGCCTCTCCTCTCTCGCCTTCCCTTCTTTGCAGACCGGGGACGCTGCTCCATGGGCCAGTGTGTGTGTGAGCCTGGCTGGACAGGTCTGAGCTGTGACTGTCCTCTCAGCAACGCCACCTGCATCGACAGTAACGGGGTAGGCCTGGGCATGAGGCAGGCCGTGGGGGACGGTGGGCGGGGCCCCCCTCTCAGACAGGGATGGGGGCGCAGCTGGCTCATGGGGGGCTTCCTCTCGTCTCAGGGTCTCTGTAACGGGCGTGGCTACTGCGAGTGCGGCCGCTGCCACTGCAACCAGCAGTCGCTGTACACAGACACCGTCTGTGAGATCAACTACTCTGCGGTGAGGCCAGACGCGCGGGGTGTGGGTGCGGGGACCGCATGCCGCAGAGGCTGCCCAAGGGGGTGAGGTTGCGCGAGTGGGCCTGGCGGCGGCCACCCAACACAATGCCCAGCTGCCCCCCTCCTCGCCCACCCAGATCCGCCTGGGCCTCTGTGAGGACCTGCGCTCCTGCGTGCAGTGCCAGGCGTGGGGCACCGGTGAGAAGAAGGGGCACACATGCGAGGAGTGCAGCTTCAAGGTCAAGATGGTGGATGAGCTTAAGAAAGGTACAGGGCAGGCAAGAGGACTCGGCAAGGGGAGACCTCTGAGAGGCGGGGCTGTCTCTCATCGGGGCGGGGCTGTAGAGCTGGGTGGGGGCTCGTAGTCCAAACTGAGGATTGGCTGTCCACAAAGAGGGGTTCCAGACAGGGCACACAGACCCAGGAAGGGGACCCCAGCCTGGCCAGGGCACTCAGTCCTGGGGAAAGGGCCATGAACATAGCAAAGGCGCATAAACGGGCCCTGGGAGCATACAGCCTCCTTTCCTCTGGGTCAGAAACATGTTCTAGAAGCCCAGCTCCTGAGTGAAGCCCAGGACAGGCACAGATTTGCAGACTTTTGACGGTCCTGCGCAGGGGAGCCCCCACTTCGCCCCCTCTGCATGCACAGTCTGCTGGGAACTCACATTCTTCCCCAGGGAGAGGCCTCTCCCTGTGACCCCGACCCCGTGATGGGTGGGGTGGCCCCCAGAGCAAGGCTGCGGTGAGGAGCGGACCCCTTGCCAGGCCTGGAGGTGCTCCAGGCTGGGGTCGGGTGCCCTGCTGACTGTCCGTGCCTGCAGCGGAGGAGGTGGTGGAGCACTGCTCCTTCCGGGACGAGGATGACGACTGTAACTACAGTTACACCGTGGAGGGTGACGGCGCCCCTGGGCCCAACAGCACTGTCCTGGTGCAGAGGAGGAAGGGTGAGCTGGCGGGCCGGGCCTGGGTGGCCGATCAGACCCGGGTGGGGGGATGGCAGTGGCTCCCTCCTTCTCCTCTCCCTCCTTCCTCCCTAGAATGCCCCCCAGGCACATTCTGGTGGCTCATCCCCCTGCTCATCTTCCTCCTCCTGGTCCCGGTCCTGCTGCTGCTGCTCTGCTGGAAGTACTGTGCCTGCTGCAAGGTGGGGGCTCCCCCGGTCCCCACCCCACTGGGGTCCCTGTAGGGGGCAGAGGCCAAGTGAACCCATCACGTTCTAAGCAGCTCTGGTACCCACCTGACCCCAGCCCCTCGCCTCTGCCAACCACCAGTGGCCAGATTCCTGGGAGTCCCTGGCCCGGGGGTCAGCTGCATGCCAAGGGTCACGAGAGCCAAGAGGGAGGAAGGGCTCTGCCCACCAGGAGCTGGCCGTCTCCCTGGGAGGAAAGACCAGAGACAGGAGAGCGTGGAGCATGGCCCAGTGGGGGATACTGAAGGGGGCAGAGGCGCCCCTACGGCAGCCCTCAGGGTCGTATTCATGTCTGTTACAGGGAAAAAGAGTTCTGTGATCAAATACTTTTGAGAAAGCGGTTTCTCCTCTGCAGGGCTTATCGGAGTCTTTGAGCTAGTTGTTTGCATAATGAAACTAGTGGGGAAGGAATTCAGTGCTCCCCAAAGGAGTTTGATCACAGAACCTTTTACTTTCCAGAGTAGATAGCGGGACCAGAGTCCCATGGCATGCATTTTGGGTACCCTCTACCCCCGTTCCCCTCTGTGCCCACACCCAGGCCCCTGTAACTGCCTGGATATCCCAGTGTGTGGGGAAGGCACTGCTGACCCCTCTGGACCACTGGTGTGGGCGGGAGGTGGTAGCCAGAGGGACTTCCCTGGGCTGGGGCGGCCGTCTCAGCTCTCATCCCCACCCTCCTTGCCTCCTAGGCCTGCCTGGCCCTTCTCCCTTGCTGCAACCGAGGTACGGGCCTGGCCTCTGCAGGGGCGGTGGGCCTCTGATGGCTCCTTCCTCAGCGGGGGTGGAGGGGAAGCAGGGCGCCAAGTCTGGGACAGAGGCAGGGGATCGTGGGGGGGGTCCCACCTGGGGGTGTAGGGGGGGAGGGTCTAGGAAGCAGCCCCTACTGAGACCCAGGTCCCCCAGGCCACATGGTGGGCTTCAAGGAAGACCACTACATGCTGCGCGAGAACCTGATGGCCTCGGACCACCTGGACACGCCCTTGCTGCGCAGCGGGAACCTCAAGGGGCGTGACACGGTCCGCTGGAAGATCACCAACAACGTGCAGCGGCCCGGCTTCGCCTCGCACGCCGCGGGCATCAACCCCTCGGAGCTGGGTGAGGGCCGGGGCTGGGCGCCTTGGGGCCCGAGGCACATTCACTGCTGCTCCCCGGTCCGGGATCCAGCATTCCTCTTTTCTCTGGGTATCGGGTGCAGGCACAGGCCTGGCCACCTACTATCCTTCCTGAGTGATACACGCCCCCAGTGCCCCCCAATCCGAGCACGGCTTCTGGAGGAGGGGGCTCCTGCGGTGCCAACTGTGGAGAGACTGATGACGGCCCTCTCCGCCTGCCCTAGTGCCCTACGGACTGTCCCTGCGGCTCGCCCGCCTCTGCACCGAGAACCTGCTGAAACCTGGCACTCGAGAATGCGACCAGCTGCGCCAGGAGGTGGAGGAGAATGTAAGGAGCCGGGTGTGAGCCGGGTGGCGGGATGGCAGAGGGAAGCCGCCGTGGGGCCTGGATGCGTCCGGGTGGGAAGGAAGGGCTTCATGGGACTCATGTGTGGCCAGGGGCGTCACCCTGGGATCTGCCCCCACTGTGAATACTTCCAGAAGGGTAGAGCCACTGTGCATGCCCATGGCCACGCCCCCAGCCACGCCCAGGAGGTCCTCTGGGTGCGGGGGCTCCCCCAGGGCCTGAGCCTCACAGCCCTCCCTTGCCCGGCAGCTGAACGAGGTGTACCGACAAATCACAGGCGCGCACAACCTCCAACAGACCAAGTTCCGGTGGGTCCTGGGCGCCCAGGGTGGGGTGGGGGGGTGGTGCTGCCCCCATCCCTGACGCCAGGGGATGTCTCCCAAGTGGATAATCCCTCCCCGCCCTGGGGACCATCTGATTCACGGTCTTCACGTTGTCCCCCACAGGCAGCAGCCCAACGCCGGGAAAAAGTGAGTCGAAGACACAGCGGTGGGGCGGTACCAGCCCCAAATCCCGCCTCCCCCATCCCCACTTCCATCTCCATCATCTCTGCCCCATGGGAGAGGAGGGCTGTCCGGGTCTGTCCTGGGGTAGGACCGTCACTGAACACATACCCGTACGAAGCCCTCACCAAGAGCCAGCCCCTGTATGAGAACAAGAAACTTACAGGGAAATGAGCCAACCCAGTCCCTGGCCTCACACGGGCAATAGCCCCCACCCAGTGCCAGGGACGGCTGGTGCCCAGAGCCATCGCTCCTCTGAGGCCAAAGGCCTTGATCCTGGAGGCGCCGCTGGTTACCAGCCAGATGGTCCAGTGGGTGACCCACTTCTTTCCCAGTTCCCACCCCGAGTCCCAGACCCCCCAGGGAAGAGTGGGGTGGGGGTCAATACCAAGAAGACAAAAAAAGAAGACAGCTCTCACCGGGCACTCTGAGTGCTGATGGCGGGCCAGGCCTTGTTCTCAGGATTTGTGTGTGTGGTTATCTTATTCACGTGGGATCATTGCTATTCCCACTGTACAGTTGAGGAAACGGAGGATCGGAGAAGTTAAGTAACTTACCCAAGGTTACCTAGACATTAAGATATAGAACCAGGGGAATTCCTGGTGGTCCAGCAGTTAAGGCTTCCCAGGTGGCTCAGTGTTAAAGAACCTGCCTGCCAGTGCAAGAGACAAAAGACGTAGGTTCAGTCCCTGGGTCTGGAGGATTTCCTGGAGTAGGAATGGCAACCCACTCCAGTATTTTTGTATGGAAAATTCCATAGACGGAGGAACCTGGGAGGCTGCAGTCCATCACAAAGAGTCAGACATGATTGAGCGCAACACGGTAGCTGCAGTTAAGACTCAGGCTTTCACTGCCATGGACCAGGCTCAATTTCCATGTGGTTCGGTAAAAAAAAAAATTTTTTAAGATAAAGAGCCAGGATTTGAACCGAGGTAGTCTGGCCTGTCCCCTTAGCATCTTTGCTGTTCCGCCTCTACGTGGGCATCATCAGCCCGTCTGGGAGAGGTGGGCAGGGAGCCTCATCTCACAGATCAGGACCCTGAGGCTGCAGGGGGCGGCGGTGGGGCCAGCCTGGGCCTCTGCACCTGTCTGGCTCTGAAGAAACCGCTTTTTGCTGCCTGGAATCTTGTGCCTGATGCAGAGAGGACAGGCAGGAGGGGCGGACATGGATGTGTGGCAGCCTCCCGGCCGGCCTGACACCCCCCCACCTGCCCCGCCCCCAGACAGGACCACACCATTGTGGACACCGTGCTGATGGCTCCCCGCTCGGCCAAGCAGGCCCTGCTGAAGCTGACGGAGAAGCACGTGGAGCAGGGGGCCTTCCACGAGCTCAAGGTGGCCCCCGGCTATTACACACTCACTGCAGACCAGGGTAGGTGGGCAGGCTCCCTGTGCCCCCCCCTCACCTCCCACCCCCGTGCGGCCCCCTGACCCCCGTCCGACGGCTCCCCACCAGACGCCCGGGGCATGGTGGAGTTCCAGGAGGGCGTGGAACTGGTGGACGTGCGGGTGCCTCTGTTTATCCGGCCCGAGGACGACGATGAGAAGCAGCTGCTGGTGGAGGCCATCGACGTGCCCGTGGGCACCGCCACCCTTGGCCGCCGCCTGGTCAACATCACCATCATCAAGGAGCAAGGTCGGTCAGCGTGGGGGCCACCAGGGGGGGCCCAAAGGGGGTTCTGGGGCCCTTGTCTCTCCTCACATCCAAGTGGAAGTGGGACCTGGCCATGCAGCCTAGGCAAGCAACTCAACCTCTGAGCCTTGGTTTCTCCATCTGCAAAATGGGTATCAGGCTCTTGTGAGTGGTATGGCTGTACCTCTCTGCGCAGTGCTTGCTCATTGTGGGGCTTCTCTTATAATCACCAGAGGGTACTGAGTTCTCCCAGAGCCGTCCCATGACCCTCTCCTTGACCTGTGACCTTTGAACTTGAGACTGAATGGGTCCCCAGGATGCCAGGATGTCAGAGCAAGAAGGGACTTGGGGCTGCTTCTGCCCAGGCCAACCTAGAGGGCAGACAAGTCGTCACACCTCTGTCACCCACCTTGCCTTCCGTGCTAGTTCCTCGGGCAACCTGGACTTGTTGATAACCATCCTTCCAGTGTCTGGAGGGTCTGTTCTGGTCGCTGACCCCTCCTCCCCACTTGCCGCAGGACTTAGGCCTGCTTTGCCCCGGCCCTTGGTCTCAGCCCTCATCTCTACTCTTGCCGCCGACTGGCCTCTCTTCTCTTCCCCGACCCTTCCAGGATGTCAGCTGGACACTGTTCCAGCCTTGTCAACTTCTCCTGGAAGACTTTTCCAGCCCCTCTGTCCAACCTCCCCAGAGAGCAGAGGGGTGAGGGGTGACAAGAAGACTCCTGAAGTCTGGGCTGGGCTGGGCCAGGGGAGGGCGGGGGCTGAGAGGGGGACTGTGGTCAAGACCCCTGACCGGCGCCTGACTCCTTGCAGCCAGCGGGATCGTGTCCTTTGAGCAGCCCGAGTACTTGGTCAGCAGTGGGGAGCATGTGGCCCGCATCCCCGTGGTCCGGCGCATCCTGGACAGCGGCAAGTCGCAGGTCTCCTACCGCACGCAGGACAACACCGCTAAGGGCAACCGGGTGAGTCCTCGCCACGGCGTCAGGCACATCCCAAGGGCCCGGTGGGAGCCGGACACAGTGGCATCCTGGGTCTCTGGATGCTGGTGGTGCCACGGGCTGGCCTCCCAAGGACACGTTCCCCCCTGCCACCCTCCAGCAGGGGCTCAGCTCAGTTCAGTCACTCAGTCGTGTCCAACTCCTTGTGACCCCATGGACCGCAGCACCCCAGGCCTCCCTGTCCATCACCAACTCCTGGAGCTTACTCAAACTCATGTCCATTGAGTCAGTGATGCCATCCAACCATCTCATCCTCTGTTGTCCTCTTCTTCTCCCGCCTTCAATCTTTCCCAGCATCAGGGTCTTTTCAAATGAGTCGAGATCTCCTGGAGAAGGAAATGGCAACCTTACTCCAGTATTCTTGCCTGGAAAACCCCATGGACAGAGAAGCCTGGTGGGCTACAGTCCTTGGGGTTGCAAAGAGTCAGACACGACTGAGTGATTTCACTTTCACTTTCACCAAAAAGGCCAGTGATGCCCTGAATAAGGCCTCATCATGTCCAGACCATCCGTGTCCCCCTTGTAGCATTCCAGGATTCACCCGGGCACTCTTCAAAGAAATAAACTGCCCCGTCTGCCATGGTCCAGGGGCTCTGGCCTCCTTGATGGGGGATCACAGGCCTCATGTCCCCAGACTGTCATTGCCAGGCAGGCCCTCTGTGGTCCAGGCCACAGGACCAACCCTTCAGGGCAGGGAGGGCCTCCTGGTGGGCTGGTGTCAACTTTATCACAACTTTATCACTCTTAGACAACAGCCATGTCCCTGCTTAGTTTGGCTTATACATCTGTTTGTTTTTCTAAATTAATTACCAACATTTTGTGTATTTTGATTGTTCTGGCCGTGCTGCTTGGCCTGTGGGATCTTAGTCCCCCAACCAGGGATTGAACCTGGACCCAGGGACCTGGCAATGAAACTGCAGAGTCCTAACCACTGGACTGCCAGGGAATTCCCTATTACCGTTACCAATTTTTTAAAATTAATTTTTTTATTGGCATACAGTTGATTTACCATATTAGTTTCTGTTGTACAGCTAAGTGAATCAGTTAAACAAAGACATATATCCACTCTTTTTTAGATTCTGTTCCCATATAGGTCATTACAGAGTGCTGAGTAGAGTCCCCTGTGCTATACCATAGATTCTTATTAGTTATCTATTTTATACCTATTACCAATATTTTAAAACTAAAAATATTCATATCAAAACTTCACTGGAAAAAAAAAAAGCTTCACTGGACTTTCCTCTTGGACCAGTGGTTAAGATGCTGCGGTTTCACTGCAGGGGGTGTGGGATTCAATCCTGGTTTGGGGAAGTTCCATATGCCGTAGGGTGTGGCCCCAAATTAAAAATGAAACAAAAAAACTTCACTCAAACAGTAATAAACGTTAGTCTCACTGGCCTGCAGGCCCACTTGGCAATCATGAGAGCAACTGCGCGCACACACCCTATTCTTTATTTCTTTTTATAGGTAGGAATGGTTCTCATTGCTGCTGTAATGCTCCCAGTAAAAATTCCAAAAAGGAATTTGTACAAACATAACTTTTCACTGAAAGTGAAAAAATGAAAGTGTTAAGTCACTCAGTCGTGTCTGACTCTTTGCGACCCCATGAACTGTGGACCTCCAGGCTCCTCTGTCCATGGAATTCTCCAGGCAAGGATACTGGAGTGGGTTGCCTTTCCTTTCTCCATGAACTGTGGACCTCCAGGCTCCTCTGTCCATGGAATTCTCCAGGCAAGGATACTGGAGTGGGTTGCCTTTCCTTTCTCCAGGGGATCTTCCCCACCCAGGGATCAAACCTAAGTCTCCTGCATTGCAGGCAGATTCTTTACCATCTGAGCCACTAGCGAAGCCCTTTAAAAATCCTTTGGTTGTGAACTATTTTTTTTTTTTTTAACATTTTTTAATATTTCTCAACTTTTTATTTTGAAAAACTTCAAAGCTACAGCAGAAGGGAAAGACTAATACAATTAGCACCCATCTACTCTTGACATAGATTCACCCATTGTTGATAGTTGCTTTGTCGCTTTCTATACAGGTGTGTACATGTATGTATGTACAGGTGGACGCCTGGGGGGATAGCTCAGTGGTAGACCGCATGTTTAGCGTGCATGAGGCCCTGGGTTCAATCCCCAGTACCTCCATCCTCACATTTTTGGGCTTCCCTGGTGACTTGGACTGCTAGCAAAGAATCTAAACGTTAGTTTGCAGCGCCACCTAGTGGCGTCAGGTGAAAAGGCTTCCCCTACACCCACACACACTGCACTCTATCTGCCCCATACAGGTACATGTTAATCCCAGGATGTTCAGGGAAAAGCGCTAGGGCATTGAAAAACAAAATCTGGAGAGAATATAAGCACCCCACCCCGGAGGCAGGGCCTGGGGGCTGGTGGGATCCAGACTTTAGAGCCCCAGGGTGGGGAACGTTTCCTCCCTCCTAGGTGAGGCCTGCAAATCTCAGCGCCCCTGGCTGAGTGCCTGCCTGTGTGGGACCCTCCGGTATCTGCATCCTTGTCTCTCTCACCCTCTTTATCTGCATCCCTGTCTCTCTGTGCCTTGGTTCAAATCCCAACTCCACCACAACTACCTGTGTGAACTTGGGCAGCGTTCTTTACCTCTGTGTTCCTCAGTTACCTGATCTGTAAAATGGGGACAGTAATATTTCTACCTCACTGCCCTGAGGATGAAACGAGCTAGTATCTGGAAAGTGCTTGATGCCCAAGAGGTGCTGTATAAACAGGAGCCATTCCGTGTCCACGTGGGACAGTCTGTGCGTGAGGGTCTCTGCATTGGCTGTGGGGTGGGGGTGGAGCCATGGGGGTGTGGCCATGGTGCATCTCCCAGGCCTGCTCCAACTCTGACCCCTTGCCATTCCTAGGACTACATCCCCGCGGAGGGTGAGCTGCTGTTCCAACCTGGGGAGACCTGGAAGGAGCTGCAGGTGAAGCTCCTGGAGCTGCAGGAGATGGACTCCCTCCTGCGGGGCCCCCAGACCCGCCGCTTCTACATCCAACTCAGCAACCCCAAGTTCGGGGCCCGCCTGGGCCAGCCGCAGTCTGCCACTGTCATCATTGGGGACCGAGGTAGCCGGAGCCTGGGGTCAGGTTAAGCAGGTGGGGAGGGAGGGCTAGGGGCTTCTTGACAGTCTCAGCCGGTAAAAATACAGAATGCTCAGTTAAATTTGAATCTCAGACAAAATACAACTGAACTTGTAGTATAAGTATATCCCATGCACTATTGGGGATGTGCTTATTCTTTAAAAGTATCCTTGCGTGAAATTCCAGTTTAACCAGGCATCTTGTATTTATCTGGCAACCCTGCTGTCAATCAGAGAGACTGGGGCCATGTGGCCACCGGCCTGCCGCTGGCTGGGAATCCCGCCATTAGGCCTTAGCCCTTTGACGACATCAGCCTTGGTTCAAGCTAAAATGCAAGTGTTCCAGAAGGGGTGAAACACTTCTTACGGCCCTTAGGTTCCAGTATAGAGGGGCCTGTGAGCCCACCCTGGAGAGGCGGTTTGCCAAGAGGGTGGGGGCGGAGGAGAATCTTGGGGTAGGGGAGAGAGGAAGGGCGTTGGGAAGAGAAAATGTTCTCCATGGGGCACACCTTGGCTGCCAAAGGGACAAAGAGGGCGAGCCCTCATCCCTCTAGAGACCCTCCTGGGCCCCCGGAGCAGGAGGAAGGTTCAGTTCAGTCGCTCAGTCGTGTCCGACTCTTTGTGACCCCATGGACCGCAGCGCGCCAGGCCTCCCTGTCCATCACCAACTCCTGGAGCTTACTCAATCTCATGTCCACTGAGTCTGTGATATCATCCAACCATCTCATCCTCTGGCGTCCCCTTCTCCTCCGGCCCTCAATCTTTCCCAGCATCAGGGTCTTTTCCAATGAGTCAGTTCTTTGCATCAGGTGGCCAAAGTATTGGAGTTTCAGCTGCAGCATCAGTCCTTCCAGTGAACATTCAGGACTGACTTCCTTCAGGATGGACTGGTTGGATCACCTTGCAGTCCAAGGAGTCTTCTCCAACACAGTTCAAAAGCATCAATACTTTGGTGCTCAGCGCTCTTTATAGTGCACCTCTCACAGCCATACATGTGATGTGATGTGAGAGGGAAGGAGCCTTGGTGTTTAACTGGGCATCTGGTGCCCCCTGGTGGTGCTGATGGGTTCCTGGCCCCCCCAAAGCCAGAGAGGGGTTTCTGCTGACTGCCCTGCCCCGGCTTGACACCCTGCAGACGAGCTGGACCGGAGCGTAATGAACCAGACGGTGTCATCACCCCCACCACCCCGGGGCGACCTGGGTGCCCCACAGAACCCCAGTGCCAAGGCTGCTGGGTCCCGCAAGATCCACTTCAACTGGCTGCCGCCTCCTGGCAAGCCGACAGGATACCGGGTAAGGTGGGGGGGCGCGATGAGGCAGGTGGATGGGGGGGCGGGCACACGCGGCAGAGGTGGGCCCGCCGAGGCCAGAGAGGGCCCCAGGGAGAGGAGAGGGCGTGCTTGGCCTCAGTGGGTGGGGAACCCCCATCTGCCCCTGAGGGAGGAAGAAGTCCCTGGAAAGTGGCCCCCAAAACCTGGAAACACCTGTGCTCTGTGCCAGCCCTGCTGCGCGCGCCTGGCAGGGCGCTCAATTCCTCCACGTCTGTGTGCCCACGGGACCGTAAGGGCAGGGCTCAGTGGAGGGACCGTGGGCTCTGCCAGCTGCCCCCCACTGAGCAGCCCCGCCCTGCGCACAGGTGAAGTACTGGATCCAGGGTGACTCCGAGTCGGAAGCCCACCTGCTCGACAGCAAGGCGCCCTCGGTGGAGCTCACCAACCTGTACCCGTACTGCGACTACGAGATGAAGGTGTGCGCCTACGGGGCTCAGGGCGAGGGCCCCTACAGCTCCCCGGTGTCCTGTCGCACCCACCAGGAAGGTGAGGCCCCGCCACGTCCATCCCCGGCCACCCTGATGCCAGCCTGCCCGGCCCTCCCCGCCCAGAGCTCTGCCCCCTTGTCTGCTGTTGACAGCGCTCTTCCTGCACCCCTCTGCTCCACCCAGTGCCCAGCGAGCCCGGGCGTCTGGCCTTCAACGTCGTCTCCTCCACCGTGACCCAGCTGAGCTGGGCCGAGCCGGCCGAGACCAACGGCGAGATCACAGCCTACGAGGTCTGCTACGGCCTGGTCAATGAGGACAACCGTAAGGGCCCGCCCTCTCCTTCTGCCCCGAGGGAGGCGGTGGGGGGGGGTGGGTGCGGAGAACGGGAGGAGGTCACAGCCCCCAGGTCTGTGGATGAGGTCACAGCCGCCAGGTCAGTGGATGAGTCCCCATGTCTGGTTGCCTGGGGGCATCGTTAGGTTTGTGGTCAGGTTTGGGCTGAGTTAGTTGCATTCCACAGCAGAGCCCAGAAGCTCCCCGGGCAGGTAAGGATGGAAGGGCATGAGGTTATGTGTGTGCAATGCGGTCACAGTGCCTGCCCACGCAGGTTAATGAGAGTGGCTCAATTCTACACGGGTCTCTTCAGGCCAGGGTAGAGAGATTTAGCAACAAAAAGCAGAGGACGCCCTGAACTTCGACAAACAATTTTTCTAGTACATTTCATGCAATATGTTATCTGGCAGCCCTCAACCAGAGCACTTGGCAGAACTCTTCATTTTTCTCCCGTCCTGGAAGGGAGAGATGAGCCCTGCAACTGTCAGGATGGAAAACTTTTCAAGGGAACTCAGTGCCCTGCTCTTGCCTGGTGCAGGGCCCTCCTCTTTGCAGCCTCACCAGTTCATCCCAGGGATGGAGAGCTTCGGACCCCCAGATGCAACCTGTGGACCCTAAAGTGGGTCAGGCTTAGCACTCCCTAGTGGCCCACCAGGGATTGTTCTGGGCCTCAGGCTCCTTGCTCTGTTAGCTTGGCCGACCAAATACAACCTTCTCAGCTGCTGCATCACACCTTGGCTCATTCTGTTGGCGACTCCTGGTCCACCCATGGACCACTGTCAGGAAGTCTTTTCTGACCCGGCCTTTAATCTTAATCAGGCGTGACTGATGGTTTTGGCCCACAGTCTTAGCTCCTGTCTCACAAACATGTGAGGAAGCCCTCCTGACCCAAGGGCATCAGCACTTTGGGGTGGCCCCCTCCCCTTCTCCCCCTGGCAGACAGATGTAAGGGGGGGCCCCCACCTCAGCACTCGGAGACCTCCCCCAGGCAGGGGTCCAACATCAGCCAGTTCTTGGAGCACAGCCACTTTTTTATCAGACAGCATCAGGCTTCGCAGGTGGGGTTTTCCCCGAGAGCCCTCCTTTGGACCCCTCAGACACTGGGATGTCTTCTGATCTCCCAGAGGACCCCATCTTGTCAGGTCAGGGCCCCTAGGCACTGTAACTCAGAGCAGCCCGGGGTCTCTTCCTCCCCCCATCCCAGGACTGCGTGTCCTCCCTTCTGGGTGTGCGGGAGCTGCCTCACCTCTGCTCCCGGCTAACTGACTCTTGTGCAACCTCCACCCCACCCCGGCGCCCTCAGCTCCTGCAGGCCTCGGCCTGTCCCCGGCTGCAGGATCAGGCCTGCCTCTCTCCTCCTGTCCTTGCCCAGATGACCAGGGGAGCCATGGCGAGTGTCTCCACTTTTAAAATACTTTTTATTTATTGTTTTGGTTGTGCCGGCTCTTTGTTGGAGCATGTGGGATGTTCAGTCTTCATCATGGCACACAGAATCTTTTCAGTTGTGGCCTGTGGGATCTGGGGCTTCGCTGGTGGCTCAGGGGTAGAGACTCCACCTGCCAATGTGGGAGATCTGGGTTCGATCCCTGGGTTGGGAAGATCCCCTGGAGGAGGAAATGGCAACCCACTCCAGTGTTCTTACCTGGGAAATCCCATGGACAGAAGAACCTCAAGGGCTACAGTCCACGGGGTTGCAAAAGAGTCAGACACAACTTGGCCACTCAGCAACAACATGGGGATCTAGTTCTTTGACCAAGGATTGAACCTGGGTCCCCTGCATTGGGAGAGCAAACTCTTAGCCCCTGGACCACCAGGGAAGTCCCCAAATGTCTCCACTTTGGATTTCCCAACAGAGCATGTGGGGTTTGGTTGGGGACGGTGAGGCACAGGTGGTGATGGCACCCTTGGCTCTGGAGCCAGTCTCTCTCAGACGCACATGAAGGTAGGACCTTTACCAACTGGTTGAGGTGACTCGGGGCTGACTTGAGTCTAGTGTATCTCTGCCATTCACCTTAGCGATGAACCCCGTGGAGCCCTAGCGACACTTCTCTAAGCCAGTCACACCCAGGTTCTCAGGGCTTGGCTCGTGGCTCGGCGTCAACAGTTGCTCGCTCCCTGCCTTGTCCCCCTGCACCCCTGGGTGCAATTCAGGGGCCGCGTGACGGTCCTGCGGCATCCGAGACCGGGGCCAGGCTGGGGCCAGACCCTTCTGAGGCGCTCTCCCTGCCCCAGGACCCATCGGGCCCATGAAGAAGGTGCTGGTGGACGGCCCCAAGAAGCGGACGCTGCTCATCGAGAACCTGCGCGAGTCCCAGCCGTACCGCTACACGGTCAAGGCTCGCAACGGAGCAGGCTGGGGGCCTGAGCGGGAGGCCATCATCAACCTCGCCACCCAGCCCAAGCGACCCATGTCTAGTGAGTAGGGGGCAGGGAGGCACGGGGCGGCCAGGGGCGGCCAGGGGTCTGAGGTCTGGGCCCTGGCTCACCCCTCCCCTCGCCCCGCAGTCCCCATCATCCCTGACATCCCCATCGTGGACGCCCAGAGTGGGGAGGACTACGAGAGCTTCCTCATGTACAGCGATGATGTGCTGCGCTCCCCAGCCGGCAGCCAGAGGCCCAGCGTCTCTGATGACACCGGTGAGTGGGCCAGGGATCCCAGCGAGGATGGTAGGGGTCCTGGGTAGAGCATGGGGCTCTCGCTGGTGTCCAGAGACAGCGAAGGGGCCAGTGACCACTGGGCGTGAAGATCAAGACGTAAAGTCCCCTCTCTGCAAAATCAACGATCAGCATTCTGGCTCCGGGTACGGAGGGGACAAAGCTGACACGGCTCATAGGACTGGCGTGCACGTCTCTGTGTGAGGACAGACAGACAGACAGACAGACATGGGCTTGGGGCACATGAGATTGGAAACACAGTTTTGAGAGTGGAAGGCTCACCAGCTGTGCAGTGTCGTCAGGACACCCAGGGCACCTCCCAGACACAGGGCTTCAGGCGAGGAGGCAAGCCTGGTCCAGGAGCCCCAGAATAGCCACTGGCTCGGGGGCCCCCAGAGCAGTGCTCCTCACACTGGCCCCGTTCTGCTTCCCTCTTGGATTCCTGTACTGTGTGATGCAAGAAGCCCTCGACTGGGACTCTTGGGGTCTGTTTTAGCTCTGGCTTCACTGCGGGACAACTTCCCTTGTAGCTCAGTTGGTACAGAATCTGCCTGCAATGCAGGAGACCTGGGTTCAATTCCTGGGTCGGAAAGATCCCCTGGAGAAGGAAATGGCAACCCACTCCACTATTCTTGCCTGGAGAATCCCATGGACAGAGGAGCCTGGCGGGCCACAGTCCATGGAGTCCATGGGGCAAGAGTCGGACAGGACTTAGTGACTAAACCACCACTGTGGGAATTCAGATGAATCATGTACATTCTCTGCCTCAGTTTTCTGATCTGTGAAATGGGATGCCAATCATACTAGGCTGAGTGAAAATCCACCAGGGTTTGTATTTCCTTTTTATATAATTTATTTTTGACTCTGCTGCGTCTTCGTTGCCATGCAGGCTTCTCATCGTGGTGGCTTCTCTTACTGTGGAGCAAGATGGGCTCTAGGGCTTGGTAGTTGCACCTCAGTAGTTCTGACCTATAGGCTTAGTTACTCCGCGGCATGTGGGATCTTCCAGGTTCAGTTCAGTTCCGTTGGGTCACAGACCAGGGACCAAACCTGTTTTTCCCGCATTGGCAGGTAGATTCTTTACCACTGAGCCACCAGGGAAGCCCCGGGATTTGTGTTTTCGTCCTTCCTTACCTACATCAGGCCTCCATGGAGTCAAGCTAGGGTTCAGAAGTCTTGAGGGTTTTGAGAGTATGGCGTAGAGAGAGCAGCTGGTATGAATGAGGTTCCCCAGCTTGTCGGCACTAGACAGATCTACTCCGGCTGCTGGAACTCGCTGGGAGGCAGGCCGGGGAGACATCACTCCCTCCCTCATCCAGACCAGAAGCAGGCTCAGAGCAGAGGCCTCGCGGCAGAGCCAGGCTCTGGTCCAGGGCATCTTCCCTCGCCAGTAGCGGCCCAGGCCGCCCTCTGACACCTCCGGGTTGAGGGTCCCGCCTGCCGCTGGGCTCCCCGCCGCCGCACACCCAGATCGCAGAGCCGGTGGAACGCCGGCCCTTCTCCGCGCCCCCTGCGCCCCCTGGCGGTGCCAACGCGGCCCTTCGTTGTTCCCAAGGCAGCGGCTGGAAGTTCGAGCCCCTGCTGGGGGAGGAGCTGGACCTGCGGCGCGTCACGTGGCGGCTGCCCCCGGAGCTCATCCCGCGCCTGTCCGCCGGCAGCCGGCTCTCCTCTGACTCCGGGCCCCCGGGAGACGGCGCCGCCGATGGGGGCGCGCGGGGCGCCGGCGGGGAGGGAGGTGACCGGCACGCCCCTACCCGCACCCACCTCAGCTCCAGCCAGAGCCCACCGCAGCCAGGCTGCCTTGCCAGGGGACCCCAGAGCCGGGGGACCCCAGGGAGGCGTGTGGGCTCTCCCCAGGGCGGGGCCGATTGCAGGGGCTGCGAGGCCCCAGCGGAGGTCGAGGTCGGGTCCGTGGGGGGCCTCCTGCTGGGCCAGGGGACCTGCGTTCCAGAAGCCTGCGGGGGTGGGGGGCCGTGGACTCCTCCAGGGGCCTCTGTCCCTGGTGGGCAGAGGGAGGTGGGTGTTTTGATGCCAGGGGGCCCCCGGAGGGTAGGTAGATAAACCCCCGGAACTCCCAGGGCTGCAGCAGCCTGCGCCTCGAGGCTCCCGGGTCTGCGGCCGGGCCTGTGGGAGTGACCCTGCCCTGTTCCCGCAGAGCACCTGGTGAACGGGCGGATGGACTTTGCCTTCCCGGGCAGCGCCAACTCCCTGCACAGGATGACCGTGAGCACTGCGGCCCACGGCACCCACCTGAGCCCGCAGCTGCCCCACCGCATGCTGAGCACCTCGTCCACCCTCACGCGGGACTACCACTCGCTGACCCGCACGGAGCACTCACACTCGGCCACATTGCCCAGGGACTACTCCACCCTCACCTCCCTCTCCTCCCAGAGTGAGTGCCGCCCCCTCCCCAGGCCTCAGGCCCATCCTTCCTCTCTTCCAGCTCCTGGAGGCGGGGCGGGGGCTGCTGTCCCCCCGCTGCCCATCGTCCAACACGCACACCCGCCCCACCCCGGCTCACTCGTGTTTTGTCCTGCCCTAGGCCTCCCTCCCATCTGGGAACACGGGAGGAGCAGGCTTCCGCTGTCCTGGGCCCTGGGGTCCCGGAGTCAGGCTCAGATGAAGGGGGCCCCCCACTCCAGGGACTTGAGAGACTCTATAATCCTGGCTGGGCAGCCAGCAGCGCCCTCTTGGGGTCCAGGTAGTACAGGGGTGGCCGTCCTTCGTCTCCATGGCTGTCCGGCTCCATGTCACCATCCACCCACCATTGGCATTGCCCGCGCCTCCTCACCCTCCATTCCATCCACATCCACGCTGGTGCCTAAAGCGGCCTGTCCTCCCAGGGTGCTGGGCTGGGGCGAGGGCAGGAGAGGGGCCAGCTGAGGAGGGTGGGGGGCCGGCCAGCTCAGGCGGGGCCTGCACCCACCGAGTGTGGTGGGGAGGCCCTGGGCGGCCTGGAGAGGGTGCTGCAGGGCTGAGTGGGCTGCCTGGCCAGCGGTCAGGGAGGTGTGGCTGAGAACCAGGGACTCCTGCCCAGACACCCCCGCCGCAGGCTGATTGCGGCCCCCCCCATCTGCAGGCTCCCGCCTGGCTGCAGGTGTGCCCAACACACCCACCCGCCTGGTATTCTCCGCCCTCGGACCCACATCTCTGAAAGTGAGCTGGCAGGAGCCGCAGTGTGAGCGTGCGCTACAGGGCTACAGCGTGGAGTACCAGCTGCTGAACGGCGGTGAGGCCTGGCTGCTGGCGGGCTGACACACAGGGGCTTGGGCTGTCAGGAGCCCAGCCGAGCCGCTTGACCACTAATGGGCCCCGCTTCCACCCCCCTGCCTTTCTGAGAGGGTCTTTCTCTTCCGAGTCCCCCACTGTCCCCTTCACTGCCTTCCCTATTCCACTGCGTCCTCATCCATCTCCCTGAACCTCTCTTCAATCAGTTCCCCTGCAAGGTTTTGCTTAGGGACCCAGGGCCTCTCTGCTGGGCTATGAGAAGTGGCACTTCTCTGGGCAGGCATGACCTGGGCCCGTAAACAGCCATCATACACGGGATTTCAGGCTCCACACACCCCTTGTATAGTGCACAACCTGAACCACCAACCACACCACACAAGGCCGACCCCACCTGTACCCCAAACACAGCTGACCCTGGCTGGGTGATGACCAGGTCTGGGCTGCAGTCTCAGGGAGGGGCGGGATCAGGCCAGGGGTGAGGAATGAAGAATGAGGCTGCTCCGCTGTCTGCTCCGTCCCCCACCCAGGTGAGCTGTATCACCTCAACATCCCCAACCCCAGCCAGACCTCCGTGGTGGTGGAGGACCTCCTGCCCAACCACTCCTACGTGTTCCGAGTGCGGGCCCAGAGCCAGCAGGGCTGGGGCCCAGAGCGCGAGGGCGTCATCACCATCGAGTCGCAGGTGCACCCGCAGAGCCCGCTCTGCCCCCTGCCCGGTGAGTTGCCGCCCCCACCCCCGCAGGGGCCCCCACCTGGCACTCAGACACCCACCCAACCCCTGACAAGCTTCCTCGCTGCCCCCAGGCTCTGCCTTCACTTTGAGCACGCCCAGCGCCCCTGGCCCGCTGGTATTCACGGCCCTGAGCCCCGACTCTCTGCAGCTGAGCTGGGAGCGGCCCCGCAGGCCGGACGGCGACATTCTGGGCTACCTGGTGACGTGTGAGATGGCCCACGGAGGAGGTGCTGCCCGCCCCGGGTTGGGGGGCAGGGGAGGGGAAGGGTGGAGAGAGACCTGCAGAGGCTAAAAGGGATCTTCCCTGCCCAGAGCCAGCCACCACGTTCCTGGTGGACGGCGACAGCCCCGAGAGTCGGCTGACCGTACCCGGTCTCAGCGAGAACGTGCCCTACAAGTTCAAGGTGCAGGCCAAGACCACCCAAGGCTTCGGGCCGGAGCGCGAGGGGATCATCACCATCGAGTCCCAGGATGGAGGCAGGCTTCCTCGCCCCTTCTCCAGCCCCGCCCCTTCTCCGGCCACGCCCTCTCCTGGCAGCATCCTCTAACTACACACCCCCCCCCTCTCCAGGACCCTTCCCCCAGCTGGGCGGCCACTCGGGGCTCTTCCAGCACCCAGTGTCCGGGGAATACAGCGGCATTGCCACCCACTCCAGCACCACTGAGCCCTTCCTGCTGGGTGAGTGGCACGGTGGGGGCTCCTGGCTCTCCCCGGGGAAACAGTGCTAACAGGACGCAGGGGGCGCGGTCAGGATGCCGGGGGTGGGCCCTTCAACGCTTGTTCCCCTGCAGATGGACTCACCCTGGGCTCCCAGCACCTGGAAGCGAGTGGCTCCCTCACGCGGCACGTGACAGAGGAGTTTGTGAGCCGGACGCTGACCACCAGTGGGACCCTCAGCACCCACGTGGACCAACAGTTCTTCCAGACCTGAGCCCCCCGCGCCGCACCCCGCCACAGCCCCTCCCCCAGGCGCTGCCTCAGCTACTCCATCCTTGGACCGCTGCCTCTGGCGGGCATTGAGGGGGCAGAGGTCCCGAAGGGCCCTTCTAGCTGCCCCCTCGCCCCAGGCCTGAGCCCCTTTGTAACCAAAGAGCTGGACCCAGCATGACAAGGACCTGGCTTTGTTCTGCACTATAATAAAGGATTTTGCTACCGCTTGGCTATGCCCTGACCATGCTTCTGGGGCCTGCCCAGAGCAGGGAGTGGTTCTCACACCCCCCTTTTCTGATGCCCCAGCACACATCCACCTCCTGAGGCAGGCGGGCATCAGAGTCAGAGATACAGGTTTATTGAGCACCCAGACAGGAGGGGAGGCCCACCGCGTGCGGTCCTGGCGAGGGCCTCATAAGCGCAGCACCTTGGCGCCATCAGCCGCCTGGGAGAGGTAGAAGGTGGCGGTCCCGCGGTACTGCTCCTGTCGGGGGGTGAGGGGTATGAGCTCAGCGGGGCCCTGGGAGCCCATCTCTCCTGCTCCCCGCGCCCCACAACTCCAGCACTGCCCACCTGGATGTGCTGCATCACCCGGGGAGCGGCGGAGGCCTCCAGCAGGGTCACCGTGCAGCCCCCGAAGCCACCGCCCGTCATGCGGCTGCCGTAAACCCCGGGCGCAGAGAGCGCGGCCTCCACCAGTTGATCCAGCTCAGGGCAGCTCACCTCGTAGTCGTCTCTGCGGAGAGGATATGGGGGGAGGGGGAGGCCTGGAGCCGGCCCAAGCTGCAACAGGTGTGTCCGCGGGGTGCCGGGCACCCAGGGGCCTCACCTGAGTGAGTGATGACTCTCCACCATGAGGCGGCCGAAGGCTCTGTAGTCGCCGCGGCCCAGGGCGGCCGCCGCCTGGGCCGTGCGCTGGATCTCGCCCACCACGTGCCTCGCCCGCCGGAAGGCCTCCGTGCTCATCAGGTCCCGGCCAGCTGGGGAGGAAAGGGGCTCAGCAGACCCGCCACCCACGGCCTCTGGGCCCCTGTGGACTCCAGGCCGCTGGCCCCGGGGGTGCACGGGGCCATCTCCACTCTGGTTCTGACGAAGCCGTGGGTAGAACCTCGGGTTGGGGAGCAAGGTTTCAGACCTCACCTCCTCGATTACAAAAGGGGATACCCAGGACATCCCTGGGGGTCCAGTGGTTAAGACCCCAAGTTTCCACTCTAGGGAGCATGGGTTCAGTCCCTTGCTTAGTTGGGGAACTAAGATCCCACGTGCTGGGCAGTGTGGCCAAAAAAGGGGGCATGACCCACCTCATTCGGGGTTTGGGGAGAACTCAGTGAGCAGACACATGCAGAGCCCCCAGCGTGCCCGGCACACAGTGGGTACTCAATAAACAGCCGTTTGAGCCCCAAACTCAGTGCTTCCATAGCAAACGGGACACTGCTGCCTTCCAGAGGCCAAGACAGAACAGAAAAGAAAGGTTCTGCTGGTGTTTTTGCTGGATTAACAGTGAAACCTCCAAGGGCCAGGAATCCAGAACTGGGTACAACCCAGGTCTGTCTGGGATACCTCATGGAACCAGCAGGCTGTCCAACTGGCTAATGTTGAAGCGGGCACAGCCAGCCGAGTCACTAAGGGCGGCCCTGAACACCGAGGAGACTTCGAAACTTAATTCCAGGTGCCAGTGAGGTTCTGGAGCCGGGGAAGGACGGAGCTGAGCTCTAGTTGACAAAAGTAACCGCCTTGGGCAGGGGCCCCGCTGGGAGAGGCGGCGCCAGGAGTCCAGCTGGCGGCTGTTAAATCAGAGACCAGGAGGGGCCCGACGTGGGGAGGAAGGGGAGGAGGAGGGAGAGGTCAGAGAACCGAGGGGGCTGGGGGCCAGGAAGCACTCAGGGGTAACTCTCAAGTTTCAAACAGAGGGACAAGGGTGAGGAAATAACAGACAGGTGAAGTCAGAGGAGGGGTGCCCAGGAGAAGGATGAGTTCCGCCAGGGCCAGGTGAAGGCTCCAGGACCCCAGGTGGGAATGGGGGTCGGACTCCCATCTGAGTCCTCAGTGGGCCGGTGGTGGCTGGAGTTGAGGTTCGGACAAAGCCTGGGGCAGGCCCGGGAGGAGGAACAGGGCTCTGACCAAGCAGATCCAGCACTGGGGGGGCGGCGAGGGCAGCCCCCAGGTTTCTGCAGGGAGCCCCCAGGAGAGCTGTCATACCAGTTGGCATGGGAGACCAGTCACTGGGTTCAGAGGATTCAGAAATGAGTAGAGAGGAGAAAGGAGACAGGCGGGCAGGTTCAGAGAACTCAGAAATGAGTAGAGGAGAAAGGGCTTTCCAGGTGGCATGAGTGGTAAAGAACCCGCCTGCCAAGGCAGGAGACACAAAGAGACGTGGGTTTGATCCCTGGGTCTGGAAGATCCCCTGGAGGAGGAAATGGCAACCCACTCCAGTATTCTTGCCTGGAGAATCCCATGGACAGAGGAGCCTGGCGGGTTACAGTCCATGGGGTCGCAAAGAGTCGGACACGACTGAAGTGACTCAGCACGCACACAGAGAGGAGAAAATTCGGGTCGTGAGCATCGGGCACCCTTCCCAGAGGACTGGCATAGGAAGGAGACTCCATATGAGGATGCTAGAGGACGGGGCACGTTTAAAAGCAGAAGGTGGGGAGGCAGGCGGAGGACAGAAAGGCAGGCAGAGAGGAGCACGATTCCTGAGGGAGAGAGCGACCTCCAGGGCTGGGGGGTGGGGGGGCGAATGGAAGGGCTGAGGAGGAGGGGAGAAACAGCCAAGTGCTCAAGGATAAAAAGCTCAACCACCGTCACCTGCACAGAGCAGGTGGGGAAAGTCTAAAGATGTTGGTTCACCACGAAGGACAAGATGGTCCCTGAAAAGAGCCCCCCACTGCCAGGGAGGGCAGCTCCTAAGGCCAGCAGCCTGGCCCGGAAGGTAGCAGGACGGGCTGATCTGCCTGGGATGAAGTCTTAGCCTTGCCACTCACTGTATATCCCCATCTCAAAAAAGTGAGAGGGACCGCCCTGGTGGTGCAGGGAGTAAGACTCCACCTGCCAGTGCTGGGGCCACGGGTTTGATTCCTGGTCTGGGAGCATCCCACAGGCTGTGGAGCAGCTGAACCCGTGCACCAGTTACTGAGCCCAAGCTGCAGAGCCCAGGAGCTGCCACCACCAAAGCACTCGTGCCTAGGACCACCGCAATGAGAAGCCTCAGCACCGCAGCCAAGAGCAGCCCTGGATCGCCGCAACTAGAGAAAGCTCAGGCAAAGCAACAAAGGCCCAGGGCGGGCAAAAGTAATAAATAAAAACTGTTTAAAGATGAGAGTAATATCTGTCCTACAGAGTTGTGAGAGAATTCAATGAGTTTATGTTTACATGACCTTTAAACTGTTCAACAGACTACCTTCCTGGCCATGTATATCTGGAAACTCAAAAATACATGTTATCTTTTGACCTTGTGATCCTACTCCAAACAATCTAATCCTGAGAAAATAGAGGAGAAAAATGCAGAGAAAGAATTATGTATAAAAACATCCCTCGCGGTGTTAGATGTGATTATCAGAAACTGGTTAAGTAAATTAAAGGGCACCTATATGCTGAAATGCTACAGTAGCTTTAAAAAGCCATGTTGATGGGGACTCCCCTGGTGGTCCAGTGGCTAAGACTCTGTGCTCACAAAGCAGGGGCCTGGAACCAATAACTGTTCCCTGGCCAGGGAACTATTAATAGGCCTCACATGCTGCAACTAAGAGTTCACATGCTGCAACCAAAGATTCCACATGCCGAAACGAAGGCCCCAGGCAGCCAAAAAAAATCGCTTCCAGTGGCAGGGTCTGGGGAAGGGGTGGCAGGCACCCTGTCAGACCTCAAAGGTGCCAAGAAGCAGCCCCTGATGCAGCCCAAGAAGCAAGCCAAGGAGATGGACGAGGAAGATAAGGCATTCAAGCACAAACAGGAGGGGGAGCTAAAAGCCAAAGCCGAAAGGCCCCCTGCCCACAGGAGGAATTCAGAAATCTGGCCAAAAAATGTTCCTTGTGCCTGAGGCAATGACCATTCTTAGTTCCATTCCTGTTTAAACTTCTGGACTCCCTGCCATTAACATCTGTTGCCACCTATAGCTACAATGAAGTGTTGTCTTGTCTGGAACCTATTGTACATTTAAGAGTAAACTTTTGTGGGGGGGGGGGGGGAAAGCCATGTTGATGACAGGCCTTTCATGGTATAGGGAGTGTTCTGAGGGAGTTAAGGGTGATAAAAGGGCAGGTAGCAATACTGTATTTACTCAACTTTGAAAATACAGACGATGAAACCAACACAACAGTGTAAATCAACCATAATTCAATAAAAAAAAATTTAAGTATTTTTAAAAAAGAAAACACAGGTACAGAAAACCACTAAAGGAAATATATCAAAATGCTAACAGTAGGACTTCCCTGGTGGTCCAGCAGTTAAGAATCTGCCTGACGATGCAGGGGACACGGGTTCTATCCCTGATCAAGGAAGAGTCCACATGCCAGGGAACAACCAAGCCTGTGCGCCACAGCTACTGAGCCCATGGGCTGCAACTACTGGAGCCCGTGTGCCTGGAGCCCGTGTTCAAGAGAAGCCCGATCATCACAACAAAGACCCAGTGCAGCCAAAAAAAAAAACAGTTCAGTGGCTATCTCTGGGTAGCAATCTTACAGCTTGTTATTTTCTTCTTTGCCCTTTTCTGTATTTTCCACGGTGCATATTTAATTCTTAGATTATAAAAAATGATATTGAGATATCAAGCAAAAAAAAAAAGAGATATCAAGCAGTCCTATGTTAGCCATGTCAGGAGTGGGCAGACCTTGGCAGATTCTGAGAGGCGAGAGGAGGTACATCTGGGCCCCACCCCACCCCAGCCCCGCCCCGCAGCCCCCGCGGGGTGCCGAGCAGTCTCCAGGACAGAGCGCACCCAGCCAGCCGTCACCCTCCACTCACCCTCTAGCTCCTCCAGCTGTACCTCCCGAAGGCTCTCCTTGCCCAGCGCCCGGGCCACCTCTTCACACTGGCGCCGCCGCAGGGGATACTCGCTGGAGCCCAGTGAGTGGCGGACGTTGGAGTTGGTGATGAGCACGGCCAGCTTGGGGTCCGACAGCGGCACCAGGCTTGTCTCCAGGGACCTGGGGCGGAGATGGAGTGAGGGGAGATGACAAGGCCGGGTGTCTGCTTGCTGTGCAAGCTCCATCCAGGAGCTCCTGTGAGGTGGGAGGTCCAAGGGGGGAGCCCCTGACCTGCAGTCAATGAGCAGCGCATGGCCTCTCTGCCCCAGCAGTGCGATGAACTGGTCCATGATGCCACAGGGCACCCCTGCGAAGCTGTGCTCGGCCCGCTGACACACCTGGGCCCGGGCAGCTATTGTCCCCGAGTCTGCGGCACAGGGCGAGGTGGGGAGGCTGGGGCCCAGGACGGGGCACGAGGGGTCGGCAGGTGGGAGCTCCAGTGACGTTCCAGGGAGATTCCCCCCCTACCCCGCCAAGGCCACGGTTGGCGTAGGAAGCTCTGATCACAGGACCTCGGGGAAACAGGGCTGGGTGGGGGCTGGGAGGTACCTGGGCAGAGCTGCTGTAGGAAGGTATACGTGGCCACTTCCAGGGACGCCGAGCTGGACAGCCCACCCCCCAGGGGCACGGAGCTGACCACCACTGCGCTGAAGCCAGGGAGGGGGGCAGCTGCAGAGGAGAGAATGGATGACAGTAAAACGGGCCACCGGGAAGGATGAACACAAGAAGGGTATGCGGCGTTCTGATGCAAAGGGAGGCAACGGCCTGGCAGCTGCTGCTGGGGGAATGTGTCTCAACTGTCAGAGGTCATCAACCTGCTGGACCAAGGGGTCCGCTGCCCTCCACCCTCCCACCCTGAGGGTCCTGAGACACAGTCTCCCAGTTCTCCGGATTCAGGGCTCTGGAGACCATTCAGGGCTCTGGAGACCAAAACGTTGGGGTTTGAATCCTGGCTCCTCCAATTGTTGGATGGGCAACCCAGGGCTAGTTCTGGAACTCCTGGGGGCATCAGTCTCCTCCCCTGCCCACTGGGGAATCTCCACTCTGCACGCCTACCCCACAGTGGATCAGATGAGCTAATGGGCTTTGTGGCCCAGGAAGGAATCTGACCCAGCCCCGGGCCCCATACCTGGGTAGTGCTGAATCACTCCCTTGACGTAGTTGGCCCAGTGAGGGGTCCCAGGCTCCAGTGGCCTCTGGCTTGTGGGCAGGGGAAACTGCAGCCGCCGGGGCTCGTCAGCATCCTCGGAGGTAGTGAGGAGGGAGACAAGACCGTCCTCGCGGGGGCTGCCCGCCATCACCGTCACAAGCTCCAGAGCCTGGCAGGAGAAACAAAAGTATGCAAAACTCCCAATATCAGGGGCCCTGGGGCAGACAGGGAGCTGACCTCCAGGCTCCAGGTGGAGGGAATGGGGAGTGTCCCGGGGAAGAGCCTGACGGCTCATCAGGCCTTGGGGGGCTTGAGTCCTGCCCCCAGGGGATGGGTCAGTGCTTCCGGAGTGCAGACCTGAACTCTGCCCTGAGCGTGGGCTCCTGGCTGTGACGCAAGGGGGAGAGAGAGAGTTAAACAGGGAAAACAACAGAAGAGCTCCTTTTGGCGCTTCCCCATTTGGAGGCAAACTCAGAGGCACTGTATTCACTCAACCTGCCAGGCTGCACCGAGAATGGACACGGCCCCAGGCTAAGGCAGTCCAATCGGCGCTGTGTGACCTTGGGCAGATCTCTAGCCCTCTCTGAGCCTCCTCTGCGAATTGAACGGGCTGGACCAGGAAGCTTAGGGCTTTACTTCGCCCGGATCTACCCCTGCGCCCCCGCTTCCGCATTCCCCCACACCGCGAGGAGGCTCCCAGGGAGATGGCGAGGATCAGCGGTCCACAGCCGACTTCCTCGAGGATTCCCGCCTTCCTGCCTGCCGACGTGGGAAATGCCCCGTCCGAGGGCCTCTCTACGTGCTCGGGCCCCACACGCGGCGGGAGTGAAACTTCGGAGCGGCCCGCGCAGCGGTGCACGCGGGGCGCGGGCGCCTCCCGCCCAGCCCCTCACCATGGGCAGCACCAGGCCCCGGTTGTAGTCCGTGTGTTCCCCGATAAGGTTGACGCGGCCCGGGGCCGACACGGCTAGCTCGGGCTCGGCCCCGAACTCCTCCAGGAAGGCTCTCCGGGCCTTGGCCAGCAGCTCCCCGACCTGGGGCTGCTCCGAAGCGGCCATGACGCTCTCCCGGCGGCTCCGCCGGGCGCAGTCCGGTAGGCGCGGGATGCTGGGGCGGGGCCGCACGGCGTCGGCTCTCAGGAGCTGCTCGCGCCGCCCCAAACCGGGCCGCGCCGGCCCCGCCCCGCCCCGCCCGCCGCGCCGGCCCAATCCACCGGCCGCGGGCGTGGGGGCGGGCTGGCGGCGGGCTTCGGGAGGGGTCGCTGGGAGCCCACCGCTGCGGGGATTGGCCGGACCGGGAGATCGGAGCTGCCCTTCCTTGGCCTCTGTGTCACACCCATCCACCCAGCCGTCTACCTCGGCCAGAGCTACAGAGCTGGCCTCCAGCACACCTGGGTCTCCCAAAGGGCTCTCCCGGGTCCTAAAGTCGTGCAGAGGTCACCAACCCCTGATCCGGAATCTCTAAGAGGGTGGCCAGACAATCAGTGCAGAGAGAAGGACAGCCCGAGTTTGGTGGAGTCACTTTCTGTAGGCTCCTTACTCAGAGTGGACCCGCGGTCCCAGCTCCTAGCAATGGGGCAGTAAGGAGGGTGGTAGTGGGCAGTGATGGGCCCAGCTGTCAAGGCAGGTGCTTCCTCAGTCAGGAACCTTGGTTCCAAAGTCTGGTGTTCTGAATGTGACATCTCCTCTCTCACCAACCTGCATCCTAAACTTTCAAGCTTGTCCACAGTTGGCCACTCCATAGGAAACCTTGGAAGGGAAAGGCTGAAATATAAGCAGACTGTTTAAAATTACGGAGGGGAGCTTTGTGGAGGGCTGTGGCCCCGGCTGTAGCTGGGGATCTGCTCAGAAGTTGCCCCAAGAGCATTCAAAAGTTAGCTCTGAAAACTCCTAGAAGTAAACGTAAGGGTAAACCTTTGGGACGCTGGCTTAGTCAGTGGTTGTTTAGATATGACTCCAGAGCACAAGCAACAAAAGAAAAATAGGCAAACTGTACTTCATCAAAGTAAAAGACTTTTGCACATCTAAGGACCCCATCAAAAAAGTGAAAAGACAACTCACAGAATGGAAAAAATAGCTGCAAATCATATATTTAAAGGACTTGTATCAGAATGTATAAAAGGGACTTCCCTGGTGGTCCAGTGGTTAAGAATCCGCCTTGTATGAACCCACATAAAAAGTAAAAGTGAAGTCGCTCAGTCTTGTCCAACTCTCTTGCGACCCATGGACTGTAGCCTACCAGGCTTCTACATCCATGGGATTTTCTAGGCAAGAGTACTGGAGTGGGGTGCCATTTCCTTCTCCAATGAACCCACATGAAGGGGGGAAAAGAAGCTCTTGTGCTGCAGTTGAAACAGTTTACCTCATATTGGGACTTAAAACCCATGTACTGGGACTCAACCCTGGAGAAGGAGATGGCAACCCACTCCAGTATTCTTACCTGGAGAATCCCATGGACAGAGAAGCCTGGCGGGCTCCAGTCCATGGGGTCACAAAGAGTCAGACATGAGTGAATCGACTTAGTGCTGGGACTCAAACCCAGTCAAAACCCCGCCTGGGACTTGAACCCACGTGGCTGCAGCTTGAACACAGCCAAAACCCAGAGTCTTCCAACTGAGATCACAGACCTGGTTTCATGACCTAATGAAGCTTAGGTTCTTGATCTTTCATCGCACAAACAATTCAGTGAGAGACAAAGTGATAAGTAAGAAGTGGGTTTATTCAGATCAGAGAGAAACACACTTAACACAGAAGTCAAGTGCGGTGGCCTTGAAAAGTGGCCTGGTTAGTTTTTATGGACTGGGTAATTTCACAGGCTGAGTGGGACATTATTTCAACTATTTGGGGGAAGGGATAGAGATTTCCAGGAACTGTCCTAGAGCCTCTGGCTGTGTCATTTAGCATGCTGATTGAGAATCAAGGTCTAGTGGAAATTGACTTGTCTGCCATCTTGGATCCATTTGATTCTAATCGGTTTATGTTATCGGTATATGTCCTCTGGCTGTGTCAATTCTCTCAAAAGTTGTTTCCTGTCCCTTTCCCTCCTATTTCACTACGTAGCGCGATCGCTCTGGAGCTTGCTCAGCACAGCGAAGGATTCCACATGATGCAACGGAATTCCCACGGGCCGAAACTAAGACTCCATACAACCAAATAAATAAAAATAAATAAATAAAAAATGAAGTTCTGAGTCTTTAAAAAAAAATCTTACAATAGGAAAAAAGATGACCTTAAAATGAGGGGAGACGCCAAAAAAAAAAAAAAAATGAGGGGGGAAGAAGATTACTGATAAGTCCTGAGGATCAATAAAGAAAAGTTTTTAAAGCTAGAAAAAAATGGGCAGAAGATTTGAACATTTTTCCAAAGAAGGCATGAAAAGAGGTTCAACATCATTAGTCATTTAGAGAAGGCAAATCAAAGCCACAATGAGATACTATTCCACATTCATTACAATGGCTAAAATTTTTTTTTTAAGACAGAAAATAACAAGTGTTGGTGAGGATGTGGTGAAATCAAAACCCTCATACACTGCTGATGGGAATGTAAAACTATTAAGCAGTGCCATAAAATGCTAATCGTAGAGTTATCGTATGACCAAGCAACTTTACTCCTCAATATACACTGAAGAGAATTGAAAACATGTGTCCCCACAAAAACTTGTATACTAATGTTCACAACAGCACTAGTCACATTAGCCAAAAAGTGGAAGTGGAAGTGATCTGAAAGCGATAAATGGATAAACAAAAGGTGTCTTATTTTTTAAATTGTTTATTTTTGGCCGTGCTGTGCCTTCGTTGCCCCAAACAGGCTTTCTCTAGCTGCAGAGAGTGAGGGCTCCTCTTCATTTGTGGTGCGTGGGCTTCTCTTGGCGGTGGCTTTTCCTGCTGCAGCACACAGGTTCTAGGGCGTGTGGGCTCAGTAGTTGCAGCTCGAGGGCTCTGGAGTTCAGGCTCAGCAGTTGTAGCACACGGGCTTAGTCGCTCTGTGGGATGTAGGGTCTTCCTGGACCAGGGATCAAACCTGTGTCCCCTGCACTGGCAGGCAGATTCTTAGCCACTGCACCATCAGGGCAGTCCCAGTGGAATATTTGCTATGAAAAGAATGAGGTTCTGGTGACTGCTACAGCGTGGATGACCCTTGAAAACATAGTAAATGAGGGACGCCAGTTACAAAAGACTACAAATTGTGTATCAATACAAAATGTCCAGAATAGGCAAATCTAAAGAGACAGAAAGTAAATTACTGGTTGCTTGAGGCTGAGAGAAATGGGAGAATAAGAGGTGATAAGTAAGAATACCAACTTCTCTTTGTAGTGATGAAAATATTATAAAATTTACAGTGGTAATGGTTGCCATATCTGTGAATACATTAAAACCACTTTAAATGGGTAACTTGTATGGTAGGTGCATTTTTATTTTTTTAACTTATTTGGCTATTCTGGGTCTTAGTTGCGACATGTAGGACCTTCAATCTTCATTGCAGCCTGGGGAATCTAGTTCTCTGAACAGGAATCAAACCTGAGCCCTCTGCATTGGGAGCTTGGAATCTTAGCCACTGGATAACCAGGGAAGTCCTTATGCATTGTATCTTAATAAATTTTTTTTTTAAAAAAACAAGAATAAAAACAATTCCAAATTTCATCTGGCGGCCTGCTCCTTTTGAGCACTCCTCAGCTCAGACGGTAAAAGAATCTGCCTGCAGTGCAGGAAACCTGGGTTCGATCCCTGGGTTGGGAAGATCCCCTGGAGGAGGGAACGGCTACCCTCTCCAGTATTCTTGCCTGGAGAATCCCATGGACAGAGGAGCCTGGCAGGCTCTAGTCCATGGAGTCACAAAGAGTCCGACATGATTGAGTGACTTCCGCTCACTCACTCACAGTAAAGCACAGGCATTTTTTGGCATAGGTAAAACAAGATAAAACAATGAGTGGTTCTTGGGGCTGGTTGAAATGGAAGTAAACTCAAACCTGGCCTCCCTACAAGGCAAAGATGCATCCTTGTAGGGAGTAAGGACCCCTTGTAGGAGCAAGGATCCCTTTCTCTTCGAATCATTTACCCACCTCAACTCTGATGGCCAACCACTCTGAGCCCAAATCTCTGTCCTTACTAGTGTGATATCTGAGTCAGATGACTTATCCTCTCTGAGCCTCAGTTTCTCATCCATCTCGTGGGGCTGGTGTTTCCTTCCTGACAGAGTGTTTCAGGAGGAAGTGAATGAGATCATCTTCACAGAGTGCCCAGCCCAGCCTCTGGCACTTGGTAAGCACAGAATAAATATTTGCTGTTATTATCAGTCATCCATTAATACATTGTTGGACTCTCCTGCAAGCAATGGGCCAGATAAGAGCCTCTGGCTCTCACTGTCCAATAGGGGATAGTCTCAATCTAACCCTCGTCCCTCACTGAGATAAATGTCCCGACAGAGGAGGAAAGAGTTTTCTAAGAGAGAGGAGGAATTCTGACCACTAAGCAGCTCACACCATTATTTTTTTTTTATTTCCATTGTTTTATTTTGATTGAAAAGATGTCCTTTTCACCCATCTTCATCTTTTGTATAGTTTCAGTCGTTCCTGGAAAACCTTAATTTGACCCAAGGGCGAGTTCTCCTGTTGGCTCACACTGGACTCTGAAATACTGATTTCATCTACAAGAACTGTTTACTATCAGTGTTTGAATGCTGTCTAGCATGTTACATAAAATTTGTTCAGAAGGAAGTCTGCCTCTGACCTTTGACTCTCCCTCCCATTTCCTGGCCAAATGTCACACGATTGGGGGGAAGGTGGCACCTTAAAGGGGACACTGCTACCCAAAGTCTGTCCTCTGCTTGTCCATATGCTCAATTCTTAGTCCTTGGGGCCTCGCTGCTAGACCTGGTCTTTCCTCATGCAGTGAATGTCTCTGTGCTTCATGCAGCTCTGGCATCTCCACTGCAATTACAGACAAGACTGGTTTCCTTTAGTTGTGGCTGTGGGATCTAGTTCCCTAACTAAGGCTCAAGCCCCGGCCACCTGCATTGGGAGTGCAGGGTCTTAGCCACTGGACCACCAGTAAGTCCCAAGACTGATTTCCTGGTGGGGCTTGGGTCCACATCTCCCAAGACAGTCTCTGAGAATACCTGCTCTCAGCAGATGGCTCTCCCTCACACGGATTCTGGGAGGCTTATTTGTTGTTGTTCCCAGAGGGTTAACCTATCTTCTGATTTGGGCCCCCTTTGCCCTTCTGTTTCATAATGATGACAACTTCTATAGTATTGATAATACTGATGGTGAGTTTGTGGGGGGCCCTGGTATCAGGACGGAGATGCAGCCTCTAGGGCTGCACTGGTTGTTCAGTGCCTGTTCCGAATGGTCAGTGCTCCAGACTTTTGTTGTCAAATCTTTTAAAAGGGACCAGACTTTGCACGGATTGTTTTATTAAATCCTTACAAGCCTATGCGGTAGGCACTGGCTTTATCTCCACTTGATGGTTGAGGGAAAGAAGCCCAAATGGATCAAGGAACTCATCCAAATGGGACAGCTGGGCCTTGAACCCGGGTCTGTCTGACCCTGAGATTGTTCTCTCAGCAACCACCCTGTCCCCGGGAGCACTCTGACCTGCTGTGACATCTGCTAACTGAAGATCCCAAACTTAGCCTCTTGGTAAGGAACAGGAGGCGTAGCAGCTCTCCTGGACCCCTGGAGCCCCCAGACTGACCAGTAAGCAGAGCTCTTGGGAACCTGACTGATTGCCACCTGGGCTGGAAGCAAATCCAACCAGCTGTGCTGTGGGGCTGCCAGGGCCATTGGGTTGGCCAGCACCTGCAGTCTCTGCTGTGTGCCAGGCGTGACTCCAGAGGCCCTGCCTCTGGAGCGCCAGGAGCTTCTCGTCCATCCCTGGCCCCAGCGCCCCTGCTAGGAGGGGGCCAGTTGCAGGTCCCGTCTTTATTTGGTGAACACCACTGTGTCCCTGAAGTTCCTGCCCTCTGACTGATGACTACCCGGCTGATGGCCAGGCAGGGGATGCAGCTGCAGCTGACGCTCCCTGTACCTCGCCCTAGGCATTGCAGGGGGACCAGTGCCCAGGCCACCGTGCGTGGGCAGGAGAACCGAGACTGGCCGTAGACGGGGCACTGAGTGGGGAGAGGCCCCCGGGCTCAGCCAGACTCTCAGGTTGCATGAAGGCTGGGCCTTGGACCCAACCCCATCCTGTCCCCTCTCCTGGTGCTCTTGGCTCAGCGCTAAGCCAGTGAAGAGTTTATGAGAATGGTCCTGGGCCCAGTGTGTCCAACAGAGGTGGAGTAGAGGGTAGAGGTTAACAGAGCCCGGGCACCACCTCCCTGGGGACGTGTGCAGTCCCTCCCACATCTTTCAGCAAAGGCTGCCAGCCCCAAGCTTGCAGCCCAGCGCCCCCTCTCATCACTGGGACTGGTGGCTGGGAGACTGCCTCCTCCCTTTCAGGCCACTCTCCCTTCCACTGTGTATGGTCCCAGAACTGCAACTTCCTAAACAGGGGCTGCCAGCTGTCGGAGAGGACCCCAGACCCTGACTGCCCGACCACGACCCTCTGCACATCACTGTGGCCTTACAGCTCCTCCAGGAGTCACAGCCTCACTGAAGCTCCGCCTCCACTCCATCTTGCTGATAGCAGAGGTGACTGCGCCACCTCTTCCCCTCTCCCACAGGAAGGGCCTTGGGGTAGGTGGGATGGGGGTCGAGGGTCCTCTGCTCAGGGCAGAAGCTGAGACGTGCCGTTCCTGGGCATGCGTGATGGTCCTCACCCTTGCTGGACACTGCACGCAGGGCTCAGGTGGGGACACCTCACATGGAAGTCCAATGACTGCCTGGAGTAACAATGGTTGTCAAGGCAGGATCCGTCACTGCCTGGGACAGCTGGACAGTCAGCCTGACCACAGGGAGCAGGCACCGATCCCCCCACCCCGGGAGGGACAACAGCCTCTGACCCCTCCTTGCAGCTCAGCTTCTGTGCATAAGCTTGAAGCTGTTCCAGCTGCCCCCACCCACCTTGGCCCAAAGCCTTGCTCAGTCTCTAGACCTGTGGCCAAAAAGGAGTTCAGAGGCTGGTCACCTGGCCAAGGACACGAGCCCTCAGGGAGTGCTGCATGATTGGGGTCAGCAACCCGAGCTAAGGTCCGTTCTTCCTTCCGCCAGCCGCACCCTGAGGCAGGCAGGTGGAAGGTGGGTTGCTTATATGAGAGTTGCTGGCCAGAAGCCAGGCCCAGCTGGATAGGATGGTCTGGGCAGCCCAGACCGCTGACATCCCTAAGGAATGCTGAAGCAGGCAGGACCACCAGTGGGGTGAGGAAGAGGCTGGGGATTGCAAAGAGCACTCAGTTCAGCTGTGTTCTATCAAGGCCTGGGGTGGGGCTTCTTTGCAACCCCATGGACTGTAGCCTGTCAAGCTCCTTTGTTCATGGAATTCTCCAGGCAAGAATACTGACTGGTGTGGGGGGCCATTTGCTTCTCCAGGTGATCGTCCTGATCCAGGGATGGAACCCACTCCTGCATTGGTAGGTAAAATTCTTCACCACTGGCCCCACCTGGGAAGTCTGATTAACTACCATGAAGTGACTTAAGTCAAGGGATGGGGAGGGAGTGGGGAGGACTGTGCCCAGGAAAGGTGCTCAAGGCTCTGTGCTCATGGGCCACACCACCCGCAGTGACACGACGGCCACTAACAGCGTGCAGAAAACTCACCCTTCTCCATGGAAGGTTGGCCGTAAGTCTGAGGCAGATTGCTGACCTGCTGTTGTTCCCGTTCCCGTGTACAGGCTGGCCTTTGCCTGTAGAAACTTCAGGGCAGCTTCCTGCTGACCCAATGACAGCTGACAGGGCCCACTCTACCCTCCGCTGCCCTACTTGAAGGCGATCCAGAAGGGGCCTGCTCTCAGTTGAAGCGCAGGTCCCAGCATCAACACCTGACACCAGGCGAGATGCAGTGCTTGCAAGGGGCCAGACGGGGGAGACCTGAGCAAGGTCTAAGGCTTTCTGAACATTTCCCCAGAGAACATTTTGTGAAAAAAAAAACGTTATCATCCAAATGAAGACCATAAAGATAAGAAGGTCTAAACTTTAAAAACTTTATTTTTGCTTTTTTCATACTACCTAAACCCAGGGATATAACATATGGGAAGTTTCCTAACCAGAAAGTACTTTTGCCTTCTGGATTAAAAATAAACTCTGGAAGCACAAGCTCTACTATTTACGCAGCAGATTCCAAGTTGCCCAATAAAATTCGACCTCAGGATGCAGACTTCAGGCAGGCAAGTTCAAGCGTCAGCCCCTTGAGTGGTACTCAAGGAGACTCACCACCACTGGCCAGGGTTCCCACCACCACACATTCCACTGGCTAGATTTCAACATCCTTCAGGAACACAATCAACTGTCAGAACTCGTTATGATGGACCCTTCTAGGAAACCAGTTTATTTTTATTATATCAGATTCCACTTTTGGCACCTCGAAAAATCAATTCTCAACCCTAATTTAACTCGCTGCTTTCCAATGGAACCCCTTAACCCTTAGTATTTGAAACTAGTCCAAACTTAAATCCCACTGAACTGTATCAGAGTGTAAATATCTTTCTGTAGCCACTGACTTCAAATTATACAGAATGCTTTTGTCTGACTCGGTGGTTCTTGTGTCCGTATTAACGCTTCACTGGTAGTCATCACTGGCTAGGAACACTAGTTTCACACTAAACAGGCAGCTTAGACTTAAAACGAGTTCTACACCTGTGGGCACTTGTTATAAAATAACTTGCTGTATAAAGAAATCTATACTGGGAAGGGACATATGTACACCTACAGCTATGGCTGATTCATGCTGATGTTAGAAAACAAAGTTCTGTAAAGCACTTATCCTTCAGTTAAAAAATTAAGAAAAAAAATCTAAGAACATTCTTCACGAATAGGTTCAGGAAGAAACCCCAAATTTGAGTTCTAGAATTACATTTCCTTTCCTTGACAGATACGGGGGAGGCAGGGAAGCCTTTTAGCGGTAGGTCCACACTGCATGTATGTTGTCATAGCATCTTTATAAAGCCTCTAAAGGGCTGTTAACACGCTTTGTAGAATTGTTCTTGTAAATACTGCTTTCGTCTATCAAGCAAAACTTGAAATAAGCTAAACTTCAAAGAACCTAGACAATGACTGTTATTAAAGCTTTGCATTCAATTTAGGTTTTTGAGACTTAGTTGAATAAACAAGTTTATTTGTAAATTTAGTCAACATACATAATTGACCTAAAAACTTCAATAGAAGGATAAATTTTAAAACCACTTGGAAAGCCATCTCTATGAAGTGATTTTCCCAGAACCTACGCCACATGAACACCATTTTAACTGGCAGAGGTTCCGTAAGCTGAAGCTGTGTCCCTCCCCCTCAGCAAGTTTACCCTAAGTTATTATAATACAAACCCCACAAGGAAAAAAAGTTCGGTATTGTTTCCTCTTGGTAGAGAAAAGTTCAACCTAGTTATGAGACCAATCACAACACAAAGAAAAGCTGCACTAACTACTGTATTAGTAACAGATGATGCTGGTGTGAGTAACTTGTATTATAGTCTAGAGCCCTTATAAATAAATCCCCCTCCCCGTTAGTGTTTGCATTATCAGCTAGAGGGTTAGTTTAACATGTGGTAGAATGAGGACTTATGCAAGGTATAACGCGCCCAAGTATTTTACTACGTAAACAAGTGCAGTCTACTCAGGAGAAAATCAATCGAACTCTAAATTACACACACCTTAAAGACAACACTCCCCACCACATGTCAATGCAAAACATTTAATTTAAAAATGTTGACACTACAATATATAAAATAGCTATTATAAATGCACATAGTGTATTCTATAGCTGCCAGGTTTACTTTTTTTTTTTAAGGAAACTGTAAGTTACACTGTGGTTAAGACTTGTATCTTCACCCTTGAAAAAGCCCACATTCTATCACAGTGATGTATGGTCAGACTTAACAGCCCCAATTGTTAAACACTTGGATCAAGTCATAACCAGTTTTATTGCAAAAGGACCCTGTACACATTTATCAATTCTAGTACCTTAATAGCTACCCAACAAGTCATTAACATACAGAAACATGCATCATGAGAAGCAAGAAGTATCACCCATCCCTTCTGCATATTAGCAACTTGTCACTCCTGAGCAACAGTGCTCACATCACTGAGGTCTGTGAACAGTCACTTTTCGCATTCATCCTGAGTGAAAGATGGAATGACTTAAGTACAAATGCAACATATTATAAACAATTTCTTACAAAAAAAGTCACAAATTAAACCGAAGTATTTTACAGAATTTACTACAAAACACCATAAAAACTGCTTTCACTTAAGCTCTCTCCCCCCGTATCCGGCGAGCCAATTGGATGTCTTTGGGCATGATGGTGACTCTCTTAGCGTGGATGGCACACAGATTAGTATCTTCAAACAAACCCACCAGGTACGCTTCGCTAGCCTCCTGTGGAGGATAAGAGTCACACTATTAGACTCTCTCCGAGGAGGGGACCAGCCCTCCGCCCGGCCGCACACAGCCCCCACCAGCTCACCTGCAGCGCGCCGATGGCGGCACTCTGGAACCTCAAATCGGTTTTGAAATCCTGGGCGATCTCCCTCACCAACCTCTGGAAAGGCAGTTTCCGGATCAGAAGCTCGGTGGATTTCTGGTAACGACGGATTTCTCGAAGCGCAACAGTCCCGGGCCTGGAGCGAGCATTAGAGCGAGAACACCACCGGTTAACTACAGCGTCCCAGGAGCCGCGGGAACCTTCCCGCCCGCAGCGCCGCCGAGTCATCGTCTCCCTGTCTCGCTGCCTACCTGTAGCGATGAGGTTTTTTCACCCCGCCGGTAGAGGGGGCGCTTTTCCTGGCCGCTTTGGTGGCCAGCTGCTTGCGGGGCGCTTTCCCACCCGTTGACTTACGAGCAGTCTGCTTGGTTCGGGCCATTTTCTTTTACCTGTAGAAGACACCCATGACTCCGGGGCCGAAGCACGCTCGCCTCCCGGTGTGCAACGGCCCGGACGACCGGAGCCCCGACCCTCCCGCCTCCTCGGGCCCCAAGACGGACGGCAGATGGCCGAGGGCCACCGCCTCCTCCCCCTCCCCTAATGACTCAGGCTGTGAGTAGCAGCAGCCTCCTCCGGGAGGGGGGGCGCGGGGAGGAGTCACTTCCCCTGCTCGACGGGCGGAGGCCCGGCTGCCCGGAACCCAGCGTCGGGACCTCTGATTCACCAGAGAGAAAAAGGCGGAGACGCGGGTCCGGAACGAAACCCCAAGGGAAAACTACCCGCCCCCACAGCCGGCGCCAACAGCGGGGTAGCCAGCACCAGCCGGCACTTGGCTCTCAACGGCCGCGAACCGCGACATAAACGGCTGGTAGGGCCTCAAGTCACGGATAAAACCCAAGAACACTTACCTAATGCCAAAGTTATAGGCCGCTTCTCCGACTACCGCGCAGCCGCTGCTGCCCAAAGAGCCGCAATAGCCGACACACAGGAAAGAGCCCTTCCAACGAACCACCAAACCGCTCTGCGCTCTAAGCCCCCCCGATGCCTCCGTTTTTATACCCACGCTTCACGCTGCGTCTCTGCGTCATAGGACCCTAATTTGCATACACCAATGACCTTTTTCTATTGGCTGACGCTTTCGCCGACGCGCTGACATCCCCGACACAAAGGCCGTGCTTCGGCCCCATTCCCTGATTGGCGGACATCTAGACCACTGATTGGCTGTTAAAGTGGCCTAACGATTGGATGAATGCAAAGAGGAATGGACGAATCAGGGTTTAGCACTAAGCCGCTCTTCTGATTGGATAAAATGGAGCTATGTTTGGATCCTTCCCTTGGTTCCAAAGCTCTACAATAGAAAGTCAATGCAAATGAATTGCACTGGTCCTTACCAGGACTGGTCCTTAATCAGGATAGTCGGGAGGGCAAGGGGCCTAACGTTATTTGCATCAAGCTAATACAATGAAGGAGAGGGTATTTTAATGAAAATTTTGTAAATATTTTCCAATGTAAAGTAAAATGCATTCCTTGTGATTATTTACTTTTCATGAACATTTTGATAGGTGGTAGTGTAAACGAAAATTAGAATTCAGTAAAATCATGTTATCGAGTATTTTATCTATCAGGCATACACATTTTAACCAAAATGCAGTTCTTTTGTTTGGTGGGGTGGGGAGAGATAAATAACAAATACAAAGAAACAAATGTCAATAAATTATTTTATTTATAAGGACTGTTTTCTATGTCCTTAGACCATCACAACACACTGTGATTTCAATATGCTTACAGTTAAACAAGGAGTAACTTACTAGACAACGTATTTTTTTAAATTATGTAATTCAACTGAACGAAATCACTACAGCCAGAATGGGAATAGTCAATTCTAAACCAGTATTTGGAAGTCCCTAAAGAATAAACAAAAGACATCTAAATTAAATATGGTCCTTTGTATTTAATGGTCTATCCTGGAATATATTACTTCTGAAGAAACATAAAAATGGTAATCCCTACCTTTGCCTACATGTCTTGAGTGGATTTTAATACTTAGCTCTTCAGATGATTCACTTATATAAAATATCAAAGCAGGCTTAAGGTTAAGACCAGTCAAACAAAGTTCAGAAAATTGAAACAAAGCCTTGGGCATTCTACTCCGCAGTTTTTACCCTGAATTCACCGAATATTTTAAATTATTTAAAAAAGCAGAAAAATCAGATACATATAGATTCCAACAGAGAATTATACTACATAAATACAAATACCTCAGAAATTTACATCTGACGTCAAAAGTTCCTCCTCTCATCAAAAGTGAGAGGGAAAAAATGCACAGTTTGATTTAAAGCAGCTATGGCAAAAACACCTTTGGCCCAACCACTAGCTCCAAATTCGTTATTTCGACCCCCTCAATCATAACACACAATGTATTTAATTATCATATATCTATAACTTTTATATCAGAATAAAGTCAACTTCAGTTTCTTTCCTCTGCTCAAAGTTTAGGGTAGAGGAAACATTATTTCATGCCAGGCTGAGAAGAGAAACCAAGATGAAGGTTCTTGCCCTGTTCTCAAAAATTGTGTAAAGCTGAAAAACAGGGCACTGGTTATACCCCAGGTAAGACTGTCAAATGTCCTTGAATGTAACCAGAAAAATACCCTGCCATCTTTTTTTGACTGCTCAGATGGCCTGGAGAAGGAATAGGATCCTAAATTAACACTCACTTTTGTGTTTCAAGTCTTTTCTAGGAGTTCCAGAATCCTAGCTTTCTCATGCTTTCTACAGAATACAGTAGTGATCCATCCCCACCCCACACAACCCCACCCCCAGTTTTGCTAATTACTAGAGATAAACGAAACTAGGTATGGATTTACATGCATCCATTTAAGATTAGTGGAAATAATCTGTCCCTCTTACTTGGCAGTCTTATCGGTAGGTTTTTCTTTTTCCTAACCCTAAGTGAATGCAAAGGAGGAAAAACAACAGAAAAATAGGGAGCAACCGAAAATGCTAATACAATCAAAACAATGCAGAATATGAGGCAGCATGTAGGTTACTGTCCTAATTCCTGTTCTGTCACGTACTTGGCTGAGTAACTTTGCACAAGTTACTTAACCTCTCTGAGTTTCGGTTTCCTCTTCTCTAAATTAAGCAGTTTGGATGATATCATCTCTCAATTCTACTAGTACACACTTATTCTGAAGCTCGTGGTATACACTCATTAAAATCTAGCACGCTGAACTGTATTTCTTCAATAAAATCACACTTAGGTAATTTGGAGGACAATCTATAAGCTGATTACTTGGATTTAACAATAGGATTAAAGCAATACACCACAATTTACACAACTTTTTTGTCCTTTCTGAATTTTTCATCTTCAAACACCCCTAGTGCTTAAACAATTGATTTGGTATGTTTAAGAAATACCAGTTTCTCAACTTGGGTTTGGCTTCTGATATGAAGTTACTCGGAACAACATAAAGTAGATGTGTATCAATCTCAAACATGAAAAATTTCCATTCAGCCCACGTAGGTTAATCGAATGTTTCTTTAATGAAATTATCATTATTTAACGTTATCTAATAAAAAGTAATTAGCCTGTACAACAAAGGTTGTGAATAGATTCAATATGGAAAACAAAGTTAAATGTTAACTTTGTTAACAAAGTGTTAAAATATCTGTCAAGAACTTCGCCCAACTGGCGGGAAGACGGGAGGAGACATTTTCTCCAGTAGAAAGGCTGAGGGCCAGAGCACGAGAGTGGCTTATAAGTCGAACTCCCTACTCAAACCCAGGCCCTTCCTCTGATGCTTCTCGACGCTTCTGCAACTTGCCGTGTACCTGAGACTATGCTAGACGGAGATTAAATTCGTTCTTGGCCCTTAATGTACTGGAAACACGTTGGTCGGGCCAGGTGTCGAGTTGAGGGACTCAAGTCATGTGGAGTTCCAGGTTTCAGGGCTGGTAAAGGTTTATGGAGCGCCTCGGCAAAGGCGCGGGAACAGAGCATTGGGTTGTACTGCTCTTCGTTAGCAGAACTTTCTCAAGCGGACTTCCAGGAGGCCGACTTTATTTCATGCTTGGTCCCGTCGCAGGAATGAGGATGTTGGCGGAGTCCAGGTGCCTGCAGCTCAAAGGCCCACTGCTAGGGACCCGCATCAGAACCGAGCCCAAGCTGGGATAAGTACGGAGGCGAGGTAATCATTATCTTGTTGGTAGTGAATTTACACTTGGAACGGTTTCACAGCAGTCGTTAGGACCTCCCTAGCTCTAGGCCTTTTCGAACCCAAGGGCTCCAATCGCAGGCAAAGGCTCCCTTACGAACCTGGAAACGCAGTTAAGAAGTAACGCAACCGGACTGCAAGCCCCACAAACCATCGCGGGCCCTCAGCATCCGGGACACCGTCCGCAAGGCTCTCTGGGTATTGTGGTCCGTTCCTTAGGCAGCAACCCTCAGCCGGCGGTAAAATTCCAGTCAAACCTGGGACCACAACTCCCAGCAAGCCTTGCTGCCGCGCGGGGGGTCTTCACGTTCTCGTGGCGCGGCGCAGCCGCACTAGGGCCTCGGCGCGGACCGCGCAGACTGAATAATAAAAGGGGAGCGGCGAAGAGGCAGGAAGACAGGACCATGTCGAAGGGCCCCGGGCCCGGCGGCTCCGCAGCTTCCTCGGCGCCCCCGGCCGCTACCGCTCAGGTGCTGCAGGCACAGCCCGAGAAACCGCAGCACTACACGTACGTAGAGCCCCCCCCGCCGCGCGCGCACGCCTGACGTCAGCGGCCAGCGTGAGTCACGCGCGCAGGGAGAGCGCGAGGCGGCCTCTCCCTCCCCCCTTCCTCCTCCGGCCCGGCCCAGACCGGTTCCAACCTGCTGGGGCCGGTCCCAACTGCCTACAACTGCCACCAACCTTTGGTCGGGCTGAGGGGCGGGAAACCCGGTCTCCGGCGCCGAGTGGGAAAGGCGGGAGCTTGGGATGCGGAGTGCACACCTCGTAGGCCGGGGCCTTTCGAGGCCTAACTGTTCCTCAGGCCGTAAAAACCACAGCCCCAGGCACTTTTCGGGGTGATAAGAGTCCAAGACGCGACCAGGATGAGTTCCTAAGGGGCCAACCTTAGACCCGCTTATGAATGAATGGTTAGCGTGAAGTCCTGTCAGGCGACCCACGTACTAGGAACTAGAGGCCTTTTGTGACCGCAAGCTCCATATGTTGTCCACGGAGGCCACTCTTGCTGGAATTCACTTACAAACCGTTGCCCCAGGCTGCGTGATGGGGTCCGAGTGTTGGCCTCATGCCCAACCCAAATGTGGCCTCAGAGGGAGCCCCAAATGCTGACGCTACAAGTCTAGTGAGATGGAAAACCTCTAACTGAGAATCTGCTTGTATTTTAAGTGGAGGTCCCTGTCTTCTCTTTATTTCCCTTCAGGGTACTTCTAAGCAACTACCTAGAGCTAGATGTTTAGGGAGAAAGTGAGAAAAAGAGGCAGGTCCTCCTGTCGAGTAAAATGTTGGTTTCCATTTTCCCTGATGTTCTTTGAGTACCGGACATCCCCTTGGGCTCCCAAGTCATCTACAAGCCTAGAAGGATCCCCAAATGTACCTCAGTTTTGCTAGAGATTTGGAACCTGGGGGTTGAACAACCCTTAGGGGCACACGATAACGCTGCCTGGTGAACCAAGTGCAAGAAGCATGTGTTGGAGTAGAAATGCCTGAAAGTAGACAGGAAGAGCTCTTGTTTGTCACGGAAGTAAGACCCATTGGGAAACTTCTGGGATTAAGGAACATCGATTTTAAGAAGTGTATTGGTTTCTTTGTTAGATTCTCTGTTATTGGTTGAAATCATTTGGAACTTTTTCTTGACTTCAGTCTGACTCACGTTAACTAACTTTTCTAATGTGGAGATTGCTTTGCTGGTCCTTTCTTGCTGGAGTTCTTTCTGCAACCCGGCCATTGGTTTTGGTGAGATGGTCTTAGAGAACTCAGTGATCAGGTGAAGGGTATGGTCCAACAGCATAGTCTAGATTTGGACATCTGCAAACTTCATCTTATTGGAATTTATTTATAATCTTTGGTTGCTCAGATCGCGTTTTTTTCAGTAAAATATGGATAACATTTTGAGTAATATGAATCTTGGTTTCAGCAACTTGTGTTTCTATGTTGTCATTGAGTATAGTATGGACTCTGTATTAGAAAGGCTTTCTAACCGTTTTGGAATGGAGAGGTGAAACTAATCAACAGCTGTGTAAATGTTAATATGAGTCTTTGTTTTCTTGATGCTAATTGCTTAAAATTTATTTATTTGACTGCGCTGAGTCTTAGTTGGGATATCTGGGATCTAGTTCCCTGACCAGGGATGGAACTCAGGCCCCCTACAGTGAGAGCGTGGAGTATTAGCCGCTGGACCACCAGGGAAATCCCTGATGCTCATTATTAAAATGAGATTTGTTTAAAATGTCTTTCCGCTTCTCGTGGGATAAGTACAGAGTAATCAGTCTTGGCTCTTGAAGTGGCTTAGTAAATGGACAGTAGCAGATGTAAAGCCCAGGTCTGATTGAAGGTTGGAGGTGTTACTGTCTCTTTATTTTATGTTATCTGTTCATGTGTGTCTGTGTGTTCTTACCTCCAGAAATCAGAGGTAGAATTCAATTGGTAGAAAGAGATAGAACTCTTTCTTGATAGATTTATGGGCCTTCAGAAACCTGGACGTTTTGGAAAGCTTCATTCCCTTGTCATGGGGTCTGAGGAGCAGGAAGCATAAAGAGCTGAGTATGGCATCAGTATATTTGTTGGCTCTGAACCCATTTGTTGTCCTTGGGGGCTAGAAGACAGGAACATTTTAATTTTGATTGTATTGCTATAAAATTTTGAGCAGCCCCACATTTTTTTTATTCTCCTTCATAGCATGAATTTCTAGAACTTATTCCAATCTAAAGATGATCTTATCTATTGCACTGATAGAATAAAGATACAGATTCCTTTCTTTTTTAATGTTTGTATTTTTTTACCTGTCAATTTTTTTAACCTTTTAAAACTTGCTTATACACAAATGATGTTAATTTCGTGTATTTTTTTTGTACCTGATGTTTTTTGAGATTATGTGACAAGCAGTAATTTTGCAATAATTCAGAAGAGGTTTGCATTAAAATTGAATCCCACTGATCTACAGTCCATGGGGCCACAGAGAGTCCCACACAACTGAGCAACTAAGCACATAGATCATAATGGCAGTATTGGCAAATGCTTCTGAATCCATCAAAAGTAAAAACACCTTCCTGTTGGTCTGCCTCTTGCCCTTTATTCTTATCCCACAGCCAAAGTCCTAGAGTTTGAGCCCTCCTTTTTCTAAACCAAGAGGATTATCATAACATAGTTTGAAAGATAATTATTTTGTTGGGTGTTTTTTTAAGCTCTTGAATAATCTTACTTGAAGAGAAACAAAAAGTAATCCTTTCAGAAAATTGGTGTATTGGGGTACTTGTGCTAGGCCTGAGGAATTCGACGCTTTTAGAAAGTGGTTATATCAGAATTTCCTGTGTTGTACAATTCCATGTGTCTGATTAGCTCTAAGTAAAATGATAATGTGCCTGTATTAGTACTCTTCAATAGAAGAACCACGTGACCTCTTGCTAGGTAGTTTTTCTTTTTTTGACAGAGACTAAGTTTAATGCAGCTTTATTTAGAACAAATCTATCATATTTTAGAAGAGTTTTATGAAAGCAGATTGAGGAATGGGAAATTTTGGAGTAATACAAATTTAGCTAACTTTGGACTTTTTTACTACATAATTATATTGTTAAAAGTGTATAGCTGAAAGATCAACAAAAAAACTTGCCATTTGGGATTTGGCAAGTCCCTGATTTGGAGAATTCCCTGGTAGTCCACTGGGTAGACCTTGGCACTTTCACAGCTGTAGCCTGGGTTCAGTCCCTGGTCAGGGAACTAAGATTCTGCAGCTTAGCCAAAAAAAAAAAAGAATTCAATTTTTGACCTCGTTATTTTGATTCCATAAGCGGATATAAACCTCAAAGATATCTTTTTTGGATTTTTTTAGTTGGCAGTTGATTCTCAGACTTCTTAATGCTCTGTATTAAAGGAAAGTGAAATTCTAGTTTATTAAAGGTTTCTTGGAGCTTTCTGACCTCTGGGTGATCTCCTATAGGAAGATAGAAGATAAATGCTTTAAAAGCCTTATCTAGCCAGTTGTTATTTTAATTGAGGACTGTTTCCTGGGTATCTTTAAACAAGAATAATGTAGCGCTACTTCCATAGATAAACGATTTTGAGGGAAATCTGTTAGTGTATGCATTATGTAAATCTCATGAGCTTAGCTTGATTGCATCTGTGTTTTGGAAAATTCAGGCAATGAACAGTGTTTAAGTCATTATTGCAAATTGCAGTAACATTGTAACACATTACTCTAGAGCACAACTTGTTGCACAGTGGAAGTCACTGGAAGGATTCCTTAGCAGCCTCAGCAGGAATGAGTTAAATAGCCAATAAAGGTTTCTGGATCTTGTTTGCTCATTTATCAAGGAGAGCTAATTCTTGCAGGACAAAATTGAGAGCTCACTGTGGACTTCAGGCAAGCCTACAAAATCCCCATTAATAAGTGTTAAGTGCCCGTGCTAAGGGTAGCCTTAAATTTAGCATCTAGTTGATATTTGCCATCATTTAATGATTAAAGTGAAAATTTCCTTAATGGTTAAGGGTTTTTGTTTTAATCCAGCTATGTTAGATACTAAAGAAGGCTTCCCCACCATCCATATTCATCTGCTTTGACTGGTTTCTCTCAACCTACAAAGACTGTGGCTTATTGGTGAGGGCAGTTGGACAACTCTGAGAGCAACTTAGAGAAATCCATCTTGAGCTCCGTCTCTGGAAATAGCACCCCAGATAAGTAAAGCAAGACACCCTCATGGACCTACTTCCTCCCGCTTTCAACACATCGATGCCTGAAGGTGAGGTCTCCTTCCTGTGTGTCTTAGGAGCCATTAGCTCACTTAGGTAATGAGGATCCTGCAACCGCCTGAGCACCGCTCACCTGCAGGCTTTCCTACCAGACCTTTGCCTAAAGGTTGTTTTTCTCCTTAGGAAAGATGCTAGGTCAGAAGCCTGGTAAAAGTCATTTAATTAGAGGACTGGTCTAGAGATGATTTCCCCAAATGGTGATATTTGCTTAATGATTAAGTTTTTCATTTTGTTTTGTTTTGTTTTTGATCCAGCTGTGCTTGATACTAAAGGAGGTTTTCCCACATACGCATCTTCTGTATTTTGCAGTTAACAACTGTGGACAGTTTTGGCTAATCCTAGTAGAATGTCTTCCCTTCTTTTAACATCTTGGATGAATTTTGGGGCACATTAATGTGTTATGGAAGATGGATGTTGAATGTAAGTTTCTTGTTATTCTTAGCCAATATATGAAAATTACATACAGTTAGCCTGATTGCTAAAAATGTCAAGGATTTGTGATCAGTATCCTTCTGGAAAATGTAGTTTTCTTGTTTTCTTACCATATAGATTCTTTGTAGAGTTACCCCAACCAGCCACCTTAAATACCTGCATGGGCAACAGAGAGATCTGTGGAGAGAGTTTGGGTAAAGTCAGTGCTTATGAACATAGGTATGGGGTTTCTTTGGGGGGATGGGAGTATTCTGGAATCAGACCATGTTGATGGTTATACTAAAAGCCACTGAAGTGTACACTTTAAAATGGTGACTTTTTATGGTGTATAAGTTACTTCTCAATTTTTTTTTTTAAAGGATTGTTAAAATCAGTGTACTAAAAAAAAATTTTTAAAAATCAGTGTGTATGAGTCGCTGCTACTCAGGAGACCTTAGACACATGGCCTGTCAGGGCTTGGTAGTATCATTCAGCATGGGAGAGCCAGTTCAAATAATCACAATTAACTTTTAATTTCTTTATAAAATCCCTCAACTTTAACCCCTTTTTTCTTTGCCAGTGTATAGCATTTGATAACAGTTTCAAGAGCTGATGAGGAAGAGAAGATGAAAAGGAGTCTAGAGACTTAAAAATCTCATAGCGTTTTTTGTGAGGTGACCTTTTTCCTGTTAGTGGCTCAATTTATTTAGGAGACAAAGATATTAAGGCCTGTGATAGTATTGTCATGCCATATCTGAACTTACTGAAATATTCCCTCCCTTTCCTTATTGTTTATATCTTGGTTTGCTTTTTGTGTTCATAAGTTGACTCATTTGTTTCCCATTAGTATTTGAAACATCTTATGGCCACCATGAGTCCTAACAGAATGACTTATTGTGAGAAGCCGATGGGTGTTCCCACCTTCCTATGAAATTTTGGCCTATTCACTAAACTACTGCCATTGAAGAGAGAGAGTTAATGCTTCAGAAGGAAGAGGTTGATAAACCCTTGGTGTAGTGTGTTATGACTTGAAAGTTTTTAAGCAGTGGTTTTTATATCTAAGTTTGTGTTCATTTTGGTTAGAGCATTACTCTTTTTATTTTACTTTTACTGCTAAGAAGTGCCAAGCATCTGGTAGTTCAGGATTTGTGCTAAGTCAAACATAACATAAATTAGACTTCTCTAGTGGTCCAGTGGTTAAGACTCCATGTTTCTAATGAAGTGGGTGTGGATTCAGTCCCTGGTTGGGGAACTAAGATTCCATGTGCCGCATGGTGCAACCAACAAACAAAACAACAAGAAAGCCACATAAATTAGAAGCACACACTTGTATTTTCTTAGTTAAAACCAAATCAGACAGATTTTTACTATTGAACTAAGTACTTTTATAATGAATACACAAGATGAATATTATATACCTAGTAGAGTATGTTGAAGTTAACATTTTTGTTTTTGTTGTTATTTTATGGTATTGTAAGTATGGCCTGTCAAAAACTCCATGACATGTTTTCAACAGCTTCTAGAGAGTCGCTTATACTTATTTATTACTGCTGTTGTTTTTCCTATAGCTCAATGAAGAAAAGCATAGTTAACAGTCCACATGGTGTTTTAAGAGTAGGGACACTAGGCCCAGACTGTCTTGAGTTGCAAGACCAGCTCTTCCACTTACTAGCTATGGGATTTTGGGCAAGTGACTTCCCTCGTGCGTCAGTTTCCTGACGATACTGATAGTACCTGTGCCACGGGTTGTTATGAGGATTCAGTTAGTTAGTGTATATAAAGTGCTTAAAACCATGCCTGGCACTTAGCACAATGAAAGTACTATTCTTACTCAGTATCTGAACAGTGCCCAAGTTATTGCTTTCAGGAGCATTGCTGTCTCCTTCAACAGCCTGAGCCTGTGTTGTCTTCAGAGCATACTCCTCTTTTTTGTATCCATTGGAATTTCACTTCAGTCGCAGTTCTTACAGCCTTCATCAGCCTGGTTATAGCTTACATGATGAATTAGTTCTAAACGGATCTACTCTTTCAGGGATACAGACTTTGTTGTACAGAAAACTGTTAAAAATAACACATCAGTTCAAGCTTTGTACTAAAATGCTCATCAAATTGGAAGCTTTTCAGGCCAGTTGTGTACAAGAAGACTTTGAATCAAAACAAGGTGTTATCTAATTTAGAGAATAAACCAGAATATTCAATGGTCCTCACATATTCTCCAGAATCAATGATACGAGTCACTGATTACATGAACTTGCTTCAGTTTTACCTGTTGCAAGATCCTTAGGCCAAGGAGATAGTTATAGAAAGGGGGAACCAGGGACACCATCTGGTACTGTTCATGATTCTTGTTGATTCTTGGGGCTGGGACAGTTCACAGGTGTCAGCTCTTTCCCAGTGAAGAATGGGCTGAATTCATTTGCGATGAGTGACTCCCTACGTTAAATTTTTGCTTGCTAAAATGCCTGTTGTATACACATACGCATACACAGGACCATGGGTCCCTGTGTATGCATCTGTGTTAGGATCGTTTCACTATATCTCGGAGGTTGCTACCGGCCCTAAGGTCTTTGGCTAAAACTTAGTTATAGAATCAAAGCCTGTCTTAAAGATTTAGACATACACAGAAATTTACTAGATGCTTATTTTGTTTGCCTGAAGAATACTCTTTGAACTTGCTTTTTCTGCCAGAAAGAATGTTCTAAACCAGGATCATGTCAGAAGATAGCATTTTGCCAGAATTTATCAGTGCTTTATCCAGATATTTACCAGTTAAGAATTTTAGCTCTATTTGTTGTTTGGTTTTTTTTTTTTGCTGCTCTGGGTCTTCACTGTGGCTCACAGGCTCAATAGTTGCAGCATGTGGGCCTAGTTTTCCCGTTGGCATGTGGAATCTTAGTTCCCTGACCAGGGATCGAACCTGTGTCCCCTGCTTTGGAAGGTAGATTCTTAATTGCTGGACCACCAGGGAAGTCCCTGGTGCAGTTTTTTAAAAAACCTTTTTTTTGGTGGGGGGTGGCAAATCCTACTGCTGTGGTTATTGTTATAATGTTGTATGGTTTCTGGATTATGTTGGGTGTGAAACAGAATGTGTTTGTAGATCTTTACACACGTTGAGTCTAGAACTGCTAATTTACCTAACATTTTTCAAAAATGAGGAAAGATTTCTTCGCAAATTCTAAGAAATATTTATTGTTACACACACATACGCACACATACAGATAAATAATTTAGGATTCTTAATGTACTGCTTATCTGCTCTTACAATATTCTTGAAATTAAGGATTTTATTCTCAAACTTAAAAAGGAAGAATCTTCGGTAAGCCATTAAGTATGAGCTCTGTGACCAAATTTCTTTATAGGAGTTAATATGGGAGAAAAAAAAGTAGCCAGTAAGGTTAATATGAATATGGACAACAGTAGATTATATTAGTAGTTAAGTGTCATTGGACACTACAGTAACGAGTTTTTTTTGCGGGGGGGTGGGGCTTGTTTGTTTTTCCCTTTGCTAGTTTCAGAATCCTGTCACGTTGTGACTCGGTCTCAACAAGGAATATTTAAGAACAGGTTCGTTTCTTGCATTTTAAGATTTCTTTTTCCACAATAAAGTTTGTATATTGCCTGAAACAGACAAAAGTCAGATTTTATAAGACTAGCTGTAATAAAGATGAGGTGACTTATTAGGGACATGGGTACATCTGTCGTGTTGCCAGATCTCAGTGGCCCCCAAGGGAGGCTTAGGAGCAGTGACCACTGACTGGCTAGGAGAACAGCCAGGCTCCCAGGAGCAGGGCCATGACCTCCAGGCTGCGAGGCGTCCAGGGTGGGCTGCTTCTGTTGGTTCCGTCTGTTGTCTCCTTTTTGGTGGGCTCATAGATTGCTGTTTATTGTGCACATTGGGAGTCCTGAGCCCACCCAGTGTTGCCGCGCCATCTCTTCCTGTTGCTTTTCCAGAGGCCATCATTGTCTTGCCTTTTTGTTCAGATCTGACCATTCTACATATGAATCCACTCAGACTTTACATATCAGAAGCAGGATGACATTTTAGGAGTCATTCGTTTTACAAAAAAGTTTACCACAGTTGACTTTTCACTTAACTATTCTGACTTATTAGCAACATACATCTTTTGTTTAATTTTGGATCAGATAGATTCCCTGTCAAGTTGTCAGTAAAATTGTAGACTTCTTTCCTAAAAAGTTTTCTTTATCTTAAATGTAAAGTTACAGTAAAGAAAAGTTATGATAACCACTAAAATCAACCATTAATACTGGATGTATTTTTCTTTCTGTATATAGTTTAGCTAGTTGTCTGGTTATATTTATATATTTTTTTCTTTCACTTAATGTATCTCTGTTTATCTTTGCACATTCTCAGCAACAACTGCAGAGCAAGCCATCCCACTGGTTGCTTTTCTAGTCTGCTTGTGAGGCTGAAGATGTTAAATTTAGTGTTGAGTGTGAGAAACAAGGCCGTGTAGACATTGTGGGGAAGGTAGCTAGAGAAGTTACTGGTTTCTTAAATCGCCAGGAGAAACATCTAAGTTGCCTCTCAGTGTTCCACTGGGTTAGTGCACAGCTGCTGTGGACCAGGCTTATACCACTGGGGATGCTTTAATGTTTTTGCTTTTTCTCGGACAAACGTGTCTTGAACATCTGCTGCAAGCTGGCTTTGTGCAAGGGCACAGAGATGAGCAAACCCGGTTGTATACAGAGCAGTTGAAATTCTCTATGGTGGGGCCATACCAGCTGTCTTCAAACAGTGTGAAGGAAACACAGAGGAGGGGGTGATTAATACCCTTGGGCAGGGCAGGAAACACTCCTGCAGATCGAGACACAGCCCAGAGGGGATCTGGAGGCAGGAGCAGCATGACCAAAAGCATGGAGATAAAAAGTGAGGGGAGGCTGTGGTGTGTTGTGGATTGCCCACCCCTCAGATAGAGGGTGGCAACCTGGGGCTCTGTGCCAGACCCACCCAGCTGCCTGCATGTGTGTGGCGGTTGAGCCGAGAGCAGGTTTTACATTTTTAATGGTCGAAATAGAATAATATCTTGTGACACATGAAAATTACATGAAATTTAATTTTCAGTATGCATAAATAAAGCTTTATTGGAACCCGCACTCATTGACTTACACATCGTCTATGGTCGCGTTTGAGGTTTAACCACAGAGTTCAGCAGTTCTGATGGAGACCGGGCGGTTGCTCTGCATTCACACATGTGCTGGAAACGGCTCTGAATCGCCGTGTGGTGCACTACAAATCACGGCGACACAGTTACCACTTGACAGTGTTTCTAGCGCCACACTGCTGTATTTATTCTTTATCACAAGTGCCTAACTGTCAGGTCACAATGAGAGGAAGAGAAAAACGGACTTGAAATGCCATGTTTTTAGGGCACAGCGGAGTGGATTTTCTTGTCCCTGAATTAGTCGGCCGAGCTATCTGTAATTAAAAAGCTGTACTGAGAGAGTCCATCAGCATTACCAGACTACACAGTTGTCACAATATTCCCAACTCATAGGGAGGCAACAGTCAGAAAAATTAAAATTTTAAAGAGACTGTTTTGTTACAGCGGAACTTCTCCACAAAAATGAAAATGAGGCTACAACTGAAAATGAGGCCTCATTTGTTAACCAGGCAAGGGAAGCCATACTGATATTGAATTAATTAAATTGCATTTGATTGCAGGAACTGAAGAAATATGTCCAGAGCATTTGTTTAAAAGAGCGTTAGCTGTTCAGCAAGAACAATTTCACAAAACGATGCGGTCAATGGGAGCAACATCAATAGTCAATTAAAAACAAGGCAAATGATTTTGTGTAGTTTTTCTTGGCTCTTGATGAGTCAACAAGCTGTTTAGTTGTTTTATTCATGGAGTCAATGCCATGTTTGAAGTGAGTGAAGAAGTAGTCTCTTTGAATAATCTACTTAAAACAGCTGCAGCTGAGAATATTTTCAAAAAAGACAAGAAAATACTAATTCAGTACCACCTGAAGTATAATCTGTTACTATCTGTCACAACAAATGATGGTAGGAATATGTGCAGAGCAGAAAATGATTTAATCTGTCATGAGCTATTGAAATGCTAGGATCAGTGATGAACTTCACTCCCTCTTGTGGGATTTAACCATCCTCAGTTCCATTAATTTTTATCAGAAATAAAGGCTGAATATTCTGACATGCCCTACTACACAACCATTTGATAGCTTAGCAGTGGTAAAATTCTCTTGTAGTTTTTTGAATTGAGGACCGAGATTGAAATTTTTCTGAAAGAACAACCATTTTCAGCCACTATTACTGAACGCTGAATGGCTTTGGAAATTAGCTTTTGCTGCAGACTTGATGATTTTTCTTAATTCATTCTAAAATTACAAGGAAAAACATCACTTATATGCAAACTTTATATTGAAACGCTGGGCTGGAGGAAGCACAAGCTGGAATCAAGATTGCCAGGAGAAATATCAATAACCTCAGATATGCACACGACACCACCCTTATGGCAGAAAGTGAAGAAGAACTAAAAAGTCTCTTGATGAAAGTGAAAGAGGAGAATGAAAAAGTTGGTTTAAAGCTCAACATTCAGAAAACTAAGATCATGGCATCTGGTCCCATCACTTCATGGGAAATAGATGGGGAGACAGTGGAAACAGTGTCAGACTTTATTTTTGGGGGCCCCAAAATCACTGCAGATGGTGATTGCAGCCATGAAATTAAAAGACACTTACTCAAAAATAAAAAAAAGACGCTTACTCCTTGGAAGGAAAGTTATGACCAACCTAGACAACATATTAAAAAGCAGAGACATTACTTTGCCAACAAAGGTCCGTTTGGTCAAGGCTATGGTTTTTCCAGTGGTCATGTATGGATGTGAGAGTTGGACTGTGAAGAAAGCTGAGCACCGAAAAAATTGATGCTTTTGAACTATGGTGTTGGAGAAGACTCTTGAGAGTCCCTTGGACTGCAAGGAGATCCAACCAGTCCATCCTAAAGGAGATCAGTCCTGGGTGTTCATTGGAAGGACTGATGCTGAAGCTGAAACTCCAATACTTTGGCCACCTCATGCGAAGAGTTGACTCATTGGAAAAGACCCTGATGCTGGGAGGGATTGGGGGCAGGAGGAGAAGGGGATGACAGAGGATGAGATGGCTGGATGGCATCACCAACTCGATGGGGCATGAGTTTGAGTAAACTCCGGGAGTTTGTGATGGACAGGGAGGCCTGGTGTGCTGCGATTTATGGGGTTGCAGAGTCGGACACGACTGAGCGACTGAACTCAACTGAAAGTTATTTTGACAACTAATATTTGAATCATAAGTCAAGCTGCCTTATACACTTTCTCTGCTGCTAAAAGTTAAAGGTGAGACCTCTATTCCAGCACAGATTTACCATGGATATAATTTCTGAACACAAATTACAGTTTGAGCAGTGACTTTGCATCTCTATAGGAATACAAAGGAAATTTCCATATTTCAAAATATTTGCAAATAAGGAGTTTATACGAAACCTTCAGATGAAAGTGATGAAGAGAAAAGTATTAAGACACTAATACAATTCTATAAATGTCTTCCAAAAGTAATATATGCTCAGTTAAAGTCGTGCTTGTGGAATGATAACAGCACTTGGCAGGACCTATCTATGTGAACAGACATTTCCAAAAGTGAAATCAGTCAAATCCTGTTACAGAGTCAGTATTAACAGATGAACATTTGTAACCAAGTTTTGATGCAGGGGACCCCCAACTTTGCAAACGTTATACTTGCCCCCCAAGCCTGTTCTTATTAGTAGACCTGTATTACCAAAAATTGTGGCCAGTTATTTATCTTCAACAATAAAAATGTGTGAGATTTTGTTTTTTCTCTTGTTACGTAAGTACCTACATAATATCCTCAGTCTAAACTACTTATTGTATGGTCCTTGGCAGAAAAGCTTGCTGACCCTGCTGTGGAGGTCAACCTGCTGGTGGGGGAGTGGGTCCCTGACTGCAGGGGCAGCAGAGTGAGGCCATGCCAGATGCTCTTCTTAGAGCAGTGGGGAGCTAGATATGAGACGCTAGCTGCTTCTTGCCTGTTGCCTCCAAATTTACATAGTTTTTCTAACAGTCATCTCTAGTACTTTTCTGTTTATCTAGATTCTCCTCACACTCCTCCCCCAGAAGAGTGAAAAACCTAAATGGATAAAGCTATTAAATGAGACAGCTTGGAATAGGATTAGTTGGAATTCCCTGGCAGTCCAATGGTTAGTACTCTGCTTCAAAGCACTGCCAAGGGTGCGGGTTTCATCCCTGGTCCTTGGAGCTAAGATCCCGCAAACTACACTGTGGGACCAAAAACAATAAATAAAAAGTTTAGCTGGAAATTGAGCTAGTAGCAGTTAGCACTTCTTTTCACACCTACTTAAGAGTGATGTAATTTACTGAATTTATTGTTAATCCCTTATGCGTTATCACTGTTGGGTTAATGGGTCAAGTGAGTGAATTTAGATATCACGTAGGCAGATTTTTGTCATTTTTTTTAGAACTTTGGAAAATAAAATAATCCAGTAAATATTAAAAGTATTATTTGATTTTTTTTTTTTTTTTAGTTCTACCACTTTATTGCTACCAACCCATCTCCTCCACCCTTGTGCACACATGCTCAGTCATGTAATCCCATGGACTGCAGCCCTCCAGGCTCCTCTGTCCATGAACTTTTCCAGGCAAGAATACTGGAGTGGGTTGCCATTTCCTTCTCCATTATTTGATTTTTTTTAAAAAAGATATTTACATGTATTTGATTTTAAAAGTTTTTAGGGAAAAGTATTAGTTTTATAAAGCAGTTTAGTACCTTGATACCTATGATTATATTTGTGTAAAAATACTGGGAGAAAATTTACCAGAAGTCTAGCATTATTTGTGGTAGAACTTAGGATAATTTTGCCCTTTTTTACATTTAAAATTTTTTTGTAAGTGGGCATGTTACTTTCACAATGATCTTTTACTTTTGTAAGTAAACCATTTAGAGGATAGTTAATACGATATCCCAAAAAGGAATGAGCGATGGCTTTGATCAAAAGTCAGGCCCCGGTAGGACACACGTGCAGACACTGCTCCTCAGTTAAGGTGAACCCCTGACCGGCTGCCGTGTCCCTCTAACCTTCCTTGATGCTTCTGCGCGAAGGTATGGCTGTCTCCATCGGCTCTTATTTACTCAGGGCCCGGGTGGTTTCTCAACTCATCCTGGCCACAGTGGGTCACCGGGGCCTTAGAGTTTGCAGCTAGTCTGTGTTCATTGACGTTTATCCTTGAGTGGGGTGCTCCCAGGAGGTGGTGGGGGAAGAATTGAACTCTGCGGCCCTGTGCGTCCTTCAGATCTTGGAGTGAGGCCAGGGTGGCTGGTGAGTCTTCTCTCCTAACGGAGGATTCCAGGACAACTTGATTTTCCTGAGAGCTGGTTGAATTGAAGAGAAACCTTTATAAAATAGAAAGATGGGTTGGAGCTTAAAGAAGAAAATTGTGCATTTCTTCTGAAAATTTGTTGCATTTCAATCCATGAAAGAGTGATTTCTGAGTGGGTTTCTCTTTGCTGTTTGGGCACTGCATTGCTGGTTAGCACAAGGTTGGAGGGGAGTCGGGAAGTTCTCATTAAACAGTTTGGTTCCCAGGTGGTGGATGGTAGAGTTCTGTTAGCAGAAGGTTAGAAATTTTTCTCATTAATTATTGTTTCTTGACAGTGGGTACTCTGCTTGCCTGGATTTGGTCATTTGACCCCTTTTCTCACAAGAGGCATTTATACAGGACAGTCTGCCCTATTCCCTGAGTTAGAAATTTCCTGCACTGTGGTCCTTTTCACAGGGAAATAAATAGTTCAGGCTTCCAGCTCTCAATGTCTGCCTGCTGGAGGCATCATAAAACTCTTGGTATTGCTTTGTGGACTTTGCCCGTTGTACGACTTTATTTCTTGTTGTAGTCATTCAACAAACTTTGTTACTGTGGTGGGTTCTTACATGCTTGCTATCAAGGACTTTATAATCTAGTAACAGAGGAAAATGTACACATTAATATGCAGTGCGGATAAGGGCTGTAAGAAATGTCTAGAGAAAGTGCCATAAAAACTTAGAGATGATAACTTAATTGGGGACAAGGGCAGGAGGGGGAGGGTAGGTAGATGTGAAGGAAAACTTCATGGAGGTGATGGCATCAGAAGGTTCATTACCTTTGAATTCAGCCTTAAAAGATTTTTCCAGGTGAGGGGGGGGATAGGTGCAAAGGCAGGGGAGCTAAAGATCTCTTTGCAAGATACCAAGGACTCCAGAGTTACTGGAATCAAGAGAAATGAAGCTGGGCCAGAGGTGTAGGACTTGAAATGCCAGGCCAAATAGTTGGTCTTTATCAGTGGCTACTGGTAGAAGCTAAAGGCTTTTAAGAAAGTAAGAATTCTGTTTGGGCTCTGGGAGGAATGATGAGTGCAGTGCAGCATCCACTGGACACGGGAGGCCAGATGCAAGGGGCCTGTTTATTAAAAAGTTTTAAGTGTTTGCCCCACGGCAGTGGGGATGGAGATGAAGAAGCGTCAAATGAGGTAATCTGCTGCCTCCATGTCTTCTCCGAGGCATCCCTGCCAGCTGGGAACCCTTTGGAGCCCCAGCATCTGCACGCAGCACTGTGGACATTGCTGCCCCATGGAAGCAGGCCTGCCAGGACCTCTTTCTCCAAAAGGACAGGCAGTTCTCTGGGCAGCCTCCTTGGGTTTCTACTGAGGCAATGATAGGTGCCATTCTTAGGGTCACTAGATTTAGCAAAGAAAAATACAGGATGCCCAATAGATTGAAATTTCAGATAATGGAAAATTTTTTTAGTACAAGCATGTCCCATAAAGTATTTGATGTATCAAATGCCAGTGTAACTGGATGTTCTGTAATTAATCTGCCAATCCTGACTGCTTCTCGCTCTTCTCTGGCCCTGAGTTCATCTTCCTCCACCCCCATTCCCCACCTGTTAACCTCCCGAATGGGTCTTCTGTGGGCTGGACGTCAAGTGGAGTATGTGCTGCCCGGGAGAGCTCAGTCTGGCCGTTGAGGGGTTAATGGCCCAGCTCAGCGCCAGGTTTGGTCTATGTGGACAGCACGCGGGGCAGAGTTCTGTCTAATCAGACAGGGAGCCAGGGAGACACACCTGTGTCCCAGTGCCAGAGAGGGTGAGCGAAGCCCTAGGGAGCCTTGCAGGGTTCAGCCAGTGTCTCAGAATATACCTGCAGCCTGGAGGTGCTGTGCCTAAAATTTGGCCCCTCTCACACCTCACCTCCTCATCACTTCCCTTTTGGAGTTCTCCTTCCCTACCTACATTCCACAAAGGCACTTGGAACTCTCCACCTCCACATACCTTTTCTAAGAAGGCTGAGTGCCGAAGAATTGATGCTTTTGAACTGTGGTGTTGAAGAAGACTCTTGAGAGTCCCTTGAACTGCAAGGAGAGCAAACCAGTCAGTGCTAAAGGAAATGAACCCTGAATATTCATTGCAAGGATTGATGCTAATGCTGAATCCCCAACACTTTAGCCATCTGATGCGAAGAGCCAACTCATTAGAAAAGACCCAGATGCTGGGAAAGATTGAAGGCGGGAGGAAAAGGGGACGACAGAGGGTGAGATGGCTGGATGGCATCACCGACTCAATGGACATGAGTTTGAGCAAACTCCAGGAGATAGTGAAGGACAGGGAAGCCTGGCATGCTGCAGTCATGGGGTCACGAAGAGTCAGACATGACAGAGCTATTGAACAACAGCTGTTTCTAAGCTCATACTGTTTCCTTTGCCTAAAACACCCTTGCTACATTCTTCACCCACAAGTACCTCTCCTTCCCTTTCCCATTTCTCTGTGCCAGCCTGGGCCCAGGATCCTCCTTCTGGGTTCCCAAGGAACCCACAGCAAACCTTCCTTATAACCTCTGCAGCTGACTGATTGCCGCTGTTACTGGTGTGTCTCCCATGGTGATGCAGGCTTCCTGGGGATAAGGGCCTGCTACCTCAGCGTCCTCAGTGCGCATCCCCGCACCAGTACCTAGTAGGTGCTCAGCAAATAGGTGCCGAATGAACAGGACGCTATTTGAGGGTTTTACTGCCCCTTAAACACGTCTCTGTGATCTTTAGGGAGCACCCACCTCCCGCTTTCCCCCTGCCCAGTGCAGAAGCCTGGACACTTCTCCACACTTCAGAGATGGGAGGATTTTTTTTTTTTTTTTTGGCCACGTTACATGGCTTGCAGGATCTCAGTTCCCCAACCAGGCATTGAACTCAGGCCCTCAGCAGTGAAAGTGCAGAGTCCCAACCACTTGACCACCAGGAAATTCCCCTTGTCTGGGGGATTTTTCAGCATTTTCATTAGCATTAGAGAAAACCTGTCTGGAAGGTCTCGGCCCTGTCCTCACACCTTCAACGTGCCCAGGCTGGCAGGGCCCGAGCACCCTGGCATGAGCTAGGGACAAGGGCTGGTCCTGCTTCCCTGTGTCCCAAGTCTCCCAGCTCCAGGTGGAGCTCGCAGGCTGGACAGAGGCTCCAGGTCAGTTGGTCCCCTCATGCTCTCTTCTGCCCACAGCCTTAGAACCATCCTCCTCACTGGCTTCAAATGCACTTTATCAAGCCATTTGTAGCCTGCATTGTTAGGACTTGAGGAAATGAATAAGAACTGGCCTGCCTGCCTGCCCCCAGAGTGTGTGTGTGTGTGTGTGTGTGTGTGTGTGTGTGTGTGTGTGTGTATGTGTGTGTGTGTAAGAAATGAATAAGAACTGACCTGCCTGCCCCCAGTGTGTGTGTGTGTGTGTGTGTGTGTGTGTGTGTGTGTGTGTGTCTAAGAAATGAATAAGAACTGGCCTGCCTGCCCCGTGTGTGTGTGTGTGTGTGTGTGTGTGTGTCTAAGAAATGAATAAGAACTGGCCTGCCTGCCCCCAGTGTGTGTGTGTGTGTGTGTGTCTAAGAAATGAATAAGAACTGGCCTGCCTGCCCCCAGTGTGTGTGTGTGTCTAAGAAATGAATAAGAACTGGCCTGCCTGCCCCCAGTGTGTGTGTGTATCTAAGAAATGAATAAGAACTGGCCTGCCTGCCCGCCCCCAGTGTGTGTGTGTGTGTGTGTGTGTGTGTGTGTGTGTGTGTGTTTCTAAGAAACGCTCCACCAGGACACAAAGTGAACAAAACAGATGGATGATGTGGTTCTGTAAGGGGATCGGGCCCTCCTCTGGGTGGTGATGGGGGGTGGAGCTTGGAGTTGTCTTGGTCATTAGATGCAAAGTAAAGGAGAGGGATGCAGAGTAAAGGAGAGAGATGCAGGTTGGGAGGAGGCCAGAAGGACAGCCCTGAAGCTGGGGTGAGTCAGGATGGAAATAGAATACCTCAGTCCTGCAGGTGGTCGTTCGTGAGACTCTCGGGGGAGGCATGGCCAAGAGGGAGTGTCTTCAGATGCTTCTAACATGAGCTTCACAAACAGACGTTTGGGTGGTGCTTTAGGAAACGTCTCCTGGAAGAGCTTGGCAGACAGGACAGTGACTGCCTGGGACAGGGCCTGGAGGGACAGCTGGTGACCTGGGTTTTCAGTTCCAAAGCAGCAGCCTTCCTGGCGCTCAGCCCAGCGCCCATCCCTGCTCCTGGGATGAGCGAGGCCTCCTAGCCTGGCAGGCAGAACTGGACAGCAGAGACCCCGCAGGACACTGCAGAGAGGGCCCTCAAGCTCCTGTTTGCAGCCTTTCTCCTGCGATCAGTGGTTTGGCCTAGGAAACCTCGGGTGTACTCAGCCACTGAGGAAGCCCTCCCCTGGTCACCATGGGAGGCAGCTGATCAGGGAGGGCATCTGTGGTTCTGCCCTGCAGGCCGGCAAGGGACCTGCGTGTCAGGAAGGATCCTCACGCTAAGGTCCTGCCTTCAGCTTGGTCTTCTCTGGTGTCTCGGTGGAACCGGCCCCGCAGAGTAGGGCCCTTGGGGGACTGGGCGGCCCACGTCTTGCTGGGAAGCAAGGGCCGTGACCGCGCTCCTGGCCTGCTCACCGGGGGCTCCCTCTGCAGGTACCTGAAGGAGTTCCGCACTGAGCAGTGCCCGCTCTTTGTGCAGCACAAATGCACTCAGCACCGGCCCTACACCTGCTTCCACTGGCATTTCGTGAACCAGCGTCGCCGCCGGTCCATCCGCCGTCGGGACGGCACCTTCAACTACAGCCCCGACGTCTACTGCACCAAGTACGACGAGGCCACGGGCCTCTGCCCGGAGGGCGACGAGTGAGTGCCGGCCAGCCCGCCCTCCGTGGAGCCATCTCTGGGTCAGAGGCTGCCTTCGAGGCACTGCTGCAGCCTGGCCCACCTTCCTGTGCCCCGGACCTGGGCTCAGAGCCTGCCGTCCCCCAGGGGAGGCCCCTTCTCCTTTTCCCACTTTTGGGAGGCCCGGCGCAGGCCTTTCTTCTCCTAAGCGTGAAGGCCACGCCTGAGCCAAGGTGGCTTCCTGGGCCTTCTGTCCTGGTCCCTGCAGGTCACAGGACCCTCTCGGCCCATGCAGTTCCCACCACAGCTGTTTACACAGAGCCGCTCCAGTTCCCCTTTCTGCTGACTCTGAATATTTTGCCAGGGCTTCCCCCAGTGGCTCAGTGGTAATAGATGCGGGTTCGATCCCTGTATCCGCTGGAGAAGGAAGTGGCTACCCACTCCAGTATTCTTGCCTGGGAAATCCCATGGACAGAGGAGCCTGGCTGCAGTCCATGGGGTTGCCAAGAGTCGGACACGACTGAGTGACTAAAAGAACAACAAACTATTTTGCCACAGAGCTCTGTGAAGAGACGGCATAACAAAGGACAAGCATAAGGAAGTGGCCCACCTAGGAAGGTCTCAGAGGGCACACGTTGTGACCCTGCCTAACGTGTGCTCCCCCACGCAGAGGTGGCGGGGGGGCCATCCTAGGGGCTTGTGGGTGTGCCTCACTGGCCGTCCCGCACCAGCCCTCCCCATGCTCTCGGGTCGGAGGCTTGCTGGCCCCCCTAGCCTGAGGCAGCACCCAGAGCTCAAGGCAGTTTGCCCATGTGTTGAGCAGGCTGTTTGCTGCTCTGAAGACCCCTGACCTGGGCAGCATGTGTTCTCCCAAGAGTGCCCCCCGGGAAGCTTCTTTTCAGGACAGCCCAGGGCCCCGACGGAGTAGCCTTTGAGAAGCTGACATGGAACACCAGGCCTTATCAGGCCCCACTTGGGGCTGCAGCCCGCTCTGGCAGTGGGAGGGTGGCTCTGTTACCGCAGGAGGACTTGTCACTTGCTCGCCTGCTTGACCCACATCAGTGCCTCCTCCGGGCCATGAAAAGCCTTCCATGGGCCAGGAAAGGGCAGGGCTGGGAGCCCGGCTGCGGCGGGGGAAGGCGAGTGACCCGCACCCCCGCTGTGTTTCAGGTGCCCATTCCTGCACAGGACCACAGGGGACACGGAGCGCCGGTACCACCTCCGCTACTACAAGACTGGAATCTGCATCCACGAGACCGACTCAAAGGGCAACTGCACGAAAAACGGCCTGCACTGCGCTTTTGCTCACGGGCCCCATGACCTCCGCTCCCCTGTCTACGACATCAGGTGGGCTGGAGGCTGTGCCAGGCTGATGGCTGTGGGCCCTGGGCAGGACCCCAGACGGAGTGCCCGGTGGCACTCGCTGCCTTCCTCCTCATGCCCCCCCCGCTCCGTCTCTCCTCTGCTGCTCTCCCCGCAGGGAGCTCCAGGCCATGGAGGCCTTGCAGAACGGCCAGACCACAGTGGAGGGCAGCGTGGAAGGCCAGTCGACTGGGGCCGCGAGCCACGCCATGATAGAGAAGATCCTCACTGAGGAGCCACGGTGGCAAGGTGAGGGTGGCCACACGGGTGGCCGGGCCCCTGCCACCAGCTGCCTGTTCTCCCCATGGCCTCCCCGGGCACCACCCGCTGCCTTGTCCACCCCAAACCGCCGCCTCTCCGGGGAGGCCTGTGCCCCCTCACCCCACCTCACACCAGCCACCTGCAGCCCAGTCCTGCAGGGGCCCTGCTGGGGGACTCTCCCCCGGGACCCCTGGCCCTGTCATCCCAAAGTGTTAGGGGTTTCCCTCGTGGCTCAGACAGTAAAGAATCTGCCTACAATGCAGGAGACCTGGGTCAGGGAGATCCCCTGGAGAAGGCACTGGCAACCACCCCAATATTGTCCCCTGGAGAATTCCATGGGCAGAGGAGCCTGGCGCTCCCTAAATGCCTTCGGGGGCTTTCCCACACACACATGGCTGAGCGTGTACACGAGTAGGTGTGTTCTCAGCCCTCCCGAGGGCTCCCTGTTTACTCTCTGACCTGTGAGCTTCTCCAGTGAGGGATGGTGGCGTCCTCTTTACCTCTCTCCTGGGTTGCAGACTCGGCATTGGCTCACGAGGAGGGGACCCTGCTCATTCCTGTCACCAGAATCTTGGCTCCTGGACCCTTCCCAGAGGCTTCCCCTTTCCCTGCCCCCACCCTGCCCAGCTGACCCCTGCCTCTGCCCCCATGTGCAGAGACCGCTTACGTGCTGGGGAACTACAAGACGGAGCCCTGCAAGAAGCCCCCAAGGCTGTGCCGCCAGGGTTATGCCTGCCCCTACTACCACAACAGCAAGGACCGGCGGCGGAGCCCCCGGAAGCACAAATACAGGTCCTTTGGGCCCAGCAGGCCAGCCGTGGGAGGAGGGTGGCAGCAGGCAGATCAGGTCTGAGGCTGCTTGCACTGTGCTCCCGGGGGTGGGGGGCAGGGAGGCCAGCTCCGGGGGTCGCAGGACCCCAAGAGCAGTGGGAATGTTTAGGAGAGCCAAACAATCCTTTGGTGTGAAATCAGGATCTTTTCACTAGAAACTCCTCTAGTTTTGACTCAGAAGGGTGTCTTCAGGGCCAAGCCAGAATGTGGCTATAGCCTGGCTCTCCTGTGGCACAGTGCTGGGGGGAGGGGAGGACTTGGCTGAAGGGAAGAAAACCGTGTCCTTCTGGTGATGTAGCCAGGCTGGGCAGGGAAGCACAGCCTGGCTTCTGACCTGAGTAAGGCCCTCACTCTCCAGCTGATCTTGACTGTTCCTGAGCCTGGCTTTTCGAAGCCGGGAGACCTGAGAGGGGCCCTGAACAGCTGCAGTCTCGTTAGCATCCGCCAGGTCCAGTCTGCGTCCCTCTGACCCACCCTGTTATTGAACCAGGTCGTCTCCATGTCCAAACGTAAAGCACGGGGATGAGTGGGGAGACCCCGGCAAGTGTGAGAACGGAGACTCTTGCCAGTACTGCCACACGCGCACGGAGCAGCAGTTCCACCCCGAGGTGGGCCTTGGCACCTCGACCCTTTGAGGGGCGGGTGTCTTGCGAACGTGGCTCCCTTAACGCCCAGAGGCACGCTGGAAAGTCATAGCCCTGACAAAGATCATGAGTGGGAACAATCCCTCTGTGAGAGCTGGGTCAGGGCTGGTTGGACGTGTGACCCAGGAAGGGAGGTCGTCCCCGGCGTGGGGGTAACCATGTCTGCTTACTCTGTCTTGAGCAAGAAGTTGGTAGGGAGAGACTTAGAGAAGTGGCCTCGAGTGGGGAGGAGAAAGAAGAGACTTCTAAGCTAACCCAGCCCTGCGGAAGGCACCCCGGCTGCTGTCCCTCTGCCCAGGCCTGACCTGCCTGTCTTCTGCTCTGCCCTCCAGATCTATAAATCCACCAAGTGCAACGACATGCAGCAGTCGGGCAGCTGTCCACGAGGACCCTTCTGCGCCTTTGCCCACGTAGAACGTACGCTCTTCCCACTGCCCTGGGGCAGGGCCCGCTCCCCCGCCCTGCTCCCCTGCTGTCTGCCAGCCAGCAGTGGGCCCTGCACACACTGGGAGTTCCATTCCCCCGCCGCCCCCGCCCCACCTCTCTGGAGCTGGCTGGAAACCCGGAGCTTCCAGGGTGGCGAGAGAGCAGGGACTATGCCCCTGGTGGCGCGCTCAGAGTCCCGGCAGAGCCCTGGCCACTGTGCCTCTCCCGTGGCGGACACCACTGATGGGACACGGCGCTCCGCCCTGCTGGGAGCAGAGCTGTCCAAGCGAAGCCTAACGCAACCCCCCGAATCATCGCAAGTTTTCAAGTAACCTCACCCAAAAAAAAGGAATAGTGTTAGTTTGAGTGTATTTTTATTTAACCCAACGTAAAATAATATCATTTAAAATATAATCAATATAAAATCAAGATTTTTTTTCCCCCAAACCAAGTCTTTGAAAGCCGGTGTGTACTTGAATAGCTACAGCACTGTCCAGTCCAGACCAGCCACATTCTGGTCTCAGCCGCGACCTGTGGTTCTGGGCTGCCGTGCCGCTCAGCGCAGCTCCACACCGCCCTGCCCGTCTCAGAGACAGGCCTGAGTTACTGCCCGTGTCCACCCCAGGCCACTGCTGTTGGTCCTTAACCCCTTCCTAGCCTTAGGCCTTGTCTCAGGGATTAGACTAAAGAAGAAATTGCAGGCCCACTGAGGGAGAAGCATACACGTGGCTCAGAGGTGGGCCTGGGTAAGGCAGCACAGAGAACTGATGAACGGCCCAGCTTTGGAGTCGTGTGGATTGGGGTTCAAATCCCAGTTCTGTTTGCTAGCTCAGCCACCTTGAGAGATGTACCTAACCACTCTGAGCCTGTTTCCTTATCTGTAAAATGGAGGCCATGATATCACCTCTATCTTCCAGTCATTGTGAAGATTCACAATTCATACAAATCGCCAGGCACATAGTAAGTGCACAGTACAGTGTGTGATATGGATAGAAATAAGGAGGAGCCTTCCCTTCATACACAGGGGGCTATGTGGTCTCCTTTAAAGAGACCCGCAGGCATTTTTGGAGAGCCGGAGCTGGCTCGGGCCTGCTGACACCCTGCCCCCGTCTCTTGCAGAGCCCCCCCTCAGTGATGACCTGCAGCCTTCCTCAGCTGTGTCCAGCCCCACCCAGCCAGGCCCCGTCTTGTACATGCCATCTGCTGCTGGAGACTCGGTGCCTGTGAGCCCCTCGAGCCCGCACGCCCCAGACCTCAGCGCTGTACGTGCCTGTCTGGGGGTGGAGGTGGGGGCACCATTCCTGCCCAGAGCCAGCATCTGCCTGTGCTTGGGGAGGTGGCCTCTGCCCAAGGGGTTCTGCCCTTTGAGCTGCAGGGTTCTTCTGTCCGTCAAAAGCTGATCGTGACTGAGGTGGTGTCCCCAGAGCCTGTATCAGCCTGGGTAGAGCTGTAGATGGGACAGAGAGCCTCATGAGGTTCTGCGTTCTCGGGTGCTGGTTGCTCCCCCTGGCAAATGGAAGTGGAACTGAGCCTCTTGCTGGAGACTCTCCCTCTGACAAGGGGATGGAGGGTGGCCATGCCCCCACTTGCATCCTGCTCACTAGCCCACTCTCTTCCTTCGCTGCAGCTCCTCTGTAGAAACAGCAGCCTCGGCAGCCCGTCTAATCTCTGTGGCTCCCCACCGGGCTCCATCCGGAAGCCCTCCAATCTGGAAGGCATTGTCTTTCCTGGGGAGTCTGGCCTTGCCCCTGGCAGCTATAAGAAGGCTCCTGGCTTTGAGAGGGAAGACCAGGTGGGAGCTGAGTACCTGAAAAATTTGAAATGCCAGGTAAGGGATGCGGGGGCAGCCCAGTGAGGTTAGCCATATTCTGCCTGTGGCCGGCGAAGCCCTGGAGGGTTGTCCTGGCCCAGCTAGGGGGAGCGTGACCCGGAATTAGAAAGTCCTTGATGCCAGCCTCTCGAAGACTTAAGAGAGTGGGTGAGGCCATCCCATTTTACAGATGAAGACAGGCAGGTTAGAGGTGAGCTCCTCACCCAGCGTCAGAACCATCAGCAGAGGGCTAGGGTTCCCACCGCGGTCTTCTGACCCCACATCCGGTGTCTGCTCTGCCCTGTGCTGCCTTGGTGGAGCAGTAGGGCCTTGGGGAGCAGGACAGGAGGGTCCGGAGCTGGGCTTCTCTGTGACGTGGATTCACCGGGGAGGAGAGGAGCAGCGCCCCTGGTCTCCAGGGGAGGGAAGGGGGGCGCGTGTGAGGGAAGGGGGACCACACAACAGCGCCTCATGCCTCCCTGCCCCCAGTCCCTGCAACCTCTGCAAGCTGATGCTTGGGAGGACTCTTGGGTTCAGGAGGCCTCCTAGCACCACATTCATCTGCTGCTCCCTGACTTTTCTCTCAGGCCAAGTTAAAACCCCACTCACTAGAGCCCAGGAGTCAAGAGCAGCCTCTGCTTCAGCCAAAACAGGTATAGAGCCCTCAGCCCCCGCCTTTCCCTTTTGGCACCGGCTGCAGACAAGATAGGCCCAGAACCCCAGGAGGCTTCTTCAGGGAGCTCCGGGCACCGCTTTCTCTACACATTGAGGGCACGATTAAGGTGGGGCCCCAAATCCAGAGGGGGTGGGGGTCAGGCCCTGGAGCCCCTCACCACCTGGACTCATTCATTAGAGAAAAAACTCATTGAAAAAAAAAACTCATTGAGCAACTGCCACTGAAGTTGCTTCCCCCTTCCCTACTTAAGGGTTTTAGGGGCGAGGGGCCCTGCAGTCTCCAGGCCACACGTCTCCCTCTCCAGCCCCTCAGGAGGGTGTTGAGGGAACAAGCCGAGAGCTGGGACGCGCCCTTCCCATCTGCCCAGCCAGCCCCTGCCACCAGCCTCCATGGGCGGCCATCCCATTCCATCTCTTCTTCATTCTCGTTGCAGGACATGCTGGGCATCCTCCCCGTGGGCAGTCCCCTCACCTCCAGCATCTCTTCCAGCATCACCTCCAGCCTAGCAGCCACTCCCCCTAGCCCTGCTGGCACCAGCAGCGTCCCTGGCATGAATGCAAATGCTCTGCCCTTCTACCCCACCAGCGACACGGTAGAGTCGGTCATAGGTAATTGGGCCACTTCTGTTGCGAGTTTAGGAGCCAGGGATCTGTAGCCAGAGATACTGGGTCTCTGGAGTGCAGCTGGTCGCTTCAGACATCAGTCTCGGGAGATCAGAAGGTGGGCGCTGCGAGTCCTTTGACCTGGACGGAACATGCGTCCCCGGTGCGGTGCTGAGATGGCTTTCGAGCTCGTGAGCCCCTCCATGTGCTCTGCTGTGCATGTTGGAAGAGGGGCCTCTCGCCCTGGGGGTGTGCAGTCTCATTCCACCACAGGCGTCAGTCAGCCCCAGCGGGCGTCCTTGTGAACAGCCCGCCGGCTGTCCTCAGAGCGCCTGGCCATTAGATACCCCTGCCCTCTCCTCCGCAGTCACGTGTGGGTGAGGCTTGGTGCCGGGTCCCCACCGGCACGGGGGTGACAGATGAGACAGGCCGTTCCTGCACTCCGCGTCCAGCTCCGCAGAGCGCAGTGGACAGGTGCTGGGCACCTGCCAGGCACTACCCGGAGGGCCCAGAGACCCCTGCCCTCAGGGGGCTCCGGGGAGGAGGCCTGTGAGCAGGGACTCGTTCTCCCCTGGGGCCAGCATAGACGGCTTCAGAATGGAGAGCCACTTGGCCAGGGGTTGGTCTGGGCGGAGGAGCAGCCCAGGCACTATGGAGCCTTGAGATGCGGCAGGGGCAGGAGAAGAGGCAGTTAAGGGCAGGTGGGTCCAGACGGCGGGGCCCGGAACCTGGGGCCATGTGGCTCCTCCGGAGGCCAGCCGGCTCATACGCCGCTCACTGCCTCCAGAGTCCGCGCTGGATGACCTCGACCTGAACGAGTTTGGGGTGGCTGCCCTAGAGAAGACCTTCGACAACAGCGCGGTGCCCCACCCAGGCAGCATCACCATGGGTACTGGGCGGTGGGGGGGGCGGGGGCGGGTTCATGGGGTCCAGCCTGGCCCGGGGGTGGGCCAGCGGGCAGTCCCCTCTCGGCATGGCCCCGCATGGCTCACCCGGCCCTCACTTCCCCTCTCCCGGCCTCTCTTGCAGGCGGCAGTCTACTGCAGAGCTCCGCGCCCGTGAACATCCCCGGCTCCTTGGGCAGCTCTGCCTCCTTCCACTCCGCGTCCCCGTCCCCTCCCGTCAGCCTCTCCTCGCATTTCCTGCAGCAGCCCCAGGGCCACCTGAGCCAGTCAGAGAACACATTTTTGGGGACCTCAGCATCCCATGGATCTTTGGGTAAGAGCCAGTATGGCTCCCTAAGGCCTGGGGTGGGAATCTGGGGTTTAGGAAAGTGCCTTTGGGTATTGTGTCCCAGCTGGAGGCAGTACAGAGTGGAGGTGAGAGCCAGGGACCTGGGCTAAGAGGTGAGTCAGGCCTCTGGTCCACCGTGCTCTGAGCTGTGTGAACACGGACAAGTGACTTAACCTCTCTAGTTTCCTCTGTCATGTGGGTATAATGGCAGTACCACCTCGTAAGCTGGTGCTGAGGCTTAAACAATGAGAGTGAAGTGCCAGGTGCTGGACCAGTACACAGTGAGAAGCATGGCCTCAGAGTTGCCAGGGCCTCCGTCTGTTTTTTGTGCCAGTGTGGTGGCTCTGCCCATCAGCCAGAGCTCCTGGAGGCCAAGGGAGAGGTCGAACAGGGTCACCCCCAGCGCAGGGTGGCCTTCGTGGCCGTCAGACGCACCAGGGAGACGCAGCTCTAACCCCAAAGGCTGTTTGCCAAACCCACCATTGGAACTGTGAGGAGCGGGACTGTGGAAGGCAGGTCAGAGCAGAGGGGCTAGAAACGTGAGGAGGGGACCTGGGTGTACGAGGGGGGCCCGGTGAGCATTCACTGCGGGAACAGATGTAAACCGGCGACGCCCAGCCAGCTGCCTCTCAGTCACCAGCAGCTGCTACTCTTGACTCCCCCTCTAGCAGCTGTTTCCAGAGACCAGAAGCACCAGCCCGCCCCCGGGGCCCCCGAGGGTGCTGGCCGTCCAGGTCACACTGAGCCTGTGCCTCTGCGGTGCACTTTGACTTTCCCACCAGGTGTGGGTTCTGCCCTGATCTCTGGAGACACTTAAGAATGGTGTTGAGCCGTCAGCTTCGGAGGCTTAGAGCTATGTCTGTCTGACTTGCCTCACACATTCTGGAGGCATCTTGACGGTAGCCCTCCGTACTGGCCACCCATTCATTCATTCCTTCCCCGCTGAGCAGTATATGGATACAGTGTGGGCTCAACCATCCCTGCTGGCGTGGTGCTGTGGTCTTCTGGGGGAGGCGCAGGCGCCAAGCCATGAGATCATACTTAGAGACCCTCACGATTGTGTGGAGGCAAAGGACTGACTCTGTGACTCAGGATAATGGGGGGACCTAGCCTGGAGGAAACACACCCGAGTGAGAGGCCAGGTACAGTGGAGCGCCTGGCCTCCAGGACGGGGCCGGGAGCCGTGTGTCTCCACACAGGACGCTGCTGGTCACGTGGCTGTACTTGTGTTGCTTGGAAGACAGACTTAAATCCATTTGGTTCTGGAACAATCTGGCTATATTAGTGGGAAAGGGAGCAAGAAAGAAGTCATTAGAGTGATACATGTGGGCAGAAGGAGGCCAGAGGTGGGTATAGGGCTCCCTCGGAAGACAGGGGGCACCTTAGAGGCCACGGAGCCGGGGCACACGGTATAAGCAGTTCCGTTCAGTCGCTCAGTCGTGTCCGACTCTTTGTGACCCCATGGACTGTAGCACTCCAGGCCTCCCTGTCCATTGCCAACTCCCAGAGTTTATTCAAACTCATGTGCGTCGAGTTGGTGATGCCATCCAACCATCTCATCCTCTGTTGTTCCCCTCTCCTCCTGCCTTCAATCTTTCCCAGCATCAGGATCTTTTCCAATGAGTCAGTTCTTCACATCAAGTGGCCACAGTATTGGAGTTTCAGTTTCAGCATCATTCCTTCCTATGAATATTCAGGACTGATTTCCTTTAGGATCGACTGGTTGGATATCCTTGTAGTCTAAGGGACTCTCAAGAGACTTCTCCAACACCACAGTTCAAAAGCCTCAGTTCTTCAGTGCTCCACTTTCTTTATGGTCCAGCTTTCATATCTATACATGACTACTGGAAAAACCATAGCTTTGACCCGACGGACCTTTGTGGACCAAGTAATGTCTCTGCTTTTCAATATGCTGTCTAGGTTGGTCATAACTTTTCTTCCAAGGAGTAAGCATCTTTTCATTTCATGGCTGCAGTCACCATCTGCAGTGATGTTGGAGCCCAAAAAACAAAGTCTGACACTATTTCCACTGTTACCCATCTATTTGCCATGAAGTGATGGGACCGGATGCAATGATCTTAGTTTTCTGAATGTTGAGTTTTAAGCCAACTTTTTCACTCTCCTTCATTTTCATCAAGAGGCTCTTTAGTTCTTCACTTTCTGCCATAAGGGTGGTGTTATCTGCATATCTGAGGTTATTGATATTTCTCCCGGCAATCTTGATTCCAGCTTGCGCTTCATCCAGCCCAGCGTTTCTCATGATGTACTCTGCATATAAGTTAAATAAGCAGGGTGACGATATATAGTCTTGACGTACTCCTTTCCCGATTTGGAACCCATCTGTTTAAGCAAACCCCCACCGAATGACCAGGTGAGGGCTGAGCAGGTGATGGCGCTGGGTGAGCACATGGCTTAGCTCATCGCAGAGCGCAGGCCTTTGGAGCCAGATATCCAGACTGTGTACTGGCTCTCCTGCTTACTGTTCCTGTGATTCCTGGCAACGTGTTTTATCTCAGTTTACTCGTTGTAAAACAAGGGGGCTGGGCCCAGGGCTCCCTGAGCTCTTCCTGCTCCAGCTCTGCCATCATCTGAGGCTCTGACCCGTGTCTTGCTTTCCTTAATCTCCTCCTGGGCCTTCACAAGAAGGCTCTCCTAACCTGACAGTAAAGTTGGGATCACAAATCACCATGCTCTCCGGCTGCTCTCCCCAGTCCGATGAATCACCTTGGGAGGCAAGTGAGGGGAACCCCACTTTACAGACAGGGATGCTGAGATGCAGAAGTAACAGGTGGCACTTACACATCCCTGTGAAGTTCCCAGACTGGCACTACTGGAGCCTGGCACAGGCAGCCCCCGGGAGCCCCCAGGCAGGACTGACAGGGCCCGGGCCCAAAGCCCTTCAGAGCGCTGATGGCCCTCCCCTTCCCGGGGCAGGTCTGAATGGGATGAACAGCAGCATCTGGGAGCACTTTGCCTCTGGAAGCTTCTCCCCGGGCACTTCCCCTGCCTTCCTGTCAGGGCCGGGGGCTGCCGAGCTGGCCCGGCTTCGGCAGGAGCTGGACGAAGCCAACGGCACCATCAAGCAGTGGGAGGAGTCCTGGAAGCAGGCCAAGCAGGTACTGAGCTCCCAGGCCCACCCGCCTTCCCCAGGGCCCAGGGCATTCAGCCGGAGCCTGTCTTACACGGAGTGGGTGCAGGGGTTGGGGGAGCCAGGGATCCTGGAGTGCAGGGCAGAAACGCTGCTGTTTATTCTCTGCCCCGTGGAAAAACTCGCCTTGTCAGTTGGGACCCTGGGGTGGCTGGTATCACAGGCCTGGTATCCCCTTTCCAAGCTGTTCATTTGGTCTGGTCCCACAGTACCTCGTGCCTCTCCCCAGAAGCCCTGAGTCCTGAGCTCTGGGTCAGGGTTCTAGGTTCTGAGACGGGCCACAGCCTGCTTGCCCCTCACGGTGCCGGCCACCTCCGCCTGGCGCCCCCCTGCTCCCCTGGGCTTGGCCCCCTGCCCTGCCCACAGAGGGCCTCTCGCAGGCCCTGAAACTTCTCTTTTCTGCAGGCAGCATCAGCCCTCCTCCCTGCCCCCCTTCCCAGACACCTGCCCCAGCTCCCAGCAGGCCCCGCGGCCACGGTGGCCGCCACGGGCCCCCAGAGACGCACTCTCGGGCAGGGGAGAAGGGTAGCAGGCCATCGTGACGAGGTGCTGCGTGTTGGGCCCACAGGCTTGTGATGCCTGGAAGAAGGAGGCAGAGGAGGCCGGGGAGCGGGCCAGCGCGGCGGGTGCGGAGTGCGAGCTGGCCCGGGAGCAGCGGGATGCCCTGGAGGTGCAGGTGAAGAAGCTGCAGGAGGAGCTGGAGCGGCTGCACTCAGGCCCCGACCCGCAGGCCCTGCCTGCCTTCCCGGGCCTGGAGGCCCTCTCACTCTCCACCCTCCACTCTCTCCAGAAGCGGCTACGGGCTCACCTGGAGCAAGTGGACAAGGTCAGCACCCCGGGGAGCACGGGTGAGGCTGCACAGTGGCCTCGACCAGTGCTGGGACCCGGATGGGTCCCTGCCGCTCAGGCTGGCCACCCTCCTCCCGAGAGCCTCTGCCCCAAGCGAGCTGACCCAGGAGGCCCGCACTGGAGTGGAGCCGGGAGGAGAACGTCACTGGGGAGGGGAGAGTGGCGGTGGGGGGCGCCAGGGCCCACCCCCGCTCTTTGGAGGGCAGGCCTGAGCTGAGCTGCGTTAGTGCACCTGTGCCCTAGGCTTCATCCTGACCACTTCCCTTCCTGTGAGCTCTGTGCACGCCAGCAGACGCTCCAGAATGTTAGGTCCCCGGGGCGCTTGTCTACATGCCTCAGTGCCCTGCTGGGTCCCGGGAGCATGACCTAGCATGGAAGAGCTTTCTTCCCTTCACTGGACTTCGGGCAGCCAGGCCCCACACTTGGCCCTGTCACCTCAGGCCCAGAGGTACCCTCTCCAGACCCAAGAGTTCTCACGGGGGACCTAGGGTCACTACAAGATCTAACAAGACAAGGAGGCAGGAAGCCTCCATGCAAGGAAAAGTCTGACCCAGTGGGAGCGGCAGAGCAGCCCTGACCTTTCCCCACCCCACCGGGCCCCGCTGGGCCCACTGGCAGCTGCAAGCAGAGATCGGATGCCTCAAGGCGATGGACCTGGCCTCTGACCCTGCCCTCCTGGGGGGCTGTGAGCAGGCTCTAGAGCTTTGCCCCAGTTTCCTCTCCCGAAGGGGCTGAAGTGAGAGTTGAGGGAGCTTCTGGTCGCTGTGGGCCAGGCCAGTGACCGGTGTCCCTTCCTCCGTAGGCCGTGTTCCACATGCAGTCGGTGAAATGCCTTAAGTGTCAAGAGCAGAACCGCGCGGTGCTGCCGTGCCAGCACGCCGTGCTGTGTGAGCTCTGTGCCGAGGGCAGTGAGTGCCCCGTCTGCCAGCCGGGCCGGGCCCATCCCCTCCAGTCGTGACCCTGCGGGCCTGGCCCCGGCCTGGCTCAGAGCTTCTCACCTAGGACTTTCTAAAGTATATATATATATGTATGTATGTATGTATGTATGTATGTATATGTATATGATTATGTATATGTATACATTTCTGTACGTGTGCAGGTATGCGTGGGCGGCCAGCGTGTGAACAGTGTCTGTGTGTATATCTGTACATAGATATAGACACACACTTTAAAACAGACTTACCAAGCACTTTTTAAAAGAAAAAACTATTTTGCAGTTCTCCCCCTGCCCACTCCCTACCTTTCCTGCTGCAGAGACAAAGTCCCCTCTTCTCCCACCAGCCTTCTGGCAGGGAATTTGTTTCTGTCTCTTTTTTATGTAGGAACTAACTATTTTTAACTTTTTCCTGGGGCCTAAGCAGGTCAGGGTGGGAAGCTTGAGGGGGCCGAGGGGAGGGGACAAGCCTTCAGGGCAGGCCCTGTTCACCCCGCCTTCCCAGGCCAGGGCGAGCGCCAGAGTGAGGAGGATCCAGGGGCAACCCTGGTTCCCAGCTGTGAGGCTGAGAGGGGGTCCACGCCCGCCGAGCTCCTAGGTTTACCAAATGTGTATTTAGTCCGGGCTGGCAGGCCAAAGCTGTGGGGCCAGCCCCACTCCCGACCCTGGGCCCTTGACGCTTCTCGAGGGGCAAAGCCCAGGCGTTCTTACCCCTCAGGTACCTGAGGCCGGGGTCTTCCCCAGCCCTCCCCCCAGCCCTGGGGCACCTGGAGGCTGACACTGCCCTCTCACCCCACCCCTGCACAGCCCTCCCCTGGCAGCTAGCAGGGCAGTGGGTGGGGAGGAGCTGCGGACCGTGAGGACCAAGGCAGGGCCCTGTATGCATTCCGTGGTGCTCTCTGAGTGCAGCTGACGTCCTGCCCCGTTGGGGGGCAGGCGCCCGTGTGCATGTGTGTGCGTGCCTGTCCAATGTATATTGTGATTTAGCTTCCATTTTAAAAATTGTTCTGTACAGAGAGATGCGGCAGGGGTGGGAGGGCAGAGGGAGGCCACCCCGCCCCCCACATCGGGGGGGTCTGGGGTGGGAGCGAGAGGGCCGCAGAGGGTCAGGCCCAGCCCAGGCCCCCACCTTGGGCTTAGCACGAAAGGGCTTTCAATGAATCAAGTGAAAACTTTTTTACAAAAAATGCAAAAATCAAAGCTCCAAAGGTATTGGAAAGTAAAATATGAACTTGTGATGGCAGCTTATTTACATGGGGGTGCGGGAGAGCGGGGCCTCTCGACTGTGCAGTGGACCGGCGCCCAGCCTGGCCGTCCCACCCAGGCCCAAGGGCTGCTCAAGGCTCCTGGGCGGCGTGTTCTCTGACACAGGCCTGCTGGAGCCTTTAATCCTGGACCCGGAAACCGCCCGGGCCAGAGGACTCTTCAGAGCTCTGTCGTCAGTGGCAACTGGTGTAGTTAACTGTCTTCAGAAGACAAGGCCCCTAGTAGTTTCTCAGGAACAGACAGTGCCTGCTCATAAAAGCATCAAAAGAAGGGTGGGCCTGTCCCTTGACCGAGCCTTCGGGCCACCTCCCTCCCCCTGCCTCAGGGGAACAGGGCTGCCCAGAGCCTTGGAGATGACCTTCTCTGATACCCCTCTGCAGACTCAGAGAGGTTTAAGTGACTCAACAACGGGCAAGTGAATGACAAGTGAGCCCCAGGCTCTGACTCCCAGTGTGGGCCAGTCCCCTAGGCAGGTCTGGGGCGCCCTTCCTCTAAGCCTTGCTGTTCAGAGCGGCGCCTCGGGCTCAGCCTACCCTGGGAGAGGCCCCCGACTCCAGGTGCTCTCAGGAGAGCGCCAGGCCCTGTGCTGGCACAGGCCACAGAGCCTGCTATGTCTGGTTTCTTCGAAGCCTTCAGCCAAAATGCCAGTGATCCCAGTTGCCCCAGCCCCTGCCGTGGCGTCAGTTACCTCCACACCCACCTCGCTGCTCTGTAATGGGGGAGTGAGGGGTGGGCCGGTGTCCAGGATCGGGGCAGCTCAAGGTCTCCTGAGGGCTGAGGAGGGAGTTTGCACAACCTGACTGTAACCCAGGCCCCACTGTAGGCCAACACTTCATGTGTGGTGAGAGGACAGCGGATTGTTAGTTTATTTTTGCTAAGAGTTTCTAGGTGGTAGGCACTGTCCCAAGGGGGAATGGTCCTCAGCAGCCCGCCGGTTCTCACACTTCGGAGCCAGAAGGTCCCTGGCTCCTCAGCCTGGGTGCCGGCAGGCCCCTCAGGAGGGGACCGAGGTTCTCCCCACCACGGGTGCTGAAGAACAGGCCCCAGGAGCCTGCCCCCCACCCCAGCGGCTAGAACAGGAGACAGGGGCCGAGAACCTGCTCTGCCAGAGGAACTTCTCAAGAGGGGCGCAGGGGTGAGGGAAGCAGACCGCTGTCACCCCACCCCAGGACGGGGCTCGCAGGGAATGCCGAGGCCAGGACCGGAGGGAGGGAGTATAAATACTGTGAACCGGGCTCCCATCACTGGGCCTCGGCTCTGGCAGCAGGAGCCCCCACACGCTGGGGCTCCCCAGACCCAAAGGGCCCTTCTAGGGTGTTAGGCCAGGCGGGAGGGCTGCACTGTGGCAGGAGAACCCAGACCGCCCCCCCAGGCACCGAGCCTCCACCACTACCGCCCCGGCTGCTGGGAGGCCTGCTTGGCCCGCTGCCGCCGCAGCCGCACAAACGCCTGGGCCTCGCGGTCACCCTTCCGGCTCTCCAGCAGCTGCAGGATCGGATCCCCTGCAAAGAGAGGCGTTTGCGGGTCAGACTCGCCAGACGCAGTACCTGGCAAGTGGCCGGGTCTGCGGTCCCGCCCCGTCCTCCCGAACCTAGGGATGGGCCCACCCAGCCACGCTCACAGGACAGCTTGGCAGACAAGACGGGAGAGGCGTTCGCCGTCCCCCTGGGCAGCAGCGCCAGCCGGAACGCTCAACCCAGCTGCAGCGCAAGAGGCTGATGTGCCTCGGGTGGCAACCATGACCTTTTCAGATAAGAACCTTGGGCCAGTTAACCAACGCGGGCCTCTGTTTGCTCATCAGGAGAACAGCAACAGCTGCCTCGCTGGGTGGTCGTAAGGGAGTGGTGTGAGGGTTAATGGGTCCAGGGCTTAAAACTGGCCGGTCAGAAGTGCTCAAACACAAGACTTAGTCCTCTCATCGAGCTCAGAGGCTGCTCTGCAGGAATGTGCCCCCCGGGCAGAGAGATGGCCCCTCTCCCCAAGCAAAACACAGTGACCTTATCCCACCAGGGAGAGGCTCGCACACCCGACCCAGCTTAGACATCACGGGTCCTTGATCAGACCTGAGATCTCAGCAACACAAGCACCACTCTGGCTCCACAGGCTTCTGCCTCTAGGAAGGTGTTCCTGATTCCTGACCCCCACATGGCTGCCTCTCTTGGGGCTCCAGAGCCTGGCGGCCCCTCCCCCGCATCCCCATGCTGGGCCAGGCCCTGCACTTGCAGTCTCTCGGCCTCTGCCCCACCCAAGGGCTCAGGCCTACCGTCAGGTCCAGGGTAGGTGAGGGGCAGGCGGGTCTGAGGCACCTCTCCAGGCTCCTCTGTCCCTGCCAGGCCGGGCACGGAGCGCAGCGGCAGGAAGGCCTCCCCCTCCAGGTCATCGGTCCCCAGCGTGTCGTGGTCCAGCACCGTGAGCAGGAGGCACGCCCCGTCCTTCTGGCACGGCTCAGCAGGCACCAGGCTAGGCGGGGGGACAGAGTCAGCTCAGCTGCCCTCCCCACCTAGTGCCACGGCCACCCACCCCTGCAGGTGGGCTCGCCCAGACAGGTGGGGATTAGGATCGCGTCAGCTCTCAGCCTGGCATATCTTGGGGCACACGCTGTCATGCCTGCTCTGACTGTGGGCTGATGCTTTCAACCAGGGGCCCCTGTGTACCCAGGTCCCCCCTGTCTTGGGGAAAAGAGGACCCCGGAGACAGGACCCTTCCCTGAAAGCAAGCCTCTCAGTCCTACATGTGGGAGGAGTCTCCCCAACAATGCCCCCCAACTCCACCCGCAGGGTGCAGGCTTGAGGCATGTGCCACCAAACGCTTGTCTCCACTGCCTCCTCCCTGGGACTCACACCGGTCATCTGAGGGGATCCCCTGGGCCCCAACTGGGATGAGCAGGCCTGAGGCGGTCCGGGGTTGGGGAACACAGCCAGTGTAGGGACCACTCACAATTCAAAGGTCTCATCAAACAGTGGATGAAGGTCCTTCTTGTGCTTTTGGGTCTCCCGGGGGGCCAGCTCAGGGAACTCATGCCTGGGTTCCAAGGTCAGCTGGACAAAGGGGTCGCTGGAGCCTGGCAAGTGGCCCGGGAAGGGACGTTGGCCAAGGATGATACCCCAAGCCCTGAGTGCAGTCCGCACCCCAGCAGCAGTGCCCTGCCCGCTAGCACTGCCTCCTCGTGGTGGTCCCGGGGAAACACACCGAGTGCCCAGGAACTCGGGGGGACCCTAGCGCAGACGCGGAGAGCGGCCGGGGCAGCCTCCACTCACCATTGGAGTCCAGGGGTAGCAGGTTGGAGGCGCTGAGCAGCTCCACACGCAGCTTCTGCTCGGAGGGGCTGTAGGAGGCTTTGACGGTGACGGCCCCGAGCTCTTCGGAGGTGGTTGCTGCCTGGGGGCGGGGCGCAGGGGCGAGGTCAGCGGGGGCCGAGCGGGCGGGGCGGGGCTCCAGGTGCGCGGTGAGCGCGGGGCCTCACCTGCTGCTGGAGGCGGCAGCAGAAGTACCTGTTGACGAGCTCCCGACTGGAGGCCGCCTGCAGCTCCAGGTCCCTCTGCAGAGCCTGAGGAGGGGACACACCCTGAAGGGTCACCCCCAACCGCAGCCCAGGGCTGCCCTTCAGAAGGCCACAGCCGATGGGGAAGCCCACAAAGTGATGTGGAAAGCACCGGGCGCCCTGGGACCACAAGCCAGGGTTGCCCCGGCGACAGCCAGAGGCACCGACGCGGCGGGCTCCGCAGGTGTGTCTCAGTTGCCCTGCCCCAACGGGCTTTAGAAGAACCTCACATTCGGTTAAATGTTCTGCTATTGCTGTCTTAAATTTTTCTTTTTATTTTTTAAAGAAAGGGCCCCCCCCAAAAAAAAAAAAGAAAGAAAGGGCCCATATCTTCCTTTTGCACTGAGCCCCGTAAATTATGCAGCAGGCCCTGGACACGGGCGAGCACAGGAAGGCAGGCGCCCCAGGGCCGCCAGCTCACCCAAAGGTCCCTACCTGAAAGGCGGCGGTGTGCAGGGCCTCGGGCGGCAGGCCACAGCCCTCTGCGTAAAAGCAGATCTCCAGGTTCTGGGTGGGGGCGAGAGGTGAGAGATGAGCCCCCCAGGCCCTCGTCCCAGCAGGGTCATCATTGTTGTCACAGGTGTTATTACCTGTAGCGCAAACTTCAGCCTGCTGGAGGCCAGGAGGCAGCTCCGCTGGGAGGCAGCCACCTCTGCCAGCACCGTGAGCGTGTGTGTCCAGAGCAGACTCAGGAGGCTGGGGAGACGTGCAGAGGGATGCAGCACACAGGACGGGAGGACAGAGAAGAAAGCCGAGATGCTCTTGAGAAAGGGGAGGCCTCAGGGCCCCCAGGCCTGCCCCCAGGTCCGCCCCGCCCCCACCATCCACTTGGTGGGACTTCACTGGTGGGACTGGACCTGGGGTGCAGGCAGGGTAGGGAGGGGGGCTGGTCTCCTGAGGGAAGGCGGGGGGCAAGGGGCAATCAGGCCCAGTCCTATTCACAAGCTCGTGAAGAATCCTCATAAGATTATCAAACCCCAATAAACAAGGGGGGGAGGGGGTGGTCCCCCAGTGACGGAATCTTGAGTGAAGATGCAAGTGGCCAGGATGAATAGGATCTCATGGATCAGCAGGTACTACTTGCAGGGAGAAAAAAAATAGCAAACCAAGCCACAGTCCATCCTAATAATGACCTGAAATAACTGAAATTTCACTTGTCAAAGTAGAGTCAGGCAGAGAAACACATACACAAAAATGTGTGCTTAAGGATAGGGGAGGTCTAGGGGCTTCCCTGGTGATCCAGTGATTAAGACTCCGACTCCGTGCTCCCAATGCAGGGGGTCTGGGTTTAATCCCAGAGAACTAAGATCCCACACACAGCAACTAAAGAGCCCGCAGATGTGCTGCCCCGACGGGAGAGGAGCAGGTCTCCGGGGGCCAGCAGCCCTGTGTGGGGAACCAGTTGGCATCATCGTCACCGTCCTCACGGCGGCTCAGTCACCGACCACTTCCTTTGTTGCAAACTCTGCTCTCAGCACCTCACGTGACTCATTTAGTCCTCAACAGAGGCCAGAACTATGATCAACTGCACAGAAAACTTGAGTAATCTGCTCAAGGCCATCCACCAAGCAGCAGTGAAGCTGGAGTCTGAATCTGGGTCATCCAGAGCCCACGCCCTTGACCTCTACCCTCTGCTGCCTGGTGTTCGGGGCCCTGCTTCAAGAGACCCTAATGGGAAGCTCTCCTGGAACATGGGAGAGGAACATCCAGGGAGGGAATATTGGGGAGGGCAGAGCTTGCGGCCCCCGGAAGATGCAGCCCAGGGCCAAGGGAGGGCAACCAGCAGGTTTCAGCTCAGCCCGAGGTGAAGTGGACGGGCTTGTGCAGTCCTGAGCACCCTGACCTGGGCAGCGAGCATTTTAAGAACCCGGTTGCATCCTCCGCCTGAGGATGGATGCTGAGGCTGGGCAGGAGGGGCAGGAGGGAGGATAGAAGCAGGCGGCGAGACACCACAGGGCAGGCGGCTACTACAGACCTGCTGAAGTTCTCCTGCACCAAGTTGGTGTTCATGTAGCAGAGCTTCACCTCCAGGAACTTCATCAGGGGCAGAATGGCCTGGGGAGGGGTAGCAGCAGATCTGGCTCTGGCCCATTTGGGTCCCACCCCCATCCCCTCACCCTGACCCGGAAAGGAAACAGGGCCAGGAGCTTTCCTGCCCGTCTCTGCAATGTCTGCAGAGTCGACCCCGGCCCCAGTGGGCCCCAGCCAACTGGCCTCCTCTACAGCCCCTGAACCTGCCAGGCCTGGTCCCGCCTTTGCCCGTGCTGTTCCCTCCCACAGAAATCCTCATGGCTCCCTCTCTTGCTTCCTTGAGATCTTGACTCAGCTGTTACCCTCTGAGTAAGGCCTTCTCTGGCCACTATCTAAAACTACAGTCTTCAGGGACTTCCCTGGTGGTCCAGTGGTTAAGACTCCGCACTTCCACTGCAGAGGGTGCAGTTTCCATACTGGGCAGGGAACTAAGAGCCCACAAGCCACATCATGCAGTCAAAAAAAGAAAAAACAATCCTTTGACCCTTCCCACTCCTGTGTGTGTTTTTTTCTCTAGAGAGTTTATCATTATCTGATACATGTGAGCTTCTCAGTGGCACCAGTGGTAAAGAACCCTCCTGCCAATGCGGGTTAGGCGTAACAGACGCGGGTTCGATCCCTGGGTCAGGAAGATGCCCTGGACGTGGGCATGGCAACCGACTCCAGTATTCTTGCCTGGAGAATCCCATGGACAGAGGAGCCTGGTGGGCTACAGTCCATGGGGTCATGCAAAGTCGGACATGACTGAAGTGACTTAGCACGCACGCACATGTAGACATATATGTGTTTATACACACACACATATGTATAGTTCCAATAATAGCTACAGTGACAGTTAATATTTAGCTCTTTTAACCTCCCCTACTAGAATGAAAACTCTAGGAAGGCAGGGATTCTTATCATGGTGTCCATCGCTGTATATCCCCAGTGTCTCAATCAATACCTGGGACAAAGTGGGTGCTTAAATAATTGATGAATTAATGATTAACATTCTCCCAAACCCTGATAGCTCAGTTGGTAAAGAATCTGCCTGCAATTCGGGAGACCCTTGTTCTATTCCTGGGTCGGGAAGATCCCCTAGAGAAGGGAAATGATACTCACTCCAGTATTCTGGCCTGGAGAATCGGCCAAAGAGTCAGACAGGACTCAGCGACTTTCACTATTCTCCCAAACAGTCAAAGGTGTACATTACTATCCCTGATTGCAGATGTGGAACCTGAGGTCAGCTGGCCTGAGTAACCAGGACAGTCATGTGACTAGGCAGTTGAGAAGGATGCAGGGCTATCTGGCTGCAAAGTCTAAGCACTCCCCCACTGCACCCCCACACTGTCAGTGCTAGGAGAGCATGTGGGATGACCCAGCCCCACCCTCTTAGCATCCAAGGAGGAAACTGAAGCCAGGAGGGAACATTCCTTGCCCACGTCTGGGGAGCTTAACTCTGAAACCTCATGGCCTTCAGCCCCCTGCCCACCCTAAGCCCCTTGGCAATCCCTGACCCATGCTGCTGGCAAAGTCAGTGAGCAGGGCGGGCCACTCACGTCTTCAGGCAGGACGGACTCCCTGATGCCCACGAGTTTCTGGATGTGCTTGGCAATGCCCGCCTCCAGCTAGAGACACAAAATGGAAAGAGGGAGGCCAAAGGTGTGAGTCGGGGGGGTCGGGAGAGGTTGCTTGGGGCCTGAGTTTAGGTTCAGGAAGGGGAGGGGGCGGGGCACTGACCCCAGTCCTGCTGGGAGAGGACTTCAGGCTGAGGTTGGGTGGGGCAGGGGGTCACTGTGGGTCAAGCAAATCACCTGCTCGGCCAAGGTGCGGACGCCGGTGCGGATCTCATGGCCCAGCCCCGCCAGGGCGCCCTGCAGCTGGGCATGCAGTGTGTTCTGCAGCTGCTCCTGCTCCAGCACAGCCCCCACCCGCTGCTCCAGCGCCTCCCATGCCAGCTGGGCGGGCAGCTTGCCGATCACCAGCCGCAGCTGCTCCATGTCATTCACCACCACGCACAGCTGCAGGCAGGCAGGGGCACAAGGAGGCAGGCTTTCCTGAATAGTGTCAGCACTGGCCAGCTCTACCCCCAGCCCAGTCCAGCCCCCTGCTCCGGCCCTTACCATGTTTGCTGCCTGGCCTTGGTCCTTCTGGCCTGCAGAGAGCTCCCGGGCACGGGCCTTTATAAGGCTGCAGTACACCAGGGCCAGCCGACAGGTGTCCTGGGGCAAGGAGGGGATGATCAGTTTGGTGGGGGAGGGTGCCAGGAGAGGCAGGTAGGGGAGGCACAGGAACTTCAGTGTCCTGGGGAATTTAGGGTGGAGTGTTGTGGATACGGCTAGGGTGAGAACTGGGACTTCCCAGGTAGCTCAGTGGTAAAGCAGCCGCCTGCCAGTGCAGGAGACACAGGTTTGATCCCTGGATTAGGACGATTCCCTTGGAGAAAAGAGAAGTGAAAGTCGCTCAGCCGTGTCCAACTCATTGCTACCCCGCAGACTATACAGTCCATGGAATTCTCCAGGCCAGAATACTGGAGTGGGTAGCCTTTCCCCTCTCCAGGGAATCTTCCCAACCCCGGGATCCAACCCAGGTCCCCTGCATTGCAGATTCTTTACCAGCTGAGCCACCAGAGAAGCTCAAGAATACTAGAGTAGGTAGCCTATCCCTTCTCCAGCAGATCTTCCTGACCCAGGGATCAAACCAGGGTCTCCTTCATTGCAGGCAGATTCTTTACCAACTGAGCTATCAGGCAAGCCCTTCCCCTGGAGAAGAAAATGGCAATCCACTCTAGTATTATTTTTTTTCCCTCCTAGTACTTTAATCCCACTCCAGTAGTCTTGCCTGGGAAATCCCAGGGACAGAGGGGCCTGGTGGGCTGCAGTCCATGGGGTCAAAAGACCTGGACATGACTTAGCAACTAAAACAAAGAAGCCAGTGGCTAAGACTCTGTCCTCCCAATGCAGGGGCTCAGGTCCGATCCCTGGTCAGGGAACCAGAGGAGAACCTGGGTGAGAATTTGGGAGAAATGGTGGAGTGGAAATGAGGCTGCACCTCCACGAACTTGACAGTGATCATGAAGGCCTCCTCCGGGTCAGGCCAGTCCAGCTGCTGGGCAGTGTGGCTGATCTGGGCGAAGCAGGTGGACAGATCCACAGCCGACGTGCTGTGCTTGATTAGCTCTCCCAGGGGCACCAGCTAGGAGGTGGGGGAATGTGTAGAAAGGAGAGTTCTAGGCTTGCCAAATCCATGCCCCTTCCGCCCCACTTCCATCTGCAAGCATCCAGAGTTCATACAGCCAGCAAGCTCAGAGCCTCACAGGGGGCTGCAAGGCGCACAAGCAGGGCTCCACTCACAGCCCGCAAGCTGCCAGGATGGGCCCTTATGGGAAGCCACGGTTTATCCCGGAGTGTTACAGGAGACAGCGTTTCACACCTGCAACTGGCCTCAAAAGCACCGCTCAAAGCTGGTTACCCGCTTCCGCACCTGCTGCAAGGTCCCGGCAGAGCCGAAAGCCACACCCACAAATCTGGGACTCCGTCCCTAGCAGGCCCGACCCCTACCTGGTCCATCTGGACTGCACGCTGCACGCGCGCCAGGGCCTCGCTGTAGGTTTTCTGCAGCCAGGACGGGATGGCTGGCTGGAACCAGCGGTGGAAGCCTTCCAGGGCCAGGACGCCATCCCTGGGAAGAGCAGGGGTCAGCCTGGGGGGCTGAGAGCCCTCCTCGCCCCGCAGCCAGTCGACTACCCACCTCTCCGAGGGGAGCGGGCACAGCTGGTAGAGCTCCTTGAGGCTGATGTAGAGCTGGAACAGGCTCTCGCCTACCTCTGGGGTCACCGAGCTGCCCACCAACGCGATGTGGTCCTGCACCCGCTTGGCCACCTGAGGAGGGAAGGCGTGGTGGGCGGAGCTCCAGAGGCAGGCACGAGGGGGGGGCGCGGCCACGGGACGCGGGGAGCCTCACCAGCCACTGCAACTCCAGGAAAGCCATGGAGAAGAGGTCGATCTTGAGCACACTGGAGGAAAAGCAGCACGTGTGACCTGGCGGCACATAGTCGGGTCCCTCCGCGAGCCCCGCTGCCCCACCCCCGCCCCGCCGCCCGCTCACTTATGGAAGATCTTGTTCCATGTGCGCTGACACTGGTGCAGGTCGCCAATGATGTCCTGTACCAGGCTCAGTAAGGCCTTGCCCATCTCCAGCAGCCCCTGGCAGGGACAGAAATGAGCCAGGCAGGGCTTCGAGCGGTGGACATCCGGTCCCACCACCTACCCACCTGGCACGAGCCCCTCACCTGCACCATGGGCTGATGATGCTGCTGCTTCAGGTGGAACCATCCCACGGTGCCAGTCTGGGGGCAGAGAGGCCGTGAGCAGAGAGGGGTGCCAGGCTCCAGGCATGCACCCTCCCCACCCCCAGGGCGGTCACCGTACCCGCAGCGCCTCGGTCACCAGGCTGGGCAGGGGGGCGCTGTCTGGGCACAGTTCCCCAAAGGCCTTCATCTTGCACATCTGTACCAAGACCCTGGGGGGATGGGGAGCCGTGTCCAAGATGCCGCTGCCCCACGGCCCCCCTCGTTCCTCCGGCAGGCTGCCCACCCCTCCCCTCCACCCCCACCCCCAGCCCAGAGGCGCCCCCAGATGGGGGCGGGGGTCACCACTGACCTGAGGAGGGACTGCAGCCGGGCTGGGGAGTCAGGCACCGAGAGAGGAAAGACAGACCGGAACCTCCGGATGAGGGAGAGGCCATAGGCCAGCAGGGAGCTGAACGAGGTGGCCAGCTCCTCCAGCTGCAAGGCCCGGAAGGTTCCGTGAGGTGGGGGCTGCTTTAGGGGGCCGAAGCCATTCCCTGAGCCCTGCCTGCCCAACAACCCCCACCCCCAGCTCCCCCCAGCCCACCTGCTCGGCCTTGAGTCGGCCCTGGATCCACTGGTATTCGATGCTGGTGATGGGGAAGAGGAGGCAGCTGCTAGGGAACTCCAGGGTCTGGTAGAGACGGCTGTAGGCCAGCCACTGCCTGTGGCGGACAGGAAGCCCTCAGCCAGCTGGGGGACCTCCTTCCCCACAGCTCGCCTGGCCTGGGGAGGCGGTCGGGGTGGACAGTGCCCAAACCTCCCCAGCCCCACTCTGCCCCAAAACCTCCCGGGGTTTCTCATCAACCTTTAGGGGCTGAAAACCAGTGACTGAAAATAACCCATGGGATTGCTTTTGTTCCCATAGTGAAAGTCGCTCAGTCATGTCCGACTCTTTGCGACCCCACAGACTATACAGTCCATGGAATTCTCCAGGCCAGAATACTGGAGTGGATAGACGTTCCCTTTGCCAGGGGATCTTCCCAACCCAGGGATTGAACCCCGGTCTCCGGAATTGCAGGCGGATTCTTTACTGTTTGTGCCACCAGGGAAGCCCTTTGTTCTCATAAGGGCTTTTTAAAACATGTAAATGAATTGCCCTGTCTCTTAAATTAGAATCTTTGTGATTTTAAAATTCAGGACTTCTTGCTTCTTTCGAAAAATCAGATTTGGAGACTTAAGCCTTCAAGTCCATGTCCAAGTCAGCCAGAGCATCCCTTTAGAGAGCTGAGGGGAGACTTCACAGAGGGGGCGAGCGGAGACAGCAGGAGGGTGAAGGAGGCTGGGGCGGGACAGCAGCGCAGGACAGGCCTCCACCATTCAGGGATGCAGCGGCCGCCCGCACTCCTGCTGGGGCCCTGGGGCTGGGGCGGCAGACCAAGCTGCCCAAAAGGACTCAGGTGATGTCAGAGAGTGAAGCGTCCAGAAGGCAGCCATGATGGATGGGGGAAGCCAGGCTTCCCTGCCCTGACCCCCTGCCGCCCAGCAAGGTGGACAGCCCTGCCGCTTCAGCGTGAATCTTTCATGGGAAGCTGGAGATGTGGATCTGCATGGGAAATCTCCAGATTTTAAAAGTTGGTGACTGGACTTCCCTGGTGGTTAAGACCCTACCTGCTCATGCAGGGGACACAGGTTTGATCCCTGATCCGGGAAGGTGCCCCATACAGCTAAGCCCATGTGCCACAATTACTGAAGCCCGCACGCCCGGGAGCCCCGCTCCGCAACAAAGAGAAGCCACTGCAATGAGAAGCTCGCACACCACAACTAAACAGTAGGCCCTGCTCGCCGCAACTAGAGAAAAGCCCACACACAACAACGAGGACCCAGCTTGGCAAAAAAACAAAAAGTTGAGTCAGTGGCCAACTCAACTTAAAACTCAAAACTTAAAATACACAGTTTGGTCCCCAAACAGAAATCTCTGGAGGGTTAGACTTGGGGCTGCCAGCCTGAAGGAGGGCAAGTAGGGAGGGAGAGGGTGGTGCGGTGCAGATGGCCTTCGGGCGCTCTGGCTGGGCTGGGCACTCACGCCAGGGACCGGTGGAAGTCCGACAGGTCCTTCTGCGTGGCGTGGAGGAAGAGGATGGTGGCCGCCTGGGAGCTCAACAACCCATCCCAGGAGGTGCTCCCGGCCTGAGGAGGCAGGCGGAGGAGTGTCAGGACCTGGCAGGCAGGCCCTGGCCCCGCCCGGCCCTAGCAGGGCAGTACCTGGTGCTGGGTGACCTCGTGGGACACCAGCTGCTGCAGGAGGTGGAGGTGTACCGTGTAGCTGGGCTGGGAGCGGCTGGCCTTGGTGGCTCTCTGCGGGGGGGCCCCAGCAAGGCTGTGAGCAGAGGACCTCACGCCTGGGGCAGCCCCTCCTCCCCACCCAGCCGGGCCACCTACCCGCTTGTGGATAAACTGGAACTGGAGGTGACACTGACCGCGGTCCGGGTAGGTATCTGTGCAGGGCTCCAGGGGGTACCAGTGATCCTCACGGCAGCGCAGATCCTGGCAGGCCGGGCAGGCAAGAGGTGCTCACGTCCTTGAGCCGCAGGAGCCGCTAACGCTTGGGGGCCAGGGAGGCGATGGGAGGCAGACCCCAGGCTCCACCCGGTATAGACCTGAAACCCCTCCCTTGGACCCCTCGTCGCCCCCACTCCACTCACCTGTAGTCTGAGAACCACGTTTCCCAGAAAGTCGTCCTGGCCTTTGTCCTTCCGGGCCTCCTTAAATATCCTGTCCCAGGGAGAGGGGCAGAGCACCTGGCCAGGTCAGGCTGGGATCTGCTCCCTACCTCTGGCCACCTGGGTCCAGCCAGAGCCTCCAGTCCAGCCACCAGGGTGCACGTGGTGGGGGGGCTGCAGGCAGAAGGAGCCCCGATTCCTTCCCTGGGGAGAACCCCATGGCACTCACCTTCTCAGCCCATGCAGGTCTGTGAGCTCCCCAAGCTTCTGTCTGACGGACTCCACGGTGTCCATGTCCCTGGTGTGGGCAGAGACTTCAGCAGGAGGTGAACAGCATGTCCTGGGAGCCCCCGGCTCCTTCCTGCCAGGCTCACTCCCGCCCCTTCTCTTACCCACCCCAGCGGGCGGGGCTCACCCCTTACCACATGTCCAGATGAAAGCTGGCGTTGCTTATGTCCTCAAACTCTCTGTAGTGAGAAAAGAGCATGGTTGAGGGGCTTGGACAGCTAGGCCCCCTGACAGGTCACTGGACCCCAGGCCTGAGCCTGCCATCCTCAAAGTCAGTTCAGTTCAGTTCAGTTGTTCAGTCATGTCCAACTCTTTGTGACCCCATGGACTGCAGCACGCCAGGCCTCCCTGTCCATCACCAACTCCCGGAGTTTACCCATGTCCTCAAAGTTACTCATCCTCAAGTCTTAGCCCTTGCCTGCCAACTCCTTCTCCTTCTCAAATGCATCATCCCCTTCTTCACCCCCATTAACCCAGACCTGCCTGACCCCCCCTCCCCAGCACGTGGCATTTGTGACACTGCCTTGTCCTGTCTGGCCTCCGGTCTGTCTTCCTTGCCTTGGGAGCAGCCTCCTCCTCCGCCAAGCCACGCTCTCTCCCCCAAGCCAGGAAGTCCTGCTGATCTCACTGATGGGGGGCACCCCCCCCACCCGACTAGCCCCTGACGACCAGAGGGGGTAGGAGCCGAGGCAGGACCACGTACAGGATGAAGGTCTCGTCCCAGACGGGGTTGAGCGTCTGGGTGATGACCTGGGTGCGGTGGGTCTCCTCCTCGGGGATGGTGTGCTTCACCACAGCCTTCTGCCGGCGCCGGAGCCCCGGGCTACCCCCGGACACCGTCATCCCCTGCTCGATGCCCAGCAGGCAGTAGGGGTCACTGAACCCTGGGGAGGAGGGGGTCAGGGAGGTAGCCAGGGTGTTGGCTAGGCTCCCAGGTAGAGTCCTTATCACCCTCTCTCCATCCCAGACTCCAAGGGCCAGGGGCCAGCAGCCCCCAGCTGAGCCCCAGGGGACATTTGGGGGATGGGAACTCTGGGACAGGCTGTGACGGGGAGAGGAAGGAGCCAGGAAGAAGGCTCCGGGTCCCCATCGCCTACTCACCGCTGACATCCTTGCCCAGGATACCCTTGGCTTGTTTCACCGTTGCCTTCAGACAAAAGACTGGTTTCTGGAGCGACAGGAGGTGGGGGCTGAGTCCCCGAGGGAGCTGGGCTTCCCAGCACCCCTGCTGGCCCAGGGCGGCCCTGGCGGGTTACCTCGAGCTGCTGGACACACTTTAGTATCTGCTGATGCTCCTCGGGCTCCATGCAGAAGGCCTGGTGGGGCAGGAGTGTGGGAAGCTGGGGGCACGGGGTGGGGGCGGCCAGGCTGCAGAGAGGCGGGTGGGAGGGGGCTGGGCTCACCTCCTGCAGGTACCGCAGCAGCTCGGAGGACTCCCTCACATGGTTGGGCTCGGGCTGCCCCAGCCGGTACAGGACGGTGTAGAGAGCTTCCTCGTAGAGCAGGGCCCGCTGAGACACGGCAGGGTCACCGCGGGATCCCCCGTCCACCCACCACAAGGTCTGAGCGCCACCAGCCACCCTGGCACCCACAGCACATGCCCGATGCGGGGACCAGGCGTCCGCACACACAGGGAGGGGAGAGGGTTGAGACCCAGCCTTGGCAGGGGGTAGGGGGCTGTTTGGGAGGATGCTGGCCCGCTTTCTAGCGCCCCTCTGTACCCCCAAAACACCCCGATTCTTACCTCCTCAGGCGACAAGTGGTGGGATGAAGGCTCGATCTGGGGAGCAAGGTAAAAAGACAAGGTGTCCCAGGGGCCTGGACTGGGGTTTGGATGCCCGTACGGCTCCCCCCAGGGCAGGCCCGGCCCGAGGGCTCGGGGGCCCCAGCATCCGGCGTCCGGCCCCACAGTGCCGCGCACCTGTTCCCGCGGCAGGCCTCCTGGGGGTCCAGCCCCCGGGCCACCTTCCTTGTCCCCTGGCCTGCCGTGGCTCCGGTCCATCGGTTCTCAGCTGCCCCCCCCGGCAGCGTGAGCTCAGCACGGCCAGTGGCCCCAACCTTCCTTCCTTCCCCAGAGGAAACAGGGCTGCTTATCGGTGGCTCCGCTGCACCCCAGCGGCGGAAGTGAGGCCCAGCAGCGAGGTGGGAGACTGGGGGTCATGCCCAGCGGGCCTGGGGACTGCTCAGCGGGTCCCCCGAAGCCCAGCCCACAGCAGCGACACTCCTTGCCTAATGGAGCCCATGGAACTGGACGAGCTCAGGATGGCCAGCAGGGGTAGGGGTGGGGGCCGTGGGCGGGCGCGGGGGCCCACCAGAGGGAGGGGTCTCAGAGAGGCTCAGACCCTGGGCCTGAGGCTCTAGGGAGCCCAGAGAACTCCACTGGCCGACTCCGCTGTTCGGCCAAAGGCTCCACCCGGGCCGAGGTAGGGCCAGGGAGGGGAGTAGAGCTGCAAGAGGTGGGGCCCCGCACCCAGAGCCGACAGAGCCCCACCCAGGCCTGCTCGGCTGCCCACTGAGGTCCCTCCTACCTCCTGAGCCCGTGGGGGCCGGGGATCCTGCAGATCTCTGACCCTGTGGCGCCTTATCTTGATGGCCTGGCGCAAGAGGGGAGGGCGCCGCTGGGGCCGGGAGAAGAGCGTAGCCATGGTGTCCAGCCCTGCCCTTCCCCTCTGCCTGGGGGAAGATAGTGAAGCCGCAGGGTTATGCAAGGAGCCTGGGGCTGCCACCTGGTTCCAGGGGAGGGGGAAGGAAGGGCAGGCCTGGGGGTGGGTCAGGTCAGGGTTTCACCACCTTGGGGTGAGGGCCCCTGGCTCCCTGGCCCCTGCACCTTCCTCCCTGGGGCTGGCTGGGATGCTGGGAGGAAGCTGGGAGGACTGGAGCCAGAGGCAGGCTTGGGGGGGCGGGGGGCGGGGCTGCCCCGCCGCAGCCTCCCACACAGGGGCCCTGGGAAGGGTCCAGCACCGTCTAGCAAGAAGCATGAAGGCCGGGGGACAGCAGCCCCCCCGGGTGATTGAGGGAGGCCCACCTGGCCGACGGGTCCTCACCCGCAGCTTCCCGGAATGGGCCGCAGACCTGGAGTTGGGGCGGGGGGTGGGCAGGGCACAGGGTGGGGTCCCCAGAGAGGCGTCTCTCCAGGACCAGCCAACTGCTCAACCTGCTCTGCCCCACAGGTGACATTCCACTGGGCTGACGGGACCAGGCTGTGCCCGGCGGGGACGGCGCCCTCTTCAGATGCCCTTGCAGAGGGTTTCGCCAAGCCCGGGGCTGCTGGGCAGGGCTGGCCAGAAGGAAGGGGCTGGGGAGGTGACTTGGTCCAGAAGGCACAGGACCATGGATGCTTCAGGCTAGGCTGGGCCCCACCACATCCAGGGCCTCCCTCCAGGTCAGGGTCCCGGGGGTGCAGGCCTGGACGTGGGCTGTGGCCATGTCCTGCCCTTCCTGGCCTCAGGCACCAAGGCTCTTCCCAAGGAGGGCGGGGCAGCGACCTCAGGGCAGGGCAGTGACCACACCAGGCATGGAACACCCATCCAGCCCAGCTCCTGTCCGAGGCCTCCCACCTGTGCAGCTGCTGGGCCCAGGAGTACTCCGTGGGTGGACCTGTTGCTGAGCAACCCCCGTGAGATGGACACGGGAGAGGCCTCAGCATCCCGGGCCCAAATAGGTCAAGAGAACAGGGACTCTCAGGCGGGAGAGAACACCACGGCCCTGGGCCTCCGCCGCCTCCACAAGGAGGCCAGACAGCCCCCCTTCCCAAGAGTGCCTCCCTCACCACACAGAGCCAGACAGGGGTCCAGTCACTTCACTTTTACTAGTTCACATTTTGAGCAGACAAATCAAGGTGCAAACAGGATTTATTTCACATTAATATATTAACTGAATTTTTTTTTTTTGTCAAATAAATAGGGAATCCTCTTTAAATAACCATCTCCTCTCTTCACAGCCAGTCCAGGAGCAAGTGAGAGCAAAATGTTAGTGCATCTAGGGGACACAATGCCAACCAGGCGTGAAGCCTAAAGGGGAGGCAAGCTGAGGGGCTGCGAGAGGGCGCGGTCAGCGTCCAGGCCGGGCCCCGGGGCTGGCTCCCGGCCCACCCGGGGCCCCCAAACGGACATGCATTCTCCAGTTCCAGTCTGAGAGGCCCCTTCTAGAGGGAAAGGAGAGGTGAACGGAAACAAATTCCAGAAAGACCAGTGAGGCAGCAGAGGGGCGCTGCCCCCAGCCACGGCTGCCCGCAGGCCACCCACTCCCGGCGGCCGGTGGGAAACTCCAAAGGAAAGGAGGCGAGAGGAAGACCCAGGACAAGGCAGGGACAGGAAGGTGCGCGTGAAGGGACGAGGCTGGCTGGGAGCGGAATGCAGGTGGACAGTCGGTGGGCAGGTGGCCCTCCTCAGCCAGGCACAGACGAGGGCAGACGGAATGTGAGTGGGGCCTGGCAGGGCGCCTGGGGCGGGGGCCGGAGCAGGCAGGGCTTGTGAGACTGGGGATAAAGTGGCTACAAAATCAGAGAGCTGGACTGCGGCGGAGGAGGTGGCCAGAGAGTCCCTCCATGGGCAGAAGCTTCGAGAGCAGGATGGGGACGAGGGGGGTGCCCCCCGCCCCCCAATGGGACGGCTCAGGAAGCCGGCGGGCTCCGGGCTTGCGTGGGAAACTGGGAGGCACCACCCCAAGTCAAGGGGCCCCCCTTCTCTCAAGGCGAGTTCCTGATAATTGTTTTATATCAGAGCTGGAGGAAGGACAAGGCCTTCCCATCATGCCCCACAACCCCGACTCAGCCCCAAGGGGAGGGGAGGAGAGAGCGAGGGGAGGCAGGAGGAGGGGGTGGCGGGGTCTACTGGGTCTTCTTATCTTCAGGGGGGTAGTAGGGAGGTGGTGGAGGCTGGTTCTGAAGAAGAAAGGAAAGATCACGTTAGGACCGTCCGAACAAGATGAGGTCTCTCCCGCCTCTGAATCCCAGCAGCTGGGGCTGCGGGGGCCCCTCCAGCGCGCGCCCACCCCACTCACCGTGGGCATGTAGACGTTGTGTGGGTTGCCCGGGTTGTAATAGGCGCTGGCAGCTGCTTCCGCGGCCTTGGCTTCAGCTGTGAGAACACGCACATTTAGAATGAGCCCGAGACAGGCCTCCCCGCCGCCTCTGGCTGCCCCTGCGACCCCAGAGCCCTGGTGCTCGGTGGCTGGTGCCCAGGACCCAGTTCCACGAATCAAGCAGAGGTTAAGCTTCCCTGAGTGCTTCTGGCATTATCGGGACACCCGTGCACACCTCCCCATCAGATCTTCGCCGCGACACCCCCAGGTGGTTCTGTTGGCACATTTTGTGGACGAGAAGCCTGAGGTACAGAGGGAAACCTTTCCCAGGGAACACAGCCAACTAAAGGCGAGAGAGTGGGCTGGCGTCTACTGATCTCTCTTCACCAATGGCCACCACGCGGCCGGTCCCCTGGGGCTGTCCCTAGGCCAGTGGTCGTGCGCTATCTGGGACTTCCGTGCACCCGTGGGGAGCAGCCCAGGGGCTGAGCTCACCTGCAGGAGTGGAGGGGACATCGGGGCCGCTGACCGGAGGCTCCATGGGCCCGGGGTAGGGCGGCGGTGGGGGCTGCACGTATCCCATGGCCCCGTCCATCATGGGGGGTGCCGGATAGAACTCTGCTCGGCGAGAGGGACGGGACCTGGTGAGCGGCACCGCCCTGGCCCCTCGGCTGGCGCCCCCCCCAGGCCCCTCTGGCTGCTTCGTCCGTCCTGAAGCAGGTCCAAGAACAAGTCTCCCCTCTGCAACCCCCTCGCCTGGGCGGGGGTGGTTAGTGGGCAGGAGGCAGGGGTGCGGGGTGGGCAGCAAAGGTCACACTCACCAGGTGGGGGCGGTGGGTAGGGGTAGCCAGGAGGGCAGGGGTACATTCCATTGGCGACTGGCGGGGGGAAGACATAGGCCCCGCTGGGCATGTAAGAATAACCATAGGCTCCGTTGGGGGCTTCGCCTCGGGAGGCTACAGTACAAGGGGAGAGAGAAGTGAGTGTCTCCGGCCTCGGGCGCAGGGAGCGGCAGGATCCCTGGGTGTGCGCAGCAGACGCGCCTCAGCCCTCCCTGCTCGAGGCCTCCTCGGGCAGGGGGTAGGGCGAGGGGTCTGGGTGGGGAGGAGGTCAGAGCTGGGGCGGAGGAGATGGAGGGAGAGGAGGGGAGGAAGGAGGTCCAGGGAGGGGCAAGAACGGAGCTGGGGGAGCCTGGGGCCAAGGTGAGGAGGTCTGCAGAACACAGCCCTTGGGGACTGCACGAGTTGCCTCATCGGAGCATAAAGGCTAGATTTGTTTCTGTGAGGCCAAGTGTCCTCGAGGCCAGACGGCTCTGGCAAATCGTCCTATACCTGCTCCAGGCAAGGGAACCTCAGCCTTTGGGGTACAGGGCGGTGGTGCTAATTACAGGTTTCCTTCCCACCGCCCTGGTGGTTCAGACAGGAAAGAATCTGCCTGGGATGCTGGGTCGGGAAGATCCTCTGGAGAAGGCAATGGTTACCCATTCCAGTACTCTTGTCTGGAAAATTCCATAGACAGAGGAGCCTGGCGGGCTACAGTCCAAGGAGTCTCAAAGAGTCAGAAAGGACTGAGTGGCTAACACTTTCACTTTCCCTTTCCCAACTCCCAGCCCTGGGCAGCCCGTGGCCCAGGAATTCACCTTCTGACTGTTTAAAAAGCAGAACTAAAAGGAAACAACCCAAATGAACAAAATAGCACACGCATTCTACGTGTCCTCAGCCCCGGATTCTGAGAGCCTCAGTACCTTGAGATGCCACCTGTAACATCCGCTGCCCAAATTCGATGGCGCCCCCGGACATAAAGGTCAGCTTGTAGGATGCAGAGCCTTCCCAGCCACCTGAGAAGAGAACAGCACATCAACAGCTCAGAAGAGCGTTCCGTCTGAAGCGATGGCTGTACGTCCTCTCCAGGCCCCCTCCAACGGCCTGCCACGCACATCGCACGCCAGCACCGCGACCCGGCCAGCCCCCTGCCCACTTTCTGCGCAGTCTTGTGAGCACAGCTGCCCTGGGGCCTCCCACCCCCAGCAAAGCAGCAACAGCTGATCCAAGTTCAGAGCCGACCTCTCGCTCGAGGGGGAAGGGGCGGCGGTGCTGAGAACAAACCTCGACACCTCTAGCCTGGCTTCCGTCCAAAGGGGAACCGTGAGCTCTACAGCAAGGTTCAGGCCAGGCTGAGTGTGGGGGACAGTGAGCGTGGCGCCCGGGTCTCTGGGGTCTGCCAAGAGCCTGCCAGCAACCAGGCTGGGCGCCAGAGACAGGCTCAGGGCAAAGGCCCCTGCCTCCCACGCACCTGACAGAGCTCCCTCCCACCCCTGACGTCTGACACGCGCCCCAGGTCACATGAGCGTTCTCACTGGGGCTGCAGTCGTCGAGCCGCCTTCGCGCGCGCTCTCTGATCTGAGCTGTCATCCTGAATGCCAGCATTTCCCAGCTCTTGGCAACTTCACCCCCCAGTGAATGGCTGGCAGCCCAAGGGCTGGTCTTGGAAGCTACTCCAGAGCCCAGAAGAGGACCAGCTAGGGTGTCAGGGAGCCAGAGCCCCTCTCCAGGGCGGCGGTCAAAGGCGCCACGAGCCCCCTCGTCACCCACCTCCTGCTTCGGCCTTCACCATCCCCTTGATGTAGTTTGCCCCAAACACAGGCTGCTTGATCTCACAGTCCTTCATCAGATAGAAGGGCATCATAAAGGACTTCATGGCATCCTTCGCCTTGGACAGAAAGATGACCTGCAAGGAAAGAGGACAAAGGCCATCACCGCTCGGACCACAGCCAGCCTGGCCACGGCTTCCTGTGTGTGAGGTCGCTGCTCCCAGGGCTGGGGTGGGCGGCCACAGCGAGCACCCAGCAGCCCCAGGGCACTCTCTGCAAGAGCCACCCCCGGAGGGTGACTTTTGGAGTAAAAGGCCCCACGTGCAGCCGGGCTGGGGAGGCCAGATGTGTGAATTCACAAGAAAAATGCGTGACTCAGGCCACACGTGTGAACAGGACGGCCTGCTCTATAACTGATGGGTGGTGAGGAGGCGGCGGACGCGGAGCCTCAGTGAAGAGGCAGCGGGGCCAGGGCCGGGGGGGGGGGGGGGGGGGGAAGGGCTCCCGAAGCCGGGGTCCAGCCTGCGCTCCACAGAACTGAAAGGGGGGAATGGCAGCGGGTGGAAGACCCCAGAAGGGGCGCACTAACCCGCCCGTGGACTCTGCCTGATTGGCAAGGCTCCCACCCCGCGTGCGAAGCACCTGCTGTTTTACACCCACAACTTCAATCTGTGACTGGAGATGCCAACTTGAACCCCCAGAGACAGGGTTTTGAGACCCCCTCCCCACCCCCACCAGGGTCTCCTCTAAGGCCTGTGCGCCTCTCCCCCCTCCACCTCTGTCAACTCTTGGGTGGCCCCAGGCAGCCGTCTTCTTCCAAGAACACCTATTTGTGTTTCTCTGGAAGTCTGAGTCTGCCCGGGGAACTCTTAGGTGAGGCCCATTCTGCAGGCTGGCATTTCTTGCTCTGCTGGGTTTGGCCGGGCTCTCTGCCCAGCCCAGAGACTGCGACTGTGGACCACGCTTATCACCCTGGACGTGCACAAGGGCCTCATGGGCTACTCCTACAGCACTCAAAGTAACCACGGCCTCTCCCCGCAGGCCCAGGTCACTCCAGCAGCTGCACTGAACTCCACGCTGCTTGAAGCAGCAGCTCGGGAATGTGCATGGACTCACTGCCCAGCCGTCAGTTTTGCTGCACGAAGATCCTGGTGGTTCCAGAACCAGGGACATGTGACAGAAACACGCTGACATTCATCAGGGCTCAGAGGCCACTAGACTCACGAGGCTGAGGCTGCCCTAAGGCTCTCACATCAGCCTCCAGGAGCCACGAGTCTCCAAACCAGCTGTCTCACTGTACAACTTACCCGGTATGGGGTAAGGTAGACTGTGCCTTTCTTGGTCCCTTTGAAGGCCTCTGGCACATTCCTCATGTCACTGAACGTAAGCTCAACATGGTCATAGGACATCAGGATGCTGTGAGAAGAGAGGACAGGCCCTGATGAGACTGCTGGAGTCACAATCTATCACCCCCAAGGACTGAACCCTACTGGGTAGCAGCTGCCAGCATGTGGTCGTTTCAACACTGCTGTGAGGAGTGTAACAACACGGCCATGGAAAAAATCACCCCCAAGGACTGAACCCTACTGGGTAGCAGCTGCCAGCATGTGGTCGTTTCAACACTGCTGTGAGGAGTGTAACACGCCCATGGAAAAAATGAGCAAGCTGGGTTCCCCGAACCCCACCCACACAGCCCCGAAGTGACCAGTGTAGGGACTACCCTGGCAGTCCAGTGCTTACGACTGCCCATTCTCACTGCAGAAGGCCCAGGTTCAACCTCTGGTCGGGGAACTAAAATCCCACAAGCCCCAGGGCACAGCCAGGGAAAGAAAAGTGACCAGTGCAGTAGAAGAGCCGCAGGGCTTTGCAGGCACCATAATCCCTCCAATCAGTTTAGATCATCTGGGTTAACTCTTCTGTTTTTCTTCCAAGCCCTTACGGCAGGTGCTCTGTATTTGTTGATTTGCTTTTTTAAAGCCTGATGCACAACATTTTAAGACGTGACTCTCCACCTTACCAAAGGGCTGACTTCAGGGTTTCTCTAAACCTGGGGTGCTTAAGCTGAGTCTGCAGGGGTATCAGTCCATGAGCCCCTGAGATGATCACACACGTGCTTTTTCCTGCGACAGTCCATACCTCTCATCGCTCTCACAGGGATTCTTGATTTGAAGAGTGAGGTTCACTATTTTACACATCAAGCTTTATATGCTGAATGGAGACTTCAGATGCTGTTTACACAACTTTTTCAGGAATGGGGCCAAGCATTTGCTAAAAACAAGGCACACCATTATGCAGCAGCACTGAGTCCTAAACCAGGTAGGAGGCGCAGGAGAATAGATAACATTCTTTTTTTTTTTTTCTCTTAAAAGAACATTCTTGTCCCGGAAAAGCCCCACTGAGAGAGAAAGAACGGTCCCAGGAGATGGTACCAAATGGCATCAGCAGGGTTTGTCCACCCTGGGACTGGCTCACACACAGAGAGGCTACACACCCAGGGCAATGTGAGGTTTCTCTGATTAAAAGACAACACGGTCCAAGTTCACGTGGTTCTATTTGTCTTTTTTCCCCTCCCAGATATCACAACTTCCTTCACTGGGGAGGGGTAAGTGGAAGAGGACCAGTTTCAGAAAAGACAAGGAAAGCTCAGAGTCTCCTGACCAGGAACAGGCTGGGCCTGGCAGACCCTGAGCCAGTAACATGGAGAGTCAGTATTCTGGGCTCCCTGAGTGCTTTCCTCTGACTCAACAAGCATGCCGGGTTACAGCCCTGGGCTGAGTGCTGGCCTTAACCAGCGTCTAGGCTCTGATCCCACCAAGTCTCTTCTGGGGAGACTCAGATTCCTTCTTTGCTCCTTCAAGAGGTGCTTTTGGGTCATCAGAGCTCAACCAGGAATGGCTGGTCTGATTCTCAACGCCCAAGGAGCAAGAGGAAAGAAGCCATTCAAGGAGTGGATGGTAGGAGGAGAGACAGAATTGAGTGGGATTTGGCAGGACAGGTGGGAGACTACTGGGGGAAGTGACCCGAGCCAACAGGAATTCAAGGGAAAGAGGCAAAGACTGAACTTTATAGGAAATATGTCAGGCATCTGACGATCGTTAACTATGAAATTCACCTCTGGGCCTCAGTTTCTCACCTGGAATCTGAGCAGTTCTGGAATATACTGGAAGGCTACATACTGGTAGTTATAAGGCTACTGACTTTGGAATCAAGACTCCTTTGCTGTTTACTTACAGCTCTGTGAGCTCAAGCAAGTTTCTTAACGTCCCTGTGCCTCAGTTTCCTTACATGAAAATGTGTAGAGTAATAGCATCTGCCGCACAGGATTCACATACTGAAAAAAGGCAGAACAGATGCAGCCCCCCTCCCCGACACGCAGTAAACGCCTAAATAAATGGCAATTTTTTTTGTCTAAAGCTCTCCGCGTTCCTAGCGTCTCCTACTTTGGGCAAGGGGTTCGAGAACGACGCGCGGTCTCCACTTGTCTCTGCAAGGCCCCCGCCCCATCCGGCCGCCCGGCCCCTTCCCACCGCGGATCGCAGCATCCCGGCCCCTCCCTCAAGACCCACTCGGCCGCCTGCAGCCCCGCCCCCAGCCGTTACCCCCACCCAGCCACCCATCAGCTTCCTCTCATCACGGCTTCACGCCCAGCCGCCCGCCGCCCACACCCTCCACGTCCGCCCCTCCGGGCTGCTAGGGTTCTTCCGCACTGTCTTCACCTCTCGGTGTTGTTGACGATCACTCCGCCGCCCTCCGAGTGGTTCTTGTTGAGCGCCATAGTTCCTCGGAAAAGGGTCCCGAGCCTGGCGACGCAGTGCGCTTGCGCCCTTCTTCGGTCCGCCCCTGGTGGCGTCGTTCGGATAAGTGCCAGCCAATCACAGTTCCCGTGCGGAGGCTGGCCCTACCGCCTGATCCCGGGCGTCACGTGCTAATAGTTTACGGCCTCGCACCCCTCCCCCTCCCCGGTTGCGCCTGCGTCACAAACAAGCCCGAGACTACAACTCCCAGAAGGCAACGCTCCCTCAACCCCGACCTCTCCCTACACGCTAGCGGGAGGATTCATTCTGGAACTTGTAGTCTCCGAGACCACAGGCCCCGATTGACTCCACGAGTTGCATAACTAATCCCCACTTCTACTCGGTCCTCCCCAGGGAGCCGAAAGAACAGTTCGGTCCACCACAGAGGAAATGAATCGTAAAGGCGCTGGAGGCAAAAGCTCATACCCACAGGATGGGGATTGTAACCTCCCCCAGCTGTAGGAGCGCTGATCACTGACTGGGGCGGCTTCATTCCGTCTGCAAACGTTTGGGGAGAACTTCTTATATGACTTTGCTCCCCCTTCCCCCCACCTTGAGTAATCACTGAGCCAGACAGATGAGTGCAAGACCAGTCTCTGCTTTGGCAGAGAAGAGTCAGGAAAAACTGCGATCGCTCCCATGAAATCAAACCCAGACCCTCCCAAGTGGGCAGTGGGAATCCGAGCGGGGAGGAGAACCCGAGCCCAGCGCCTGCATCTCATCGCCGCGTCCACCGCAGCTGGCCTCGCGGTGGCGCTGCTCCCTCTAAAACGTCATGGCTTTGCCGCCCGGCCCTCGCAGCGTTTTCCAGGCTCGAAGATTTAAACCAGACTGGGAGTAACTGAATGCAGTTGGGCACAGTGCTGAGGGCTGACTCACAGTGACCCGGCACGGTGCGGTCTCCGCTCGGCCGCTGGAGTTTTGTAAACTTCCCCCACCTCCGAGGCGGGTCTTTCCCGGAAATTGGAGTGGGAATTGGAGCGGGACCAGGGGGGTGGTGGTGCGTCATTGATTTTAAGGGATCAGAGTTTGATTTGAAGCACACTGCTAACTTCCTGACAGGTGGTGGCCAACTTCGTGATCCACCTGCTTGACTTTCGTTTTGAGTGAGATTTTCTAGGTTAAGGGTCAAAAACTAGAAAATATTATGTAGCAGGTAACAGTTTTCTATAAGGTCTAGTGCAAAACCGGGTTGGATGTCGCAGGACAAGTGCGATGTAGTAGTACATTAGGGGACATGATGAAATCTGCCCTTGAAGGTGAGGTTAAATTCCATACATATGGGACTTTCCTGGAGGTCCAGTGGTTAAGACTCCGTGCTTCCTCTGCAGGGGGCGGGGTTTCCATCCCTGGTCAGGGAGGTAGTGAAAGTCTCCTAGTCCTCTCTGACTCTGCAACTCCATGGACTGTATAACCTGCCAGGCTCCTCTGTCCGTGGAATTTTCCAGGCAAGAATACTGGGATCTTCTGGACCTAGGGATCAAACCCGGGTCCTCCTGCATTGCAGGCAGGTTCTTTACAGTTTGAGCCACCAGGTGGTAAAGGTAGGGCACAGCCTATATCCCTGACACAGCCCCCCCCCCCAAAAAAAAATCCACACATGCAACCTATGCAGTCGTTGAAAAGAATGAAGTCAAATTCTGTGTGCTGAAATGAAAAGATTGCTAAGGTTCGTCTGAACAAATGGTGTGTAAATATACTTACATTTGTCTAAAAAAATAAGATCTAGGTATTAAGTCTCTTGAAAGATCCACCAGGCATCGTTTTTGGCATTACTACTTTGAAGCTCAGTTCTGCGAATTAGGGTTGGCAGGTTACATTTTGTGCATTGTATGCTCTTTTATAGGACTTCCCTAGTGGCTCAGACGGTAAAGCGTCTGCCTACAATGCAGGAGACCTGGGTTCGATCCCTGGGTCAGGAATATCCTCTGGAGAAGGAAATGGCACCCCACTCCATTACTTTTGCCTGGAAAATCCCACGGACGGAGGAGTGTGGTAGGCTAGTCTATGGGGTTGAAAAGAGTCTGACATGACTGAGCAACTTCGGTTTCATGCTCTTTTTTTTTTTCCAATTATTTTTATTAGTTGGAGGCTAATTACTTCACAACATTGCAGTGGGTTTTGTCATACATTGACATGAATCAGCCATGGCATTACATGTATTCCCCATCCCGATCCCCCCTCCCACCTCCCTCTCCACCTGACTCCTCTGGGTCCTCCCAGTGCACCAGGCCCGAGCACTTGTCTCATGCATCCCACCTGGGCTGGTGATCTGTTTCACCATAGATAATATACATGCTGTTCTCTCAAAAATATGGAACGCTTCACGAATTTGCGTGTCATCCTTGTGCAGGGGCCATGCTAATCTTCTCTGTATCGTTCCACTTTTAGTATATGTGCTGCCGAAGCGAGCACAGTTTCATGCTCTTTTATACTGTTTGTTTACTGTGCACATTTTATTTATTTTTTGGCTATGCGGCATGTGGGATCTCAGTTCCCCCACCAGGCATCTAACCCGTGTCCCCTGCAGCAGAAGCATGGTGTCTTAACCACTGAACCACAAGGGAGGTCCCTACTCTATGCATTTTAAATGTTGATAATACATTTCAAAAAGGGGGAAAAAAAGAGAAAACTCACCCAATAATGGGTGTGCAAGAACAGCTGCTGTCAGTACCATAAGAGGGAAGGTGGGACAACAGTGCACGACCCTGATGGGTGGCGGAGACAGAGGCTGGTTTTGTGGAGCCTGAAGCCTTTCTTGTGTTGGAGGCCCTGTGAAAGAACTAAAACACAGGATTATAAACACATCATGCTGTGGCCACACTGAGGCCTCATGACAGGAGGGGAAATGTGATGAAGAGGAAGTCTGAGTGGAGCAAGATAGCAGGCTTAACCCATTCTGGCTTAAGTGTCCAACTTTTGCAAGTTTCATAAAACACATGTGACCATGTGAACGCATTGCTAGGGCTGCTCCCAGGCGCTGGACAGGACAGATCCTTTCCAGGACCACACTGAGGGACTCAAGGGCAGTTCATTGTTGAACCATGTCGGGGGTGGAGGTGGAGATAAATTAGAAGTTTGGGATTAACATATACTACATATACTACTGTATGGCTTCCCAGATGGCTCAGTGGTAAAGAATCCGCCTGCCAAGCAGGAGACACAAGTTTGGTCCCTGGGTCAGGAATATCCCCTGGAGTAGGAAGTGGCAGCACGCTCTAGTATCCTTGCCTGGAAAATCTGATGAACAGAGTAGCCTCGAGGGCTACAGTTCACGGGGTTGCACAGAGTCAGACACCACTTAGCGACTAAACAGCAAACAGCAGCAAACAGAAAGGACCTACTGTATAGCACAGGGAACTATACTCAGTATATTGTAGTAACCTATAATGGAAAGGAATCTGAAAAAGAATACATGGGTGTGTGTGTATAACTGAATCATTTTGCTGTGCACTTGAAACTAACACATTATAAATTGTACCTCAAAAATAAAGTAAATAAACTAAAAATTGCTTAAGCATTTTGTCATGAATGCTATTTTTCCCCAGAAGGAGACTGTGAAGTGTATCACCTAAAAAGGAAAGAAAAAAAGAGTCACAGATCAGGATTGAGACAATTTTAATGTTATATTGTGATGTCCTCTGAGGTTTTCTATAATACATTGTCTTTTAAAATCTGCTAATCCTTGTGCCCTAAACTGATTTTGTAATCCTCACTTTGAAAACTCCGATTCCAAAAGGAAGGATGAGGGTAGTGTGGGTGGGGGACGCGGAGGAGAGGACAGGAGGAGAGTGCCGGAGTTGATGTGAGTAATACCCCACCAGGTTCCCACCCCACCCCGCCAGAGATGGGACCTGCATCCACCCAACTCCTGGAGCGGAAACTGTCCCATACTGACGGGTCCCCAGTCAGTTTACTAAAGGGTGTGTCGGTGAGATTTAGGTCATTCTCATCCTCTTGGTAGGAGGAGAGTCTTGTTTCTCTTAGTTTTTGTTTATTTATGAATGGTTGCACTGGGTCTTCGTTTCTGCACTCGGCTTTCTCTAGTTGCCGTGAGTGGGGGGCTACTCTGTTGCGGCGCGCAGGCTCGTGGTGGGCTTCTCTTGTTTCGGAGCGCAGGTGCTGGGCGCATGGGCTAGCTGTGGCACACGGGCCCATTAGTCGTGGCTCTCGGACACAGGCTTCAGTGTGGACTCTTCCTGGACCAGGGATTGAACCTGTGTCCCCTGCATCGGCCCGTGGATCCTTATTCCCTGTTCCCCCAGGCACGGCTGAGAGTTTGTCTTTAGATGTCACATCTTTGTTTCACTCTTCAAGGGCTAGGAGACTCAAAAGACTGACCGGCTTTTTTCCATTTCTCAACCAAGAGGGCAGGCAAGCCTTCCTGTTCCTTGACGGTAGTTCCCAGCTCTGGCTGAACACAGAAGTTATCAAACACCTTGTATGATACACCAAGTAAGCTTTTGCCTGGAGCTTACTATCTGTGACTGGGGCTGTAGGGGCTGGAGATTGGAGATGACAGAATGACTGGACCTAGAGAGGGAAGGGGTGGTTTCCAGATCCCTGAACTGGAGCAGAGTTTGGGGAATTCTCCAGTGGTACCCCTCCAACCCCCCCTTAGATCTGTCCTGCTCCCGCATAGCAATCCCAAGAAGTGGGTTGTGGTCAATGGGGGTCCTGAAGTGTGCTTTGAGTAGGTTGTGTGAAACGGTCCAGCTATCTGAACAGAGAATTCAGTGTAAAGAATTAACATAGGTATAAAGCAGCCGTGTTGCTTTAAAGGTAGGTCGCTATGTAACAGAAAAGGTGAAAAAAAATAATTCTAAGGTGTCCCAGAGGTACCTGAACCTAGTACTGGAGGAACCAAAGGGCAAGTCGGAATAATTATAATAAAACATAGGAGCTTGAAGGAAACGCCGCTGGGGACTAAAACCTAATGCTCTGAGTCGGGCACACACTTGCTGCTGCCAGTGTCTCTAAATGGGGCTCAGGGTAGCTAATTCTGCAAGGGGTGGAAAAACGGCAAACTGCATTTAGCTGCTGGTAAGGAACTGCAGCTGGGCTTCCCTAGTGGCTCAGTGGTAAAAATCTGCCTGCCAATGCAGGAGACAGGTTCCATCCCTGGGTCCGGAAGATCCCCTGGAGAAGGGAAGGGCAACCTACTCCAGTATTCTTGCCTAGGAAATACCATGGACAGAGGAGCCTGGTGGGCTGCAATCCACGGGGTGGCAAAAGAGTCTGACACGACTAAACGACCAAACAACAACAAAGGAACTGCCCCTTCCGGGGTGAGGAAGACTTCCAGTGATGACGAAACAGCCAGCAGCTGGGAAGCAGTCGGCCCCTTCCTTCTCCGCCCTGCAGGCCCTCTATCGCCCCCTGTTGGCAGAACCCGGCAGGGAGCAGCAGGTACTGGAGAAAGGCAGCGTCCAAAGCTCCTGTATCAACATTCAAAAAACAAAGATCAAAAAAAAGAAAAGAAAAACAAAGATCATGGCATCCGGTCCCATCACTTCATGGCAAATAGATGGGGAAACAATGAAAACAGTGACAGACTTTATTTTCTTGGGCTCCAAAATCACTGCAGATGGCGACTGCTGCCATGAAATTAATAGATGCTTGCTCCTTGGAAGAAAAGCTATGACCAACCTACACAGCGTATTAAAAAGCAGAGACATAACTATGCCAACAAAGGTTCGTCTAGTCAAAGCTTTGGTTTTTCCAGTAGTCATGTATGGATTGAGAGTTGGACCATAAAGAAGAATTGATGCTTTTGAACTGTGGTGTTGAGAGTCCCTTGGACTGCAAGGAGATCAAACCAGTCAATCTTAAAGGAAATCAATCCTGAATATTCATTGAAAGGACTGATGCTGAAGCTGAAGCTCCAATACTTTGGCCACCTGATTCGAGGAGCCAACTCATTAGAAAAGACACTGATGCTGGGAAAGACTGAAGGCAGGAGGAGAAGGGGACAACGAGGACGAGATGGTGGGATGGCATCACCGACTCGATGCACATGAGTTTGAGTAAACTCCGGGAGATGGTCAAGGACAGGGAAGCCTGGCGTGCTGCGGTCCATGGGGTGGCAAAGAGTCAGACACAACTGAGTTGCTGAATAACAACAGCAGGCCCCTGTCCCCCAGAGCCCCGTTTACAGGGTGGATGTTGTGAGTTGAACTGTGTCCCCCCTCAAATGCATATGTCAAAATCCTAACCCCTCGTGCCTCAAATCGTGACCTTATTTGGAAGGAGGGCTGTGGTAGATATAATTAGTTCAGATGAGGTCATTAGAGTGGGCCCTAGTCCAACATGACTAGTGTCCTTATAAAAAGGGGAAATTTGGGCACAGCTAGGCACACAGGGAGAATGTCATGTGAAGACAAAGGCAGAGTGCTACAAGGACTGCCAAACATTGTCAGTAAACCCCCAGAAGCTATGGGAGAGGCCTGGAACACATTCTGCCTGAGAAGGGGCCGACCCTGCCAACACCTTGATCTCAGACTCCGGCCTCCCCTGAGCTGGGGGACAATGCTTTTCTGTTGTTTGGGCCACCTAGTTTGTGTTACTTTGTTAGTCTGCTCAACCGGAGCAGACTCACACAGTGGGGCTGGAGCAGAAAGACAGCAGTTGGTCACAATCTCCAAACGCTTGCTTGGCCCGGGGGAGAGGAGGCTCGCCGTACAAGGACCACTGGGGCTCAGGCCACGGCATCTCAGCTGCTGCCCCCGTGGAGACGCTTTCCTATCCCATGTGTGTGCTGTTTTCTTAGTGGCTGAGTCGTGTCCGACTGTTTGCCACCCTTTGGACTGTAGCCCATCAGGCTCCTCTGTCCATGAGATTTCCCAGGCAAGAATACTGGAGTGGCTTGCCATTTCCCCCTCCAGGGGTTAAGGGACTGAACCTGCATCTCCTGCATTGCAGACAGATTCTTTACTCGCTGAACCATCCAGGAAGCCCCCTTCCATCGCATGGCACCGTATAGTGTAAGTAAGTGTTAGTCGCTCAGTTGTGCCCGACTCTTTGCGACCCCATGGACTGCAGCCCACCAGGTTCCTCTGTCCTTAAGATTTTCCAGGCAAGGATTCTGGAGTGGGTTGCCATTTCCTTCTCCAATGGCACTGTATAAACTCAGACTATCATTCTACTGAGGGGAAGACCTCTAACCCGAAAAAAAAAAAATTCCTGAGATTGAATTTCTTACCCTCTCAGTGAAGGGCAGCTCATAATCAAATTTTATGATTTAGGAAAATTACCAAAATTGACATTTCTTGTACCTGAGCATTATGGAGCCTTTTCATACTCGATACACTGCATTTTTTTCCTTCACTCAGCCAGTTATCATCTTGAGAAAGAAAACTCTTGGTAAGCCTCAACTTTCCGCCATCTGCTGTTGGTTGGCTGGGCTTCGAAGCTGGAGCGGTAGACGCCACGTGGGGCGCCAGTGATGGGAAGTGAGCTGTTTCAGGGCGTGTCATTTTGGCCGCGGGTATTTCGGTAACACAGGTTCCTTGCTTCTCCATCAGGAAGCCCAGCCAGGGCCTGTCTGCGGCTGTTTCTGGTTGCTATGGAGATGAGCTCCACCCGGCGGTTCCCCATCCAGACCTCCCTGCTCTGTGGAGTTCAGTATCCCCAGGCACAGCTGCAAGGCCGGTTCTGAGTGATTCCTGCTGTGGGAGTGTTTACACAACGCCCCTGCTCTCAAGTTCCCCTCTGTGCCTCCCACATCCCAGAAAGCCAGAAAGACCCAGGCATCACCTCTGACCTTGTCTCCACCCCAGCACCGAAGAGTCGTGTCTGGAGGGACCCTTCTACAGGAGGAAGCTCGGGGAGGTGTCCGGAGGGGCTTCTGTGGGTCTGGGGCCCTTCCTGCTATTTCTGGGTCCTCCTTCCAAGAGGGGGTGGGGGGCAGGGAGGCTTCTCTCCATCTCCCTGGAAAGATGCATCATCTCTCTCATCCCTTTGTTTTTTCCTTCTTTGAAACCATTTTTCACGTGAATAATAGAGTGGGTTGGTTGTTGTTTTGTGTTTTTTTTGGCCATCCCACAAGACATGGGCAATCTTAGCTCCCCAACCAGGGATCTAACCCAAGCCTCCTGTAGTGGAAGCATGGAGCTCTAACCACTGGATCACCAGGGAATTCCCTATAGAGTGATTTTAAACTTTCAAATCCAATTGTATTGTTTACCCATGTGAAACCCTGCCATGGGCTGCCCATTCCTCCTAATTAAAGTCCAGAATCCTTACCAGGTTCTGCCCCACCAGGCCTGGCTGCCACTTCACACCACTTGCCTTCCTTAAAACACTTTGGTCCCTGGTGCTTGGCCCAGTCCGGAGCCTACACGCATCCTCTCTGTCTTGCTCACTCCTTGCCCTCCAGGCGTCAGCTGTCCCTTCGGGGAGGTCTTTCCTGAAAATGCCTGTAGGGCCCCTTCTCATGACCACTGTCTAATTTCGTTTTTTAAAAATATTTCTGTCCCTGGAAAATTTGTGTTTCATTTCGTTTTGTAATACAGCAGAGGCAAAACTTTTCTTTCTTTTTTTTTAAACTTTTCTTCAGCGTAAAAATATACTGGCTACGTCACATAAAACTTACCACCGTTAAGTGTGCAGTTCGGTGGCATTAAGCACAATCCCATTGTGAGACCATACTCACGATCCTTCTCCAGAACTTATGCGACACCTCAGATGGGAATTCTGACCCCAGTAAACACTAGCTCCTCAATCCCCCTGCCCTCAGTCCTCGGGAACCCCCCCTCCTACTTTCTGTCTCTATCAATTTGCCTACTCTCAGTGCCTTGTATAAGTGGAAACACACAAGATTTGTCCTTTCACATTTGGCTTATTTCACTTAGCATAATGTCTTCAAAGTTTATTCATGTGATAGCATGTGTCAGAATCTCAGTCTTTTTTTAAGGCTGTTGTGTATTCAGACCACGCTGTGTTTACACCCATTCGTCCATTGATGAACATTTGGGTTGTTTCCACCCTTAGGCTGTTGTGAATTATGTTGCTATGAACATGGGTTTACAAGCATCTGAGTCCCTGCTTTTAGTTCTTTTGGGTGTATCCCAGGGGTGGAGTCCCTGCCCGTTTCTTGTGCAGTACTTATTACAGCTACTACTATCATGGGGCCGGGTGTGTGGCTCCAGCATCTCTGTTGGGATTACTCACCACGGCATCCCCAGCGCTGAATACGGCACTCCACACTGAATGCATGTTGTTGAGTGAGTGAGGGAAAGTGTCCCCTCTTAGTGGGTGGAGCCACATGGAGCATCCTGACACATGTAGTCTGGGCTAATCTTAGCTCCCAAAGAACAAACTCATGGAGTTCCCCAAGGACTGACAACATTTCCAAGAGTATCAGCTTTATTTATTTTTGAAATATAAGTTTACACGTTTTAATTTATTTTTAAGAATATTTTAGAATCAGGACATGTACACGTATGACTCAGCAGCATGGTTGACACAGATGACACCCAGTAAGCACCAGTAAGCTTCCAAGAACCACTTACTGTGCTGCCAGTGGTACTGGTGAAGAAAGACAGAATAAATAACAGTGCTTTGGGGAGCATCATAGTCATCAATGGGGTAGGGAAAAAGGGAGCCTCATTGTGGACATAACAGCAGGAACAACTCCCGAGTACTGCATTCAAGAGAATAATACCAGTAACACGTATTGAAGGCTCACTCTATGCCGGACTTGTGCCAAGCACTGTGCCTAAATAGCTCATTTCATCCTCAAAAAAACACTATGTGCTTTTCTCTGAATTTCTCCCACCTGTTTCTTTGCCTCCTCCAACCCACTCCCCTCTGGCAATTACCTGTTTGTTCTCTGTATCTGTGTTTGAATTCTACTACTATTATTTTTAAAAACCAGTACCAATCATTAGCAGTCTAGACTCACAGATTTTTATTTCACTTATTTGTTATTGTTTCAGCTTCGCCGAGCAGCATGTGGGATCCTAATTCCCTGACCAGGGATCAAACCCGTGCCCCCTCCACTGAAAGTGAGGAGTCTTAATCACTGGACCGACAGGGAAGTCCTTGCGCTTCTATTATTATCCCGATTTTGCTAGTGAGGAAATCGAGGCACAGAGGGGGCTAAGTACCCTGCCCAAAGACATATGGCTAGGAAATGGCCAAAGTGGAATTCTTAGCTCAGACTTTGTGATTCCAGAACTCACACACAAAACCATTCTTCACTGCTGGAGCAGAGAAGTGCTACTCTTTATGTTATAGCCAGATCAGAGATATTACAGAGTAAAATTTAAAACTGAGTGTCATTTACAAAGTACCCAGGACCTCAAACACTACCTCCTACCTGTCTCCGTGCTCAGGCTGTGAGCGCCTCCCCGGCCAATTCACTGAGGATGCTGGGAAGCAGACCGAGGCTTGCACCCAGGTGGGGCCTGCGAGGACCACTCAGGACCTCCTGCAGTTCTTAGGCATCTCCCGGAAGACATGATGGTGCAGAAAAGGAGTGACCTCGTATTCTAGATTTTGAACATTGGCATCAAATGTTGAGTGTGTTGCAGCAAAAATGGAAATGAATTGTTTCCTCTCCTGAGAACAAGGAAAGTAAAGAGAACGTTGAACAGGCTAGAGAAGAAACTTACATGGGCCTGAAAGACTTAATCACTCCTAGTCTTATTTTCCTGTCACTAATCTGTACTGTCTGTTAGATTTGTCCTTCACAGAGCTAACCTATCGCCCCCTGATACTATGTTTATTACATCCTGCACCTTCCTCTCTCCTCACTCTGTGGAAGCAAATCACCCCTTATCGCTATTTGCATTTTAGAAAGAAGGTCAAAGGCAGATAACCCAGAGACAAATAAACCCAGTTTTGAAATAACGCAAGAAGAAGAAAAACACAAGACCTTCATTACTTTGATTTTACCCTAAAAACAGGGAACCCAGGCTATATAATGTCTGTCAGTTCCCCTAGGCGGGGGATACAGTCCTTGAGGTGCTAGCCTGCTGTATCTTTCCCCCATGCATGGCAGAGGAATTAAGCCATCTTCCTTTTATTATTGTTATTATTAATTATTTATTGGCTGTTGCTGTGTGGGCTTTTCTCGAGTTGCAGACAGCAGGGGCTCCTCTCTAGTTGCGATGCTCGGGCTTCTCATTGCCGTGGCTTGTCTTGTTGAGCAGCATGAGCTCTAGGGCATGCAGGCTTCAGAAGCTGCACACGGCTCAGTAGTTGCAGACCCTGGGGTCTCAATAGTTGCAGTGCTTGGGCTTGGTTGCTCCACAGCATGTGGGATATTCCTGGATCAGGGATCAAACCTACTTCTCCTGCCTTGCAGGCGGCTTCTTTACCACTGAGCCACTAGGGAAGCCTCTGAGCCATCTTTCTATTTCGTCCAAATTCTGTCTCCATGTTCCTATTTGGCATCGGTGGACAGGGAGCCCAGATTTGGGGGACAGGTATGGGGCTGAGTGGGACACAGACCCTGCAGCTAAATGCTGTCTTCTTCCCAGGGGAGAAAACCCAGCAACAGCAGAGACAACTGCAAACCTCCGCCCCTCCCAGTTCAGCCCCATCTTCCCGGCCAGGCCTTCATTTTTAGCCACAGTCTCAGTCCAGCCTCACCCTGTGCCTGGGAAGTGAAGAAAGGCATTTCTGTGAGTTTCTTGAGTGGGCTGGAGGAGGAAGAGCAGGAGGACAGGGGAGGAGATGGAGGGAGGAGGATGTGTCTACCCCTTTCCTCCTGGAATCAGGGGTGGGGGGGATGGTAGGAGCAGGGAGGGGTGCAGGACCTAGCCGTCTGCAGCTGCCAAGAGGGGAGAGATGCTTGAGTCCATTGATCAGCCTGTTGTTTGGAATTTCAGGGCTCATTTTCCCACAGAAACAAAGCTCAAGTGGCAGTTGGCTCCCCGCCTGGCCCAAAGGAGCCAGACTCGGCTAATAGCAACGCAGCCTCCGACGACCCTTCACACTCTTCACACACTGCCAATGTCTGTCATTGGCCTGGCTCCCATGGGAGCTTTGGAAACTATAGAGCCTCAGGCCGCTCTGGAAGAAAGGACTCTGGTGGCCGTGGAAACTGGGGTCTGCGCTGGGAGCAGCTCTTCCACAGGCGACAGCACTGGGAAGAGCCTGTGTGTGTGTGTGTGTGTGTGTGTGTGTGTGTGTGTGTGTGTGTGTAGACATTTCTAAGCACATCCCTCAGTTTTTTCATCTGCAACTGGTGGTGGTAAACAAAGGTTTGGACTAGATCGATGGTTTTCTAACCTTTGTCTTTTTAACAGCTTCTCTTTTTTGCCAGTCATTTTGCATAAAATCTGTTCTGATTATAAAGCGTTGGCAGGGGCAGTGAGGGACTGGCCCCCTGGTATCCCTTCCCACCCCGCCAGCCTGCCCTGCCTCAGTGTCCCTCCTCAGAACTCCAGATGTCCTCACAGCATGTTGGAAAAGTCAGGGGGCTGGATCCACACACACAGCTACACCCAGGCAGACATGCAGACCTATACACTAATGCACAAGCACAAGCACAGACACACATAGAGGCACACACAGACACCTAAACACACACATAGGCAAAGAGATACACCCAGAAACACACAGACGCTCACAGACACCCCATCTCTCCAGCTCTAGTATGATCCTACAATCAGACAGGAAGTGCAGGGTTGCAGCTAATACTCTGGGGATGACAATGAAACTTGGGGTCAGCCTCAGCCAATTTCTTGTGAGCTGTGCAGCCCTGGGTGAGCTGGTCCCCTGCTCTGAGCTGTAAATGTTAACACTGGGATCTGAGATTAAGGTGTACAAGGTTCTGTGAGTCTCTGGAAGCTGGCAGCCACTCTGGTGACTTTCCAGGTGGCTCAGTGGTAAAGAATCTGCCTGTCAATGCAGGAGACGCGGGTTCGATCCCTAGGTCGGGAAGATCCCCTGGAGGAGGAAGTGGTAACCCACTCCAGTATTCTTGCCTGGGAAGTCCTAGGGACAGAGGAGCCTGGTGGGCTACAGTCCACGTGGTCGCAAAGACTCGGACACTACTTTAAGACTGAACAATAACCAAGTCGCTCTGCAAGTGGCAGGGACACTGTGGCTGCAGACCTGACTAGTCAGGCCTGAACTGCAGGAAGGAAGCACCAGTCCTGTGCAGGGGCCTCGTCCATCTAACTCACTTTCCGTGGCATGCCGGGACCCTGCAGAATCAGGAGCCTGAGCGCTCTCGCAAAAGAGGCGTGGGATGGCCTGCCAGGCAGGGGTGGGCGGGGCTCTGTGAAAGGTGGGAGGGTTCCGGAGGTGAGGGGACTCCCCATTGGTCCACGTTGCCACAGCAACGTGGAGGCGCAGCCTCCCCCATCCGCCTCACGGCCCCGGTGAGCTGGGGCCCTTGGCTGTCAAGGAAACGGTGCCGAGAACACAGAGCCCCAGGAGCCAGCAGGCCCCGCCCGGAAAAACAACATCCTGGCTGTGGGCACCAGCAGGCTCTGTGGGAGGGGCTATTTTTAGCTGGCGAGGCAGCCGGGGCAGGACTTGTATGGCCTTGCTGTCTGGCTGTACAACTCAGCCATTGTCCCGCCTGACCTTAGGCCCGGGGCTCAGAGCCTCTGTCTGCCCCTGCTCTCCAGGCTCGGCCCTCGCTGGGGTGCACCTGAGTCACCGAGAAGCCCCCGGGCGGCGGAGGTTGGCCTGGGAATGCAGCTGGTAGCCTCAGGGAGCAAATTCTCTGCCTTGAAATCAGCACGCAGGCTGAAGCTGGTGCAGAGATGTGAGGCAGCCTTCGAAGGAAGAGACAGGTCCTTTTAGGGAAGACGTTCCCAGCTCCAGCCACACCCTGGGGTTGGTTCAGCCGCAGCCCTCATGAGCTGAGAAGGTGTGCATATGAAAACAGCTCTAGGTCTCCGACTTCGTTGCCCACACCCAGGAGTCCTGCCCTGCTTTTGCTGGGTGTGAGGTCTGCATTGAATCTTGGGCAGACACCCTTCGGCAGGTTCCAGAACTAGGCTATAGCAACAAGGATGAAAATAGCTGGTGGGCACCAGACCATCCAAAGCAAACACGCGGGCAGCCAGAATGACTGTGGGGCTGGACCCCTCCGGGAAGCCACCTCTGGCTCTCCTTGTTCAGAACCTGGGAGTAGGGGGTGTGCAAAGGGTAGGCACCCTATTTTAGCCTCCTTTTCCTGGGCCAGGGCTCTACCGCCCAGTAGGAATCCTGGGACCAGGGTCTTGCTCCCTTCTCCTGCCTTTCAAGACCAGATCAGGAAAGATGAGAAGTACTGGGAATTCTTGGTGGCTGCTGAGAAGGGTGCTTCCCAGGTGGCTCAGTGGTAAAGAATCCGCCTGCCAATACAGGAGACGCAAGTTTGATCCCTGGGTCGGGAAGATCCCCTGGAGGAGAAAATAGTAACCCGCTCCAGTATTCTTGCCTGGAAAATCTCATGGACAGAGGAGCCTGGAGGGCTACATTCCATGAGGTCACAAAGGGTGGGACACAACTGAGCACGCACAAGAGAAGAATAGAAAAGGGAGTCATTCATACACCAAATGTTTATTGTGCACCTACTGTGTGCCAGGCACTGTCCCAGGAATCTGGGAGAGGGGGGATCAGGGTAGCCTGGAAATGTCCAAGCTGCCTTCTCCCAGAAACAAGGCCTGCAGGGGGACAGGGTCTGGGGGGCCTCCTCCCTGAGTGGTGGAAGGCCTTGGGTACAGAAGGTGGAGGCCTCTAGGAATGAGAAGGCTGGGGAATGTGTGTGGGTCCGAGGCTGGTGCCTTCTCTGGTTCAAACCAGGGGTGCAGAGAAGCAAGCTTCCTGGGAGCTGGGTCAGTGGTGGGAGGAGGCCCCGGGCCCCACATCACCTCCTCTTCAGCACGGATATGCAGGACTTCTTGAGGGGCCCGATCTGCAGATGGGCGTCTACACTCTCCAGGAAGAAGGCGGGCTTGAGCCTGCGCGTGAAGAGCCCTGCAAAGTGGCTGTCCAGGCGGCTCTGGAAGGGGTCGACGGGGGAGGCTGGCGTGCCACTCCGGCGTGCCCGGGAGGCCCTCAGCCTCCGTAGGAGGCTCATCTTGCCATCCCGTACGGCGTAGAAGGCCAGCGCTCGGTCGGCGTATTCCAGGCAGACCCCCACGGTGGGCGAGAAGGGGTGCGGCAGGGGTGCCTCCTGCCCGTGGAACCAGACGGAGAAGCTGCGACCGTTCCACTGCAGGCAGCAGGAGTAGGCATTGCGGCCCAGCCGGCCCCGGTCGTAGGGCTCTTGTGGGGAGAAGTCTTCGGCCATGACCCCCACACTGACCCAGCCCTCGATGATCTCCACCTCCCAGTAGTAGGTGCCCCGGTCCAGGGCGCCTTCACCCAGCACCTGCTCGCAGTGGGTGAAGCGGGTGGGCGACTCGGGGTAGTTGATGGGGCAGAGCACCCTCTTCACGCCCTTGGTCCCAAACAGCTGCAGGAACTTGTCGGCCGTGTCACTGTCCAAGTCCACGATGTAGGCAACTGCCCCCACGGGCCAGAGAGAAACGCGGGGTTCAGGCCCAGGGTCAGATGGGGCAGCCTTTCCCCGAGGGGCCCGCCTTTCCCCGAGGGGCCCACCTCCCCCAAACACCTCTCCTGTCATTTGCAACCGGCACGATTCAGCCACTGCGGGGAGCCCCCCCATGAGCTGACCTAGTTCACCCCCTGAACCGGGGACAGGAATCCCGGTCCTTGGGCACTTAGGGCCCAGCCCAGCAGCCTTGGGAGAACCCAGGTGAGCATCCTGGCGAGCCCAGGTGTCAACTTACACTTGAGGAAGTAATCCCTGGGAGCCTCACTCTCTAGGTTGTTGGTGCTGTCGGGGTCCTGGGACTCAGCATCTGCTATCGAAAAGGAGTCATTGGGAGGGCGGTCTCCCTAGCTGCCTGGGGCTGGGCTGCGCGAGGCGACCCCCCTCTGAACCTGTGATTGAAATCCTCCTCCTCCTCCATCCTCCCAGCACCCCAGGCCACCTGGGGACAGGCAGATGCCAAAATACAGTACCCTGTGTTCACACGAGTGCCTGGTCCTTGTTCTATGCCCCCTCCCCACCCCTGCCCCGCTCCACATCCTCCCTGGGCTTTAGCCCCTCTGAAGCCAGAGGGTGTGCCAGGCCAGGCCCTCTCTGCCCCCTGGGCTGTGGCCAAAGGAGCTGACTCGTGATTATAGGGTGGTGGCTCGAGTCCCTGGCAGGATTTGGGGTCCCACCCTGTGCTAGGCACAGTTTCCATCCTCTACTCCTGAGCGGGCACCGGGCCTGGGGCCCTGTGCGGGGAGACTGGGGAAGGGTGAGTCACTTGCGGGGGGCGCCCACCTTCCGTGCCCGGCTTCTGCAGCTCGTCTTCATCAACGCCCAGCCCCCGCAGCTGCTCCCACTGGCTGGAACAGGCCGCAGCCAGGACGGCCCGCACGGCGCGCACAGCCTGGGAGGACTTGGTGAAGCTGAGCTCCCTCGGGGGTCCGGGCCCGGGGCCGCACCCCTCCTCCAGGGCCAGCCTGAGTGCCAGGAGCTCCTATGCCAGACAGACGCCCTTAAGGTCGAGCCGGGCTGCAGCAGCTCCTCCGGGCAGGAGACAGACAGCTCTGCCAGGAGGCCGGCACAGCCCCGATGGCGGCGCCACCCCCCCACCCGCGCCACCTCCCAGCTTCGCTGCCCGCCCCGCCCGCGGAGCTGCGCTCACCTGCAGGAAGCTGACCGAGTCGGCTTCGGGGACCTGACTGAGGTTGTGGCGGGCCCTGCTGAGTCGGCTCCGCTGCTCCTCCTGCCGCCGCAGGTCGCCCTGGGAGCGGCCCAGCATGGCCGCCTCCCCCTCGTCGATGAAGCCCAGCACCTCCGACTGAAACTCCTGCAGGACGGCCGCAGCCTCGGCAAACAGCCGGCTCACCCTCTCCCGCTCTGCCACGGCTGCGCTCTGCACAGGACGGTGGGGTGGGGGGCGGGGAGTGAGGACAGAGAACACCCCGACGACGTTTTGGCCACCTTCTCAGACCCCCGCCTTCCCACCGTGTCTTGTTGAGGGCGGGGGTGGACAGAGGCACCATCCTGACCTGCCCTGGGTCTGCGCCAGGGGGGAGGCGGGCGTGCTCAGTGGAGCCGGGCCATGCCCTGGGCATGGGCTTCTCTGGGGTGGATGGTGCCATGCTGAAAGCTCACAGCACCGGCAGCCTGAGGCAGGGGTGGACGGGGGTGGGGGCGGACGGGATCTGACCTTGATGAGGGCCACCGTGCGCCGGGACTGAGCGATGCTGGCGCCCAGCTCGTCCATGCGGTCCTCCACGGCGCTCAGGACTTTGGGCTGCTCGGCCTGTGGACGACACCCTCGAGGAGAAAGGGGTCTGGAAGTAGGGTCCCGTGCCTCACCAAGGGGGAGGTGGGGGTGACCAGGAGTGGTATCTGGGTCCAGGTGGACTGGGAATGGTGATGATATACCAAAGGGGTCTCAAGCCCAGGCCGGTGCCCTTTCTGAATGCCTGGGAGAGGGTAGACTGGTGGGCCGTGGGCTGCCTGCCTCCCCCTCTTTAACTGGTGAGCAAGTCCAGGGCCCTTCGGGTCCTCCATGTTGCTCACTGTGATTTGAGAACTTCCCTCCGTGGGAAAGAAACAGAAAGTGAGGAGGGGCCCTGCTCAAGCCGCCATTCAAACTGTCTGGGAATCACTGTCCCCCAAGAGTCTGTGTCCCCAGTCCAAGCCTGAAAAATGGGGATTCCGGGCAAATCCCCTGGGCCTTATGAGTCACCACTTCAGGCAGGAGAGACGGAAAATCCCAAGGCCAGAGGCGCCAAGACCAGGCCGGGGGCCAAAGGAAACTGGGGGCGGAGGTAACGGGGCCGGACAGCCCATGCGCCCCCCACCAGCCCCCGGAAGAGCCGGACAGAGCGGTCTGTGTGCTCGGTCCACCCTCTGCCGCACGCCTGTCGTCTGCCACACCCATCCAGACCCTCAGCCCAGGCAGATCTGAGCGGAACCGGCGGCCGCCGGGGACTCTGCGGACCCCACCTGGCTCCCTTAACCCCTCCCCCCACCATGGGCTCCACCCCAGCCTCAGTCTTCCAGCCCGATTTTTGCATCCTTTTCGAGCTCTCACTGGGTCCCTCCAACCCCCATTCTCATCCCGAGAGGAATGTCCCACAGCGAGCGGATGACCGTCAGGGCTGGAAAGCACCGCAGAGATCCTCAGGTTAGAGAGGGTAATGAAGGATGGCAAAGCAATGAGGGGTCCTCGGCCGGCACGCGAGGCCCATCACCCGCCCCAGCCCGCCCGCCGCGCCCGCGCCCTACCTCCTGGAGCGCGCGCTCCTGCTCCAGCGGCACGAGCTCGTGGCCCCGGTGCTCCTGGGCGGCGCAGGCGGCGCACAGGCACACGCGCTCGGCGCGGCAGTAGCGCTCGAGCGGGCGCAGGTGGCGCGGGCACAGGCTCTCCTCCAGCCGGCGCAGCGGCGGCACCAGGCGGTGTCCGCGCAGCGCGGGGCTGCGCTCGTGCGGTCCCAGGTGCGCGGGGCAGAAGGACGCGAGGCAGGAGAGGCAGGAGAGCGCGGCGGGCAGGGCGGCGCCTTCGGGGCACGCATCACAGCGCACCGGCTCCTCGCCGGGCGGCCACGACTCGGGCGCGCAGGGAGCCGACGGCTCCGGGGCGCTGGGCGGCGCGCTGGGTGTTGCCGGCTCGGGGGCCGGGGCCGGGGCCGGCGGGGTCGGGGTCGGGGTCGGGGCCGGGCCGGGGCCGGGCCCCGGGCCCGAGCCCTGGCGGAGCTGCAGCAGCTCGGACAGCGTGTGGTTCTTGCGGAGCTGGAGACCGTCGGGGAAGGGTTCCTGGCACAGAGGGCAGCGGGCCGTGCCTCCGGGACCGCCGGCGCCACCCGCTCCGCGGTGCGGCCAGAGCGCGCCCAGGCAGGCGAGGCAGAAGTTGTGGCCGCAGGGCAGTGTCACCGGCTCCCGGAGCGGCTCCAGGCAGATGGGGCAGCTGAAAGGCCCACTCCCGTCCATGGCTCCGCGGCCGCGGCGCACCGCCTGCGCCGCTCGCGCCTGGGAGGGACCCGGACCGTTCGCGACGCGGCGCCGCCCCCTGGGACAGAGGCCAAGGGTTCGGCCCCCGCCCGCCCGCGGCTCGGACCGCCCCCCAACGCGAAAGGCCGGCCTGTACCCGGCCCCGGCCCGACAGCGTGGGGTGGCCTCTGGGCCCCAGTCTGACCCCTAGGGGCTCCCGGAGGAAAGAGCAGTGAGAGGGAGGGCAGAGAAGGCGCCTGGAGGGGCCGCACTGAGAGCAGGGGAGGAATTCACCCCTCCATGACCCTCGATGGGAGTCCACCCCATGGCCAGCCAGGGCCTCCAGAGGGGCTGGGCGACCGCCCGGTGTCAGGCAGGCACCTTTGCGTTCCAGACCCCTCCGCAGCCCCTTTAGCCCAGTTGCTGAGTGCTGAGACTTCCTGGTGGCCCAGTAGCTAAGACTCCCGGCGCTCTCAGTGCTGGGGAACCGGGTTCCATCCCTGGTCAGGGAATTAGATCCCACATGCTGCAACTAAGCAACTAGATATTCCACAAGCCCACAAGGAAGATCAAAGATCCTGCGTGCCACAACCAAGACCTGGCTCAGCCAAATCAATGCAAAAAGAAAAAAGACAAAGTTGCTGAGCTGCAGGGAAAAATAACTGCTGATGGGCATATGTTTTTGCCTCTTAGTGACTCTGTTTACCTCGGGTGGGGAACTTGGGCTTCTCTAAACTTAAAATGGGAAGTTGATGTCGTCCTCCAAGTCCACTGTCCTAGGAATTCAGATCCAGCCCATGGACACTCACATGATGTGCCAGGGGCTCGGGCTGTGGGTTCCCCAAGTGGAGGCGTTTGGTGAGACTAGTCTAACTACGCCCTTAAAATGGTGCATTTTAGTATATGTAAACTATACCTCCATAATGTTAAAAAAAAAAAAAAAAAAAAAGAATGGCAACAAAATAACTAAAGGGCCACTGGGTTGTAACCCTAAGTATAAAATAAACTTCCATGAGTTTATGCTGTTATAAATAAATCTCTGGATAAATAAATAAATGAGGGAGAATAGACAAATTTCCCACTCAGAGGAATTCTAAACAGTTTTGGCACATTCTCCAAGATGGAGAATGGCTTTCCACTCTGTACGTGTGGAGGGTGCAGAGTGACTTTCTTCCAAAGGGAACAGAAGAGTAACTTGACAGTGTATACTGATGAAAACGAGCCCAGCCGGGTGATCAAGGTCAACACCAACAGTGATAAGTCCGGTTGGGCAGTAAGTACAGTTGATATGATGTGGTCTTCCTACCCACAGCCCCACTCTAATTATGATTAAAACTTTAGACAAATCCCAATGGAGACACAGTCTACACAGCGCCTGACCAGAACCCCTTGAAACTCTCAAGGTCGTCAAACAGAAACAGGGAAAGTCTGAAAAATCATCACAGCCAAGAGAAGTCCATGAAGACATGATAACTAAATGTCCTGTGTATTCTGGACGTGTTCCTGAGAGAGAAAAAGGGTGTTAGGGGGAAACAGGAAATTCAAATAAGTGATAGAATATAGTTAATAAGAATGTATCAATATTGACTCTTTCAATGTGACAAATGTACCATAGTCATGATATGAGCAAAAGGACAAATTGGCAGGGAGGTATAGGGGAATTCTGAGTGATCTTTGCAACTTTTCTGTAAACTTGTAACTATTTAAAAAGTTCATAGAACAGGTTCCCCTTGTGACTCAGTGGTAAAGAATCCTATGCCAGTATAGGAGACACGGGTTCGATCCCTGATCCAGGAAGAGCCCACATACCAGAGAGCAACTAAGCTCCCGCACCACAGCCATTGAGCCTGTGCTCCCGATCTCAGGAGCTGCGATGACTGAGCCCACGTGCCACGACTACTGAAGCCCGAGCGCCCTGGAGCCTGCTCTGCAACGAGAGAAGCCTGTACCCCCTGCTCGCCGCAACTAGAGAGAAGCCCGAGCAGCAATGAAGACACAGCACAGCCAAAAATACCTGAATACAATTATGTTTAAAAAATTCATTAAAGACTAATAAAATAGCTGAGGCAATGCTTCCTACACCCAGGCCTGCAGACCTCCTGCGATGAGAGGCCAAAGTGGAAGGAATACACAGATGGAGAGGGTTGATCCACAGAGAGGTGGGGCCTTTCTGATTCCTCCAGGACCCTTCTCAAAGTCTAGTGTAGTCTCAGACGTCTTTCCAGAGTAATGTTTTTATTTTTATACATGTATTTTTCTATGTTTTGGCCTCACTGTGCTGCCTGTGGGATCGTAGTTCCTGACCAGTGATTGAACCCATGCCCCCTGCAGGGAAAGTGTGGAGTCTTAACCACTGGACCACTAGGGAAGTCCCCAGAGTAATGCTTTTAAATGCACAAAATAAAACACGCAGGGTTCCATGGCAATCAATGACATTGAAATACAGGTACAAAATATAAAGCAAACAAATTTGTGATAAAGTTATATCTGCGTTTCTTTAACACAAGAACAAATAACAAGATCTGATGAAAGCCTAAGAATTACTACGTTTCTGAGACAGTGACGATGTAAGCACATTTCAAGTTCTCTGTCACTTCTGTAACATGCTATGAAAAATCTGTCATTTTTATTGGTGACAAGTCATAGCTATGGCTAATATCACTGTGATGTGTTTTCTCCATTCGTAACAGAAAGAAATGCTAGATTCCCATTAGAGGACATTGAAAATAAAGAGGATTCCCACCTCCTCATGGGTTTAACCCCTCCTGGGTTAAACATGTCTAGTTTGGGGGGAATTCCCTGGTGGCCCAGGCGTGACTTGGTGCTTTCACTGCTGTAGCTCCGATTCAATCCCTGATTGGCAACCTGAGACCCCACAAGCCCTGCTGCTTCTGCTAAGTCGCTTCAGTCGTGTCCGACTCTGTGCGACCCCATAGACGGCAGCCCACCAGGCTCCCCCGTCCCTGGGACTCTCCAGGCAAGAACACTGGAGTGGGGTGCCATTTCCTTCTCCAGCACATGAAAGTGAAAAGTGAAAGCGAAGTCGCTCGGTCGTGTCCGACTCTTAGCGACCCCGTGAACTGCAGCCTACCAGGCTCCTCTGTCCGTGGGATTTTCCAGGCGAGAGTACTGGAGTGGGTTGCCATTGCCTTCTCCACCGCAAGCCATGAGGCTCAGTCAAAAAAACAAAAAATCCAGAGCAGAAAAAGAGTCACAGATATAGAGAACACACTTACCCGGGGGAAGGAAGTGGGGCAAATTGGGAGATCGGGATTCACTGTGTACAATGTAAATTAGGGTATACACTACTATGCATAAAATGAGAACCTACTATGCAGCACAGGGAGCCCTCCTCAGTGCCCTGCGGTGACCTAAATGGGAAGGAAATCCACGAAAGAGGGGATCTGTGTATACGTATAACTGATTCATTTTGCTTCACAGCAGAAACTTAACACAACATTGGAAAACAGCTGCACTCCAATAAAAATATAAAATCTGCTTTAAAAATATGCTGTGCCGAGCCTCCTGGAAGGAGAGAAGAAAACTAAGATCTGTTAAATATTAAAAGAAGGGTGGGATCCACTCCCGAGGAATTTGTGGGAAGTGGGTAGGGGTGAAGTCATGGAGGGCTTCGTGGAGGAAGTGTCATTTGAGTTGGACTTTCCCAGACAGCTACAGCTCGGAGGCGTGCAGAAACTAGGGTGGGAAAAGACCTTCTGGGCAGAGCAGCAGGGTGAGCCAGCCTGGGTGTGCCTGGTTTGGCAGAGAGCCGTGTAATGAGTTCCATAAGTAGTTTCCACAAGGAGCACTTGATCTTGATTGTCCCTTGTCTGCCAAGATGAGGGATGGTTCAGAGGCTCAGACATCAGAGGCTTGGCAGCCAGGCTGCCTGGGCTTGCTGAGACCACAGACCTGCTTGGCTCTGGAAGGGAGAGGAGGTGCCACTTGGGTTTGGGGGTACATCCAGGGGACAAGTTCCGCCCTCCACTCCCCACCTCACAGCCTGTTCAGGAATGCCTGGAGATGTGATTTGTCAGGGTGGTAGCATTTTGATATCTCATTTCCATTATGGAAGCTTTTAAAGTTGCTCAATATATTCATTATTCTTTTTTTGGCTGTGCTGGCTGCTATGCAGGCTTTTCTCTAGTTTCGGCAGGCAGGGGCTACTCTCTTGCTGTGGAGCACGGGCTCTAGAGCTCCTGGGCTTCAGTAGTTGCGGCACTACTTCAGTAGTTGCGGGCTTAATTGCCCTGCGGTATGTGGGATCTTCCCGGATCAGGGATCAAACTCTCTGCATTGGCAGCTGGATTCTTTACAACTGAGCCACCAAGGAAACCCTATATTCATTATTCTTGAAATGAATTGGCTCTTAAGTAACTGACACTCTGCTCACGGCTGCATCTCACTCCGTCCTCCCCAGGACTCTCATGAAGGAGGGGAGATGGAACTCCAACAGGTTACATATCTTGCCAGAGGTCACACACCTAGTCTTGCAGAGGAGGCAGAACTTAAACCCAGAACGTGCACCCTGAAAATGATCCTAAACTTCACAAATGACCCTGTCTGGCTGCAGTATTGCTTAAAAAAGAAAAAGTCAAGCAGAAACAAAAACGAATTGCAAAAGCAGTTGAACAAACAATAGTACTTAGCAAGCCAAGCTTAGCTTTGCTTGAATCTCTGGAAAAAGGAAATGGGAACCGAGCCATATCCCACAACAGCACTTCTTCTTTATGCTACTGATGTACTTTAAAACACATGTATTTATTTCAAAATAATATATTTAACTCTAAATATTAACTCTGAAAAATAAAACAATTTAGTGAGGCATATAATAAAAGCTGCAGTCCTGTATCCCACCTTTCTCAGGTTCTTGCTCCCATGGACAACTAGGTTCAACCCTTCTGTCTCTTCTAGCACTTACTTCCATATCCCTAAAGCACACGGGTGTGAGCTTGAACATCTGGATGTTTGTGCTCGTATTTCTGGAGATTTTGATTCTCTCTCTATATATATTGATTTTCTCTCTCTCTATATATATATATATATATCCAAAATGTGTTTATTGGGACGGTTTCCCATTCGTTCTGATACAGGGTACTTTCAGGGTTGCTTCTGTCTGAAGGAGCATCCTTCTGGAAGCCTTGCTTTTCCTCCTGTAGGCTGTCAGAGGACAGTAGAGCAACCAGCACACAAAACTACTGTTTGTGTGTGGCTCAAGTCGTTGGTGACTTTATAGCATCCTGGGCATCTCACATCCATGAAATAGGAATTGGGGCTCTGCACGAGGCGCTTCTTCTGGTGTTTCGTCTTCTCCTCTTCTGAGAGGGATGAAGGAGATCCTTTGCAAGAGGCACGTTCTCATGGCAAGTTCATCACCGTCAGGAAGCAAGATTTTGATTCCTTATCATTTCTCCTTTATGTTGAAATCCCCATTGCTTGGATCCCGGGGCTCCCCTTCCCTTCATTGATTTATTTCTTTATTTTCGAAAATTACATCCTCTGGGAATTTCCTGGTAATGGATGCGGAAGTGTCTGCAAACGTCTATGTTCAGGCTTTACCCATGATTGACAGTTTGGCTGGGTATGGAATTCTGAATAGAAATCCTTTCCTCCCTTAGAGTCTCAAAGACCTGGCTCCATTGTATTCTAGTTTCCAGCCCTGCGTTACTTGAAGCCACATTTCCTGGTCACCATGCTGCTCCTTTCCGTTCCTCCCTCCACAGGCAGGATAGCCTCTGATTCTCTTTACCCCTCCCTCAATCCACCAGCCCCAGAGGCCCCTGTCTTTTAAAATCTCTCCTGCCCTTCCCTTCTCTTGTTCTGTTCCTATGCCCACCCCCCTGATTCTGCCTCACAGATGCCCAGAAACTGTGAGGAGTGGAGCAGAGATGCTGGAAACACTCCTAGGCTCATCAGATGTGTCCCCTTTTCAAATGCTATGCCCCAGAGCCCATGTTTCTCCCTCTGCACCAAGGCATCTTTCCTGGTGAGGAGGTGGAGCATTGTAGAATCAGCAGGGCTGAGAGAATTTAATCTGAAGTAACTGTCCAGGAGACTTAATTCTCGCCCTCACACTGACATGGGGAACACTGCTCCATAGCACTCTATGGAGTTCATAAAAATATGAACCTCCCTGGTGGGCCAGTGGTTAAGACTCTGAGCTCACAGTGCAGGGAAGTGGGTTCGACCCCTGGTCAGGGAACGAAGGTCCCTCATGCCGCATGGAATGGCACCCCTCCCCCCCCCAAAGGCAGTAGTGTCATGTAAACAAAAGTCAATAGTCACAGTATAGAACATTCCCACAGGACGTGGAAAGGATCAACAATCCAATAAAAGAGTAAACCCATAGATTAAGTGACCCAAGACACTTTCACTGTGGAAGCAGAGAGGGGGCTGTTCTTCCTCTCGCTGTCCCTCTTTCTGTGGCTTTGGCTAGCGGGACATCTGTGTAGGGGCTCTGGGATCAGGAGGGATGGTTAGAATCTGTCCACTGGGGTAGCCAGTGGTAATGGCTACCTGGCCAGCCCAGTCCTGTATCTACCCTGCCGGGGCTTTCAGCTCCTGCTGTTAACCCAGCTGTCACATGTCGGTCCAGGGTTGGAACCATCTTACCCTGTTTGCAGACCTCCCAACCTTAGGAATCTCTGGAAGCTCCTTGCCCAGGTTGCACCAATCAGAGGCCTGGCCCCGCCCTTAAACCCGAGAACTGATAAGTGAGGCCACGAGGTGGAGTCTGCAATGTGGCAGCATCAGGGACCAGTGACGATGTAGGGAGGGAAATCTATCTCATAGAAATATAAAAATATTTTGTAATTTTTGGAGTGTGTGTTTTTGCATGTTAGCCTTTTCTAAAAAAGCTTTTACTGTCAAATACTTATACACGAGTATATAAAACATGCATGTGCAGTGTAAAAAATTAGAAAGCAGACATCCTTGGCACTACTACCCTGATCAAGAAGTACTTTCTTGTACAAAATCACTGCTCCCCAATGACCCAGCACCCTCACCTCCAGGAACACAAGATAAAACGTGTACGAGGACCTGCAGGGAAACATGTTCTGAATGGCAAAATCCAAAATAAAAGGAGCGGGAGCTGTGCTGGCACCTACACTTGATGCCCACGCCCCAGGTAGGGATGAGATGAGGATGATGGCGGCAGAGGCTCTGCCCTGATGATTGGCTGGTGGCCTGGGGTGGGGCAGAAGCACCAGCTGGCCCGACTCAAGGTTTCTTCATTTCAGTCCCTCGTATAAAAACAAAATCTTCAAGTCTCCATTGTGTCTCTGTTGAGCGATTCCTCTTTAGGGAATGTACCCACGTACAGGGCAATAAATATGGCCAAAACTTCCGGCTCAAAAGTCGTCATCTCAAGACCTCCCCAGCCCAGTGGTTGAGATTCTGATTTTCCGCTGCAAGGGGCACGGGTGTGATCCCTGGTTCAGGGACTAAGATCCCACAAGCTGCAGGGTGTGCCCTCCCCCCAAAAAGTCATCATGGCCATATTTTTAGAGCCCCCAAATAAAAACATTTTGAAGTCCAATAATGGGTAAACAAATTCGGATTAAAATTTGTCAAAAATTAAATAAAATTTGTCTTTGTCATTAGAATGACCATTTATGTTGTGGTCATTCAGGGACAAAATTTGAACAATGTGGAAAATGCTTATGTTAAATAAAGATGCAGAAAAACACAATTGTTTATAGAATATGAGCACAGAATGTACAAAGTAAAAGAGAAGACGAAACTATCTCGTTCACCAAAATGTGAAGGAAAATAGAAAAGAGATGAGAGAGGAGGGAGAAGGTAAAAATCAACCTTCTCAAGATTGCCTCCAGGAACCCTCTGCTCCGAGGCCTCCACTGTCTCGGCAGGCGCTAAGCTGGTGACTCCGTCCCGCTGGGGTGCGTCCTGCGCTGCGTGTGCGCCCCCACAGGACCTGGGTACCGCGTGGTCCTGAGGTCCAGGCAGCCCTAGAACTGGGCTCCCATCTTCCTCCCTTGAGCCCCGGCCCCTTCAGAGAGGAGGGGAAGGGGAACTCCAGCTTGGAGGCCTCCTCCCGCCTCTCTCTCCCCATGGCCCAGCCAGCTCCTGAGTCGGTCTTCCAGCCAACAACTGGTCCCATCAGAGCTGTGGCCTCAGGTCCCCAGGGGAGCAGGTGGGGCAGTTCTGGGGCCCACGGGAATGGAGGCACCGGGTCACCAGGGTGGGTGGCACTCATCCCCTGCTTTCCTCAGCTGAGCCCCGAGGCCGCTTCCCCGAGCCCCGGAGGGAGGGTGGCCTCGGGCTGATGGCACAAGGTCAGGGTCCGACCCTCGAGGAGCCAGAAGATGGGGTAGAGGGGCCGGGTGAAGATGGCATGGAAGGTGTGCAGGGGCTGGGTCTCGGGTTCCAGGCTGTAGAAGGTGAGGCAGCCAGAGGCCATGTCCAAATCCACGCCCAGGAGCCGCCCTGACACGGCTGGGAGGCGCCGGGCCTTCCCGTCGTGCCAGGCCTGGGTGCAGTCCTCCTGAACGCAGAGGCCCCAGGAGCTGGGCCCACGGCCGATGTTGTCCGTGTGGGGCCCCTGCCTGCGCCTCGTCAGTTCCGAGTAGGCGACGCCCAGCGTCACCGAGTGGCTGGACGCACGCACCTCCCAGTAGTGCTGCCCGGCCTGGAAGCTCTGGGCACACCGCACCTGCCAGAGCTCGAAGCTGCCTGGCCTGTCTGGGCCCCGGGGCTTTAGAAGGTGCTTCACCCGCCGGTCCTGCTGAGACAGCCAGAGGTGGCGGTTGGCGCTGACAGGGTCGAAGGTCAGGTTGCGATAATCTGTGGGGCAGAGGCGGATGGAAGGTGAGCGAGTAAGGGCGCCTGGGCCTGGCCATCACTCTGTTCTCAGAGGGGACAGGCAGCAACTGAATTTCCATCGACGGACCCCCAGACATCTGCGGGGGCCGCTGGGAGCAGAGCGAACGTGGGCATCATCTCAGCATCTGATCCTCTGTGTGACCCCTGAGGTGGGACTTTCCATCAGGCTCGTTTCACAGATGAGAAAATGGAGGTTCAGAAAGCTAACCTAACTTCATAGTAAGTGGAAGAGTCGTGATCGATCCCAGGTTCGTGCACCCAGAATCTCCTTAAACGCTACACAGGCTGCATGTGTAAGGGGTGTGCACGCTGCAACAGGTATGTGGGGAAGTGGGGGGAAGGCCAGCCCTAGGGAGGGGCGTGAAACAGGTTTCCTGGACAGAATAGTCAGGAAACAGTAGGTGCCCCCCGACACATGCATAGGGACACACACATGTGCTCACAGTGCAGACATGAACACACACGTACCCTCATGTACGTACAATGCACTCACACACACATGCTCACACAGGTGCAGACACACGTGTGCTCTAGGCCTCCTTACTCTGCCAGAGTCTCCTCCTCAGTGGACACACGGGGCTCAGGACTGGTGCCAGGGGACCTGGGGCCTCTACGGGGCAAAGCAGGGTTTTAGGGGAGTCATCAGGAGAGCGCTCATGGGGGCCAGGCCATTGACTCCATTCCCACCCCCAGTGGGAGGGTCGCTGGGCCCAGAGGGGCAGGCAGAGGTCTGGGATAAGCCTTACCCACGGAGCCCAAGTCAGCAGCCTCAGCTGGTCCTCTGGGGTGAGTCCCCTCTTCCAGGAGGAGGGCACACAGCTGGCTCAGTGGCTCCTTCAGACCGCCCAGCTGCTGATCTTCGTCCCACTGTGGGAGAGTCAGTGGCCCGAGAGGGCCTGGGGGCACCAGTTGCTGTGATTCCTGAGCGCAGGGGACAGCTGCAGTAAGCCCAGGCACAAGTGGTAGGCGCAGTGGCCCCCCTGCCTGCCTCCCGGAGGCCTGGTACCTGGAAGAAGGTCTGGTCATCCAGATGCTCCAGGAGGTGGCGAATCCTGTGATCACAGAGAGACACGGCCTCCAGGTGGCGCTCCAGGCGCTGTTTCTCCTCCTCAGCCTGCTCCAGGGCCTGGGTCTTGGCCACATTGATGTCCCTCAGAGCCCTGGCCCGCTGCAACTCCAGGGCCTGCAGCAGGCGGCTGATCTTGCCAGAGACCACGGAGGTCAGGGTGCAGGCTGAGTTCTGGGTGGGCACAGGAGGAGCTGAGGACAGCCAGGGCCCTGGGCTGCCCACTGGGCTGAAGAGTGGGGAGTTGGGGAGCCAAGGTCTCTCTGCCGCCCGCCCCCTGGCTCTTCATTTCCTGCTGCTGGGAGGCATTTTCAAGGTGGCTCATGCCTACTGCCCAGTGTCCCAGGGGCCGGCTGGTGGCCGCCTGAAGGACACGCACGAGGACATGGCGGGGGTGGCGGGGGGACAGGCCTGGTACCTGGATCTGGCTGCTTCGCTGCTGCAGCTCCTGTAGCTGCCTCTTGGCCTGGGCGGCCTGCTGCTGGGTGACCTCCAGCGTGGCTCTCAGCTGGGCCTGTGGGCCCCCCCGGGGATGAGTGACAAGAGGGGGCCAGGACTGGCTGTTAAGTCCCCCCTCAGTCAATCAGCAAGCACCTACAAATGCTCAGCCTCCCCTTTTGTGCCACCTGGGTGAGGCCCACACACAGGGCATCAGCCTTGGTTCTGAGCCCTGGGGGAACTGGGTCAGGGTCCCAGGGAGGCCTAGACAAAGCCCCTGCCCCACCAGGAGCAGAGTGGCACCCGGCTGGTACAGAAACCTTGGGCTGAACACGAGCAACATGGTTATACTCTCAGGACTGCAGGACGGCACCCCCACTAGGACCTGGGGCCCTGCACCCGGTCAAGAGCCTGTCTTGCTTCTGCTTGTCCCGGCGACACCCTGAAGTGAGAGACCCATGTTATCCCCGCTTCACAGATGAGGAAGTAGGTCAGGGAAGTTCATAACTTGGCCAGATGACTGGATCTTCCCAAGTGTAATGCTCATGCCTCGGTCCGAGCCGCAGAGCCTCCAGCACAGGACAACATGCTGGAGGTAGGAAGGGCCAGGGCAGTGTTTCCTGGTTCACCCTGACTCCCCCCCAAGGGCGCAGCCCTGCCCTCACATCCCAGCATCACTGCCCCTCCGCTAGCCAAGTTCTAGCTCCTTCAGAGCTTCTGCCGTCCAGCTGTACCACCTATTCCTCCCTGCAAACTTCCGCACTCCGCGCCCTGTATTCAGCCCCCAAGGCAGTAACCTCTTGTCCTGACTGCGTCCTCAGCAGCCGCGGGGATTGTCTGTCCTCCAGCACTCGGCTCTGGGCTCCTTGACCTCACTCCATCCCAGCTACTCACTCCCGTATCCTTACCCTGGACCTGGCACCAGCCCTGACATCTCTATTCCAAGCATCCGTGTCCTGACCGCCACCTCCTCTCAACCCGGAATCAAAACAGGGCTATGCCCGTGGCTGAAGCTGCCTGCCCCCGCCCGGGCGCAGAGAGCTGTGCTGGTCCCCAGCGAGTCACCTCGCGCGCCCGGCGCTCGGCGTCCAGCAGCACCCTCTCGTGGAGGCGACACTCACGCACGGTGCACACGCAGCACACGCAGAGGCCTTCGGTGCGGCAGAAGAGCTCGAGCGGCCGGCCGTGCCGGGGGCAGCGCGCGCCAGGGCCGGGATCGGGGCAGGGGCCGGGCCTGGCGCGCAGCTCCTCCACCACGCCTCTCAGAGCCACGTTGCGGCGCAGTTCGGCGCCGTCCGGGAAGGGCTCCCGGCACTCGGGGCACACCTTCTCGCAGCGACCCCACCAGTCCCGGATGCAGGCCCCGCAGAAGTTGTGGCCGCAGTGCAGCGTCACCGGCTCCTTGTAGAGCTCCAGGCAGATGGAGCAGGTCAGCTTCTCCTCCAGCTGCTGCGCGGCCATGGCGGCGGCGCGCGGAAGGAAGGCCGGGGCCTCTTAAAGGGACCGCGGGCGCTGGGGTGTGGGTGCGGCGGGCGGAGCGAGGACCCGCCGGGGTGACCACTTTTTCCCCGTCCGACCAGACCAGCCGCCACTCCCAGCGTCTGCCCGCCGCAGCACGCCCTTTCCGCCCAGCGCCTACTGCTCCGGCTCCGAGGCGCCCCTGCCTGCCTTCTACCGCCCAGGCTGGGAGACGGGGTCCCCCTCTCTCTGGTCCCACCTTGGGACCTCATCCCGCTTCCCGAGATCCTCACTCCAACAGCTCCCGTGCAGGGGATCTGGCCCCAGGTTCTGGAGACTAGAGCCTTGGGAGACTCGTTGGGCTTTCAAGCCTCCTCCTGGCTAAGGGCCACGACTAGAACCTCTTCTGAAAATCTAACACAAGTAACACTGACAACAGTTATCTACCTCCCAGGGGTTTTGGCTATTAAATCAATCAGGACAGCACGTGCGACTGCTTGGCAGAGCACTGGGCACACAGCTGGTGCTCATTAAATGCCCTCCAGACCCATGGGGTTCTGCTGAACTTTTTTCCTTGAGCTGAGTGTCAGGCACTTGCCAGACTAGGGTGTCTCCCTTCTCTAGGCTATGCCTAATTTTGGTTCTTTTAAAGTAAACAGTGAGGTGGGAATGTCTGGTTACCAAGAGACAGAGACCAGAAAATAGCGGTTCCTTCCTACCCCCTTTAATGGAAACTCAAAGGTCTTCAACTGCAATTGGAATACTGTGCTGGGGAGAGTTCCTTGTTTGCAGGTCCAAACTGTTCTGGGACCCCACTTCTTAAGAGAGTTGGTTCCCCTGCAGGTGAGCAGAGGGGGTCTTGGCCACTAACCCACCATCCCTGGTAGTGTGCTGGGCCAGTGCGAGAGGCAGGACATCCGCTCACTTCAATGCAGCAAACCTCCTATTGTCTTGTTTTGTAATGTTTATAGTTTCTCTTTCTGATCTCTTAACTGGCTCCTCGGCAGTCTTCTCCTTTAGTGAAGAGAAATACCCTAACCACCCAGCAAGCATGCAGGAGCTTCCAGGGCCCTGAGCAGGGCGGTGTGCCCAGAGACCTCTGAGACCTGCCTGTGCCCCACCTGACAAACCTGTTTCAAAGCATCTGGAGGCTAGGAGCCTGAGAAAAGTTGGCGAGGGGTCAAGGCCCAGGGCTGGGAAATTTCTTTCAAGAGGCCTGTGGGAGCAGCCAGGGCCCACCACCTGCATTTCTTCTGTACACCTCTTCAGCCACTGGATCACAGGGCCTCTGACAGCCTCAGGAAGCAGAGGTGAGGGGGCACCTTCCGGGGTGGGAGGCAGCACTCTGCCCGCCAATAAAGCAACAGGGTTCCAGCAGGGGGCGCTCTGGCCATTGCCAGAACATAAACCCAGACCAGCTACAGCAAAAATCTTTATTGGAAACCCTACCCCCAGCCTTCTTCCCCCCACGCCCTGAGCCTGCTGGGAGGGTGGCCGCAGGCAGCCTCAGGCAGGAGAAGCCCAGTGCTTGGCCCCTTGGCGCTGGGTCTCTATTGCCCCCGCCTGCAGAGCCCGGCAGGGTGGCCTGAAGAACCCAGTGCGCTCTGAGGTGGGGGCACTCCGGTCAGTCAGTAGATGCCATAGGTGGGTTCCTGACTGACCCTGTACCGGTCCAGGTAGCGCAGGGGCTGCCGGTGGGGGAAGCACTTCTGCTTAGGGTGATAAGGGGGAGGCCGCACAAACTCAAAAACAGGCTCACGCATGTCTGCAGGAAGAGTGAAGGAGAGGCCCGGGTGTGGACTGCTGCTGGCCTGAGCTGTCTGTCTGCTCTGGGGGACTGCCCAGCCAGCCCACCCGGGAATGGCACACCTGCTGGTGGCCCTCCCCTGACAGGCACTCCTGGCATGTCAGGGAAGGTCTGTGCACTCAGACCAGCTGCCCCCTCCCCCTTGCCCACTCTGCCCTTACCCAGCAGCTGGTGGAAGATGTGGGTGACTGAGTCATCCCAGCGGCACTGGAAGAAGGCCAGGCCAGCTGGGGTCATGGCGTCTTGGTGTTTCTTGTAGAAATCAAAAGTGTGGAAGGTCCGCTGGGCAAGCTGGTAGCTGTAGAAAGAGGGGAGCATTTGAGAGTTGCGGGGGGTGGGGGGACCAGAGCCCCACACCCCACCTCTGGTCCCATAGGCAATGCTGAGAAGCCCCTTAGGGTCTGCCTAGCACAGCACAACTACCCTTCTGCTTGCTTCAAGGCCCAAGTGATGAGAGAGGAGACCTGAGGGAGACTGACCGTTACTGGGAAGCTGGCCTGAGCCTGGGGAGAGCTGGGGTGGGGAGGCACCAATTACCAGGGTGAGGGCCGGGCGTCCCCGGAGAAGTCAATTGGCTTGTCCTGCTTGAAGAGAAGGAAGGCAAAGCGGTGGAAGCCGGAGCCTCGGGCGGGGAAGGGGGGGAGGTAGGGACATGTCTCTTGTCCTTCAGCTACCCTGCTGCCCGGGATGTTGGTGCTGGTGGGAGAAAAAGCATCTGTTAATTGCCACACGCCACAGGCAACAACAGGAACATCCCCATCCAGTGCTCCCTAGAGATTGCTACAACTCCCCCCAGGAGGACCCTAAGATTATCTCCACTACACAATCAGATAGGAAGAAAAGCGTTTGTACACCCTCAGATGGAGAGCAGTCGTGTGGGGGGAAAAGTAGGGGCTCACAGGCCAAAAAGAGCCCCAGGAACCGTCAGGATGAGAGCAAGCTCGAGCAGCTGGTTTTCTGGCGCTGGGGGACTGGTGGGGTGGCACGGCTGCTCAGGCGGGAGAGCCATGCCACCGCTTCTCTCCTGATGTCCTGAAGGCTCTGGGTTTGCCAGGGAATGTCTGCCCAGCCTGGCACTGGGATGGCCACTGTACCTGCCCCAGGTACAACTCACCAGGGGGCCTGCTGCACAGGGTGGTAACTGCAGTTGGATAAAAATGCCTGACCTCTGCCTCTAGGCCTGGTGCTCGGAACCAAAGGCCACTGAGCAAACAAAAGGCAGCCCACAGGTGCCAGAGGCCTCTCATGGTCTCCTCTCCCATGTCCCTGAGCCCCTCAGAGTGGCTAAGGCACATGGTGACACAACCCTCGCTTCACAGGGGAGGAAATGAGTTCAGAGAGACAGAGAGGCCTGTGGGAGGGGCCGAAACCCACTGCCTGCTTTTCTTCTGTACCCTGGATCAGCCCCCGGATCACCCTTCAGGGCCCCTGACACCCTCAGGAAGCAGAGGTGAGGGACCACCTCCAGGGCTGGGAGGTGGTGGTTGATCCATGGTGGAGCCAAGCCTCAAGTTCAACTGCAGTTCTTTCGAGGATGCCAGAACCTCCTCGAACACTGAGCCACACCCCCATCCCAGATACTTACACCAGCCAGTGCACGTACTCGGCGTCTGGTTCCAGCAGGTGTCCATCTACACACAAACACACCCCAGTGACTGCGGGCACTGCTGCCCCCTCCCTCCTCCTCCCTTGGAAGGAGCTGGGACTGGAGCTTTCCACCTGGCCCCTTCCCCAGCTTTCAGGGCCTCCCCAGGGAGGTGAGGGAGGCAGGCGTCCCTGTGAACCCCCAGACCCTTACCCAAGTTGGTGAGCAGCAGTGTCCACATGGAGCCCTCATCTGCCTCATAGGTCACCTCCGGGGGCTGGGCAGCCTGGTGGGGCAAGAACGAGGGCGCTGTCACCCCATGAGGGACGGACGAGCCGCTCTAAACAGACCTTTACTCTGGAGGGCAGGAGCCTGAGGGAGCCTTGGAGAAAGAAGAGCCCATTCTGGACCAAGTGCCCTGGACAGTCCCTTGAGAGACAAGTGAGCAAAGACTTATCCAAAGAGCCCTCCAGAGCTGCCTATCCAGAGATGTGAACCACAAGAAGGCCAGTGGCCGGAAGGGCACTCTGACGGAGCTTCTTTTATTTTACATTCCTTTCTTTGTGATTAATCATGGTGTTGTTTACTGGGAAATCAAAAAGAGACAGAGAACAAGAAAACTCCAGGCGAGCTTACAGCCGCTGTGCTTGTGCCCCGACCACCATGAAAACCGCCTCCGGAACGCTTTCAAAAAGGAGCTGTCTCTGGCCTCGTGGTGGGATGTGTCTGCGCACACAGGGCGGGCAGGGGCACGGGCCAGCAGTTACCTCAGTTGGAGTGACTTCATTGCCAGAGTAAACAGGTACCAAGTCGTCCTCGCCTACGGCATAGGCCACACGCAGGGGGACTCGGGGCACGAAGGTGGCCCCGGGGAAGAGGTCCCGATAGAGGCCGTAGTATTCGGCCAGACGCTGCTTGTGGTAGGGGCCACAGGTTCTCTCCCACTCGGCCCGCACGGCCTCCAAGGGAACGCTTGCTGGAAAGGAATGATGCTGGTTGGGATGCAGGGTAGGGGCAGGGACACACCCAGGACCGCCTCCCTCGGGAAGGCTGACCTGTGCGGAGGCGAGCAGCCCGTTCCTCCTCCACACTGGCCCGCAGCTCCCGCAGGACCTGTTTCCGTTCCAGCAACTGTTTGGTCCGGCAGACCTTAGGTGGAGGCAACCCAATGTCAACCTTGTCTTTGGGATCTGCGGAGGGAAGATGTGTTGGACAAAGTGGAATCAGGGCTTAGCTAAGCTCCCTGTCCATACTTTTCCTTTCCCTAGGCAAACTCTGCTACTAAAGCTTAGCCTTTAATTCACAAAACTAAAACATACCGTGTTGTCAGCTTCACAGATCTGGACTCGTTCCAGTCACTAAGTAAACTGGATACACCGTGAAATTCTATTTTCTGATCCCTAAACAAGGTTACATCTGTCTGCATGCATGTGTGCTAAGTCGCTTCGTAGTGTCTGACTGTGTGACCCCATGGACTGTAGCCTGGCAGGCTCCTCTGTCGGTGGGATTCTCCAGGCAAGAGTACTGGAGTGGGTTGCCATGTCCTCCAGAGCATTACTTGTCTAGGTCATGGGAAACCCAGGCGGATGGTGACCTAATTATAGCTGGGATCACCTTCAAGCCTGTTAACAGCTGCCCGTGCAGGGTCCCCGAGTCACCATCCCGGGGGCTTTCAATTTAACTCAGCAAAGTATTGGTCATCTGTGCCAGGTGTAGAGATCTAGTGGTGGTCAAGGCAGACAGGATCCCCGTCCTTAGAGAGCTCATAGTCTGGGAGGGAAGCAGCTAAGAGTCAGGATGCACTGTGCCCAAGGTGATATCAACACTGTCATAGGAGCACAGAGGGGAGTTCCAACTCAGAACTGGGACGGGGGCGGTTGGTCAGGAAAGGACTTTCGGTGTAGAATGATCAAAGGTGGAAATCTAATAATGAAAGAAGAGAATTTTCCATGGGGGGGGGCCAAAAGGTATGAAAAAATGCTGGCCGGGAGCACGCCGGCGGAATCCACCCCCCTTAGCCTCCGAGTCCCAAGGCGGTGGGGTCACAGCCCAGCTCCGGCCACCCCCACCTGACTCCTCCCCGAAATGCTCCCGGTACGTCCGCCACCAGTGCGCGTCCCGCGCCTCCCTCTCCGCCCGGCGCCGATAGCGGTCGAAGCTGCGGTATTTCTTCAGCCGCTCCAGGTTGCTCACGTCGATGTCCTCGTTGGGCATCGGCCCCAGAGGAGCGGCCCGGCGGCTCAGGGCGGCTGCGGGAGGAGAGCAGGACATCAGGCTGGCCCCGGCCCCCGCGGAGGCCCGGAGCGGGAGCCGGCTCGAGCCCCAGGGTTCGGCTGGACGGGGACCTCCAAGAGCCCCTGACCCCCAACAGCCCTCACCTGAGGTGCTGAGGCCCCGCCAACTCCGACTGCCGTTCAGCACGGCCCGCCACCAGGGGGCCGCCATCTTCCTTCAGGCCGGCGCGCCGCCTCTCCGAGGACCCCGCAGAGGTGGCCGGAGCGGCGCCTGAGCGCATGGCGCAGGCCCCGCCCCCGCGCCCTAGGAGCCCCGCCCCCGCGCCCTAGGAGCCCCGCCCCCGTCCTGGGCCCGAAGTCGTCCTCTTCCGGGCTGGAGGTGGCTGCGGGTACCCGGCTCCCCTGATTCGGAAGTACCCAGTGGGCGGTGGGGCGGGGCGGAGCTGCGAGCTGTCCCGCCCCATGCCTGCCGCCGGCCACCAGGGGGCGACACAGACTGGGGGCGGTCGGCCGGGCTTGTAGCCGCCTCCACTGGAGAAGGTCCGCCCGTTGCGGGGATCTGGGTTTTCTTGGGCTTCCCTGGTGGCTCAGCTGGTAAAGAATCCTCCTGCAGTGTGGGAGACCTGGGTTCTGTCCCTGGGTTGAGAAGATCCCCTAGAGAAGGGAAAGGCCACCCACTCCAGTATTCTGGCCTGGAGAATTCCATGGACTGTAGAGTCCATGGGGTCGCAAAGGATCGGACACGTGTTGTTCTCAGGGGTCTCCCAACCCCTGAAGGCGTGCTCAGCCCCTGCAGCGGTGTAGCAGCGCGGGCAGCGGTAGGGGTTATGAACAGGGCCTCGAGTGTCCCTGCTTGGGTTCATATTCTAGGATGTGACTTTCCCTTCGCCTTTGCAGTTTACCTCCCTTGGAAAGAAAGTAGGTAGTAATAGTGCTTTATCTCATAAAGGGTGTTAAGTATTAAATGAATTAACATATATAAAGCATTTGCTGTGGTATGAAAGTGCTAGTCGCTCAGTCCTGCCCTACACTTTGTGATCCTACAGGACTGTAGCCCACCAGGGTCCTCTGTTCATGGGATTTCCCAGGAAAGAATACCAGAGTGGGTTGCCATTTCCTCCTTCAGGGGATCTTGCCCACCCAGGGGTGGAAACTGGGTCTCCTGCGTTTCAGGTGAATTCTTTACTGTCTGAGCCCCTAGGGAAGACTAAACTAGTATGTGTGCTCAGCTGGTTAGTTGCGTCTGACTCTTTCCGACCTCGTAGACTGTAGCCCAACAGGCTCCATGTGATTTTCCAGGCAAGAATAATGGAATAGGTTGTCATTTCCTCTTCCAAAACTGTGGTGTATGTGTTAGCTTTTGATTACTCCCAGTTTTTTTGCCTCTGCCTGATGAGATGGTTGGATGGCATCACCGACTCGGTGGACATGAGTTTGAGCAAGCTCTGAGAGTTGGTAATGGAATGGGAAGCCTGGCATGCTGCAGGCCATGGGTTGCAGAGTCAGACACGACTGAGCAACTGAACTGAAACCTTTTCAGGGTTGTGTTGTTCTTGGGATCCGGTTCTAACAAGATAAAATTTGGCACCCCAGTGACCTGGAGTGGTTTCTGCTCTGGCTCCTCTGTCCTGGAATTCAGGCTTCCATGACACCAACCCTTTGGTAACCCAGCAAAGGGCTTGTGTGCACATGATGCAGACCCAGACTCTGACAGTGGGTTTGATTTGTGGCAAAGTAAAGACTTATTGCCGGACACCAAGGAGGGGAGTGGGAGACAAGCCTCAGATCTACCACAGCTTGGTCTTTGAGTTCGGAGGAGTTTTTTTGTTTTTTTGTTTTTAAGGCTAGAACAAAGAAACTGGGGTTATCATTTTGTGACTTTTTCCCCATCCCACCCCCCATGACATTTCTTAATTGAAGTTTTGGGTATCTGGATGTTCCTGGTTTATGACTCTCTAGCCAGGTGGTCCATGGCTTGAGGGGGTCTGTTACCTCATCTTGTCCTGGAGAAACAGTCAAAGTTTGCACATTAACGGTGATATCTATAGTAGCAATTTTAGTATATTAACGATGTTATCAACAGTAGCAGTTTTAGTCATCTGACTCTGTTTGATTAGTGTCCAGTTAGCACAGGATTGAGGTCAGAAGGTAAAGGAAAGGGAATAAAGTTTTGGACTGAGAGATTAATTATAAACTTGGTAAGGGAACATGTTTTTACTGGGACTTGGTTTCACATTTTTCAATTACTCAGCACTTTTCTCCCCCTGCACAGGACCTTTGCACCTGCTGATTCTTCTGCCTTGCTCTCCTTACCTTTCCCCCTGTTGCTAAGTTACCTCCTAGACCCTGTCAAGTGGTCCCTCCAGGAAGGCTTCCCTGATGTCCCAACCAGGGTTGGTGACCTGTTCAGTTGCTCTGGTACTAGCAGAAGCTTGACCCTCACATTCACACAGAGATGGTGTGAGCGGTCTCTTCATCCAGCAGGAAGTGGCCACGCCTTGAATTTGGTTTTCATCCACAGCAGCCGAAGAGCTGAACTCACCATCAATGCCAGTGCACCCATCAGCACACAGCTGCTGGATGTTAAGGCCAGAAAGACCCAGTTCTGCCCTGAAGGAGCCACTGCTTATTAATTTTCGAAATCCTGCTGACAACAGCAGAGCCACAGGCTCCGTAAACACAGCAGGACCGGGCCTCAGGCCAGGAGCACAGGGGTTCCTACCTTCCTAATGTTCTGCGTGTTTACACCTGGCTCCTTTGCTATTTTATCTTTTACCTTTGCTCTGAATCCTCTTCTACTGGCCTCCAACCCCCACCCCCACCCCCAGCCTGCCCCTCTAGAATTGAAGACTCACAGGACCTCCAGGGGCAGAGGCACAGAGATTGCTGGTCAATCCGGTGGCTCCTATTTCTCTATTATGCCTTACTTTCTTTTAAAAGATGATTTATTTCTGCATTTTTTTTTTTTGGTCACACCTCATAGCATGAGGGATCATAGTTCCCCGACCAGGGGTCAAACTCATGTCCCCTGCAGTGGAAGCTGGGAGTCTTAACCACTGGGCCAACAGGGTAGTTCCAGTTATTCCTTACTTCTGAAAAACATTCCGTTCTCTCACTGTCCTAGAACCTTCTAAGAGGGGGGCTCACTGGGATTTAATTCAAAAGCCCAAGCATGGATTCCCAATTGCGTCAACTTGAAGCAAATAATAAACATGAATAACTCTTGAAACTGAAAGTATTAGCCCCACCGGTGTCTTTTATCATTGTTACTTTCTACCAATATTTCTCTCTCTACGGGGAACATCTAGGTTATGCCCTTGTGGAGTTGTTTATCATTTTGAAGGGAAAAAAAAAGAGCAGCAGATACGTACATAACCCTCCTGTGAGCAGCCTTCTGCCGCCTGTGGCCTAGGAGAACGTTAATGGAAAGGGGATGAGTGAGCCCCCTGCCGCTCTTAATGCCAGGGACGGTGACTCAGAGCAGTCCCAGGCGCTGGGCAAAGAGTTGCCATGACTCAGTGCCCGTGGAGCGTCTCCATGTGGCTGTTTCATGGGCACCCAGTTGCTCAGGCCAGGAACCTGGGGGTCTTCCTTGACATATTCTCCTTCCTGATCCTCTGTGTCAGACACCAGGTCCCCCAGCGCCATGTCCGCTGCAGTGCTTCCCTGTCCCCACTCTTGGCTGCTCTGGTCAGTCGGGGCTCCACCCACAGCCACAGTAGGTTTTCTAAAACACGAATATGGTCAGATTTCCCTGGTGGTCCAGTGGGTGGGAATCCGCCTGCCAGTGCAGGGGACACGGGTTCGATCTCTGATCTGGGAGGATGCCACATGCCATGGGGCAACTAAGCCTATGTACCACATCCACTAAGCCTTCGCCCTAGAGCCCCGGCTCAGCAACGAGAAGCCACTGCAGTGAGAAGCCCACGAACCACAACTAGAGAAAAACCTGCACGCAGCAATGAAGACCCAGTGGCACAGTCCAAAAATTAATTTAAAAAACCCACAAATATGGCTCCACCCTGTTTTATATCCTTCTATGAATAACCATTGCCCTGGATGTAAAAGCTCAAACTTTAACAAGGTATTCAGAGCCTCATCGACCTGCCCCCTAATTCTAAGCTCATTCGCTGTGGGCTTCTGCACAGCCTCCAGCGTGTCATCACCTGTGATCACCTCCTGTGATCACCCATGTGTCTGTCAAGTGCTTGCTTAAATGCCAGCTTCTCCTAGGCCACGCCCCCAGCCCATCACACAGGTGGGAATTCATTAAAAGTGTTAAGAGGACTGAATTCCAAGCTTCAACAAGGCTTTTAATGGCACATGGATGCTTCCCTCCTCAGGGTGGGCACTACCCCCAGCAGCAGCCTGGGGGGCTTCTACTTCACAGAAGCTCTGGGTGCAGCACACTTTTCTAGGAGGCAGCTGTGATGTGGCTGAGCGCTCTGGGTTTGGGGACCTGCCCAAGCACAGGTCAAACCCAGGTCTGGCTGTTTGCTGCTGCCTTGGGCAGGTTATTTAACCTCCCAGTCTCAGTCCCTTCATCTGTGAAGTGGGGGTGATAATCACACCTCCTCCAGCCTGTGGTCCAGTCAGGAGGGCGGGGGCAGCTGGAGGGTCACAGCCACGGTCAGTTTTAGAGCAAATAACAGCCCTATAGAACAAACATTTCTGATAAATAAGTTCCAACTCTGATGAGCCGTGGCAAATTCTGCGAACCCAGTCATGAAGGACATAGCAGTTCAGTGGGTCCAGGAAGAAGGCTGTAAACACATGAGATCCTGCTGGAGGCTGTTCTCAAAGAGCAGAGACACCCCTGGGCCCACTCACGCCCCCCTCGGGCACTGCCCTCCTCCACCTTCCTGCTCCTTGGACGGTCCTCTCTGATGGGAGGTGAGAGAAGCCTCTCTCGAGGTAACTGCTGATTTTTCTTTTCCCCCAAGAGGGATCAAACCTGCGCACCTTGCAGTGGAGTGTGGAGTCTTAACCACTGGGCTGTCAGGGAAGTTCTGCTAACTGTGATTTTATTAGTTGAGTCCTTGGGCAGCAGACAATTACCAACCCCCCCACCCCTCTCCTGGTGCCCCTCTGGAGGGCCTTGGCCCTCTGCCCGTACATGGAGAAGGGTAAAGTCCCCCACCTCAGGCAGCAGCCAGGCGCTCTGTACCCTCCCAGGCAGGGGCTTGCTCTGTCATCTTTGTTCCCACCCGCTGGGCTTCTGTGGCCAGGGAACAGCACGGAGGAAAGCCTGCCACCCTTCCCCGCATCCTGTCACCCTCTGGGGAGTGTATTAGAAGAAGCCGACGAGCCCAGGGTCTGTGCCAGTGAGTCAACTGCCCTGGCAGCTGGGAACGAGGCACAGGTTTTGTGTGCCAGCCTGAGAGCAGGACGGGCTGGCTGAGCCCCAAGAGCACGTCAGAGCTCGAGATAAAAGCGCCGGGCACGGCACCCTCCTTGCCCCTGTGGCACCCCCCACCTCGTCAGCCAGGAGGCCGGAAGGCCCTATAACGTGTGGCCCGACTCTACGTCCCTACCAGCAGGGAGACCCCATGCTCTCTGTCAGCCATTCCTTGTGGCAAGGGAGCAGAGAAGCCCGCTGCCTCAGGAGAGGCCCAGGTGAAAAGATTCTAAAACCATCCACAGCCGAGGGGCCCACAGAGCCCAGCCAGACCCTGGGTCCTGGGCTGGAAGTCTGTGCAGAGCAGACCCACAGCTGCCGCTGACCGTGTCGTGGGGCTGTGTGCCCTCAATGTGGCGTCTCCCCGGGGGCCGCTGCCTCCCGGGGTCTCTGAGAGGCCTGGGTGCACCCACCTGCCTCAGCTATGGGCTGGAGGGCTCGCAAGGAACCCGCTGGCACCCTGTTCATAGGAAGAGCTGTAATTAGGCCCTGGGCATCGAGGGGCTCTCCCAAGTGCTCCTGCTTCCAGCTGGCGGCCAGAGGGTCAGTTGCAGGGTCTGAGGAGGCAGCTGGGCCTTCAGGACGAGTGGGATGTCATGTTGTAGGAGGCTTTCTTCAGGGTCTCCAGGAAAAACTGTTCGTTCTCCAGAAAGTCGCGGTCCTGAAAGGCAGAGCTGGGTGAGCAGTCGCCCTCTGGCTCTCTCTCCTGCACCCACCTCTGCGGACAGGGATGCGGGTCGCTGGACCGGGCATGAGGCGACCCTGGGGGTCAGTGGATCGATCAGTCCTGTCCTGGCTCTGCCTGGCCCTGGGGTCGGCGGGGGCGGGGCAGGGAGCGCACTAGCTCTCCCTCCAGGGGAGGCCACGTGTCGGCACAGGACACGGCCCCTCCTCGGCCTGTCTGCAAACTGGAGAAGGTGACAGTGCCGCAGGGAGGGCTGCGGGAGGGGATGGCTTACAAGGCACAGCGCAGAGCCTGGCGGGCAGGAAATGCGCCCTCGGTGACAGCGGGAGCGTCTGCGAGGCCTGTCCTTTACCTGCCCTGTGCTGCTCTCCGCCGGGAGGGGCGTGGGCTCGGCCCTCCCCGGGGCCAGGCTGTGCTCTCTCCTGCCTCTGCCTGAGCTTCTGGTCCCCACTGTGAACACGAGGAGCCCTGAGTCCAGGGGCAGTGGGTGGGCCTGGGTGGCCTCTGCTCCGGGACGCTTACCTGCTCAGCTGTGTGTTTCAGCAGCACCAGCTTGGCGTAGAGGTGTGAGGGGCCCAGGCCGACCAGCGGCTGGCTGCACTGCGGAACGGCGGGGGCAGGTGCCACTGTGGCTGAAAGGCAGAGGAGGACGGGGTCAGGGGGCAGTGTGGCGGGAGACCAGGACAGCCACAGCTGGATCCTGGGGCCTTCTCACTGCTGCGGGTGGGTGCGACCCAACCGACCTTCCGGGCACATCCGGCTTTCAAAAGCCTTGGAAAATGCTTGTAGGATTTCAGCTGCTAAGTTCAATTCTGAAAATTTATTTGAGGGAAATAATCGGGGAGAGATGTATGTATTATACAAAGATTTCCACTGAAGTGCTACTAGTTACCTTATCGACAAAAAAAAAACCACTCAGTAAGAAATTAGTAAAAATATAGGACAACTCATAATGGCAAATGATGTAGATTAAGAGTTAAATGTTTAATTACCGACATGAAAATATGTTCCATGAATATTTCTGAATTGAAAACAATAAAGGTACAAAACAATATATGATGCAATTTCATGTGTTTTTTTTTTTAATGGAGGAGAAAGAGTGGCTTTATTTCTTTGCCAGGCAAAGGGGGTGTGGGCTGCACCTCAAGAACTCAATTTTGTTTTTAAAAACATACACACGACAGTGTAGAATATTATGTACCAAAATGTTTATAAAGTGGTTCTAGAGAGTGGGTTGAAGGTAGTTTTTTTTTTTTTTTTTTTTTTTAAGTATAAGCATGGTCCGTTTTAAAACTTATTTGGCTGTGCTGAGTCTTATTTGCAGAACACAGGATCTAGCTCCCTGACCAGGGTTTCAACCTGGGCCTCCTGCATTGGGAGCTTGGAGTCTTGGACACTGGGCTGCCAGAGAAGTCCTGAGGGAAGTATTTTAAAATCTAGTTTCCCTTCTTCTATTTTTGACCTATTTTTCTATAACATGCATTACTAGCATAAAAAAAGAAATAATAAGATGACTTTAAAACTAAACTACGGACTTCCCTGATAGTCCAGTGGTCAAGAATCTGCCTTCCAATTCAGGGGACCTGGGTTCCATCCCTGGTCCAGGAAGATCCCACATGCCACGAGTCAACTAAGCCTGTGTGCCATCACAAAGACCCAGCAGAGCCAAAAAAAAATAATAATGAAATAAAAATAACTAACTTAGGTTTTAAAAAAACAAACTCAGCTGCCTCCTATCTTGAGCACACAGGAGTCTGGGCAGAATGTTGCCGGCATGCTCTGCCCAGTAGGCGGGCTGAGCCGATGTCCCCTCCTCCCGGAGTTACTTACCACTCAGGCCAGAGGCTGTGGGGTCCTGGGCCCTGGAGAGCAGCCCCAGTGGGCTGGCGGGCAGGTCCTGTCGGGCACGATCCAGCTGCAGCCGCTGCTGGACTAGGCTCAGATGCTCCTGTCCCGGCCCCCAGAGAGGAGGACAGGGCAGTGAGGGCAGAAGGCCGGGGGAGGGTGCTGGGGGAGGGGCGCCGGGGGCAGAGCCTCTGGGAGGCGCCTTGCCTGGTGCACGTGGCGCTCCTGCTGCCGCAGCTGCTCCTGCTGCTCCTGCACCAGCTGCAGCCGGGCCTGCTGCTCTGATTGCACCTGCTGGGCCTCGCGCAGGGCCCGCTCCCCCTCCTGGTACTTCTTCGAGGCCACCTGGGGGAGGCTACTGGGTCAGCCGGGCTGGCAGAGGTCAGCGCCCCCCACCCCCCGTCCCCAGCTGTGCCTTGGCACCTGGCTCATGCTCTCCACCTCCTCGGCGCGCAGCCTCATGCGCTGGGCAGCAGCGCTGACCCGCTCCTTCTCCAGACGCAGCTCCTGCCTCTCCCGCTCCAGAGCCTCCCTCTCGGCCGCCAGCTGGTCCTCTTTGGCCCGGAGCTCGCTGGCCCTGATCTTCAGCTCTGCCTGCTCCTGGAGATGGCAAAGCCTGGCTGCATTCTCCTTCCTGGAGTTGAACTGGGCTCTGGGGACCCGCAGGTCACCCTGCCTCATTGCTGGAGCTGAACTCCACCCTGACTCTGGGAGAAGGTGGTGGGAGACCGGGGGCCAAGCCCCAGCTCTGAATTCGTTTCTTCATTTCTCGAATATCTAAGTCATGGGAACGTGATGAGGATTAAAAGAGCAAATGAGTATAAAGCACGAGGACGCTAAAAGCAAGTTGTAACTATGATATGTTTGTGGTTGTTTCAATTCCTATACTCTTGTTACCACTGCCTGCTTTCCTAAGCTGACCATCCTGTGGAGGAGCAGACCACGAGGGCCAGGGTGGGGAGACGGGCAGGGCTGTGGGGGGTTCCCACCGTCCGGGAGGCTCTGGGTCCTACCTTGGCCAGGCTGATGAGGGTGCCCTCCCGCTGGGCATCCAACTGCAGCGCCCGCTCTGCCTCGCGCTCAGCCCGCTCCTTACTCAGCTTCTGCTGCTCGAAGAACTCGGCCCACTCGGCCGCCAGGCGCCGCCGCTCCTCCCCACACTTGTGCATGACGGACTTCTGCTCCTCCAGCAAGGCGCTCTGCGGCGAGGGTGCGAAGGCCCCGGTGAGCGCCCCTGGGCCTGACGGCAGGGATGGAGCCCAGCGCGGTGCCTCTGGACTCACCTTGGCTCTCTCCAGCTCCTCCCGCTCCATGGCTGTCTGCTGGACCATGACCTTCCTCTGCTCCTCCAGAGCGCGCTGTGCCGACTCGGCCTTGGACTGCTCGGCATGCATCCGCCAGCGCTCCTGCGGGCCCGGCAGGGTCAGGGCTGAGCACGCTGGCCCCTGGAGGCTCCACCTGCTCCCCAGACAGGCCTGAATGCTCCCCGGGAAGCTGGGCAAACCACCCTCATCTGGCTTTTCCCACGCTATGCCACAAACATCTCCTTTCCTGAGCAGTAAAAATGGGAAGGAGCCTAGGGACTGGTTTGAGGCAGGCACTGAGGAAAGTGCTGAAAGGGCTTGGTTCAGGATATAAAGGGCATGGTTCAGGATATAAAAACATCTATGTCCATATACTGACAGGTCTGTAGGTATCTGTGATGTCATCAGTGGCTATCTTGGGTTACTGGATAATTTTTATTGTTGCCAGTTATTTTAATTTTTTCAATGAAACGTATCATCTTAGAACTTTGTACAAAAAAAGAAAAGGCTATTACTATTTCTGAACTCATCAAATATTTACTGTATCAATTCTCTTAGGAATTGCTTTTTTGTTTGGTAGGGGTCAATTTGAGTTGTTTTTTTTTTCCCACAACTGCAGCCAATTGTTTTCACCACTTATTAGATTATGAAAGAAACCCTTCACCAATTTGCCTGTCCTTGCACTGGGCCGTGCTAATCTTGTCTATGTCGTTCCAATTTTAGCACATGTGCTGCTGAAACAAGCACGAAAGGGCATGATTTTTTAAAGCACCAAGCCTGCTCTTATAGATGGAAGAGACGAAGGGAGTTTAAAGACAGCTCAGGAGACAAAAGCATTTCTCCCAAAGTCACATTGGCGATGGCATCAGTAATGAGTGGGTAGGTGCTGGACGGGGTGGGCTGGGGGCGCTTCTGGAGGCTGGGGAAGCGGGAGCCCCTGCAGAGGCAGGAAGGGGCAGGAGAGACAGGAAAAGCGCCGAGGAGGCCAGGGCAGAGTACAGCTGCCCAGTGCTGGGGAGACGGGCCCCACCTGCTCCAGCAGCCGGCTCTGCTCGCCCAGGCGTGCCTCCATCTTCCCCATGACCTGCTGGAGCCGGCTCCGCTCTTCCTCCATGTCCCGCTCCTGGCGGCTCAGCCTCTCCTGCAGCGCTGAGGGCGGCCCACAGGGTGCTCACTGCCCGCCTGCCTGCCTTCCTGTCGGCGGGGACAGGACAGAGGAGCCCGGGGTCCCAGTACCTTGGAGCTGCTTGTCCTGCTGCCGGATCCCCAGCTCCCGCTCCTGGGAGGTGCTGAGGTGTGAGGCCTCCACGCGGGAGGACAGCTCGTGCAGGCTGCTGGAGAACTTCTCCATCTGCTCGATGATGCTGTTCAGGGACCTGGGGGTGCGGCGTGCGGGGGGCAGGGCTTGGGTCATGAAGTCTGGGGCCCCCGGCCCTGCCCCACCGGGGGAGCAGAGCCTGATGGCGAGCCTACCTCGTGTGGGAGGTGGCGCTGGTCACGGCATCGATCTCCCGGTCCTTCAGCTGCTTCAGCCGCTGCAGGTGCTCCTCGTGGTCCTTGCGCATCTCCAGGATGGAGGCCCTGGGGGGCGGGGGTGGGGGCGGCGAGAGGGCGGCACAGTGAACATCCTGGGCAGCTCTGTCTGGGAGGGGTCTTCTATGGGCAGTCCGTGCTCCGTGGCCTCTCCTCCCCGGCCCCAGGCACTGCCTCCATTTCCCTGGCCCCTCTGCCTTTTTATCTGTCTTGGTGCCTCAATGCCACATCCTTTCTCTGGGGGCAGATTCCTTGTTATTCAGCCAAGGACACTTGACAGGGAGCCTGACAACCCTTTCATGTCTGGCCAATCTGAGCCATGGGGAAAGGCCGACTCGGCCCACCTTGGTTGACCCCTTCATGTGCCTTTTCTTTAGTTTCACTCTCCTCTGGAAAGGCAATCAGATCCACATGCCAGGCACAACCTTCTCCAGGGCTGATGCAGTCACTAGCCTCGAGTGGTCTGGCTGATGGGTTGGTTAACCTGTGTTTAATTAGCACTTGGGTTGCTTGCTGCTGCTGGGCCCTGCCTGAATAGCCAGTGGCCTCAGGCCCTGCCAGGATGCCCTCGCTACCCTGAAGGAGTCGGGAGATCCCCACTAGGGGTGGAGGGGTGTGTGAGATGAGTCAGTGAGGTTGGCCTCAGTTCTGTCTTCATCTGGAAGGGAAGGGGTCAAGCCTTTGTACAGAGGCTGCTGAGCCCACGGCTTGGGGTCTCAGGGCAATTGGCTTCCTCTGGCCACCCCCAAAGCCGGTCCCCAGCCCCCCTCTCACCGCTGCAGCTCCCGGAGCCGCTCCATCTCCTGGTCTTTCTCCTGCATGGCGGCCGCCAAGCGCCGCTGGTGCTGGGCCGTGAGTTCAGCGCGGGCCTGCTCGGCCTCCTGGCAGCGAGACAGATACTGGGCAGACAGCTCCTCATTCTCTCTCCGCAGCCGCTCTTCCCGTTGCTGGTATGATGTTTCTAGCACCTTGACTCGGCTCCTGCCAACAGCACACCCAACCGTGCGGCTCAGAAGGGGAGGGCGGCCACCAGGAGGCCCCTCGGGGCACCCGATCTGGGGCTGGCCCTGAGCCACGGGCCCTGAGCCACGGGGGAGCAGGGTACCTGTGAGCATGCTCGATGAGCTCCAGGTCGGCCTGGTGCCGCTGTTGTAAGCTCTCCAGGAGCAGCTTGTGCTGGGTCCGCTCCAGCTCCAGCTTCCGCACCTGGGCCGTGGCGTGGAGGGAGGGGGATGGTGTGGAGTCTCTCAGGCTGCCTGGGGAGGCCGTTCAGCCCTCACGGCACACCCTCCCACCAGCCCTGCCTGGAAGCCGCTGCCCCTCTGCCCCTCACCTGGGCCTCGAGCTCTGCCAGCCGGGCCTGACTCTGCAGGAGGGTGGCCTGGAGCTCGGCAGTGCCGCTCTGAAGCTGAGCCTGTGCCACCAGGAGCTGGTGCTGGTACTCGGGGCCGGGCAGCAGGCTCCGGGCCAGGGACTCCGGGAGCTTGGACTGGAGGAGAGGCGGAGGGACGTGCCCCGTTAGGTAGAGGACAGGAGCCCAGCTGAGCTCACCTCTGACCTGCCAGGCTCCCTTCCTGGCCTGTGGCTGGAGACGGGGACAGGGTCATGACACCCAGAGGCCAAGGATGAGGCCTGGAGGGTCATATGGTCCCTGTCCTTCCCCTCTCAGGTCAGGATGGGGAAAATGAGTCCCCCTCACGCCCTCAGAACAACATCCTCCCAGCAGAGCTTCCAGATAAACAGCGGGTCCTTGCAGAGTCCCAGCTACAACAGAAGTTGGTGACCCCGGCCCTGCTGTCAGGCCTGAAGTCCCAATGCAGAGCGATGCTCCGGGTCCTGCATGCTGCCCACCACCCACCCACCATCTCAGAGGCGCTTCCAGGTGTCCTGTGGGGCCAGGCCTCCTTGGGCCTGGGGGTCCCAGGTGCTATTGCACCTGGGCAATGTGGGCGGTGGGAGAAGGGGAGGAGGTGTTCTAGACAGAGCAGAGGCCAGCTGGGTCCGGCGCTCTGCGGGAAGCACTCTCAGCTGCCTCCGCCTGGGGGCCACCTCAGTTCTCTGTTGGTGCCGCTAAGTGAGCACCCGGCCCTACCCGGGAGAGGCAGGCGAGTGCTGGTGGGGAGACAGGGGAGCCAGCTGAGAGGACAAGGCGTTCCTCCTGGCGGTTTGGCAGGTGCTGCCTCTGAGCACAGAACTGCCCCACGGGCCTGCCTGTTTGTTCCCCCTCCCTACCTGAACAGGCGCAGAAGGCCCTGAGGATTCCTGGGAATTCGGGAAAACAACTGTAGGCTCTGAAAAATCAACAGCACAGAAATGAGGAGGCACAGGGAGGCCCACAGTCTAGGTGTGTGCTCGGGAGAGCCTGGCTTCACGTCTGTCTGCAGGGACCCCCGAAGGAAGCTCCCAGTGCCTCTCCTCCACCCAGAGTTAACCTCCCGAGCAAAGCAGAACACACACCGGTGCCAGAGTGGTCTCCAGGGGCTCTTCCCCTCTTAGGGTCACCTGCATGGAGGGCCAAGGTGGCCTTGTTCCAAGTCACAGGGGACCTGTGGACATGGGGCGGGGGTGGCAAGGTGAGCAGCCTGCTGTGAAGGATGCAGGCAGAAGGGGAGGGCTGGTCTGGCAGGAAAGGCGAAGGCCAGGGTCAAATCATAGACTGGAAAGGCCTGAAGGCTGGTAGTTTACTAAGAGTGGGGTCCCAGCTGGAAAAGGGGACGGGGATCTGGCTTCAGGTCCCCTGACTTAGTGGGTCTCGTGTGTGGTCTCGGATCCCATACACCACACTGACCACGTGGAGCCCAGCAGAGCCGCCTGCTGTTCTAGGGACCGGGGCTCGGGGTGGCCCCCCTGCACCGCATCCGCCTGCAGCCCAGCCTCGGACTGGACGTACCCAGAGGTGGCAGGCGGGGACCATGGGCCCTGTGTTGCTGTTCCTGGGATCTCCCCGGCGGCTGCTGGCTCGAGCTCTTGGGTGCTGGCAGCAGGCTGACTGAGAAAGCAATTGTTAACATGAAGGCAGGAGAAGGTCCGGGTTAGGCCGGACGAGGGCGGGCTGGGACAAAGCCCAGAAGGGAAGCTGCACGGCCGCCCCTCTTCCCAGCCCCCGCCACCTTCCTCCTGTTCCCACCATCCGTCTTGGGGAGTTCTCCTCCCAGTCTGAGCCTCTGGCCTGCTGCTGCCCTCCCGGGGGCAACCACCTGGTAACATCTAAGGAAGCGGTGGACCATGCCACGCCCGCAGCGTCCACTGAGGCCCTGCTCACTCGCCCACTGGCTCCAGCGCCCCGTGGTTCCTCTTGTCTCCGTCTGCTCTTCCCTGTCGTTCTCGGCTCTCGGGGCCAGTGAGGAAGCTTTCCCTTCCCTTCAGTTTCAGGTCTGGGTCCAAACCGCCCTCCCTGCTCACTCAACCCCAGGGCAGGGTGATATCCGCAGCCTGCCACACAACTGCCCACCCCGCCTCCCCTCTGCTCTGGCCGCAGAGCTTCCTCTCGGTGGTCCTGGCCCTGCCAGCCCCCTCTGGGGCGCTCCCCGTCCTTCCCCCACATTCCACAGCCTCCCCCAGGAGCCCCCTGGCAGCCACTGTCTTCTCGAACACTCCCCAAGAGCACGAGTGATCCCCCACACGTGTCGCCTGCTTTAGCTTGGTCAGCAGAGCCACTGGACGCCGGGTGTCCTGCCAGCCCGAGGGCGCTGTGGACAGAGCCCTGCTCGAGGCACCAGGAAGGCTGTGGGAGCCCCACGAGGGCACCCGGGGTCTCCTGCCCAAGCAGGCCAGCGTCTGGCCCCGCGGCAGCAGCCCCCCAGCTCCTGAAGTGGGGGAGCCAGACGCTCTCCCTGCGCCCAGAGTGGGGGAGAAGCACGGCTGAGACTGCACTCTGCCCGCAGTCGGCACACGGGCGCTGCTGACGGAGGCACCGAGGCGGCAAGCCCTCCCTTTGGAGAGACAGCGGCCTAAGCCCTACCTGTGGCAA